>NC_053493.1:261002400-261612400 GCF_905171775.1 Rana temporaria | reverse complement strand
CATTTGCTCACAAGTTTTTTGAAAGTAGGCATTTTATTTACAAAATAAAAATTGCCAATCAAGTGCAAGGAAAAAATAAATAAATACAATTATACATCAGACAGGAGGCTCATATCTTATGCATGATCTTTCTTTATTCATGCTCACAGCAGAAAACCAACTTTAGTGAAATGTTATAGAAAAAAATGTTTCTTTAAACTGACAACCAGAAGCTACACCCCCGGCAGCCCTCTAGGTGGGTCTGCCAATCACGAGGTAGTCCAGTCAGTATATAAAGGCCTGTCCCTTTAGGAACCTCCTCTTTCTTTCTGCTCACAGATCAGAACTCAGATAAGTAGATTCATTGAACTCTATAGATTATTTTTATATATATAGATATACTCTTTGTTTCAATTGTAATATCTGTAACCTGTCACAAATCTGACATTTGGTTCTTTTCCCCCTTTGTGGGAATTTATCATTAGCTCAATTCCTCTGTGGATTCCTATTGATTCGCCCCCCTTCGGGGCGCTATCTATTTCCACCCTTCTGTATTTGTATATTTAATTTTCCTTCAACCTTTATATGCCTCCGCTCTGTTAAGCTCCGTTTTAACAGATCACTGTATTACCTGCGTTTTCTATGGGACCCCGGTCAGCGCGCACCCTCCGCTCTGACCAGTCCCGAACCCTTCACACTCTTCCGCGCGGTCTCGCCTAACATCGCGAGACGTCGGCGTCATCGTATCCTTCGCGCCTTCTGCTCACCATCAGCGCGCTCTTTCAGACAGGGGGGCGTGTCGCGACCTCTCGTCCTATCAGATCAGGACGGGAGTTCTCGCGAGACTTCGCCCTCCTCCCCCGTGCTCCGCTCCTCCGTCACGCTCAGCAGTGTGTGAGCGAACGGAGAGGTGGACGGAGCACGGACCCTGCGGTATCATTCCTGGGAATTTATTCCCTCACTTACTCCGATACTATATATAGCCTTTTATACCCTATATAGATATTTTAATATATATTATATAGATCTGCGCTGCAGCTCTCCCCTTAGTGCTACTGCACTCTTATTAACCTATCTGATTTTCTCAGCATCCCTAGCCTTCCTTTAGTCTAGCGCTGCTTTTCACATCTAACAGCACTATTGCCAACAGCTTCAGCATGGCAGAAGGCAGGGACCCCACCAGTATGGACATTCCCATAGAACTACTAGATCCTTCACAGGACACGCCTGTAGTCATGACTACAGCACAGATCCAACAGCTGATAACTCAGTCTGTGCAGGCTGCCATGGCCTCGGTGGTATCTGCCCCACCTATACCCCATAGGTCCGGATCTCCTGACACCGGCATACCTATGATAAAAAAGGGAAAGGCGTCTCAGAAACGCCGCCACATTGAGGTGGCCCACGACTCCCCGGCAGGGGAAGTACTAAACATGCTCCAGACAGTACCATCCCAGGACTGTCGACCCACTGTTCTCCCAGACTCGGTACGACCCCCGGGCCTCGGGGAGATAAATTTACAGAGGCAACGATCCGCCAGGCGGACAAAACCGGACTCCTTCGTGGACTCCTCTCCTGAGTCGTCCGCGGAGTCCGAGGCGTCTGACGCCTATGAGTCTGGAGAAGACTATGAGGACAGTGGGCACCTGTCGGTTAAGAACGACACCAACCCTGTACCCCAGGGTGAGGTTTTATTAGACTCCCACGGGGAGCCATTCTTTGACCCCGAAGCCATTAGTCACCCCAGATCCGGTGATTGGACACCTCTACCCGAGGTGGCTCAATACATTGAATACTGGGCTCGGAGGTCGGTCGACAAGGCCAACAGGAACAAACTACGCGCGGAATGTCCCCGCCCGTGTATTACCAAAAAGGTAGTGAGCACTCCTGAGGTGGACCCCATCCTCTTGAGATACCTCACTAAGAGTGGGAAATATTCTAAAAAGGGGATAGAGAGGTCCTTCAAAATGATCCAGGACCGGGTATTAGACCTGTTTGGCCCCATCACAAAGATCCTAAATCTCAGTGAGCAGGCTTCCGCCTCTGGTCAACCCGTCGATTTATCACAACTTAGGGGATGGGCCCAGAGAGCTGTGTGTCTCCTGGGTTCAGCAAATACTGCATGCTCCATGGAGCGTCGTCGCTCAATACTCATGAGACTCGATCCCCAACTCTCCCATCTGGCCGACTCTGAACCGGGGCCGTCTGCCGACGGCATGCTATTTGGAGATTCCTTAATAAAGGACATAAACAAAATGGTAGGGCTCTATTCCAGCCTGGACAAGGCCCAGACGTCTCTGAAGAAGACTAACAGTAGAGTTTTTCACAAGGCCGGTAGATATAGAGGCCGCTCTACCGGCCGTTTCTCCTCCTCTAGGCCTTTCCAAAGAGCTCCCGTGCACTACCAGACTCCACCGCCCTACTCCGTTCCGGTTGCCCAACCAGCACCCTTTTTCCCCCCCCGGGGACGTCCATGGAGAGGCCGAGGTGCTAGAGGCTACCCCCGTTCCAGACCATCTTCCGGTGAGTACGATACCTCTGCACTTGTCCCAAATGCCTGTAGGGGGAAGGTTGAAACATTTTATCCACGCCTGGTCTGCGATTACGGCAGACTCGTGGATACTCAGTACAGTGGCGGGCTACCAAATAGAGTTATATGCCCTTCCAGTGATGGACCATACTCCTCACCCCATCCGATTTTCTATCCCAAACGCCAGTCTTATGGACAGCGAATTACAGGATCTCCAGGCCAAACTAGCTGTAACAGAGGTGGACTCAGACTCTCCCGGTTTCCTCAGCAACCTTTTTCTAGTCAGGAAAAAGGGCGGAGGTTTCCGACCGATCATAAACTTGAGGAACCTCAACCAACATGTCGTATACCGACATTTCAAGATGGAAGGCATTCACTGCCTAAGAGACCTCTTACGCCCGGGGGATTGGTTAGTCAAGGTGGACTTGAAGGACGCCTACCTTACAGTTCCCATCCATCCATCCTCTCAACATTTACTCCGTTTCCTGTGGAGGGACAGAGTGTGGCAGTTCACTTGTCTTCCCTTCGGTCTCTCCTCAGCTCCTTGGTGTTTTACCAAGTTACTAAAACCTGTAATAGCATCCCTACGGAGCAGAGGGGTGAGGTTGATCGTCTACCTAGACGACATACTCATAATGGCTCGCTCACCCCACCTAGCAAACGCCCATGCATCCTGGACAGTTACCCTACTTCAAGACCTGGGTTTTCTAGTAAACCACGAAAAGTCGGTCCTTATCCCATCTCAGGAGATGGAGTTTTTAGGATTTCTGGTAGACACCAACCTAGCGGTCCTGCGTCTACCCAAGGCCAAACTTTTGACCATACGCAAGGAGATCAGTCTCGTGCTCAACAAGCAGAGGGTATCCCTACGCGGACTGGCACGTCTCGTCGGCCTATTGGCAGCGTCGATCCAAGCCATCTTTCCTGCTCCCCTCCATTACCGAGCCCTTCAGAGGCTCAAAGCCCTTCATCTCCGCCAGGGGCTCCGCTACGCGGACGAAGTCCAACTGGACGCGGAAGCCATGGGGGAGCTTCGATGGTGGCTACGCCATGCCGTAGAATGGAACGGCAAGACCATATTCAGCTCCAACCCGGACTTCATTCTGGAGTCGGATGCCAGCCGCCATGGCTGGGGCGCTCGGTGCGGTTCATCCTCCACAGGAGGGACGTGGTCCGCGGAGGAATCACTACTTCACATCAATGCGTTAGAACTCTTAGCAGCCTTCTTCGCCGTCAAGAGTCTACTGCCTCACGCTTTCAACTGCTGTATATTACTTCGCATGGACAACGTCTCCGCTGTCCAATACGTCAATCGACTGGGGGGCTCCAAGTCCAAGATCCTAGCGGATCTCGCGAGGGAGTTCTGGCATTTTTGCCTGGAACGCAACATCATCCCAATCGCGGAATATATTCCCGGCATCTCCAATATAGTAGCGGACTGGAACTCCCGTCACCTGTCCGACTCCAGCGATTGGCGACTGGATCAGACAGTATTCCTTGCCCTCAATCTCCTGTGGGGTCCATTTACCCTAGACCTCTTCGCATCCCGCCTCAACCAACTCCCACAGTTTTACAGCTGGAGACCGGATCCGGAGGCTCAGGCGGTAGACGCCCTTCGCCAGACCTGGCCCCGAGGGACGCACTATGCGTTTCCCCCCTTCTCCCTGATCCTCAGGGTTCTTCTTCACATTACACACCTGAGAGCGACGGCCGTTCTAATCACACCATGGTGGCCGACGCAACCTTGGTTCCCTCTCCTCCTGGGGATGACGGTGGATCTCCCCAGACTCCTCCCTCACTCCCCTCACCTTCTCACCGACCCCAACGGGGACCTTCATCCATTACTCGTGGACAGCTCACTCCCTCTCCTCGCGTGGTTGGTCTCGGGGTGCCCGGTGCAGGCTGCATCCTTTCAGGAGCAGCTAGGAATCTCCTCACCATGGCCTGGGCCCCCGGAACTAGGTCGGCATACCAATCAGCCTGGAAACTCTGGGTTCGTTGGTGTGATCAACGACAGGTTGATCCCATTCAAGCACCTGTGACCCTAGTGGTTAATTACCTAGCGGAATCCTATGGATCCGGGAGGTCTTACAATTCCCTCAATGTACATCGATCAGCGATCTCAGCCTACCACTCTCCCGTTGACTCGCTACCAGTAGGAAGGCACCCTTTAGTGTGCCGCCTACTACGGGGCGTTAGGTTTCAACGACCCCCACGGCCCAAGTACCAACAGACTTGGGACGTAACCAAAGTTCTCTCCATGTTCTCAGATTGGGACGACAATGATTCGCTGCCCTTGAAGTTACTAACCTTTAAATTGACTGTCCTCTTATGTCTAATCTCCATTAAACGGGTGTCGGACGTCAGAGCTCTGGACATTTCCAGACGCCAGTTCTCACCTCAGGGGGTGAGGTTTACGGTCGTACGTCGTACTAAGACCGGACTTCAGTCGGTTTTTTACCCTTTCTTCCCATCTCATCCACGCCTTTGTGTGGTTCGCTGCCTACAGACTTATGAGTCTAGGACGTCCCCATTACGGTCTCTGCGTTCTTCGCAGCTTCTTATTTCTTACGTTAGACCTCACCTTCCAGTTTCTTCGGCCACATTGGCCAGGTGGGTACGCTCTGTCATGGACATGGCAGGGATCGACACGTCCCTATTTGGCGCTCACTCTACCAGAGGGGCTATGGCTACTAAGGTCATCACTACGGGAGGCTCCCTATCGGATCTATTACTAGCAGCAGACTGGTCTTCAGCGACCACATTCCGTCAATTTTATTTCAGACCGGAGGAACACGTATCTATGACTGTGTTATAATTATGTGTTTTTTACTGTATGCTTGTTATAGCTTTAAACTTGCATAAGATATGAGCCTCCTGTCTGATGTATAATTCTAGATTTTCCTAGCTTGTGACGGAAAATATTGATTATATGAAGACAGGAGGCGAGTATCTTCCCTCCCGACCCGTCCCTTTCACTGTATTATGTCTCATCTATTCCAGGTTATTGAACCACGCAGGTTCCAGTTCTATGGCTGACTGTTCCAGCGCGTCCTGTTTGATCTCCTGTTGGGATCCTTTCGTCATGTTCTTTTCAACACTTGGACCGGTTGTCCTCACAGATCGGAGACGGGGGCTCCCTCTCCATCCAGATGTCCGGCTGTCGATTATCTATGGCTCCAGAGGTCCAGTTCCTAGGATTAGAGGTCGGCCTGTTATCGATATCCGGATTTGTTTGCAGTTCGCCTCAAGAAAGAGGAGGTTCCTAAAGGGACAGGCCTTTATATACTGACTGGACTACCTCGTGATTGGCAGACCCACCTAGAGGGCTGCCGGGGGTGTAGCTTCTGGTTGTCAGTTTAAAGAAACATTTTTTTCTATAACATTTCACTAAAGTTGGTTTTCTGCTGTGAGCATGAATAAAGAAAGATCATGCATAAGATACTCGCCTCCTGTCTTCATATAATCAATATTTTCCGTCACAAGCTAGGAAAATCTAGAATTTGCTTGCACATGATTGGATGATGAGTCAGCAGAACTTCACCTCATTCTCAAAATTAAGTTATATCCCTTTACAAAGTGAACAGCTTCTTTAACCTTAGTAAATTAACCCCATTGTGTTAAGACAGTCTATCCAAAGTAATAGGTTGCAGCAGAACTGGGAAAAGAAATTAAATTAAAAAAAAACAATAAATGTCACTTTATTTTTCTGACAGTGTTCACCACAACAGAGTGTTAATGTGCATTGTGGTGCACTGCAACACATGTGCGTCAAAAGGTGCATAACCAGTGGTAACATGCATGTTAAAGTGGAGTTCCACACAAAGTTGGAACTTCCACTTTTTGGAATCCTCCCCCCCCCTCCGGGATCACATTTGGCACCTTTCAGGGGGAGGAGAGAGCAGATACCAGGTAATCCAGGCATTTGCTCCCACTTCCAGGCATAGATCACTGCGGTGATCGCGGTGACCCACTTTTGGCACCTACTTTGTCCCCCTGCTGTCTTCTGAGAGACACACAGGTCCCAGAAGACAGCGAGGACCAGTGGGAATGTGCAGCGTGACTCGCACATGCGCAGTAAGGAACCAGGTACTGAAGCCACAAGGCTTTACTTCCCGATTCCCTTACCAAAGATGGCGGTGGCAACACTCGGGAGCTGAGCGACAGATCGGCTTTGGGTGCCGACATCACGGGCGCTCAGGACAGGTAAGTGTCCTAATATTAAAAGTCAGCAACAACAGCATTTGTAGCTGATGACTTTTAATTAATTTCATATTTTTCGGTGGAACACCACTTTTTTGTGCAAGTTACCTCAAAGCACTGGAAAAGTATTAATAGGCACTTAAAATTCAAAACTGCTCAAGCAATATTTCAGGCATAAATATAATCACCTAACCCTACAGACATGCAATACCTCCAAAATATTAACCACCTGCTGACCCCAATAGGTATATATACGCTGTGGTTTACCGGGGTAATGGCTGAATATATCAGACATAACTCTGCATTGTTTTTTTCAGCCAGCGTTTGGCTTTCTTTTGAAAGCGATTTGAGCAGCTCATGAGTCGCTGGAACGCTTTCAGAAGTGGCGGGAGTCCTAATAGGACCATCTAACATGGAAACTAAACTGACACAGACCTCCCATGTATACTATAATATATACATCACATTCAAAATCAGCTCAAACAATTATCAGTGGCTAAAGATGAGAAAACACTCTGCCACTTGTACCATGACAAGGGAACAAATCCTTCTAGCCCACATACTCTTACAACATCTAGTGCACGTCCCTCTCACAGCTCCCCAACCTTTTTCCCCCCATATAATAGCAGATGCCTGAAAAAACTTTGACTTCCACCTGTATAAGGTCTTAAGCGACAATCAGATTGTTAATAATAATGCCCTTTCAGACTATACGCACTCCTATCTATCTTTATGTGCACTACATGAAATCTCTATAACAGATGCAAAAGGTTTCCTCAATACTCCCAACTCCATGGAAGACATTACATTGGTCATAAAATCCCTCCCCAACCACATGGCACCAAGCGTAAATAGTCTCGCAAACCTCTACAAAACATTACTCTTCACCCTCACACCTCATCCAATCACCAGTTTTAATAGCTTCTTAGACAACACCCTCTACCATATTAACTCCCATTTTATAGTGATACCCACAGAAATGCACCAACTATCCCCCTATAGACTCAGGCCTAAACATTGTTAATAGAATCTTACCCCAAAAAATTAGAACTATTTTTACATCTCCTAATAAAAACAAATCTAAGTGTTTATACCAGTCAGACAATTCAGAGAGAAGACCAGATGCACCACAGATAAAATTGATGTGGTAACAAAAAATAAATAAATACACAATACTGACACCCTGACAATCACCACCAGACCCACGTTTTAACCACACTCTAGGGAAGACACGGACACACCATGTTTGCCACTCCATGGCCAGAAACATCCGTTCCTTCTTTATGTCTCTTTAACCTTTCATAGAGTTTTTTTTTTGTTTTTTTTCTGACAGAAATGAACAACAATACTCAACACACTTGATACAATTGTACTTGTCTATGTTCTTTACCCTTTCACAACTTAGTACAGTAATTATGCAACATACTAATGTGCCTGTGCTACAGCTAGGCATATCCGCTACCACAGAGAAGACCATCTAACAAGCTAGTGCTATGTGGTTCCTGCGCTCCATCATCATGGGCTTATAATGCCCCAATTTTTTCAACATGTCTGTTAACCTTCCACAGACACACTGATAGGTCCTTTATTTATTATGTACAACTGCTAATGCTGTCGTTTCCATCCTCCCTCTTTATTTCTACATGTTTCTACAAATTATATAACCTTTTTTAAATGTAACACCTTTATTGTTGCAAAGTATTTAAACATTTGATGGGCACACTGGGAATAACAAACATATAAAGAAAATCATTACAGTTTGGATTTAATTTTTTCACCTACTAAAGAAGGCATGGTTCAGCCTTTGCCTTAACAACACAAATGCATACACACTGTCAGAAGCTTATGATAGATTACAAAAGCTATCTCATAAGAAAAGGTTAAGAGCAAACAGTGACAGGCCTTTAGAATTTATTGATTTCTCCAATACATAATGTTTTTTTTCTGTATTTGTAATATAAACATTTTGAGAAGGCTTTTTTTGTTTATTCCAGGGCATTATGAATTGTTGCAGGTTGTCTAGTCTCCAGGCCCTTAGCTGTGACCTCCATGCACTTATCAATAACTCTGTAACCTCTATCCTATTCCCTTTCCTACTGAGAATTCTTCTGGCAGCTTAAAGAACAGCCCAGACAACTGAAATACATCTCCCGTTGCAACTCTAAAATCTCAAAGACCATCTGCCAAGGGAAGGCCTGACATAAATGTTTGTCAAATACTGCCTGTAGTTTCCGGGGCAATCAATCCAAGTCTGCCATGCAAGCACCTCTGCTTGGCTTTTGCAATTCTTTGCTAGCGCTCTACAGAGGAGAGACAGGGCAGCTCTGTGACCTGAATTCAATTCCAATTGATCTTATTGTTAAGTCAAATGTCACACTCACCTGCACCTATTTTCTTCATTAGCTTGATGACATAGTTCAGCATGTCAAGGCACCTTTTAAAACAACTGACCAGTGCATTCACTTAAAACTAAAATTAAGTGCTTATATTCTAAAATACAATGCATGTTAAAATGTCTAACGTTGATATAGTAGTCAGCAGCTACAAATACTATAGCTGCTGACTTTTTCTATTAGGACACTTACCTGTCCAGGAATCCAGGGGTGTCCTCACCCAAGCCAATTCTTGAATTGGCTCTCAGGTGCTGGCCCCGCCATCATTGGTAAGGGAAACGGTCAGTGAAGCCTTGTGGCTTCGCAGCTGGTTTCCTACAGCACGTTTAGAAATCGCACTGTGCTTTCTCAATGGGTCGGCTAGGGTGAGGGCCGAACTTATGGCTGCCTTTGCCACGGCATACTCAGCAGACTGTGGGAGCGGGTACCAGTCAAAACAAGGTACCCACTCCCCCCTACCACTTCCCCCAAGGTGCCAAATGTGGAACTGAAGAGGAGGAGGCAGCAAAGAAACAGTGCTTCCCTTTTGGGTAGAGCTACGATTTAAACTCCAGTAGGGAAAAAAAAACATACATGAAAAAAAAATGAAGTGGCTGTGCCGGCAAACCACACAGTGTCATGCAAAATGTAAAAAAAAATAAAAAAATGTGTCAGGGGCTGGTGGGAATTAGAACCCTCAGACTCTGAGAGGGGGAGATTAGCTTGTCACTATGCTACACCCCAAATAGGGTGGACTTGGAAGAGTTGTGCTATTGTATTCTGACATTAAAGTGCTGCTGGCTATTGTCTATGCCGTTGATCAAGCGGCAAAAATCTGCCAGGGCGGTTGTACAGGAGTTCATGGGTAGATCGACTTCTTGGACTCAACAGGTAGTGAAACTCTTTTCAATGTGAGGTTCAGTTAAGTCTCCTCTTAGATGGTTGTCACAAAAGAGTCCTCATTGGAAGACTATTAGTGTGCCCAACTCCTCAACACATTCTCAAAATCAAAAAAATAAAAATAATAATTTGCTTTGAGTTTTATTTTAATTACCGTATTTATCGGCGTATACCGCACACTTTTTTGCCCTGAAAATCAGGGCAAAATCGTGGGTGCGCGGTATACGCCGATACCCGCTTTCCCGTGCCCAGTTTGAATAATGCGCCGACATATACCGAGCGCAGTACACTCGGGTATAGTTGGGCAGTCTCGGCTCCTTCCGCGCTCACGTCCTGGACGTACAGGACGTCAGCGCGAGAGTTGCCGAGCCTGCCCGACAATACACGAGTGTACTGCGCTCGGTATATGTCGGCACAGTATTCAAACTCGGCGCAGGAAACGAGCGGGGAGGACGCCGCAGAAGGATGCCGGACCCGACGAAGAGGACACCCGAAGCCGCAGACGGACCCGACGAAGAGGACACCCGAAGCCGCAGACGGACGCCGGACCCGACAAAGAGGACACCCGCAGACGGACGCCGGACCCGACGAGGCCGCCGATGGACGCCGCGCAAGACAGCAAAACTAAGTACAAAAAAAACTTTTTTTCCACAGGATTCGGGGCAACTTTAGGGGTGCGCGGTATACCGTGATAAATACGGTAGCCATGTTGCATGCAGTGCTTCATGCCCAAAACTTTTTTTTTTGGGCTCCGACTTGGACTCTCATGTCTTTCAAAGTAGTCACCAATGGCAAGAGAGATCCAGCAATTTGACATTAGTACACACTGGGTTGATTTACTAAAACTGGAGAGTGCAAAATCTGGGGCAGGTCTGCATAGAAACTAATCGGCTTACATTTTTCTTTTTGTCAAATCTTAATTGATCAAGCGGACGTTAAAAGCCAATTGACTAACATGCACAACTACAACAAAAAAAAAAAAAATCAGATGAAGCGAGAAGAATACTACTAGCCATGAGACTGAGGACACCCAAGCAGCAGGAAAAAAAATGCGGGAGCAATTTCAAGATTAAAGGGGAATATCATAGCAAAAGCTAGATCTGTTATTACATTTTTAACAGGCTTTTCATTTTTATCATCTTATTTTTGGCTGGGGTTCTGCTTTGTTTTTTAGGTGATCATTGCGGTTTTTAAATTGATAAAATAGGTATAGTACGGACACTATAGAAAACCTGTGAAATTGTTACTTCACTGGATGTACTGTAGTCTGCACATTAAGGCCTCTTGCACTTGGGAGTAAAAAATGCCTTTGAAAATGCTGTGGCGGAAGGGTGAAACGCATCAGTAGCTGTTTTAAATAAGTAATTTCAGGATGGTGTCCTGCTTGCAATTTTCTATGAACATGAAGCAAGCTCTTTCTAAATCCCGCGATATACAGGAAGCGGCTAGTAAAATAAAGGATTACTAAGGTACAGTGGATCGGAAAAAAAAAAACCATGCGGTTTAGTATTTATGCATATGAGCGTATTATTTTTTTTGGTGGGGGAGTGGATCTTGGGTGGGAGTTCCCACACTTTTTTCCCCAGGACTTGACCCCTGGACAAATCGGCATTGTATACTCCAGCACTCCAACATAACAAGGATTGCTATCCAGCGCATATGACTCACATCTAAAACTAAAAGTCCATACTTTCTGGTGAGCGAGTGGAAGCACAGGAGGGGAACACAATATTTGCACCATTATTAAAAGGCTAGCACTGTTAGAAGACTGCATGGTTGTTTGTCACATACTAATGAAGAAGCATAAGGATATGAACTAATTTAAGAATTACATATAAATTTGTTTATACATGTGTTATATTTTCACGTTTTGTTTCTAATACACTTCGATTTTCATTGTTCATATTTGCATATTGGTATTGCTATGTGCATAATACTTAACAGACTAGGCAGAACCTAAATTACTATATTAAAGGGTCACTAAACAATTTTTTTTTTTAGCTAAATAGCTTCCTTTACCTTACTGCAGTCCTGGTTTCATGTCCTCATTGTTCGTTTTTGCTCCGATGTTGCTGTAATTCTGCTCTGGACACTTCCTGGTTGTCTGTTTCCTGATCACCACAGTACTGGGAGATTCTAGTTTCGTTTTCCAAACCAATACTGCTCTATGGGTCTGTCCAGCACAGAGGCATCAAATAACATGCAAAAACTAAGTGAGAGGGCAAAAACGAAACTGAAACTAGGAGGTACATTATATGATTGATTTTTATCTATTTGTAATCGTTTTTAAAAGGAATCAGTTAACTATTATGTCTCTATACCATGTTAACAGTCATTTCAGCTAAAACAAATGTTTCCTTTAGTGACCCTTTAAGTTCCTGAGTAAACATAAGTAAATTATTATGCCTGTGTGCAACTGGTCTTAAAAAAATAACATTTTAAAGCTAAAGTATACAGCACCAAACACAGTTATGTGTAGTGGTGTGTATACCATTACTTGTAGATAGCTGCTTCTTGTAGAAATATTCCCTATTGTGGTTCATTTAGAGCTGCTGGATACTGTCCTGCTGGGCTCGCCAAGTGCTGTATATACCCGTTCACACTAATGCATTTTCCCCTGCATTTGCAGCCGTGCTGCACTACAACACAATGGAAATTACATAATCCTCTGTAGTGTCCAGTGCAACTACAGCACTTTTTTTTTTTTTTTTTTAAAGGTGCAGGTACTTTACCTTCCCATGTCAGAGAACATTATGCATTGTGTGGCAATAACAGTAAGACTTCTGTGAAGATTTTTACCAGAAGCAGCTATCTGCAGGTAATGGAAAATACGCCATTATACATAACAAATATGTTTATTGCTATACCCCAAAAAAATGAAAAACAAAATAAAAATAAACTACAAAAACTCAGCTTGCACAAGAAAAGACAAACTGGCTGATTAAAGGAGTTGTAAAGGTAAAGCAACATTTCCTAAATAGCTTCCTTTACCTTAATGCAGTCCTCCTTCACTTACCTCATCCTTCTGTTTTGCTTTTAAATGTCCCAATTTCTTCTGAGAAATCCTCACTTGCTGTTCTTCTGTCTAACTCCACACAGTAATGCAAGGCTTTCTCCCTGGTGTGAAGTGTCATTGCTCACCCCCTCCCTTGGACTACAGGAGAGTCAGGGTGCCCAAACTAACACAGCTCCTTTCTCCATCTGCAACGTAGAGAGTGTCCTGACTCTCCTGTAGTCCAAGGGAGGGGACAAGCACGACACTCCACACCAGGGAGAAAACCTTGCATTACTGTGTGGAGTTACAGACAGAAGAACAGGAAGTGAGGATTTCTCAGAAGAAATAAGGACATTTAAAAGCAAAATCGAAGGATGAAGTGAGTGAAGGAGGACTGCACTAAGGTAAAGAAAGCCATTTAGGGAAAAAAATGTACCTTTACAGCCCCTTTAAGTCTAATAGTCTCACCCAAAATATTCAAAATAAACATAGGATAAAATGACAACTACTATATATATATATATATATTTTTTTTTTTTTACAGTTAGAACTGTGAAATTCACAGTTAGTGCCCAAATCATCCATCCGTTGGCAGGGTGAATTATTTCAACTCACAAAGCAGGCTAAAGCCATTAAAGTATATAGGAGATTGTGTTATTTTGTTAGCAAGAAATGGCAGAGACTAATAGGGAAGCTAAGTAACTGCCTATGGGCTGAGGACTGCTCACCTGGGATTTCTATATGATTGGGAATCAAGATAATACACACAAAAAAAAAAGCCATAAACGTCTCACAGACAAGGAGTCTATTTCAAGACCCTTTTATCACTTAGTATTTTCCCAAGATGTTAAAACGGTTTATCTCTTGAATGACTTCAGCCACTCTGCCTTGTTGGCCTTTTGCCCAAAAGTCTCTAGTGAGACCTGCCATCAAAGGCCACTTGTAATATTGTGGAACGGTACTAAGTGAGAAGTATCCAGCAAAAAGAACATGGCCTATGCCATTAAACGATGTTAAGCATTGAAGGTACCACAAGTGTGTTAACCCTTATAACCCTAAATACTTTAAGTTTTACGACTTTTACTAAAAAGACACAAAGCTGCATCTACTGCTACCACTTCATCATTGCGCATGCATGACCTGCTGTACTATGGTGGGATAACAGTGATATACAGAACCATCTGGGACAGCCTCAAGTGTTTTTTTTTACACCACACTCACAATCTGTAGACACATCAGGAATAAATACTTTGCTACAATGTTAGGCTCAAACCAAAATGAAAACAAATAAGTGACAAACAGAAATCCCTGCAATATTAAATTGTGTGACAATCAGATCGTTATACTCCGAAATATAAAGATGAGCTCCACCTTTTGTGGTGGGCAATGAATTAGAACCTTGGGCTTCCAGTTTTGTTTTGTTGTTTACTTACAAAAAAAAATGTTCTTCTGTTTAACCACTTGCCGCCCGAATTATGCAAAAAGACGTCGGCAAAGTGGTTTCAATATCCTGAGTGGACGTCATATGACGTCCTCAGGATATTGAGACGCTGCACGCCCCCGGGGCGCGCATCGCAGCGATCGTTGTTGCAGGGTGTCAGTCTGACACCCCGCAACACCGATCTAGGTAAAGAGTCTCCAACGGAGACTCTTTACCACGTGATCACGGCTGATCATGATGTAAACAGGAAAAGCCGGAAATCGGCTTTTCCTCACTCGCGTCTGTCAGACGCGAGGAGAGCCGTTCGGCTGCTCCTCTGACAGGGGGGTTTGTGCTGATCGATCATCATCACAGCCACCCGAGGATGCAAACACTGGACCACCAGGGATGCCACTAGACCACCAGGGATGCCCACCACAGGTATGCCATCCTAGACCACCAGGGATGACTATGACAAATGGATGCCAATCAGTGCCCACAATGGATGCCAATCAGTGCCCACAATGGGCATCACTGATTGGCAGGCATTATTGTTTGGCACTGATTGGCATCCATTAGTACAACACATACTATTAGTACGTTTGTGCCATCTATCAGTGCCCATCCATGCCGCCTATCAGTGCCCATCCATGCCACATATCAGTGCCCATCCATGCCGCCTATCAGTGCCCATCCATGCCGCCTATCCGTGCCCATCCATGCCGCCTATCCGTGCCCATCCGTGTCGCCCATTCGTGCCCATCTGTGTCGCCCATTCGTGCCCATCCGTGTCGCCCATTCGTGCCCATCCATGCCTCCTATCCGTGCACATCAAAGTGCAACAACACTGAAAGCTGAAAATTGGTCTGGGCGGGAAGGTGTATAAGTGCCCTGTATGGAAGTGGTTAATGTAAATGTTTTAAATAACTCCTATTTATGCCTAATTTGTAACTATGTATGTGCTTGGGGGAGAAGCCATAGTAGTTTGAAAGCAAGACACTTTGCAGCCTCTAATGACAGTAAACACCCACAATGCTTAAAGCTAGAGACCATGTAATCCTAGGCAGGGTTGATTGCCCTTAACTTTAATGAGCCTGCTTTTTTAAACTGTATTGGACAAAATAAGATGGAATTTGTGATCTGATTAGTAAACTCTATGCACATGGAAAAGGAGCACAGTGATTGCATGCTGCAGACACATGTGTAATAAACGTATAATTTTTAAGATTTAACAAAAAATAAATAAATAGAATATCTTGACCTGTCTGAATATCTCACATGAAACATTCAGAAAAACTGCACAGCCAATTTTAGTGCAGGCACCTGGTAAGGAGTTTATATTCCAGGTGCTGAAACATACCAAGTCATGCATTAAAAAAAGAGCAAGAATATGTGGACAAATACATTCTTTAGAACATGAAAAGGGAAAAACAAGTCAACTGATTACAAAAAGCTCCATGTGGTTCAGCTTAATACTCTGCTGAGAACGTCTGGATTCCCTAAAATCAGTGACTCGGTGCTTTGCACTGACTATTGTTCTACATATTTGCTGAGGTTATTAACCTGACCTCACAAACTATGTATAACTTGGGAAAATGCCCTCTGTCTGCTAGATCTTGACCTCTGCATTTCCTAACATAAAATAGACAAAGTGAACATTGAATTCTCTAGTTCTTTTTTCGCTTACCTCATTATTAAATCTTTACTTCAGATTTAATAAGCAAACTACACATTATACAATGAAAGGGATAAAGGACTAGGTGCACACAGAAATTACCTGGCCTATGTTTTTTGGGAACTGATACTGTACTTTTTAGACAGATAATTTGTGCAACTTGTTTCCCTGTGATGGTTTAGACGACTGTAAAGAAAAACATGAGTGGATCACATGGATTACCAGCTTGAGCAAGTATTTAGCCCACATACAGAGAATTTTTGAATATTCAAATTGTTTAAGTGCAATTTAGTAGAACAATCAAACGTGTGTGCCTTGAGTGGCCAAGCTATTAATTGTGATTTCATAATTCTATTTCTCCTAAATGCACTAATGATGGCATATAATTAGCTAGGAAAAGTTTTCAAGCCAATGATAGTGAAGTGTTAATACAGGCATTTATTTGCATGATCAGTGTTTCAGATACTAGTATAGTACACAAGCTTAGAGTAGCAAAATAAATTCCAGATATTTTAATTAGAGTAATGGGCAGTTAGTCACTAACCAATCTTCAAATCTGGTGCTATCTTCATTACTAAAAGGAGAGGCATGGCCCAAAATGTACCTACAAATGTTTATCTGCCCCTTAAGATGCCACACAGACACCAGTATTGTATACATGGCTATGGTACCAAATGGTAGATTAGACATAAGTGTACAGCAGAACTCCATTGAACAGATTATTGCATTTTGGGTAGAATGGGCAGGATTGGTTTTGCTATGATTACTCCTGGGATAGGAAAATAAAGAATCAAACCTTGCTAAATATAATATATAGCCCCTGGGAGCCCATCCACAAAGCTCATTCTCTGGAATGCCACCTCATCTGCCCCAAGATGACTCCCATGCAACCCCGGTGTCCCAGAGCCCGGCAAAATTGAGGATGCGGATGGATCCCTCGGACCAGGCTTCAGACACAGTGAGTAAAGGCCTGCACAATGCCTCTGCTATTTCCTCACTACAGTCTTCCATAGCACAATTCCCAACCTCTGGCCAACCAGTGCTAGACACCACTATGAATGACATGCTCCTGTCACTACAATTGTCTCTCATAACTAACCTATCATCACTGACTAATAGATTTTCATTGGAAATTCAACACATGGATAACAGGGTGCAGTTTATGGAAACCAAAATGGAGGAATGTACCGAGACGGTTAAGGATTTAGTAGATGCATGCAATGACCAGAAAGAGGACTCACTCTGGATCAAGCAAAACTCGCAGACTTGGAGGACCGCTCCAGGCACAATATCGTTAAAATACGCGGAATGCCTGAATCCATCCAACCCAAAGAGCTGCACAACTTTGCTACCACACTGTTTTCTACCATGCTCCCGAATTGAGCTTACGATTGATCGCATAAATAGACTGCCCAAACTGCGCCATCTTGGGGCAGAGGTGCCCCGCGATGTGCTTCTGTGTGTCCACTTCTTCCAGGCAAAGAAACAGATCCTTATGAAAGCCAGAGAGTTGTCACCACTTCCAGCGCCATATTCAGATATTCAACTTTATGCTGATCTATCTCAATATATGTTCCAAATGAGGAGGCAACTGAAAACCATAACTACTACATTCATGGGGCATCCTGCCTGATCCCTCGCACAATCAACTAGATCCCAATGCCCCTCCTAACACATTTAACTTTTGGCACCGATCGAGGGAAACACAAGAGCAACCACCGCTGATCACTGGGCCCTAAATTACTACTTTGAGCGTATGACCCGGTCTGATTTGGATATGCGCTTGAAGACCTGCTTACTGAACTTTCCCTGTTACTGTGCAGCTGCTCACAAGAGCGGTTCCCGCTGACACACCGGTGCTTGTTTTGTTTTTCTTTGTTCCTTTGTTAAAAACTATTTTTTTTTTTGTTTTCTCGCTTGCATATTTCTGCGGAGTTTGTGCAGCCACCTGCTCCAGGTGAACTTGGAAAACCTACACAGTATTTTGTTGAGATTCCGCTCTAACTTGTTTTGTACCCCTGTAAAACCAGGCACTGAATCCCTGTCTGACCCGCCGAGGTACCAACTCCAGCTTGCTCATCTACAATGACCGACCTCTTGAACTCTGCTACATCAACTGCCCACAACTGTGAGTAATTGCATCCACCCTACACCGCATCACCACGTAACATGGGGATCACCATCATTTCCCTCAACGCAAAAGGGCTAAATCACACCGTGAAACGTTCCTCTCTATGGAAAACAGCACTTGACCATAACCGTGACATGCTTTGCGTTCAGGAGACGCACTTCGCTTTAGAAGCTTCTCCTAAATGCCATCATAGACAATTCCCGCATATTTTCCAGTCATCCTTTTCTAAAAAACAACAAGGAGTTCTGATTGCTATCAGGAACACTTATCTTCAAATTGCTGAGCTCTGTTACTGACCCGGACGGACGGTATATTATCCTGGTATGTACGCTCAACAATGTACTTTACACCCTGGTCTCCATCTACGACCCAAACCATGGTCAAATGACTTTTCTTAAGAAAATGCTGCGAGCAGCCCGGAAAATCCAACAAGGCCAGTTACTGGTGTGTGGCGACTTTAATATGGTCCTAACAACGCAATGGACTCCACTGCAGGAACTAAAATATGTGTTTCTCCTCTAGAAGCATTTATCAATGCCAAAGATTTGTGTGACGTGTGGAGGTGCTGTCATGCGAGTGAGAGAGATTTCACATTCCTCTCGCCTCGTCATAACACCTACTCACGTATTGATCTATTTTTAGCTGACAATCGGTTGTTACATAAGTTTCAAACTCTTCCATTCATGCCACCACCTGGTCGGACTATGCCCCTATTAGCCTTACCATCTGACGATTTTCATCAACCCAATTCCTATATCTGGAGGGTTAAAAATGATCTACTTAACACACCATGTTATTCCGCTCCTATTAAACAGAAATTGGAAGAGTATTTCTCGCTCAATCAGGGGTCTGTGTCCGATCCGCTGGTGGTATGGAATGCCCACAAACCTGTCATTCGAGGGGTGTTCCTCCAAATGGGTGCTAGAGCTAAGAAAAAAAGAACCCAACTTCTAGATAAACTCACAACAGACATAGCCACCACTGAATGCCAAAATAAAACAAATCCCTCCCCGTTCCTACAATCTAAAATATTCACTCTGTCACGACCTGAGGGCCCTTCTTCTTGAAAAACATGTGAAAGCTTATAAAACATTTAAGGCCACTTCATACACTACAGGGAACAAGGCAGGCAAGGCAATGTCCCTACGGGTTAAAGGCCACAGATCCAAGACAAAAAATCCCTACATACATCATACTCACACAAACAAAAAACTCCTTAAACCCCAAGAAATAGCAAACACTTTTAGTGCGTACTATGCGGATCTGTATAATCTCAAGGGTGATCACCACTGCCCAACCCTCACCTGCTAGGATTCAAAACTTCCTAGAGATGATAAATCTACTGTCTGCAACCCCCCCCCCCCCCAACAACTCTTAGACCTAAACTCTCCCTTCTTGGTCAATAAAATGATGTCAGTGGTAGACAAATTACCCAACGCCAAATCCCCTGGCCCCGATGGCTTCACTGGGGAATATTACAAACAATTCAAAAATATTCTGGCCCCTACAATGTGCCAAACATTTAACTTTGCTACTGCCTCTGCATCTTTTCCTCCTGAAATGTTCAAAGCCATGGTGGTGACTTTTCCCAAAACAGGCAAGGAACCCACTTCTCAAAAAAATTTCAACCCATCTCGCTGCTTAACCTTGATCTGAAAATATTCGCAAAACTTATAGCCAATAGATTATTAGACATTCTCCCTTCCCTTGTATCAGTAAACCAATCAGGATTCACTAAAGGTCGCCAGGCCTCAGACGCTACTAGAAAAATATTATACACCATGTAGAAACCACAAAAATCCCTGCACTCCTCTAATCCTTAGACGCTGAAAAGGCATTTGACAGGGTCCACTGGGAATACATTTTCAGCAGTCCTGTCAAAATTTGGTCTCACGGGAACAATACATGATGCCATAATGGCCTTATACTCCAATCCCTCAGCGCAAGTATTATCTGCGGATGCCCTTTCAGCACCCTTCCGAATCTCCAATGGCACAAGACAAGGTTGTCCATTATCACCCATAATTTTCAATCTCGTCATGGAACCATTAGTAGAAAGAATAAGATCTAATATTGCAATCTCTGGTATACCCCTGGCCGGTCTGGAACATAAAATAAGCATTGTGACGGTATCGGTATGATATCCCCGTCAAAGATTCCCTTCTTCCATAAGAACATCACCCCAATATTCCACTAGGAGGAATATCCCTGAGATCGCCCATTAAGCCACACATTAGTCCAGGCTTACTGCTAGAACAAGACACTTTAATGACACAAAAACTCAGCTTATATGTGGTTACAGCCTGTTAGGAACGCCCCCCTCACACAGTGGGGTTTCCCATACAGATTATAGGAGACAAGTCGGAGCCGACCATGCAGACACGTTTCTTTAGATAAAGACATCAGTGGAGTTAATTAATACACTGAAGCAATCAGAATAATTAACATACTACTTCTCTAATCATTTAGCCTGATGATACAATACACATCTTTTAAGGGTAAACACAGATCTTCTTCACACAACACAATAGATCAATTAACGTTTAGAATAGTGAGGGGACATTAGCACGTCAATAACCTGTCAGAGGAATGAATCACACATGAAATTCATTTCTACCTCTACCCATATGGCTAGCAGGGAGCAGTAAACTGAGACATATAGGCAAATGTATCACAAGCATGTTCACAGATGACGTAATCCTCATGATCACAGACCCTGTCCGCTCTATCCCGGAGGTCCAGAGGACGCTCGCTTGGTTCAGTGACGTTTCCTTTTACAAAGTCAATGAAACTAAATCGTACATACTTGACTTAGGTCTGGACGCACCCACTAGCCAACGACTCAAATTACAATTCCCTTATGTTTGGGCAGTCCAGAGGTATCCAGCTGACAAAATTAACTAAGACACTGCTCTCAACTAATTATTTACCGATCTGCACTAAACTACAAAAACGATCTCACCAGGCTGGCGTCCTTTGAATTCTTTTGGATGGGACGCCTAGCAGCGTTCAAAATGTTCCATCTACCCCAAATACTATACCTATTCAGAACTATTCCCACACCTCTAACCCTTAGTTACTTCAAATCCCTACAAACGATTTTATCCAAATGTATTTGGCAAGGTAAGAAAGCCAGATGCGGCCACTCTCAGTTGATTAAACACTGCATGGTGGGAGGAAAGGGATATATTGATTTTCATGACTACTACATGGCCTCTATCCTCACTCAAAGGAGTGGTTCATGATCTCCCCCCCCCCAACCACGATCTGGGGGCAAATAGAAGCAACCACAGTACCAGGAGGCAATTTATTCTCCTGGCTGTTTGCATCTTTATTAGGAAAAAAACCTCTTGCCCAACTATCACCAACTATAGCAGCGACCATCAGAGTCTATTATAAGTATATTCGCACCCAACACTGCCTTGCCTCACTCAAAACTTGGTCATGGAAGATGATGCCTACCCCAGACCGCTTCATACAGCATCTGACCCCAGCCTGCAAGAGGGCAGCCCTCTCTCCCCCACCCCTTCATACAGAGCGGAGGACTTTCCGGCCCTGCGGGGTCCCATGCGCTCCCAGGCCTACCCGGAGTCATTTAACAGGAGTGGGCCCAATCACTCAGACAGGCCGGGCCCATCCTCCCCTAAAGCCCAAAGGCCAACGAGATCCTGGGACACCAGTACCTCCATGAGCCATGCCGGGACCCCCCCTCCTATGCCCAAATGGCATGCGCACAAGCCCCGCCACATAGGGGGGACAAGGCCCAACGAGCCTACCACGCCACAAGCTGGTCTGAACCCTGGGACCCTCCACAGCAGCCCCACCCGGGGCTCCGCTGGCCCAGCAGAGGACTTCCTCCAACAGCCCCCAATGCCCCATCCCCGGTCACACCAGGCTGATTACTCCAACCCCCCCCTCACAATGGCATGCATATTTTGGCCATCCCAACGAGGAATGACTTCAAACAGCTTTTAGAAGATGTGAAAGCTGCGTGCAGGGCCGAAACTCAGGCCCTCCAGACGGGTCTCAAACATCTTGCTGACAGGGTGGAAATGGCGGAGATACAGGAGACTAAGTTAGCTGTGCACCGTACCAAAATACAGGGCTCAGATCACCGCCTCCTGCTAAGAGATTTGCAGCGCCATGTTGAAGACCTGGACAACAGGGGGCGCCAAAATAACATTTGCGTCAGAGGTATGCCGGAAACAGAGGCGGCAGAAGACCTACAGGCATCCCTTCAGGCCCTGTTCAATGATTTATTGGGGGAACCCGCTGACAAACATATTTAAATGGATTGAGCTCACCGAGCCCTCAGACCCAAAAGCCCTGCTTCTAAACCACGTGATGTCATCTGGCGGGTGCACTCATATCCCCTGAAAGAGGACATTATGCGCAAAGCCCGATCTATCCGCAAGCTTGTGTTTGACAACAGCCCAACAGCTTTACCCCGACCTCTCTTGGATCACGCTTCAGAAACGGCGGCTGCTGCAACCCCTCCTCCACACCCTACAAGACAAGGACATTGTCTACAGATGGGGATAAACCCTTTCAGCCCGACGGCACGCCACCAGGGGAAATCAGCTGTCCTGCGTTACCCGGGTCAGGGGGCTCTACAGTAACTTTATGGGCCCTGTGACCCTAGAGGTCAACTGGGCTTGCTTGATGCAAATTGTTATATTTGCTGTGTTTTCTTGCTCTAATCTTTTTTCCTCTCCCTAGATTTCCTTTTCCTGTTCTTTTCTGGACCAGAACCCCAGGGAAACCTGCTCGGCTACCGGGTCGCCACCGAGTGACGCCATGCCTCCGGACCCAGACATGCCATCTGCAGACTTAGCTAAGTATAGACCACACCAGTCTAACCTAATATTATGTCTTTAAATGTGCACGGCCTAAACTCCTATAAGAAAAGACACCTGGCACTTCGGGAGTTTAAACAATTGGGGGCAGACGTCCTCATTGGTCCAAGAGACCCACTTCAACAAGGGGGACTTCTTCACATTTGCATCTAAGCACTACCCCCAGATCTACCAGGCCTTTAACCCATGCAAGAGAGCAGGTGTCGCCATCTTGTTCAAAAGGGGATCCCCTTTCACCTTCTCAGCCACCTATCTAGACCCGCAGGGTCACTACATTATCCTCTGTGGTATGTGGCAGGTGCAGAATGTCAATCTATGTGTCCTGTATGCCCCGAACACTCGCCAGCATCGCTTCCTGGCGAAGGTCCTCACTCGCTTGTCCCGAGCTACCCACGGCTTTCTCGTAGTCGGGGGAGACTTTAATCTCTCACAATTTGTGGCATGTGATCGCCTGGTGGTGAGCCCCAGGGCCTCCCAATCCTGAGCCCTAAGGGACTCTAAACTCTTCCACCAATTAACAAGGAAACATGCTCTGTTTGATGCCTGGAGGGCTCTCCACCCGGGAGATCGTCGATACACTTTCTATTCGGCCCCTCATTGCACCCATTCGCATATAGACTGTTTGTCAACAACACGCTCTGTATAACTAACTCGGCAGATACTCCCCATATCCTGGTCTGACCACGTTCCCGTTACGACAGCGCTGAACCTCGGTGTCCCCCTGCACAGACCGTATAACTGGCGGATGAACAACTTTCTATTACAGCACGCCCCCTCTCGAACTGAATTAGAAACTACTTAAACACTACTTTGACGAAAATGACACCGCAGACGTGTCCCTCACCACTCTGGGCAGCCCATAAGGCGGTCCTTAGGGGCCGATGCCTCGCCCTCTCCGCAGTGCTCAAGAAAGATGCAGAGGCAGCCAACCTGTGGGCAGAAACGCAACTTGGAGGCTTGGTTGCAATCCTCTCCATCCTTAACACTCCTCAAGCGAATCATATCCCTCCGGTCCACCCTTGGGGAGCTCGCGATGGGACGGGTTGAGAATAGGGCCGAAACAACTAATCAATTATGAAATTAATCGATTATGAAAATGGTAATCGATTAATCAGCCAGTAACATAATGGGGGTTAAAAAAACGAAAACTGGCTCTTTATATAGTACAAAAAGAGCAAATCGCTACTGTAAATATTACTTTTACTATCCAACAGTAAAAAATTAACCCCTTACAGTAGGAATAATTTGCTCTTTTTGTACTAATTTTAGTTTTTTTTAACCCCCATTATGTTACGAAACATCTCAGGCTTTGTCACACCTCTGTTTTTTGCAGAAACACACTACAGTTCATTTGCATGTTTTCCTATGGAACATGTTCACATCCATATTTTTTTTCAGCTGCTGCGTATTTGGACATTCGGAAAAACCCGGATATTCAGGGTATATCCGTTAGAGGTAAAGAATTTAAGATATCCCTGTTCGCAGATGACATTATCCTAACCCTGACCCAACCCAGGATTTCACTGCCTAACCTGCACGCCAAACTCGATAAATACAGCACACTCTCGGGCTATAAAACAAATATTTCAAAATCTATGGCCCTCCCGCTTGATGTCTCGGAGACTGAACTCCACTTACAGTCAGAGTTCTCATACAATTGGGAGCCTAAGAGCCTGAAATACCTAGGGGTAAACCTCACCCCGTCCTTTGACTCCCTATACCAATCAAACTTCCCTTCCCTCTACAAATCCATTAGGGAATCACTACAAAAATGGAAAACCCACCAAATCTCTCTTAGGGCGCATTGCATCCGTAAAAATGGTCATCCTCCCTAAACTCTTATACCTATTCCAGACCCTACCAATTCCCATTCCCTATATTCATCTACGTAAACTATGGGCGACACAGTCTTGCGCTCAGTCATGATGGCGGCCTGCACAGACGGGGGCCTGGTGTTACCTGACCTGGTCAGGTATTACCAGGCAGCCCAATTGCTCACAATAGTCTCCTAATTCCCCCAGAGGTCATACAAGTGGACAGAGATAGAGAAAATCTGGTTAGCACCCATACACCCGAACAGTCTCCTCTGAAATGCAAATGTGAAGTTGGAGCCCTGTCGACAGTTGGTGTCTATGTCCCGGATCCGACGGCTATGGCGAAAGCTATCCCGTGAACAGAAGCTTAAATCTGAATGATCCCTGATGACCTCGTTCCTGTGCAACCCCGAGGTGCCGGCAAGTCTTACCCACCAAATGTCGTGGCCCTGGGCCTTGCGGAGTCTGTTCCATTTTGGACACTTGTTGGACCCCAGGTCCCGTACGCTGCTTCCGTTTTCTAAACTCCAATCCCAACATGACCTTCCTAGACAAGTGTTTTACAGCTACCTGCAGATTCGCCACTACGCTCAAGCTATAGCCCCACGCCTTAAATTCTCTGTGCCTTCCCCATTTGAATGCATTATACTAAAAGGCCGCTCACGTAGGGGACTGATCTGACATATACCAGATCCTGAACAAGCACTCCATGCAGGTCCAAGGCAAACATGCTTATATGCTCCGTTGGGAGAAGGAGTTGGGAGAGGAGATCACGGAGGAGGCGTGTAGGGTGGTCTGGAGTCAGGCGGCTAAGAGCTCCATGTGTACCCTCTATAAAGGAAAATTCCTACAAGATTCTCTTCTTTTGGTACCCGACTCCGGACGTACTCCATAAAGTCTATCCCTCCACTTCTGATCGCTGCTGGCGTTGCCAGCAAGCCAGAGGTACGCTCTTCCACATCTATTGGACGTGCCCCTTAATAGTCCTGATCTGGACCCCTATGCAACAATTATTGACTCGACTCTAAGAGACACCCATACCTTGGACCCCAAAATTCTTCCTCTTAAGTCCCTCCCAACCAAAGATAGCTAAACCCTACAAAAAATTGCTTAGGCATGTTCTCACGGTGGCAAGGTGCTCAATAGCCCTCCACTGGAAGAAAACTGTGCCCCCATCACAGGAAGCCCTTCATGCCAGGGTTAAAGACAGAGATAATGGAGAAAATGACGGCCAGACGACCACGACAGTGTCTGGGAGTGGTGGTGTTCTCAGGAGGATCCGTTCTGACCCAGCGGCCAAAACACAGAGGTATTCCTCCCCCTTCACTTATTGCTCATCTGGTCTCTCTGGTTTTTTCCCCCTACCCTTCTCTCTGTTCTCTTCTCCTTTCCCTCCTTTCTCATCCTCTTCCCCTCCAACTTTTCCATGTGTATTTAATGTGTGACTACGGAAAGTTAAACGAGGCATCAGTCTCAAGGTACTGTATGCCACATATACTACTGAAAACACTGTTATTACTGCTAGTCTATGTGATGCCACAGTTCAAAGGAGGACCCTCTCTTCAGGGTTCCAACATTTGCTTGTTAGACGTTGCTATTATCTTAATCCTACCAATGTCTAATTGCCATATTTGTACCAAAATTTTGCGGTTTTATTTTTCTAAAACAATAAAAACGTTATTTAAAAAAAAAAATGATTGCCTATAGAAAGTGCACATCTGTAGTACCCAGAGAAAATGCCAGCTTCACTCAATGAATATCACAAAAACGCAATGGCAGTTATTTGCCTCAGTTCACACCTCCAAATATTGTTTCTCGTCAAACACCACCAATGCATTTTATCTACTTAATACCTGCTGCTTCACACTAAAGGCAAGAAAAGCAGAAAAGCTGCCTCAGCCTCATCAATAGGAAATTTTACGCCTATCCATAAACTCACTGACCTCCTGATACCTTCCACAATCATCTTAGAACTCCAGGAAAGCTGTACCTGTTGTGGTCACCTACTTAAAATGGCAACACTAATAACATCTTTTAGTTGTGTTTTTTGGTCATAAAAAAAAACAAAAAAAACTAACAAGCTGCAAGGAAAAAAGAAAAAGGCCTGAACAACAATGTTCCAAATAGAAGCCAGCTTGCCGTACGCTGCTTAAATCAATGCTGAAATCTTGTGTAATACACATCAAAAGCAAAATTTCCAAGCACTGAATTATGAAGCAAAGTGAACATCAAACAAATTTGAGACTAAACTGCCAGCAGAACTGAAAGAGTGCTAATGGATTGATGATAAAAAAGTAGCAAGCAATCAAACTGAATTAGAAGAAAAAAATATATTTAATGATTTAGGTAAAACCTTTACTAAAGCTTGTCATTTATTTTCAATAGATTGAATTATGAACTCTATATTACCACCTCCTATGGATTATTTTTTAGCAAAATGTACCCATACTGGGTGTTTTTCTGTGATTACTTGATATATGATCGTCTGATATTTGATCATATTTCTATGCTTGTCCTTTCCTATGCTTGTATCCCGTTTTTCAATCATCTCCATAAAACAAACTGAACCAGATAGATTGGAACAACCCAGGAAAATGCAATAGTTTATGATCTCTGTGAAAGACATAAGTTACATATACTACAACCAAGCAAAGACAAAACTAAATAGGGCTAGAATATAGGTATTGATCCAGAAAAAAATAAAATTATCATAATCTATAATATGAAGAAAATTGCTGGGTTATTAATCTGTTAACTGTGGAACGGTTTGCACATTCACTGGGAGGAAAGTTCTATATTATGGAAATATATTCACACCATGAGAAGGAATATTCATAAACCAAACAACTTAGTTAATTTCTATAGTGAGCTTCATAGAGACAACAGGTAACTATTGAGATGTTATTTCTGGCTACAATGGTTCAGTCACATACCCGGAACAAGCACACAGCAAGTGAAAGCGAGAGGGAAAAAAAATTGAATTCTAACGTTTTCTGTGATTCTGGAAGAATTTAAGCCAAATCATCACCATGTAATCCAAGAAATCAGCATTCTCAGAAGAATACACAAATGGCAGCCTTTATATATTGTATTCGGACTCTCTACTTTGAAAGATTTGCCATACCAACACTTTTGTACTAAACTTGAAAACTTTGAAAAAAATCCAATAACATTTTTGGAAAAGATATTGTATTTCTCATAACAAGTTTACTTGTATTTTATTTTTTGAAATTTTGGATCGACTAATGAAAAATAGGAATACTTATCTGGAGCTCCAAAACTCCTTCTCTGGTGACAATGATATTACCAGACAAAATGTAAAGGAAAATTACAGTATAAAAGCAAGGACTAATTTCTGTAATGGAACCCTGAACGGCAGTAGACAGCCAACAAAGCTTTACAAATCTATGCCAAAAAAAAAAAAAAAATTATAGTTTGAGTTCCAAAAATGTCTAGAAAGGTAAAGATGGCCAGTTAAATCTAAGAGACTCATACAAAAGCTTTTAAAGTGATATTAAAGTGGTTATAAACCTCAGACATAAGAACAAAGCATATCCCTCTATAGCAGTGATGGCAAACCTTGGCACCCCAGATGTTTTGGAACTACATTTCCCATGATGCTCATACACTCTGCAGTGTAGTTGAGCATCATGGGAAATGTAGTTCCAAAACATCTGGGGTGCCAAGGTTCGCCATCACTGCTCTATAGCGTGTATTTGTCTCAATTAACCGACTTGCGTCCTTCTACTGCGGCACAATAGCACCACTGTGCTAAACCCTATACGAGTATGGGGTCCCCTTTAAGAGCCGTGAGTGCCAGCTGCACATTACGTGCACTAGAGACAGCATGGGGATTTGTGTGTGTAAACATATTGTTTGTTTATACCAAGTAGGAACAACGATCTGTCTCCTCCCCCAGTCAGTCATATCCGCATACACTTAGAACACATCTAGGAAATGCACATTTAACCCCTTGATTGCCCCCTAGTGACATTTACACAGTGGGCGGCACAGTGGTGTAGTGGTTAGCACTTTTGCCTAGCAGTACAAAGGTTTGCTGGTTCCAATCCCGACCACACCACCACCTGTGCCTGCGTGGGTTTCCTCTGGGTACTCCGGTTTCTGTTGAATTCTGGCTAAATTGACCCTGGTATGTATGAATGCGAGTTAGGGACCTTAGATTGTAAGCTCCTTGAGGGTAGGGGCTGATGTAAATGTATAATATATATGTAAAGCGCTGCGTAAATTAACACCGCTATACAAGTACCTGAAATAAGAATCACAATCCGTGCATTTTTATAGCACGTCATTGGTCCCAAAAATGTGTCAAACGTGTCATCTCTCAGTCGCAATACTGCTAAAAAGCACAGCTCACTGTCATTACTAGTAAAAAAAAATAAAAAATAATGCCATAAAAATTCTATAAATCTTTCTCATAGTTGTAGATGCTATAACTTTTGTGCAAACCAATCAATATACGCTTATTACATTTGTTTTACCAAAAATATGTAGAAACAAATATATTGGCCTAAACTAAAGAAGACATTTGTTTTTGTTTAAAGCATTTTGGGGATATTTATTATAGCAAAATTATTATTTTTTCAACACTGTCGCTCTTTTTTGTGCAAAAAAAATAAAAAACTGCAGAGGTGATCAAATACCCCAAAAGAAAGCTCTATTTCTGGGGAAAATGGATGCAAATTTCATTAGGGTACAGAATTGCAATTGTTAAAGCGGAGGTTCCTCCAAATTTCTTTATTTAAAAGCCAGCAGCTTGGGTGCTTGGGTGTCCAGCGTGCCCGCGATGTCGGCAGCTGAGGGACGAGCAATCGCTCATCCCCCGGCTGAAAACTCCGCCATCCTTGGTGAGGGAATCAGGAAGTGAAGCGTTGCGGCTTCACTGCCGGGTTCCCTACTGCGCATGCACGAGTAGCACGGCACACCATCACTGGTCCCCGCTCTCTCCTGGGAACAGTGTGTTTCCCAGAAGACAGGGGGGTGCTGGTAGGGGCAGGGCTGCCGCACAAGAGTATTCCCGGAAGTGGGTGCAAATACCGGTCTTAAAAGCGGAAATTCCATTTTTGGGTGGAACAGCATCAAGGTAAAATTTAAATTAACACAAACAAATATAATTAGCATTTAAAATAACTATATGTTAACTTGTCATATTACTTTATTGTTATACATACATTGGCTTTCTCAAAAGACAAATTCTTCAGAGGAAATATCTTTATGTATAAACATCACCATTAAATTGTGGTACATACACACACACACACACACACACTATATATATATATATATATATATATATATATATATATATATATATATATATATATATATATATATATATATATATATATATATATATATATATATATATATATATATACACACACACACACACACACACACACACACATCTCATTGTAAAGAAACAATCTCAACTTGATATTACTACCTTTATTGAATGTTTCTTACAAATGCAAGTTTACATAATTGAATAGTTTCAGACCATACTCAATATGGTGACATTTAGAGAGAATGTTTTATATGTATACTGTGTACAATATTGTCTTTGCTAAAAAGCAAAAAAAAAATAGTAATAAATAAAAAAAAAAAAAAAAAACAATTCTAGTAGGGGAAAGACAAACATTTTTTCCTATAAACTAAAAATATGAATGAAGAGGGAAACTATCTGAGATCATGTAAAAATGGGTACAATGGTAGCACATATGTATTCAAGGATTCCAGAGAAATATATACCAAACACATAATACCGATCACTATCTGCATATAATGATCTTCCTAAAATCAAACATTTTGGTTGACACCAAGTGATCTGTACTGCAGTGATGTTTAAGATATGAAAGTCAAAGAAATGCTAATTATTAGTGACAATCAGCACAACTGTTCTCAGTGTTTTAATTATATTATCATACCCTAGCAGGCTCCCCTCCCAGCACGGCATCCTAATTAGCACCCTTGTAGGAGTCCAAGCTGCTAAAATTTGCGGTGCATTATACAGCTTGACAGCCAGACAATATTTAATACATTTAATTATGTAGGTAGATACAAAAAATATTTAAGTTCTATTTTTTTATAAAGATTATGTGTCAACTTAAAGTGGAGGTTCACCCTCAAAAAAAATTCTGACATCACATGGAGTCGAGCCATCCTAGCGACAGAATGCCAGAGGTTTTTTTTTTTCTTAGCACATACCTCGTTATGTGCGATTTTCACCTAACTGCAATCCCGCGGGAGTGGGCGTTCCCAAGCACTGCCTGTGATTGACAGGCTTCCGAACAGCGCATACTGCGTGTCACAGGTAGCCGAAAAAACCCGAACATCGGTGCGGCTCTATACGGCACCTGCGCACCGACGTTCGGGTTCTGTCGGCAACCTGTGATGCGCAGCATGCGCCATTCGGAAGCCTGTCAATCACAGGCAGTGCTTGGGAACGCCCACTCCCGCTGGATTGCCGTGAGGTGAAAATCGTGATAACGAGGTATGTATTGAGAAAAAAAAAAAAAAAACACCGGCATTCTGTCGGTAGGATGGCTCGACTCCGTGTGATGTCAAAAATTGTTTTAAAGGGTGAACCTCCACTTTAAAGTTGCAAGCTGCTGTAGTTAAAGAGAGATTTTATGTACATAGAAGTCCCTGCTCACCTCTATCACAAATCTCTGGTCATGCACATGATTATTGCTGCCAGGAGGTGCATGCTGCTTCACTGGCGACCAAAGTACATTCCTTAGTTGAGAGTATCTTACCAAAATTGACCATATTGCTGAAATGGAAAAATATATTCATACATCACAAGACAGACTCACTGAGTACAACAAAACTTGGGCATGTTGGATGCACTTTTGAATGACCATTATTTACTGCAACTTTCTCTCCACTGCACTATGAACCGATGAGGAACATCAGCCCGTTACCCAGGTTGCTGTCAATTTCCACCTGCACCAGTCTACTGAACTAGAGAGGAGAGTACAGCCCCATCTGGGATGGGAAACCTTTTCTGCATTTGCAACCACGTTGCACATTTTTCTTTCTGGTAAACAAAACATCTCCCTTCTCCAGCTTCAAGAGCAGGGAAAAAAAAAAGACACAAGATGGGCAGCACTGTGCAGTGGAATATTGACGTAATCTACTCCTTTAAGCCCAAGTTTCCCCAATTTTTTTATATATATATATATATATATATATATATATATATATATATATATATATATATATATATATATATATATATATATATATATATATCAGTACAGGGGATATACTACATGCATACCCTCAGTGGCTTGTGCCACTGAGATTCAAGAGGGCATCCCAGAAAACCCGATTGTGAGGCATTTTGTGGATTGCAATACATGCAATTTAGATATGTACAGTTTATGGCCATTGACAAGATACACCCCAATACACAGGGGGGTTATTTCACTAACAGAATTTTGCGCAGAGAATCAAGGTGGATGTTCACCTTGAGGGCCAATCACCTCCCTGGCCTAAAAGGATTTTTCAGTAACGCCCCCCTTTCTAGATGTCTGGTGTATCACAATTTCTCCTCCTTTGTTTTTCATCTTTATGGATAACCAGTGTAATGTATGGCAACATACACCCATATTGTATGTCACATGAGATAGAGGGGTTACAAACTCATTTATTTATGTTGTTATAACAATTTAATGTTAGGTCTCTGTTGGCAATTGGATGGTAAATTCTGATGTACCTTGTGGGGTTTTTTGTCTTTTCCTCCCCCCACTCTATTGACTAAGTTATAAATGTAAGGTGTAGACTGTGCAAGTATCTTTTGTGAGTCCCCTGATATGAGCGTACATTAGGATGGGTAGCAACATATCTGGGTGTTGGGTATGCCCCAACAGGCGCCCAAAGACAGTGTTTGGATACGATCGGATGAGCGGGCAGTGATGTTTTCTGTGTCTGATGCTACTGGCATGGCGTACATGACGGAGATTGCCTTGCGGGATCAATTGCTGCTGTGCCCCCTGGTCGGGTGGCCATCTTGGATGACATGAGCGGATGTCACTCCCACCTATCTGCGGAGAAGGTAATGCACTCTGGCCACCATGGTGATGACCAAGAGGACGCGGCAGGCGCCATTTGCCAGCCATTTTTTTTCTTATGTGTTATGATGCCAATAGAGAGAGGGCCCGCCCAGCCCCCTTCTACTGTTTAGAGACCAGGCTGTGGTTGGTTCATTTGCCCGAGAAGCGGGTCCTTGGGAGACCCAGTCACACTGCTGGATGTCTGCAGAACCCCCAACCCCTCTATTGTGAAGTTTGGCCATGCATATGCGGGACTACTGTTGCTCCTCTCATCCATAGGTCTTCTGGCAAGGATCATGTTGGCCCCTAGCTGTGATTAAACACTGGATTGTTTTCTACGCTGTTTTACATGGTTTGGATCTGATATTTGTCCTGGTGGTCACTGGCTCATTGTAATCTTTGGAGTGATCATTACTCTGTCATTATCTTGGCAGTTTATTACAAAAAGATCATTTGCAGTTTGAGTATTATGTGATCACCAGTTCTAATCACAGATTGGAGCAGCATTATTGCTATATACCGCTTACCGATAGTATATGTGTCTATGAGTGGTTGTGACTATATATTTCTGCTTTTTCCCTATGTAGAATATATATGGTATCTAGTGGGAACATCAGCTTTCTCCAATATAAATGAGTGGATGTCAGCAAGCTAGGTTGTCACTAATAGTATCCCCTTAGCCTGAATGCACCCGAGGTGTATGTATATATATATTTTTTTTTTGTTTCCCCTCTATTCATGGGATGGGGCTAGCCATCCTCTATATGTGGACATGTATGCAATGTTATTTATTTACAGTTTGTTTTACTTGTGCATACTAGGTATGTCCAGTCAGATAAGAATAATGAAGCCCTGAAGAAGGGGTCTACACTGTGAAACAGGTAGGCAAGCTGTACGCTACATCTGATTGCTCCTCTTACATTTGATTTTACATATGTGGGCTTCTTGATGCCCTATAAATGTGAATTCCTGTTTTTAGCAACCTCTTTGTACTAATACATATTTTTTTCAAAATGTTATATATTTGTGTATAGTTGATGCGATTATGTATATCCAGAGACCACCGTCAAACACCCATTTCCCACGTACCTTCCTGTTTTAACATCTTTCTCCAGCTTCAAAATCATGTAAAAAAATAAAAATATGAGGGACAGCACTGTATAGTGGAATATTGCCATATTCTACCACCTTCAAGCCCAAGTTTCCATAAAACAAAAAATAAGTACAAGGGATTTACTACATACTTAAGTAAAGTGTCTCTTGTGTTGCTATGCCCTCCTTTTGCCCAAATTGTCTACCTTTGATGGTCCCCAACCCTTGCAATATTCTAGTGCAGTGGGGGTTAAAAGAAATAAGGGGCTGTAACAGGCATTAGTCAAAAGTCCCTGACTGTGCCTTCCATTTTAGCCCAGTTGGTCATTTCATAAAAGTCATTACTACAGCTTCCATGAATGCAACAGGATATATGAATGGCGAGCAGGTGAATGATGGATAGGTCCACCACCTTCATTCATAGATGAGGTTTCATTTTGAGTGTTTGAAACAGCCCTTTCTATTAATTCCCACTGCATCTGACCATTATGACACTGGGGGTGGGAGCATCATAGAGGGACAATATCAGCAAAAGGACAACAGCACAGGAGGACACATCACACTAGGTAAGTAATGTCTTTGTGTTTACTTAAAACAAGAAAAAAAAGTCAACTTAAGTTTTCAGTCTGACATTTGTTAGGCAGTACATTTTGGGGGTAAAAAAAAATATATTTCTTGAAGATATACCAGCAGTTTCTTAATATGGATTCAGTAATTTGAATACATAACTGGACTATAGGCATTTTCGTACACAGCATCTGCCTTGAGTTCAACTATAAACTTCTAATGCATCTATCTATCTTATATATATATACACACATACACACAGTCCTGATCAAAAGTTTAAGACCACTTGAAAAATTGCAAAAAATCATATTTTACATTGTTGGATCTTAACAAGGTTCCAAGTAGAGCTTCAACATGCAACAAGAAGAAATGAGAGTGAGACAAAACATTTTTTGAGCATTCAATTGAAACGAATAAACTGAAACAGGCTGTTTTTCAGCTGATCAAACGTTTAGGACCACATTGCTTTAAAAGGCCAAATCTGTGCAAAGATGTGGATTCATTGTCATTTTCTGTCAGGTAGTCACACGTTGTGATGGCAAAAAAACTCAATTTTTGATTGTGGTCGGGTTGCTGAACTGCATAAGCAGGGTCTCTCACAGTGCGCCATCGCTGCTGAGGTGGGTAAGACAGTAAGACAGTCATTTGGAATTTCTTAAATGATCCTGAGGGTTATGGAACAAAAAAGTCAAGTGGAAGACCCAAAAAAATTTCACCAGCACTGAGCCGGTGGATCCAATTGGCTGTCCATCAAGACACTGGACGATCCTCGACCCAAATTAAGTCCCTTACTGGTGCTGACTGCAGCCCCATAACCATCAGACAGCATCTGAGACTGAAGGGCTTCAAAAACAAAAAACGTTTCCAACGTTACTGGCATGACAAGCAGATCCCACCTGAGATGTTTTCTACGCGCCACAGTGGAGGGGGCGCCATAATGGTCTGGGGTGCTTTTTCCTTCAGTGGAACAATAGAGCTTTAGGAAGTGCAGGGGCTTCAAACGGCCGCTGGCTATGTCTAGATGTTGCAGAGAGCATTCCTCATGACTGAGGGCCCTCGTCTGTGTGGTAACGACTGGGTTTTTCAACAGGACAATGCTACAGTACACAATGCCCGCAGGACAAGGGACTTCTTCCAGGAGAATAACATCACTCTTTTGGCCCATCCTGCGTGTTCCCCTGATCTAAATCCAATTGAGGACCTTTGGGGATGGATGGCGAGGGAAGTTTACAAAAATGGACAACAGTTCCAGACAGTAGATGGCCTTCGTGCGGCTGTCTTCACCACTTGGAGAAATGTTCCCACTCACCTCATGGAAACGCGAGGCATCAAGCATGCCGAAACTAATTTTTAAAGTGATCAACAATAACAACGGAGCTACTCATTACTGAGTTCATGTTTGGAAGTTGGATTTCTGTTTTGGGGGGGGGGGTTAGTTTTTTTTTTTTGGAGGTGTGGTCCTAAACTTTTGATCAGCTGAAAAACAACCCGTTTCAGTTTATTTGTTGTTTTCATTAAATTGAATGCTCAAAAAATGTTTTGTCTCACTCTCATTTCTTCTTGTTGCATGTTGAAGCTCTACTTGGAACCTTGTTAAGATCCAACAATGTAAAATATGATTTTTTGCCATTTTTCAAGTGGTCTTAAACTTTTGATCAGGACTATATATATATATATATATATATATATATATATATATATATATATACACACACATATGTATACACATACATACATTATATATATATATATATATAACATTTCAAGCAGTTTGAAGGGGGAAAAAAAATCTGCATATGATACTACATGTTATGCAACTAATTTACACATGTTTTAGGGCAACTGGATATTTTAGTTATCAGTCGTGCTTTGACTGTAGGTTCTAAAATGGAATCACCGTTTATGCTACATAATTCTTTGTAATTCCAGCATTTCTCAAAAATCTCTACAGAGAATGGGTTCAAAATAATGAACCAATTTGTTGATTTTAAATGTTCATCATTGAATCTAAAAAGGTTGACAGTGTTCACTTCCTAATTGTCTAAAAAACATTCTATCCTGGATTGCTATACAGAAAAACCTAGTCAGATCAGTTTGTCATGTCATTATTGATGGGCATGGAAATTAATGACCATTTCCTCAAAATGGTTTTGAGCGTTACTGTAGATGGTAAATTTCACTATAAATTTAGTCCCCACACTAGCCAACATTAATTATTCATGAATACGCAACAAATAATTGTTCACTAAACATCTGTTGAAAATTAAAAAAAAAATAATAGAAGATGATATTGGTAACACTCATCATGACCAACGGGTCAGGACTTTAGGGTGCAGAAAATAGTGGTCCTGTAATTAAGCACACTTACCTTGACAAATAGAAAACATTCTGTGATTAGAACATAGTAATTAACTACAAAATGTTTCACATGAATTTAATTATCCATCAGTCTGCATGTTTAATTACTTTTATCTCATTGCATCAGTAAAATTTTCTGCCTCAGGCAACTGCCAGTCATGTCTTTACAGGGATTCCGTGTTTTCCAGCAAATACTTAGTAGAAAGGTAAATTATTCAACAGGCGAATGGCTGCTTCTCTGATAAACCATACATTAAGTGATGCCCAATTTAGTAGTGGCTTACTGAGAGATAGAAGTACAGCATATCTACAAACTGGTCTTATAAAATGTGTTCATTTAGAAACAATAGCACAGCAATAATTCCCACCCCTCCTTTCCAGGCAGTGTTAACCCATAAAAATGTGAACAGTCTTCATTTTATAGGCAATATTTATAAATGCTTAGTAGAGAGGGTACTACAATACTGTGTATAACAGTAATGCAGGCCAACACTGACAATATGCAGACTACATGCAGCATATTTGCTTTGTGAGAATTGAACCCCTGACACCAGTACTGCAAAACAAAAATACTAACAGCACAAGCCAGTGTTCAGTTTAAATGTTAATAGATGGAACAGGCACACATACATGTTGTCAACTTGTTATTTACCTTCCCAGCCGAATCATACCCAGGCAGAAAACTACTTGGTCAAATCACCCCCATTCACATGACCAGTTTTTAATAAAGGGCAGGGAATATGTACATTGCATCCAAACTGAGCTCAGTTGGACCTAAACTTTAGGAGCTTCTCAAAATTATATCACCGATCGACAGAGATAAATCCATCTACAGGCCTCTCTATTACTTTAACATACTGTACATTTTTTTTTAATATTGGACCAGAGTGAGTTTTGCATAGCATTCTGCAAGTTCAAATGACACATGTTTGTATTAGATTGCATTTTTGTAAGACATCCTTCGTTCCCCTTCAAGTTGCCTTTTGTTTGATTTCAACTTCCTGTCTACAAACAGAGGCCATATTTTTAATTGGTTTATAGCTCCATTAAAAACAGTGACAGACAATACAATGCAAAAGGTTAAAACCAAAGGATTGTGTCAATAACTGTAAAAATATGTAAAAGGTCAAAAGCTAGCAACTGTGTTAATTGAATTGTTGGTCATCATTTTTTTAAAGCCCCAATCCATGATTAATGACACTGTCAATGAATAGCAGTTGTTTCATCAACAGTTGAGTTTAGAAGTACTGGCTTTGCACTTTTAAGTCCACAGGAACACATACATTAAAGAACCAGATCCAATGGATGGTGAGACAGTTTCATCATACAGTTCTTTTAATAGTATCCAATGTCTTTGTTAAACAGCTGGAACCAACAAATGTTGGAAGAAAAATAAAAAACACAACAACACATCAAAATACTTTGTACAATTAAATATGCCATGCCTTCCGAAAATTGTAGTTTACAGTCTGTCACCAACCCAGAATAGGCACAGTGTCAAGGACTTGTGACTTTTTTTGATCTTCATCCTCGCTTTAGGTCTGTGACACAAAGCAGGATAACAAGGAAAATGGGAATTTTGGTCTACGTACATTTTATTTACAGGACAACTGCAGAATATCCATACAACATGGGTTATAGGCATAAGCCTTCAGGTGATTTGACACTGGCAAACTTCAGTTCTGAGGCCGGCAAAGAAGAGTAAACCTAGAAATTGAAGGAAGGGTGGCCTGCGTCCTGTACTGTACTCCCAAAATATGAAATTCACAGGGAGTTCAAAGGTCCCCTTAACTTACTTAGTAAACAGGCAGAATATTCATACACAATGGTATGTCCCCAAGCAAAGAACAGAAAGGGTGGGCAACAATGAGGCACACAGAGCTGGGCCAACAGGACTAACAATAAGCCACAACCTCAGAGACCCGCTGCAAAGACGTCCACCTGGTAAAACTTAGATTTTTTTTTTTTTTTTAATTACTTGACCACTGGCCACTTAAACCCCCTTAATAACCAGACCAATTTGCAGCTTTCTGTGCTCTCACATTTTGAATGACAATTACTGTCATACAACACTGTACCCAAATGAAATTTTTGTCCTTTTTTTCCCCACAAATAGAGCTTTCTTTTGGTGGTATTTAATCACCGTTGGGTTTTTTATTTTTTGTGCTATAAAAGAAAAAAAAGACTGAAAATTCTGTAAAACAATGAATTTTTACTTGTTTATGTTATAACATTTAGCAAATTTGTAATTTTTCTTCATAAATTTTGGCCAAAATGTATACTGCTACATATCTTTTGTAAAACTAAGTACAAATTGGTGAATATTATTTGATTTTTGTGAAAGCTATAGCGTCCACAAGCTATGGTGCCAATATCTGAAAATTGTTCGAGGGTATTGCAGAGTACTGCGCAGGGGGTATTGCAGAGTACTGAACAGGGGGTATTGCAGGGATGGCTGGATCTGTGGCTGCAATAGTCACAGATCCAGCTCACAGCGCTGCTGACACCCGCCCTCTCCTCTCACACTGTACCAATCAGTACAGAGAGAAGGAGGAACCAGCGTCATCAAATGATGCAGGTTTGTTTACATGTGATCGCTCTGTGATTGGACGGAGCGATCACGTGGTAAACAGCCCCTATCAGCGGAAAATTTACTGCGATATGTGATGCGCTGGGTCCTCTGGACCCGGCAGTAATGGACACTCTCGTGTGCGCGCCTCAGGAGGCACGTGGGAGCGCGATTCTGGGAGGACGTCCATGGACATCCTCCCGGAGTTAAGGAACCACCTTGTAGCCGTAATTTGGCTATGAGGTGGTGATTACGTGGTTAAAGACAACTAGGTTGTAGCCTTACACAACTGGGCTATAGAGGTTATGTACTTATGAAACTCCCACCAATCTGGTGGAATGGGCATGCAAAAGTGAAGGAGAAGATCTATTTGGGAAAGTAAGTTCTTGCAACCAGATTTTGGATCCATCATGCAGTGGTGAACTTTGAAGCATATATAAGATATGCAATAGTGCACTCTAATCAACCTCTTAATAAGCACAGTTAAATTTAAATATTAATTAATAAAATTATGCAAATACAATATACCATAATATATTCATGAATAAACACAAACAATAGGTCCACCAAGCATGCAAAAATACTAAGTTCTGTGGTCAAATATGCACAAAATGTGTGTCCACAAATATGAAGAAAGAACATTAAATAAAATAACTTATCACGTGTAGAACGGAGGGGGTAGTATATGTGCTCCAGTGTTCTTGTGCACTGCAGTACACAGGACGAACCAAACGTCCCATGTGGAAACGCATTTGTGAGCATATACAAAACATAAAAAATGGCTTCCTCAAACATAATGTCTCTTGAAATTTTGCAATATCTCATAATCAAGTTCCCACAGGTCTTAAATTTTGGGCTATCGATAAGTACAAGCGTCATTGTAGAGGAAGTGATAGGTTAAGAGAAATCAGCAGAAATTAATCACAATGGATTTTTGAACTGGGTACCCTCTCTCCCATGGGCTTGGACATTGATTTTAATCGTAATTGTTTTATTTCGGATTATTAATTTTAAGATTTGTATTCAATTTTAAAGTTATTAATTTTAAATTTGAACTAAATTTTTGAGTGTCTTTATTAATTAATATGTTTTACTAATTAGTAGTGAGTAATTTACCTGTTTAAAGTGATGCTATAAAGAAGCCACTAGATGAAGCGTATTATCTTGCTGGCAGATATCACTAAATATTCCATGATGTGTGCATTATCTATCTTTGACCACTAGAGGGAGTAAGTAATGGGCCGAATAATATGCATCTAGTTTTTAATGAAGATTTTAATACATGTTCTTGAGCAATAATACATTGTAATTGTGTTAAATAAATGTAATAATTGTTAGAGCGGTATGAACGGCGTGACGATCCATAAGTCCCGATGTCACTATAGCAACGGCACGCCTGTCTGCGAGCATAAATACAGAGCTTTTCGGTCACATGGCTACCCTTGAAAAAGTCATGTGATGCAACGCTTCGGGAGGAGCCTAGTGGCGACATCTATCGTGTATGATTACACTGGATGCTGGAGCGAGGACGACACGCGCTGTTTGGATCTGATCATTTTACATAACACGCGCTTAACAATCTGGTTAATGTGAGTGGTTTTAAAAGCACCGCAAAACTCAATGTTGGTCTTTTTCACTGCGCAATGATATACTTTCTTTATTTTGTATGAGAAACAACACGCATAAGAATATATATAGGAGAAACTAAGGAAGATAACAGGAGTATTGGCTAAGGAATTGGGTGCTAGTAAAAAAAAGCTAATTAGGAAGACCATTGTTTGTTATCCAACACTTGCACTATCAAAATAGCTAACTGCTTGGTGGACCTATTGTTTATATGTGTTTATTCACTGGTATTTTATGGTCTATTGTATTTATTTACATAATTTATAGTTATAATTAACTGTGCTTATTAACCACTTGCCGCCCGCCATATAGCAAAATGACGGCGGCAAAGTGGTTTCAATATCCTGACTGGACGTCATATGACGTCTTCAGGATATTGGGGCGCGTATCGCGGCGATCGCTGTTGTGGGGTGTCAGTCTGACACCCTGCAACACCAATATAGGTAAAGAGTCTCTGAGTCTCAGCCGTGTCCAATCATGGCTGTCAGACGCGAGTAGAGGAGAGCCGATCAGCTGCTCCTCTGACAGGGGGGGGTTAGTGCTGATCGATTATCAGCGCAGCCCTCCCCCCCGAGGATGCCCACACTGGACCACCAGGGATGCCACCAGACCACCAGGGATGCCCACCACAGGTATGCCATCCTAGACCTAGATTCCAATTAGAAATGTATAATGGATGCCAATCAGTGCCCACAATGGATGCCAATCAGTGCCCACAATGTGCATCACTGATTGGCAGGCATTTTTTGGCACTGATTGGCATCCATTGGTACAACACATGACAGTACATCATTGCCCATCCATGCCACCTATCAGTGCCCATCCGTGCCACCTATCAGTGCCCATTTGTGTCGCCCATCAGTGCCACCTATCTGTGCCCATCAGTGCCACATATTCGTGCCTATCATCATTGCCACCTCATCAGTGCCTGTCAGTGCAGTACCATCAGTGCCCATCAGTGAAGGAGAAAACATACTTATTTACAATGTTGTGTAACAAACAAGATTTTCGGTATTTTTTTTAGCAGAAAATAAAAATCCCAGAGGTGATCAAATACCTTCAAAATAAATCTCTATTTGTGGGAACAAAACGATAAAAAATTAATTTGGGTACAGTGTAGCATGACCGCGCAATTGTCATTCAAAGTGCAACAGCGCTGAAAGCTGAAAATTGGTCTGGGTGGGAGGGTGTACAAGTGCCTGGTATGGAAGTGGTTAAAGCGGGAGTTCACCCATTTAAAAAAAAAAAAAAAATCTCCCCTTAGCTTCCTGCTCGTTCGGTCTAGGGGAATCGGCTATTTATATTAAAATAGGTGCAGTACTTACCCGTTTTCGAGCTGCATCTTCTTCCGTCGCTTCCGGGTATGGGTCTTCGGGAGCGGGCGTTCCTTCTTGAGTGACAGCCTTCCGAGAGGCTTCCGACGGTCGCATCCATCGCGTCACTCGTAGCCGAAAGAAGCCGAACGTCGGTGCGGCTCTATACTGCGCCTGCGCACCGACGTTCGGCTTCTTTCGGAAAATCGTGACGCGATGGATGCGACCGTCGGAAGCCTCTCGGAAACCTGTCAATCAAGAAGGACCGCCCATTCCCGAAGCCCATACCCGGAAGCGACGGAGAGGATGCGTCTCGTAAACGGGTAAGTACTGCACATATTTTAAAATAAATTGCCGATTCCCCTAGTAATAACGAGCAGGAAGCGAAGGGGGAAAAGTGCCCTCTAAGGGTGAACCCCCGCTTTAAGAGGTTGATTAGAGCGCACTATTGCATATCATATATATTTATCACGTTGTCAGAACACCTTTTCTAATGGTTGCAGCTTTTATAATTTATCTTTAATAATTTTATAATTTAATATTCATATCAATGCTTTGGTAAACTAATTATGTTATTATAGAACTTTGAAGCATGAAGTCCCTTGCCAGGTTCAAAGAAGTTCAACAGCTGGAGGTCCACTAATTGCATATCCCTGCTCTAGGGAATACCCTCAATAAGTAAAATGGGTATCAGCAGGGTAGAGTAAACAAAGTTGAAATCCCAAGGAAGCACAGGGTGTTGGAAGGGGGGCTTAATATGTGAAACATCTTACAGAAATCATGAAAGAAAAATGAAATAAGGCTTAGACTTTAACTTGACCTGTCTTACCTCAACGGCCATGTTCTTTGAACCGTTTTGGATTGGAGGGATTTGTGTCTGTTGTGATATCTTTCCAGTGATGTCCTCTCTTCCCCTTTTTATTTTTGCTTTTTATGAAGCCTTTCGCTACAGCTCCTAAACACATCCAGATATTTTGGGATACCTTAATGGCCATTTGTACATTATATACATATGTATGCAGAAGATATTCACTGGTCCACCAGTAAAGCACGTCTCACTCCAAGTGTACGAAAGGGAGTCAGACACTGTTAAAGTGGAGGTTCACCGGTAATATGCTGTTTTTACCCTTAGATGGATGCTCATTTAGTCTAGGGCAGTGGTTCTCAACTCCGGTCCTCGGGACCCACTTACAGGCCAGATTTTAAATATTACTTTGAGGAAAACGTTTCAGTTAATTTCAGTTATTTTGAAAACGTTTCATTTATTTTGAAAACGTGACCTGTTAATGGGTCCCGAGGACTGGAGTTGAGAACCACTGGTCTAGGGGAATCGGCTAGTTGTTTTAAAATCCAAGCATTACTTACCGTTGTAGAGGGCGATCTTTTCCACCACTTCCGGGTATGGGCTGCGGGACTGGGCGTTCCTTCTTGATTGACAGTCTTCCGACAGGCTTTCCGAAAGGCTTCCGACGGTCGCATCCATCGCGTCACGATTTTCCCTAAGTAGCTGAACGTCGGTGCGCAGGCGCAGTATAGAGCCGCACCGACTCTCGGCTACTCGTGACGCGATGGATGCGACCGTCGGAAGCCTTTCGGAAGCGTGTCGGAAGACTGTCAATCAAGAAGGAACGCCCAGTCCCGAAGACCCATACCCGGAAGTGGCGGAGAAGATCGCTCTCTACAACGGTAAGTAATGCTCGGATTTTAAAACTAGCCGATTCCCCTAGACTAAATGAGCCTCCATCTAAGGGTAAAAACAGCATTTATGGGTGAACTCCCGCTTTAATGTGAATCAAAGTAAAGATTCAAAAGCTGGCTTCAGCTCAATCTCCACCCATCAGACACACCCAGATAGGGCTTAATCACCAGAGGGACACGTTTGATGCAAGGAGATTAAGCTGAAGCCAGCCTTTGGATGTTTGTTACCATGGTTCACATTTACAATATGTCCCCCTTTTAAAACTTGGCGTATACAAATAAGGTAACACTATTTTTTTTTTAATCTTTCTTTCAGGTGGTCGGTTATCCATTTTACATAAATATGCTACTCTGTTGAGATTGGTTGTTAATCTTTCCACATCCACAGCTATGCCCATTAAACTTACCCCTATCAATGTTGAATACTTCAAACCTTACCATTTTCGCAGTTCAATCATACTACCTATGCTATGTCAACGTGATCGTGTCACAGAGCTGCAGAACGGGAAGATGCCTATGTAAACAAGGCATTCCCCTGTTCTGCCTAGTGACAAGACAGTGATCTATTGCTCCCTGTCAGTCATCGGGAGCAGTGATTACCATCATTCCACTTGTAGCCCAGCCACCCCCACAGTTAGAATCACTCCCTAGGACACACTTAATCCCTTCATTGCCCCTTAGTGTTTAACCCCTTCCCTGCCAGTGTCATTTACACAGTAATAGGTGCATTTTTATGGCACTGATCGCTGTATAAATGACCATGGTCCCAAAATAGTGTCAAAAGTGTCTGATGTGTCTGCCAAAATGTCACAGTTACGATAAAAATCACTGATCGCCGCCATTGCTAATAAAAAAAATAAATAATAAAAATGCCACAAAACTATGCCCTATTTTGTAGACGCTATAACTTTTGTGCAAACCAATCAATATACACTTATTGCGATTTTTTTCTTTACCAAAAATATTTAGAAGAATACATATCGGCCTAAACTGAGAAATAAATTTGTTTATATATATATATATATATATATATATTTTTTTTTTTGGGGGGGACATTTATTATTGCAAAAAGTAAAAAATATTGCTTTATTTTCAAAATTGTCAACCTTTTTCTGTTTATAGCACAAAAAATAAAAACCGCAGAGGTGATCAAATACCAAAGAAAGCTAAATTAGTGGGGGGAAAAAATATATAAATTTCGTTTGGGTGCAACGTCACATGACCGTGCAACTGTCAATTAAAGTGATGCAGTGCTGAATCGCAAAAAGTGCTCTGGTCAAAAAGTGGTTAAATCATAAGGACAATTGAAACTACCCAAATGACCCTGATTAAAATTTTTCATACCCTGGTGATTTTGGCCTAATAACATGCACACAAGTTGACACAAAGTGGTTTGAATGGCTATTAAAGGTAACCATCCTCACCTGTGACCTGTTTGCTTGTAATTAGAGTGCATATAAAAGGTCAGACAGACCCTTGCATCCTTCATCCAATGCTGCACTGATGTTTCAGGTTTCTGAGTCATGGGGAAAGCAAAATAATTGTCAAAGGATTTGCAGGAAAGGGTAGTTGAACTGGATATAAAAAGATACCCAAGGAATTGAGAATGCCAATTAGCAGTGTTAAAACTCTAGAAGTGGAAAAGTGGAAAATTAGGGGTTCTGCTGAAACCAAACCACGGTCAGGTAAACCAACTAAAATTTCAGCCACAACTGCCAGGAACCGTGTAGATGATATAGCTAGCAGAGCTGCTTCCTGCAGAGTGTGTCTGTCGATCTGTGCTCTCCAAAAGCTGGGATCGAAGGCTGTTTATGGGGCTGCTATTTTTGTCAATCTTTCAGACTGATCAGTCAGCAGCGTACATCTGTTCATCCGCCGTTTTAAGATGGTCTGATCCATGGTAAAATGGCTGCCGATCTGACACTAGAGGCCAACAGGGCAGAAAACCACAGTGCAGCAGAGTAATGCAGCAGTCAGTACACATCAGCTGAAATCACCAGGAAAATGGCCGCCAAGCGTCGCTAGAGGCCAATACAGATGCTGCAAGGACATGGTGGCCAGTGCAAGTAAAGAAATGGACACACCAAACATGGCCACCGACAGCATGGAGCAGGACACACAGGTAAGCAGAATCTCTTATGCAGCTTCATACATTGTGTAAGTAAAGAAATACAGCATGGACACACCAAATGTGGCTGCCGACAGCATGGAGCAGGACACACAGGTAAGCAGAATCTCTTATGCAGCTTTATACACTGATTTAGTGACTTATGGTTCCCCAAGTGAAGCTCCCCAGAGGAGGAGGGGGGGAGAAGGGGGATAAGGCCCTTTACTCACCTCTCCATGAATGTCTTGCTAAAGCAAGGTGGTAGCTACTTACCCTTCCTGTGGGTTTATGCTGGAAGCATCCCAGACAGACCATCTACCGCATGGTAACAGAGGTGATTGTCGGCCAGGCTACTGTGACTCGGCCCTGTAGACCGGTCCTATGCAAGCCCTGGAGCGTATAGCTCACCGGCCAAGCGTAGAGCGACGGGCATGTCATGGACAACCCAGTGCATAGCTATGGTCGGCACACGCTCGATGGCCGAAACTGGGGGGGACTACAAGGATCTGGGATTCAGCCTGTCACCCAGTCGGCAGTTGATCGAAAACCACAGAAAAAACTTAATAAAAAATCCAAAAAAATACATTTGAACTAAAAGCCTCTAAGACTATGGGCCTGAAGGGAGCCATGTCTTCTCCTTAACTAGGCAGAAACAAACTGAACTGCTTGGTGCAGGCTGAGAGGACATAGTCAGTGGGACTGCACCCTGGGTGGGGCGGTTCAGCTTTGAAGTTGTTAACACTTTCTGCCTAGTCACTTCTAAAGATAGGCTATTTCCCATGTCAAGATTAAGGTTGTGTCCATCCATGAACGAAAGAGAAACCTCTGTTATATGCAAATTAACCTTTTATTTCTCTTGATATGCATGTTTTTTAACTGCTCCACCTACTATATATGTACATCAGTACCTGACCTCACAAATGCGCTTCTGGAAGAATGGTCAAACATTCCCATGACACACTCCTAAACCTTGTGGACAGCCTTCCCAAAAGAGTTGAAGCTGTTATAGCTGCAAAAAGTGAGCCAACTAAATATTGAACCCTACGGACTAAGGGATGCTGTATATACACACACTATATATATATATAAATATATATAAATATATATTTATATAATAACACTGTATATACAGTACACACAAACTATGTACAATAACATACACAAGCGCATAACCATCCTTACTAACACACTTGTCAATACCTAGTTTGAGCGTCTTGTGGTTGCTGTTCTTCTGTACCCTGTTGCTGAACTACACATTCCCAGCCAAGCACAGCACTCTTCAATCTTTATTTTGGCCAAGATTTTGGTAGAGCAAAGCTCACCTTTCAAGAGAGAGACAGGGCTGAGCCCTGCCGAAGCATTGACCAGTCACTGTCCTTCCTAGTGGTAAAAGTGATCCACGTAATCGTATTCATACAAATATTTATTTGTACAACAATACTATGAAACAGGGTAAATTGTATGTCCATTTATTCTAAAACCTGCATCAAATATATTCCCTAACAAATGTACATGTGGGTCAAGTGTACTGTGCAGAGACATAATTTGCCCAATTTAGTGTGCAAAAATATGTACCAACTTAAAGATTCAAGTGATGCATTTTTATTTTTTAATACCTGTTCTAAATAATTATTTTGAAGGATTAGAGACTTTATCAGGGCTGTTTAAATATGAAATCACCTCTAACTTAAACCTGCTGGCACAGTTTCAAAAAATGTCCTTAATTGCAGCTGCAGGCTTTTTCTCCGATCTTCGAGGTGCAGATGAAGCACCATCTTTTGTGCTTGGTCTTTTCAGAGCTGAATAGGCCTCCAATTGTTAAGCTAAGGCAGCTTGCAAGATTTCAAACAAAAAGAAAAGGGTGGGGGGAGATAAAGTAAAAAAGGGTAAAGAGAAAGCGCCTAAAAAAGCTCAGATTTCCTAAAGGCACGCTGCGGTCTTTATGCACTGCGTTTCTTTAGATCCTTGTCGCGCTATCCTAACTGATCCTTGCTGACCCCAACACTTGTCACCTTCTGCAGTGCTGTCATGGTAACCCTCTCATTTCAGAGGTATTCAAAAGGCTGGAGTTAGCCTGGCTTGGATTTGGATGGCCCTAATTCTACTTGGGGTCAACAATATCAGCTGAGCAGTAGAACAGGCACAGCAGATGGCACAGCTTTGGCTCTGTGTGCACACATAGATAATTTAATCCTTTCAGCACCCGAGGGGCCTACAATACATTTCAGAGAAACACATACATGTACAATGAAGATGGAATTATATCCCTGAATGGTGTATACACATCCCCACTACGTATGTACATTGGAATTAAATCATAACACTAAATTACAAGTTTGATGCCTTGTCAACGTCTGACATTACACAGCAAATCGAATATTTTACCAAAGTCGAATTAATCTTTCCTTATTTAAAATGTGTGATCGCTAAGAAAATGCAGAAACAAGAAAAAAAAAAATCGGAATTCCAAGCCAGATGCAAAAGTACACAAAGTCTATAGGCAAAAGCAGACCCTGACAACCTAACCCAGCTGACTGATCCTAGCAGAGTAATAGCATTTGGTTATGCTAGATTTCTTCTTGCTGCCCCTCTACATGGCCATAAACATATACACATAGGTGACTCAAGCATATATGTTTATGAAGAGATAATAAGATTGGGTCAACATACACAATTACCCTTTTTTAGCCACTTTAATGCATACAGTGTTATGTAAAATTGCATGATAGGAAAGATAAGCACTTTATTTGCATTTATGTATTTTTTTTTTGTTTTGTTATATTTAATATAAATTGCCCATACACAACTATTTTTTTCACTGATACATTTAAAAAAAAAAAAAAAAAAAAAACGGAAAACTATCACAAAACAAAGTTTGGGATGTGTTCAATCGCTCGGAGTATAAAACAAATATCACTGTATTTTATTTTTTTAAGACAATGCAGTTCCCAATAGTACAAAATATATGTGGTACTTTGTCCCATTTTCCAAATGCCTCATAACACTAACTTAAACGTTAGAAAAAACACTATTTCCACAGGGCAGGTTGGCCCAACATCACAGCTAGCAAGGAGATGCCTGATTTGCTGGCAAGCACCCGTCTCTGGCTCCTTGAACTTGCATGAGACATTCACCAGCAAGTGAAATGATGTCGGTAAGGCATGTCAGCATGTCTCTTTGATAGCTGTAGTGCTGAGCAGGTTGCACCATGAGGGAGCCCTGGTCCAACATTGCAGCTAGTGCTGCAGGCCCCTGGGAAGATGGGAAAACACTTTTTTTATCCCATCGGGAATGCCATACCAAAGAGGATAAAAATATATATACACTTTTTTTTTTTTTTTTTTAAGACTTAGCTATGCTACTTTATGGAGAAAATTATCCATATAGCCATAGGGTGAACTTACTACCAGAAAGCGAATGCAATTTTTCTATGTAATTTGCCCTTTAGTACATTTCCAATGTAAATGTAATTAAAATCAACTGGATGGAATATTGGGCTACATTCATCAAAGTGTGAAAAATCCAGCAGTGTTGATCAAAGCAAAGTCGCTTTGATTACAAACAAGGTTGCTAACAAAAAGGAGAATCAGACATCAGATATGTTGTAAAGGCACATACTGTACATAATTGGGCTTCTCAACAGAGATTTTGTGTGTGTATATATATATATATATATATATATATATATATATATATATATATATATATATATATATTTTTTTTTTTTTCTTCATTATCTGGATGAAAAAAATAAATTTCTTTTTTTTATTATGGTTAATTGTGACATTTTGCATATGAATACATTGTAGTCTTTCCAGCCAGCAGAGGGAGTGTTGGACTTTTTTTCAATTGTATTACAGTTTCTCCTCTGCGCGCTTGTTGCAAAAAGTCTGTTTACACGGTTCAATAGCTACAATTTTGACTCATCACTTAACCACTTGCTGACCAGTGCATGCCGATTTAAAGTCGACAGAATGGCACAGCTTGGCAAATGGGCGTACAGGTACGTCCCCTTTAATTTGCCGCCGTATGGTCGCGCTTGTGACCGTGCTCGTGGGACCTGTGGACTCTATGTTCGCTGGTGTCCCGCAATTGGGTCACAGAGCTGAAGAACAGGCAGATGACAGTGTAAACACATCTCCCTGTTCTTCCTAGTGACTTGTCACTGATCATCTGTTCCCCGTCATCGGGAACAGTGATCAGTTATGTGTCACTCATAGCCACACCATTTAATAGTTAGAATGACTCCCTAGTACACACTTAACCCCTTCAGCGCCTCCTACAGGTTACCCCCTTCACTGCCAGTGTAATTTTTACAGTATCAGTGCATTTTTATAGCACTGATCGCAGGAAAAATGACAATGGTCCCAAAATGGTGTAATAAGTGTCCAATGTGTCCGCCATAATGTCGCAGTCACGATAAAAATCGCTGATCGCGGCCATGACTAGTAAAAAAAAAATATATATAAAAGTGCCATAAAACTATCCCTTTATTTTGTAGACGCTATAACTTTTGTGCAAACCAATCAAACGTTTATTGCATTTTTTTTTACCAAAAATATGTAGAGGAATATGTATTGGCCTAAACTGATGATTTTTTTTTTTTTTTTACATATTTGTGGGCATATTATAGCAAAAAATAAAAAAAAAATTTTTTTTTTAATTATCGCTCTATTTTTTTTTAGTGCAGCAAATAAAAACCAGAGGTGATCAAATGCCACCAAAATAAAGCTCTAATTGTGGGAAAAAAAAGGACGTAAATTTTGTTTGGGAGCCATGTCAAACGGCCGCGCAATTGTCAGTAAAAGTGGCGCAGTGCCAAATCGCAAAAAGTGGCCTGGTCTTTGGCCAGCCAAATGGGGCTTAAGTGAAAGAAAGGGAAAAGCTCTGCCCAAGGCTTCAGTCAGACAGAGAAGCATGCATTGATCGGATGGCAAACAAGGAGAAGCTCTACCAACTGCCCTACTTCACCGAGGTGACTGTGGCCCCACAGTTGTGTGCATACAAGAGCCGCAGGACATGACTGGCATTTCAGGCACACACCTTCCCAGACACAGATGGGGCCTTAAGACAGAAGTAGTGTTTCCAAATGTCAGTCCATGAATCTTCCAGAGGAGCCCACCCATGTGCAGGTGCAAGGATAACTCGGGTGCAGAAGGTGGTATCCCAGAATGAAGAGTGCTCTTGATTCTTCTATAATATTCTATTAAAGCACAGGTGTCCAACACAAGGCCCGCGGGCCGAATCTGGCCCTCCAGGCCATTTCATGTGGTCCTCACACCTCTCCTGCAGCTGCAGGAGAACTCCAGCCCTCCTCTGGTCCTACTCCAGACCTTTACTTTCTGATTTCAAGCAATGCATCCGGCTTTTTTCCAGCAGCAGCATAGGGTAAAGGGGGTGCACTGTGATGTAAGGGAGAGTGGGGGACTCAACTTCTGATGGGGGGGGGGGGGGCGCGACTCTTGAGATATAATGTAAAGGGGAGGGGATGCGCTGGACATCTAATCTTACAGATACAACCAGCCCTTTTGAGGGCAATCATAATGCTGATGTGGCCCACAATGGAACTGAGTTTGACACCCCTGTATTAAAGTGTAGAAACTGATCACAATAATGCCCAGCTCTGGGAACACCAACCTGATTCAGAGTGACCACACTTGTAGTCTGCGTTATTGAATTACAGCCTCATGCAATCAATCAGCATGCTTGAGCCCTTATTAACCCATTATCTCCCTTAGAGCCCCCTAGATCAATTTAGTTTCATGCACCCCACCTCCCATTTCTCCTTCCCTCCTCCTTCACTGACATAGATGCCAGCCTGTGCTCCTAAGACTGACATCCCCTGAAAAAAAGGACAGTCACTTCCAGCATTAAGGGGTTTACTAAAGTGAAAGTTAACAGGGACATTAGTATCTCAAGACTGGGTGGATGCTGCTTTGCTCAGATGGGGTAATCCGATAGAAACTACAAATAATGGAAGCTACACACACCTAGTGCATTACCAATGGCATTTAATAATTAGTAAAATTCATAAAAAGGTGGGGACTCACAAACATCAAATCTAATAACAGTGTAGAGACATATGCTATACAACATCACAGATATAGCATGTGAGCCCCCGGAACGCATCAGTTTATACCGTGTGATGGTATAGCATGGCTCTACAGTGTGTTTTTGGCTTATTAGAGTTGCTGTTTGTGAGTACCCACCGTTTTATTAAACGTATTAATTATTAAATGTTATTGGTAATGCACTAGGTGTGTGTGCCTTCCATTTTTTATTTTTTTCTTCACCGATAAAGTGCCATTTTTCCTCTTGGCAACACCAACTCTGGGACATTGTATCCTTTGGTTGACACTAATGATGCAGGGACATTCTGTTTTCCTTTCAGTGACAAGACCAATACTGGAATTTTCTCCTTTCAGTGACACCAGCAAAGCTGGGACATTTTTTATTGGCTGTGTTAGACCAATATTTCTCTATCAATTGCAAATTCTTCAGTTCACTGCAGTGTACCAGAACTATTGGTACTGTCTGGGCACATACTACACACACTGCATACATTTTGAAGCTGTTAGGCTTCATGTACACGGGATGTTTTTACAAACGCTCCTCAACGATTGAACTTGACAGATAGTAACCCATGTTCAAAATGTGCCGCATTTAGCAGGGTTTTGCCGCGTTTGCATTTTTTTTAAAAATGCCTGTAAACTAAACACGAGTTACCGCATTCAGAAGCATTTGTCGCTTGAAATGCCCCTAAACTCAGCTTTTGAACCCTTTTTTTGCGTTCCAAAAAAGCCTCTTAAACGCAACTGCCTAGAAACTACTGAAAAAGACCCGAAGGTAGACGCCCCAAGTGGCCAGGGTTTATTTTATGTTTGATTTTGTTTATGCTGTTTGGATGCTTGCACTTGTTTCCAGCAAGATGGAAGAATAAACCAAATTCTTTGTTTTCAACCGACTTTGGCTGTTTCTCTGTATCGTTCAGTGTGTAGTGAACCAATCCAGGGGGTCACACACCCCCGCTACCGAGCTAATTCCTTTCAATATATTATATATATATATATATATATATATATATATATATATATATATATATATATATTAGTGCTGTCAAGCGATTAAAATTTCTAATCGCGATTAATCGCATTAATGTCATAGTTAACTCACGATTAATCGCGCGATTAAGGAGGTTCACCCTTTAAAACATTTTTTTTTTTTGTTTTCTTATTTATTTTATAATATTAAATTGTGTTTTTTTACATTTTGATCACTTTTATTGCTGTCACAAGGAATGTAAACATCCCTTGTGACAGCAATAGGTGGTGACAGGTACTCTTTATGGAGGAATCGGGGTCTAAAAGACCTCCGAGACCTGCATATAAAAGAGAAGGATGAGCGAAGCCTCCTCTACCACACTGTGTTGTAGATATGAGTGTCCCAGTTATTTACACGTTATCGCTTCCTCTAGTTAGGGGAACACAGCCGTAGCCAATAACAGGCATATACAAAAGAAAGGTTGTTGCCCCGACAGGGAGACCAAGAGGTGGTGACCCCTGGGACAACCGAGAGGCTACTATGGCAGTGACGGACAGTCTGTGTAGTAAAAAATTAAGTTTAATAAATAATTATAAGTTACATGGTATAATTAATACACCTGGGACAGTGATACAAGTATAACACTATAAGAGCTGAAGTAGCTATAGTAACACCTATATTAGTTGACCGGCCAAGAAACATGCACGTATGAGGCTAATTCATATAGCGTGCAACAAACAGCACAAAAAGGACACAAACAATAACAAACATACAGGACAAAGATGACTGTGGCAGTCCGGACGCCAGATGGGAAACTTTTGCTGTCAATTCTAATCGGAAATCCGATATGGTGTGTATGGCGGATAGCCTAGTATACAAATGGAGAGAATTGGCAGCAAGAGTACCCCTGCAGTGGATAACTTGAATACACAGATCTGAATTGGATAAAAGTCTTGATCTTGCATATATGAACCTGATGGCAAGATCAGTGAAGGTTCACATATATAATAAGGTTTGGGCTTGCACTTAGAATGAATTTACAAATTGAAAAAAAGTTTTGAAAAAATTGAAGATAATAAAAGTTTGTCTGGGCTGCCCTGCCTGCAAGATGGGTGTATAGTGCTGTTCCTATTTAGGATTTCAAAGATTCCGATGTGTGAAGCGGTTAGATGCAAGATTTGATGCAGGGGTTTTATATACTACCACTGCAGGTCTGTGTTACAGACTTCCATATTTCAGCATAGCATGTGGAAACAGGATAATGAAACGATCTTACCAGCAAAGTTCACTAGTTCACAGAGATCCGGAATCCGTTGGCTACTGGCTGCCTCCTTGCTGTTGTGTGATACAATCGCTGCAGTTGGCGTCTGTAGATTGTCAGATGCGCCAATATACATCAGCATGCGGGGAGGATAATACAACCGTGCCGTCCGGTTATGTGATGCTGTTCCCACTGATCTGCTGAGCTGGCAGGTCCAGCTATATGCTTCTGGAAGTGGTCTGTATGTGGCTTCAGTGCGCACCAAGTGTTTAGTGCTTTCCGGTATTCATCCGGAGCATCCGCTCACTTTCTTCTTACTTGCGTGTTCCCGCAAGTCACCGCTTCGGTTTCCCACTGCTATGGGGCATAGAGAGAGAGGCGTCCGGAGCCGTGATGACGTCAACGCGTTTCGTAGTGTTGATACGTAACTTCGTCTGGACGGTGGGAGACAAGCGTGCGTCGCTCCTTTATATGCTATCGGCGCACGCCTGTCTCCCATTATTTTGAAGGATAGAAAAATACGGAGTTCCGCTTGATAGACTTGGGTGTCATTTCAGTGCTGAATGCCTCAATCCAATCTCACAAAACACAAAAAGCCTATCACATATAACAGGACATACATAAAATTGCTATACAAGTATATTGAATGACAAATAGAAATTGGCCACTAAATCTCTCATGATGCACGAAGAGCATCAAAGTTAAACAGGAAGACTTACAGATAAGGGTCCCTAAATATATATAGAGTTTAACCCGATAATGTAATTTAATTTGAAAGGGGAGTAATATATTGTGAATGACCCTGCTTAGTGTATGCTTATGATGAGATCGCAACTTTGCATATATAGTTTGTTTCTGGTACTCCGTGCAGAGCCCATGCTCCAAAAGGGGCTATGAAGGACCCTATAAGGACTAACAACAGAGAAAACCAGGAAAACAAAGATATAATATGTAAAATGTAAGTGAAAAATCAGCTCGGGTAGGCAGACATAGGCGGTTATGTCAAGGCAGATCAATCATCATACTCATACTATTAGTCAAAAGCCCATATGTTATATGTGTGTACATATAGTACGCAAGGACATGATTGGGTTCAGCATATATGAGTATATGGGTGCAAGAAGAGAAAGAAAGGAAAAGGACAAACAGAAGGAAAAAAGCAGCAAAAGGAAAGAGGGGGGATGACAGAAGAGCATACACTCATCCTCCCTCCTGCGGTATTAGGGGTAAAGACAGAGACAGGGTCCACGCCCCATGGGGCGTACAGTATGTATGCCATAAAGTATATACTTGCTCTAAAGGACTGATATACATATGTGCTAAGGACAAAGCCGGATTAGTATATCCAAAGCTGGATCACAATAGAGTAAGGATTTAATCGGGAGAAGGGGGGGAGGCTGACAGTCTACTGGTCCAGAAAGGGTTGCATGCTTAATTCAGTGTTCATGCCAAGAGGCATGAGAGTTTTAAGGGTGAAGATCCACCACTTTTCTTTCTGGAGGAGTATCCTGTCAAAATCACCCCTTCTCGTGGGCAGATGCAACGCATATATGCCCTTAATTTTCATTCCATCCGGTTTGCCCTGATGGAATTCCGCAAAATGCTGTGCTACTGGACTCTCCTGTTTAGGTTCCCTGTCACTATCTTTCTCTTTCTTGATTTCTCGCAGGTGCTCGCCTATTCTAGTTCTAAGCTGCCTTTTGGTTTTCCCTATGTACATCTTTTTACAGGGACATGTTATCATGTAGATAACTCGTTCCGTCGAACAGTTGATGAGATCCCTGATTTCGTACTCTTTGGATCCAGTAGCGTCCATAAAGGTGCGTGTTCTGTCGACGAAGGGACAGACTTGACATCTCGTACAGGGGAACATACCCAGACTTCGTGGGTACTCAGACAGCCATGTTTTATTGGGTTGTCTGACATATTCCGATTGGACCAGGATGTCGCCCAAGTTTTTCGCTCTACGAGCCACCATTTTTGGGCGCTCACCGACAATGTCTGCTAAGCTTCTATTGCTGTTGAGAATGCCCCAATGTTTGGAAAGTATTTCTCTTACCTTGTCCCATTGGGAGCCATAGGTAGTGATTAACCTCACTGGTCCACTCTCACCTTTTTGGTTGGTGTTACTGTCATGTGGTTTTTTAAGAAGAAGACTTTTTCTACTGCGTGCGGCCACTTTTCGTTTCGCTGTCTTGATTTGTCGGTGAGAGTACCCTCTTTCCCGAAATCTAGCATACAGTTCTTTTCCTTCCATTTGAAAAGTGGAATTTTCCGAGCAGTTACGTTTGATCCTGATGAATTCCCCCATTGGGATCCCATTTTTCTGCCATTGTGGATGGTGGCTTTCCGCCTGTAGCAAGGTATTTGCTGCGGTATCTTTCCTGTAAGTACTTGTACAAATCCTGCCGTGTTTTAGGCCTATTTTGAGGTCCAGAAAGGAGATTTGAACTCTATCAAAGGTGTAAGTGAGTCTGATATTTCGCTCATTTACATTCAACTCTTTGATAAAGTCATGTAGGTTCTCAATGTCGCCCTTCCAGATCACAAAAACATCATCAATGTATCGTAGCCAAGTATGTACATGACCACGATACATTGTGGAATTATAAACATCCCTTTCTTCCCAGAGGCCCAGATGCAGGCATGCATAGGCCGGGGCCCAGGCTGCCCCCATGGAGGTTCCCTTGATCTGCTGGTAGAAGTGTGAGGCAAATTGGAAATAATTGTGATGTAGTGCAAATTCTAGAAGGTCTAAAAGGAATTCGTTTTGTTGTCCCAATAATGGGAAATATTTTTCCAGAAAGAACCTTACAGCATCAATCCCCACTTGATGGGGGATTGAAGTATAGAGTGACTCTACGTCGATTCCAATTAACCACACTTCACCCTCATCAACTTGTATTTCAGAGATTTTGGACAGCACATCACGGGTATCCTGGACATATGATCTTAGTCCGTGGACCATCTCCTTTAATAGGCAGTCCAAATATCCACCAATTCTGTCCAAAGGACCTCTAATCGCTGAGACAATTGGGCGACCGGGGGGCTTTTGGAGAGATTTATGTAGTTTGGGGATGCAGTAGAATGTCGGGATGTTGTAGTCTTCAACCATAAGATAGTTAGATTCCCTTTTTAGAATAAGACCTGTTTCCACTGCATCGTCCAATTTACTATTCAGCTCTCCGACTACTCTTGGGAAAGGATCACATCCCAGTTTACGGTATGTTTTATGGTCTCCCAAAAGGCGCTTGACTTCTATTTCTATCTATTTGACTTCTATCGTTCAGTGTGTAGTGAACCAATCCAGGGGGTCACACACCCCCGCTACCGAGCTAATTCCTTTCAATATATTATATATATATATATATATATATATATATATATATATTAGTGCTGTCAAGCGATTAAAATTTCTAATCGCGATTAATCGCATTAATGTCATAGTTAACTCACGATTAATCGCGCGATTAAGGAGGTTCACCCTTTAAAACATTTTTTTTTTTTGTTTTCTTATTTATTTTATAATATTAAATTGTGTTTTTTTACATTTTGATCACTTTTATTGCTGTCACAAGGAATGTAAACATCCCTTGTGACAGCAATAGGTGGTGACAGGTACTCTTTATGGAGGAATCGGGGTCTAAAAGACCTCCGAGACCTCCTTTGCACTTCAAAGTATTCAGATCGCCGAAAACGGCGATTCTGAATACTGTGTACTTTTTTAAATCCGGCGCCATTGGCAGCCGAGAAACCCGGAAGTGATGTCATGACGCCGCTTCCGTGGTTTCAATGCGGAGACTGAATCAAAGCCGTTTACGGCTTAGTGTCAGTCTCCACCTGGACACAGAACGCGGCGGATGGAGGATCGGGTCTCCCGGTGGGACGGGAGGCCCGGTCAGAGCGGCGAAAGGAGGGGGGGGGATGTCCCCTTCCGCTCCTCCGGCATAACAACCGAGCGGCTTTTAGCCACATTGGTTGTTCTGTTTGGATAGCCGATCGCCCGCTCTAAACAACGGTACCGGGATGATGCCTGCGGCTGCAGGCATCATCCCGGTATAACCCCCGAACGCCGCCTCGTTAATCGCGCAATAAAAAAATTGACGGCGTTAACATGGGTTTGTGTTAACGCCGTTAATAACACGTTTAACTGACAGCACTATATATATATATATATATATATATATATATATATATATATATATATATATATATATATATATATATACATATATATATATATATATATATATATACATACATATACACACACACACACACATATACACACACACACTGTATATTCATATGTATACACATACAGTATATCATGTCTCCTTTGTTCCTGATGTATCCTTGCAGGCTTACCCTGTAAAGCAAATATGCTCAAACATGACTACTTTTAAAGAAAGGTCTGCCAGCTTGAGTATCACAGACACAGTCCACAACAAAACAAACACAAAAGTGTGCTCTGTGTGTGCTTTAACAATGAAAGAATAGGACCAGCAGCAGGTGCGATTGCTGTGTTTATTCTTAATGACATTACAATATGGCCTACTGTATCAATACAGTGCACACAGGGTACACCTGGCGTACTCTGAATGAAGTAATGGAAAGTAGTTTATAGGATATGTTAACTATGAAACTATGAGGTCTATACAAGTAGTAAGACTTATACCGCATGTAGAAAAAGGAAGTTCTATTCTCCCTAGTAAATTACTTTTACAGCATTACAATGTTTAAGTGAGCCATTTTTCTTAAAAAAAAAAAAAAAAATGTTGATGAAATGAGTCTGGATTAGTTCTGTCTTCATTTTAGATGAAAGTCCACAGCAGCCTCCTGATCTAAATTAAATACAGTAGGCTGCCTTGGAACAGAACCAAAGATTTAGAAAAGACCCCATGGTGATGAAGAGTTTGAATGTTGTTTACTCTATGATGATCAGAGAATAGCTATTTTTTTATTCAAGTCAACCAGCTAGCAGAACAAACACCTTTGGGATTAAATAACTAAATGGTATGTGTGTTTGAAATAGGAAAATAAATGGGACTTTTGACTTACCAGTAAGTTTCATATCTTGGGAGTACAGTACAGCACAGGAAGTCAAGGATGGGTTATACACTTCTACGGACAAGTGACTGGACACTTGAAAAAGCTTTCTTGTGAAAGCCCCAGTGCATCCTCATATAAACCCACACACTTGTGTGGGACTCCAGGTTTTGAAACAAGCAATAAGGAAAAACAGAGGAGAGGGCTCCTATATGCCAAGATTTGGAATTTACTGGCAAGTCAAAACTTCCATTGTCTTAATCTTACATTACAGGACGTTCCCAAGCAATAAAGTGAGGGGATGGACAACATGGCAAAGAGCAGAAAACAGGCCCACAAAAAAGAACAGTCAACTGAATGTTGGGTGGGGGGAGGAGAGTCTGGATCTCAGGACCACTTTAAAATAGGGAGGTTACTGATTAAAATGTTTGTGTTCAATCAATTGTTTATTTTTTTTATCGATTGACTATTTTCGATAAATTTTAACGCACATATAGATCCAACTACTTTTAGCTGATCTCCTTGCAGGTTGATTCCCAGTGCAGCTACCAACCACTGGAAAAATGGATAGCAGGATACAAAAAACACACAAAAGGCAGCGCTCGATGGCAATAGCATTAAAACTTTTATAGTTTTCAAGTAGGTAACAAAATAAATATTGCACTGGAGATAAAATCGATGTAGCTACATAAACTGTAAAAATGGTGCGAGCAATACCATACGGTAGCAAAAGCTGTCATAAAAACATATAGCCAAGTATGATACTGATATAAAAATGTGTACAACGATACCACTGCTGAATCCAGATTAGGAGGGGTTAATAGTCCATCGGCATGTAGATGTCCCATGAAGGGAACTATCACAACTCCCAGTGGATGGCTGTAGAATGCCAGGTTGATAGAGGGAAGTTTAACAGCCCATGCGTGTCGCAGATAGTAAGGTCCCGCCGGCATTAAGATATGAAGGCACAGCAAAGGAGCCCTTCAGATGGACACGGCAAGCCCCGCTTGTGTCGTCACCGGATCTCTGATGGAACTCCCCGATGACCCAGAAGCCGGCGGATATATAAATAAAACAGGCAATCTCTCTCATTCATTGATGTATGCTGATGAGGCTGCACTGATTGGCTGCATTGGTGAGCACCGATAAGGCGGCTCTCGTGGGCATTGATAGGTGGCACCAATATACACCAGTGGACACAGATTGGTGGCACTGATATGCACTGGCAAGTGGCACTGGTGGGCACAGATGAAGTGGCTGTGACTCTTCCTTTTCAGGACCAATGTCTCTTACACAGAAGCCATTGAGCAGCTTTTTTGTCTCTTCACGCTGAGGAAAAAAACAATCACGTGATCAGCTGATCATGTTGGTAAGGGACCAGCATCGGCCCCTTACTGCGATCTGTGATCACCCGAGTCTCATTGACTCTGATCACAGCGTGTGCCACATGCCCTGCAGGGGGTGCATGGGGAGGACTTCCATTGACAGCCTCCTGGCAATATAGGTCCACGCTGTAGCCGTCATCTGGCTATAGTGCGGATGTGAACTGGTTAAATACTGAAGTGTGAGAGGAAGGTTGTGTAGCACAGAAGCATACGATAAGAAGCTACAGTCCTATCCATTTACACAATGGGGTACTTAACCACTTAAGCCCCGGACCAATATGCTGGCTAAAGACCCAAGGGGTTTTTACAGTTCGGGACTGCGTCGCTTTAACAGACAATTGCGCGGTCGTGCGACGTGGCTCCCAAACAAAATTGGCGTCCTTTTTCCCCACAAATAGAGCTTTCTTTTGGTGGTATTTGATCACCTCTGCGGTTTTTATTTTTTGCGCTATAAACAAAAATAGAGCGACAATTTTTAAAAAAATTCAATATTTTTTACTTTTTGCTGTAATAAATATCCCCCAAAAACATATATAATTTTTTTTTCCCTCAGTTTAGGCCGATACGTATTCTTCTACCTATTTTTGGTAAAAAAAATCGCAATAATCGTTTATCGGTTGGTTTGCGCAAAATTTATAGCGTTTACAAAATGGGGGATAGTTTTTTTGCATTTTTATTTTTTTTACTAGTAATGGCGGCGATCAGCGATTTTTTTCGTGACTGCGACATTATGGCGGACACTTCGGACAATTTTGACACATTTTTGGGACCATTGTCATTTTCACAGCAAAAAATGCATTTAAATTGCATTCTTTATTGTGAAAATGACAGTTGCAGTTTGGGAGTTAAACACAGGGGGCGCTGTAACATTTAGGGATCACCTAGTGTGTGTTTACTAGTGTAGGGGGGTGTGGCTGTAGGACTGACACCATCGATCGAGTCTTCCCTATAAAAGGGATCACTCGATCGATGCGCCGCCACAGTGAAGCACGGGGAAGCCGTGTTTACACACGGCTCTCCCTGTTCTTCAGCTCCGGGGAGCGATCGCGACGGAGCGGCTAAAAACAAATAGCCGCGCCGTCGTCCCGGACCGCTCCCCGAGCGGACCCGACCTCCGCATGTACCGGGGGGGTCCCGATCGGACCCCCCACCTACGTCTAGCAGAGGACGTACAGGTACGTGGATGTGCCTGTCCGTGCCATTCTGCCGACGTAAATGTACATGAGGAGGTCGGGAACTGGTTAACCACTTACCCCCCGGACCATATTGCTGCCCAAAGACCAGAGTACGTTTTGCGATTCGGGACTGCGTCGCTTTAACAGACAATTGCGCGGTCTTGCGACGTGGCTCCCAAACAAAATTGGCGTCCTTTTTTTCCCACAAATAGAGCTTTCTTTTGGTGGTATTTGATCACCTCTGCGGTTTTTAGTTTTTGCGCTATAAACAAAAATAGAGCGACAATTTTGAAAAAAATGAATATTTTTTACATTTTGCTATAATAAATATCCCCCAAAAATATATAAAAAAACATTTTTTTTCCTCAGTTTAGGCCGATACGTTTTCTTCTACATATTTTTCGTAAAAAAAAATCGCAATAGGCGTTTATTGATTGGTTTGCGCAAAAGTTATAGCGTTTACAAAATAGGGGGTATTTTTATGTCATTTTTATAATATTTTTTTTACTAGTAATGGCGGCGATCAGCGATTTATTTTTCCGGTACTGCGACATTATGGCGGACACTTCGGACACTTGACACATTTTTGGGACCATTGGCATTTTTATAGCGATCAGTGCTATAAAAATGCATTGGATTACTATAAAAATGCCACTGGCAGTGAAGGGGTTAACACTAGGGGGCGGGGAAGGGGTTAAGTATGCCTGGGTGTGTTCTTACTGTGGGGGGGGGGTGGCCTCACTAGGGGAAACACTGATCCTCGGTTCATACATTGTATGAACCGAAGATCAGCATTTCCCCTGCTGACAGGACCGGGAGCTGTGTGTTTACACACACAGCTCCCGGTCCCCGCTCTGTACCGAGCGATCGCGTGTGCCCGGCGGCGATCGCGCCCGCCCGGCACACGCACGGGAGTCGGGGGCGCGCTGGGAGAGAGGACGTCATATTACGTGCTCTCGCCCAGCAGAGCCACCTTGTGGACGTATAATGACGGTGCGCCGTCGGCAAGTGGTTAAAGGAAAATGATAGTCACTTCAAAGACAAGGTTGTCTCAAGTCACCGTTTCAGTCCGAATGTTTGGCTAAATTCAGACCTGAAACGGACCAAAAGACACACATGGCTTCTGTGCAATTTGTACCGGAGCAGCTGCCGAGATGTGTGAACCGGCTCCATAGACAGCCGGTCATAGTCTCCTGCTATGCGAATTGGATGTGGGGAAACTCACATCCTATTCGCAATAGTGGGAACCCAGCTTGAAAGTGAAACAACATTCCAAATTTTGGGCTGTCACCAGAACTGGAAAATCACTCTAGTTCTGGTGAAAATCAGGAATTCCCTCAGCTTATAAGATTTAGTCTGCATACATAGGTTAAAAAAAGACACATCCATCCAGTTCATCCAAAAAACAACAAAAGAAATACAAACATTCCCATATACACAATCCTTCACACATAAGGATGAGCTCTGGCGTGTTCGTATAGCCCACGTGCAGAGCCTGCCAGGAAGTCGGCACTGCACTCCCGATAAGCGGCTGCAGAAATCGGGAAATGTCTCACTGCCTGTGATTAGTGCAGCGCCAACTTCCTGGCGGACTCTGCACGTGGGTCGTGCGAACATGCTGGAGCTCATTCTTATTCACACACAGTTGATCCAGAGGAAGATGAAAAGCCCCAGCAAAACACGATCCAATTTGCTACAGCAAATGCAAAATAAAATCCTTCCTGATCCCTCAAGAGGCAATCAGATTTTACTTGGATCAATTTTACCCATCAATGTTAGTACCCAGTTATATTATGTATGTTAAGGAAATAATCCAGGCCTTTTAGCTGGTTAGAATCACATCTGGCGAGAGTCTATTCCACATTTTCACAGCTCTTATTGTGAAGAAACCTCTCCTTATTTGGAGATGAAATGTTTTTTCCTTCAGATTTAAAGTGTGTCCCCGTGGCTTCTGTTATGACCTTAAAGTGAATAACTCAACACCAAGTTCACTATATGGACCATTTAAGTATTGATACATGTTGATCACACCCACCCCCCTTAATTTCTTCATAGTTCTACTTTAAGGATTCTGCTTGAAAGACATTATGTAAAGTTCAAGTTTTTTTGTTATTTTTAATTAACAGTTTTTCAGCCCTCAGAATTGTAAGAACAGTTCCTGGAATGAGTTAACATTGTTTTCCTTTGTACTTTAACCCTTTGACTGCCAAGATCAAATATAATTAGTCATGGTCATAAAAGGTTTTTAACAAGCTCTTGGTTGCAATATATAGAAAATAAAAGTTGTACACACCCCGTCATACTTTTGCACTAAAAAGAAAAATGTGTCCTCCAAAATAAACAAGAACAAGCATGCTACAGCAATTTATTTAAACAAGCATAAAAAAAAAAAAAGCAAACCAATTCTGAGCAGATTATGATTTAAATAATTCACAAGGCACAATAGTTTATACATGGAGATGCCTTTATGTACATAAATGTCATTAGCTTTTTCACCATATGCTGTTCCAGTTAGTAGGGGGTTAGTCACACTTGTGTAGGCCTACGGGTTTCTCAGCTGTACTACAACTGTACATTCAAAACTGTCTTCCTATATCACCAAAATGCAGTCCCTGGGTATTACAGCTGCGTGGCAGTTACCCTTCACAACATATTTGATGACCAATCAAAGCTTGCAGACTGTTGTGATTTGGATATGGCCTTCTCTGGGGAGTATTGGTAGCTTTGTGGTACATTACTAAAAGACAAACTAATCAACACCAGCAGTGGGGCACAGAGGAATCTTGCCATAAAGCAAAGCTGGTTTAAAAAAAAACAAAAAACAAAAAAACAGTATTGTCAAACCACACATATGGCAGGTGACTAGCCCACAGATGCAACTACATAATGTGCCTGACAACATTTAAATAAATGTTTCTTGATCAAAAATGTTAAGGACACCCAAGACTTCATAAACTTCTTTGTGCAAATATTTAAACTACAGCCGCCACAGATATATACTTTATTGATCCCCTCTAGTGACATTCTAGGAAAAACGGTGCTATTCTCATTGCAGGAAAATCTAAGTTGATCCAACTTTTCTGTCTACAGTGGCAGGTCTGCCAGAGGTGGCACACTGCCACCCACACATTATGTTGCCAGTTTACGTTAATGTATACACTTGTGTAATAAAAGACGGACATCCTACTGGCCAGCACACTCTGTCTGCATCCTGATTTTTGCTGCCGCCAAAACAGTATGCACTTTTGATGGTCGTATAGTGTACCTGGCGTTCCCCCCATTCTGGGTTATTATATTAAAAACTACATTTTTAGTTGAGTAGAGGGACAGTTTGCTATACTTTTCTAGTTGTGAAAGAAGGCAAGCCAGTCAACTAGGTTTAAAGAGTAAATCAAGACAGTTGCCTAGGGCTGTGTAAATTCAGCCTTGTATATAGAAAGACTTAAGTGTGTGTGCATATTTTTTTTTTATATACAGTCACCATCCACTTTATTAGGTACACCTTGCTATTACTGGGTTGGACCCCCTTTTGTCTTCAGAACTGCCCACCCAAAAGTGAATCTTCCACTTTAAGGACTCCTGACACATTTGTCATGTTGTTTTATTTTTTATTTATTTGTTTAATTATTATTTTTTTAGGGGGGGGGGGCGAGTGTCAGGCTCCTAGTTTTGACAGGTACCCAGCCCCCACTTCCACTCGTGGCATGAATGTTGCAGCCGAAATTGAGACTCATCAGACCAGGCAACTTTTTTCCAATCTTCTATTGTTCAATTTTGGTGAACTTATGCAAATGGTAGCCTTGGTTTCCCATTCTTAGCGGACAGGGGTGGCACCCAGTGTGGTATTCTGCTGCTGAAGCCCATCTACTTTAAGGTTCAATGTGTTGTGCAGACAGGTATCCTGTCCCTACTCCTGGGAGACCAGGGCATGGTGATCTATGTTAGCAGCTCCGTGCCCCTCCTCCTCTTCTGCCGGCCAGTGAAAGAGTGCAGTGTGCTTCGCGCATGTGCAGTAGGGACCCAGACTTGAAGCCAAAAGGCTGCACTGCCGGGTTCCATTGGCAATGGCCGTGGCAGTACCTGACCAGCCAATCCGAAGATCGCCTAGGGTGCCCACATTGCTGGAATCCAGGATAGGTAAGTGTCCCAATGTTAAAAGTCAGCAGCTACAGTATGTGTAGCTTCCGACTTTAAATGTTTAAAGGGGTGGGCGAACCTCCTCTTTAAATACCCTTTTCTTACCTACTGATGCTTGGTTTGAACTTCAGCATGTCTAGATGCCTAAATGCATTAAGTTGCTGCCATGTGATTGGCTGATTAGCAATTTGTGTTACCAAGCAATTTAACAGGTGTATCTAATAAAAGTGACAGATGAGTGTGTGTGCGCGCATTATACTATATATACAGTTGTATTCAAAATTATTCAATCCCCACTGAAATTGATTTTTTTGGCCAGTTTGACATTGATTTTGATCATTCAGTCATCCTGCTTACAATTAAATCAAAGAGGCACGTGTAGGTCAGACAAATATAACATAACATTTATAATGAAATAACCACAAATGTCTTTTCTGTGCTCACATCATTATCAGTTTTATTCAACCCCCAAGTGACATTTAATCTTAGTACAACATCCTTTTACAGTTATAACAGCTTTTAAACGTGAAGCATAGCTTGACACAAGTGTCTTGCAGTGATCTACGGGTATCTGCGCCCATTCATCATGGGCAAAAGCCTCCAGTTCAGTCACATTCTTAGGCTTGCGCACTGCAACTGCTTTCTTTAAGTCCCACCAGAGGTTCTCAATCGGATTTAAGTCTGGTGACTGCGATGGCCACTCCAAAATGTTCCAGCCTTTAATCTGCAACCATGCTCTAGTGGACTTGGAGGTATGCTTGGGGTCATTGTCCTGTTGAAAGGTCCAACGTCTCCCAAGCCTCAGGTTTGTGACGGACTGCATCACATTGTCATCCAATATCTCCTGGTACTGAAGAGAATTCATGGTACCTTGCACACGCTGAAGCTTTCCTGTACCTGCAGAAGCAAAACAGCCCCAAAGCATGATTGACCCCCCGCCATGCTTCACAGTAGGCACGGTGTTCTTTTCATCATAGGCCTTGTTCTTCCTCCTCTAAACATAGCGTTGATCCATGGGCCCAAACTGTTCTAATTTTGTTTCATCAGTCCACAGAACACAATCCCAAAACTTGGGTGGTTTGTCCACATGACTTTTGGCATACTGCAGTCGACTCTTCTTATTCTTTGGAGACAGCAAGGGGGTGCGCCTGGGAGTTCTGGCATGGAGGCCTTTATTACGCAGTGTGCGCCATATTGTCTGAGCAGAAACTTCAGTACCCACATCTGACAAATCTTCTCTCAGTTCCTCAGCAGTCACACGGGGACTTTTCTACGCTTCAGGAAGCGCACAGCAGTCGAAGTCAGCATCTTCTTTCTGCCACGACCAGGTAGCGTTTCAACAGTGCCCTTTGCCTTGAATTTGCGAATGATGCTTCCTATGGTGTCTCTTGGTATGTTTAACATCTTTGCAATCTTCTTATAGCCATTGCCCTTCATGTGAAGAGTAATCACCTCTTCTCTTGTCTTCCTGGACCATTCTCTTGACTTCACCATGTTTGTAACCACACCAGTAAATGTCTAGAAGGAGCCGAGTATCACAGTCATTTTAAAGCTGCCCAATTGGTGCTTATTAGGCTTTATTGCTGCTCCCTGACATCCACAGGTGTTTTCAATACTCAATGAACCTCTGTTCTTCAGAGTGGTAGTCTTTAAGGGGTTGAATAATTGTGTAAATGAAGAATTCACAAAATAAACATTTACTACTGTATAACAAAACCAATTGATGTCATTTTAGTTGCATATGGTTCTTTAAGAAGTCCTTGTAGGATTTCATTCTGAATACAACTACAAATGTACACTAAATTCCCTAAAATCCTTTACAGCATTGGGGGGTTGAATAATTTTGAACAAAACTGTATATATCACACACAGTGCCAGGGAGAGAGGTGAACTTTTCAATGATGGCATCAAAAAAGCTATTGAAGGGGCCAACATACCTGACCCTACTAAAGAGACAACACAAGAGAAAGGTGGGCAACAACTAGGCAAACCTAACTGTGCCAACAAGGGTCATAAGGACCCAACCTCTGCGTGCCACCGCAAGAACTATTTGAAAGAAGGGACAAGGTCAGAATCCCATTCTCTCAAAGTGCTTAAAACTCTATTAAACCCAAAATCAAGGATTTCTTTTTTGCAGCTTACCAATTCTTGATAAAGGTTCTTGGGAAAAGATTTTAGCAAACATTTTCAAAGTAGGGTCGACTGACGGGTGTCAATCAAAATAAGAGATGAAAGGTTGGCAAAAAAACAGGGTGCACTGCTGAGTGGGATGATGGATGGTGCCTGCTTAGTCTGTGTGCCGAGACCAATCTATTAACCCAACTAGGTGAGCGGCTTGGTAATATTTTGTATGTTCTGGCAGGGCTAGGCCACCATACCAATTAGGTAACCTTAAGCATCAGATCAGGGTACTCTTGGTTTCTTGCTAGGAAATCAGGCATCATCAAAATTTAAAGTTCAGATGTGCATATCATGTTAAAAAATAAATAAAATATATAAGGTGTAATTAGTGCCTGGGAAATTGAACATATAGAAGTCCACAAATCAGTATACAAATTCCAAAGAAATGTGAGAAAATCCTCCTGGAACAAGCCACCTGTGTGTGCCAACCACCAAAGATCCACACTGCTGATTACCAGAAGGAAAGACCTTTATGCAAAAGAACCCAAAATGATGGATGGTGGATGATCTGGTTCGGTCACAAACCTCCATGAGAAAGCACAACTCCAATTTTGTTATATGCAGTGTCCGCCATCATCATATCAGTCATTCACACACAAGAAAAAATAAACAAGGAAAGACACAATAGTGTTAAAAACACCATTTCATTATACTAAGGTATGAACTCACATACTGTATAGGAAGAAGTATACAGCATAACATAAGCCAGCCGCTAAACACCTTAGCGGGTGTGATGACGTCACCACGTTAACTCTGTCCTACGCAGTTTGAAAGGATGTCTTCCCCATTTTAGACCTCTATGCATTTGAGGTCTGGCCCTCTGGTAAGCAGCAGTGTGAATCTTTAGTGGTTGGCACATAAGGTTGTTGTGTTTCAGGAGGATTTTTATTTTTTTGGGTGGACTTTTATACACCGATTTGTCGACTTCAATATGTATATCTTTATTGGCACTAATTGCACATTTACTGGTGAAATTGGTTGAATTTTTACTATGATAAAACACCAGATCTTAGATGTCTTGAGTTTAAAAAAGACAGGTTTTACCTGCATGCTACCTAATGAGGTTCTAATAAATTGGCACTTAATCTGAAACCCTAGATTATGTGGAATTTTACCCTAAAAAGGGAAGCTCCACTTTATGTATTGGTAGTTTTTTTTTTTTTTTTTTCTGGCAGATGCCCACTCTCACTTCCACTGGGATGCACCATGTGATTCCAGCGTGAGTTTGTCCACCCCCTCACAACCACTGGGGAGAGGCCACAAGTCTATTCACAAAGCACAAAGTATTTATAGCTGCTTGATGATTATTATTTTTATTTTTTTTTGTTAGCCGCCTGAAGATCCTCTAAGTTCATAGATTTGAATACGTGGAAATGTAAAGGTGTACTTGCTTTTTTCAGGTCATAAAACAAAATGTTAAAATTCCAGTATATACTCGAGTATAAGCCAAGTTTTTCAGCCCTTGTTTTAGGGCTGAAAATACCCCCCTTGGTTTATACAGTGTACCTGAATTCTTGATAGGCGTCAATTTTTTTTTTTAAAGTCCCGGTTTCCTCCTGGTGTTCCGTAATAGGCATTTGACACTGTCTTCCGCCTATCACAGAGGTCCTGTCATCCTCGGACAGTTTCCCAGCACTGTGTGCAGTGTTCGAGAAAAATGAATAAAAGGTCTGGTGTCATCAGAGACACACCTCCACTCCTGCGTTTAGCATCAAAAAAGAAAAATTTGCCCTTGGGACTGAGTGAGGTGAGCACTGTAGAGACAATAAAATAACAGGAGTAATTACAGTATATATTTAATTCAAGTAAAAAGCAGTACATACATTAATGTCATGGACATGAGCCAATTCATACAGAATACAGAAAATAGGTAAACTGATATTGCGAGTAACTGTCCATATTAAAACACACACAAGCATCAAGTGTATATCCGACGCTTTTCGCGAGGCTTGGCTCGCTCTTCAGGGGTAGATGCTTGTGGTATACCTAAAATGAAAGGATAGAGTATGTAGTATGATATGAAAGGCACAAGGTAAGGGGGGGGCCCTTTATATGGAAAACCCCATACTCCCAGATGGTCATAGCCAATGACCAGCGCATGCGAGGCTCCCAATACGGCTGCATCGAGTGTCCTGCCAGGTAGCAGAGGAGGCGGGGCCAAACAAAGTCCCAACCGGGGCCAAAACGGAAAGAGGGCACAGCATGGATGAAATATGTGTTTTTGTACGCTTACCTACCTTATTACTAACTATCCATTATACATATTTATGTTTAGAGTCAATACTCCTTATGGACCCACTGAGACTCTTGGGGAAACACAAATTTCATCCATGCTGTGCCCTCCTTCCGTTTGGGACTTTGTTTGGCCCCGCTTCCTCTGCTCCCTGGCAGGACACTCGCTGCCGCCGTATTGGGAGCCTCGCATGCGCTGGTCTTTGGCTATGGCCATTGGTGAGTATGGGGTTTTCCATATCAAGGGCCCCCTCTTACCCTGTGCCCTTCATATCATACTACATACTCTATCCTTTCATTTTAGGTATACCACAAGCATCTACCCTTGAAGAGCGAGCTAAGCCTCGCAAAACCAGTCAGGTATACACTTGATGCTTGTGTGTGTTTTAATATGGACAGTTACTCGCAATATAATTATACCTATTTTCTGTATGAATTGGCTCATGTCCATGACATTAATGTATGCACTGCTTTTTACTTGAATTAAATATATACTGTAATTACTCTTGTTATTTTATTGGCTCTACAGTGCTCACCTCACTCAAAGTCCCATGGGCGAATTTTTCGTTTTTGCTGTGTTCCGCCAATCACGGACGTTCTCTTGTCTGAGGATGAAAGAATGTCTGTGATTGCCAGAACACTGAACACAGTGTCTGCTGGGAAACCGAGTCCGGGATGAGATGACCTCCGTAATAGGTAGAACACAATGTGAAATGCCTATCACAAAACAAAACACCAGGAGGAAGCCGCGACTTTTAAAAAATGGACGCATGGCAAGAATTCAGGTACTCTGGCACAGCGAGACTGCAATGGGCACAGCGAGACTGCAATGGGTGCGCAGCGAGACTGCAATGGGTGCGCAGCGAGGCTTGCAAATGGGCATTGTTGACCCTCTTTTCCGCTTACAGTAGCTGCTGCATTCTCACCCTTGGCTTATACTCGAGTCAATAAGTTTTCTAATTTTTTTTTTTGTGGTAAAATTAGGTCCTTGGCTTATACTCTGGTCGGCTTATACTCGAGTATAAACAGTAGATCATGAAACAAACATACCATGTCAATGTGTCATTTGTTTAGGCATAGTACCTTCATCTGTAAGTTCTATCTGAATCAAAATCCAACATTTGCATGGTTCAACTGTATTGAAAAAGTCAACACTTTCAATGCCATATACTTTTTTTCATGGGACTAAATTTGTAGAATATTTTGGAAGTATAGTTATAATCAAGAGGAGTCTAGTGGCTGACAGAATAACAAAGTGACATTTAAGAAGCCACCGTGCCCTATTTATGTCTTTCTTCATATACTGGAGAAATAAAAATGCTTAGGGCAATTTTCTATACTAAATGAAGGTCATCTTATTGTGTACAGTTTTAAGCAGTTTGCCTGTAACGTTTGTCTTGCGCTAGTGCCTTTATAATATAGATAAATCAGAAAAATAAAGCCAGCTTTAGGACAGGTAAATCTCAACAGCCTCCACTGTGTCTACACAGTGATCTGATCATATGGTAAAACTGCACATTTACTGGCACCAACTTATCATGCAATCTGTCAACTTTTCAAACAGAAAGCATCTGCCACACGCCTTAGAAAAATAGCTCAGAGGTATCTACATATCAGAAAAGAAAACCTGTTTAATCTGTTCTTCTTATACAAGCAAATATATGGGAACAATACTTTATTCTGCTGTTCACAAAGAGCAGTGGGATCCGGCGCTGACGAGGCCTGGTTTTAAGTTGCACTCTTGTGCAGTACTTGAAAGGAAGACTATTATCTTACTCCTTTTACCCAGAAGCATGAGCAGCAGACCTAATGCCTGCTTCCAGGGTCTGTTGATGTGGATTACCTTTGTCAGTGCTTCGTCATAATCACCTATTGGAAGTTAAGTTGCACAAAAGACTATGTACTTGGGAGCATGCCAGACTCAAATACAGGCCATGGTAATGCTACTCTCATAACAGCAGCTGTTTATACTTACCTGATGTGCGACAGGTGCCAGACAATAGGTCTGGAATAGCCCTGCACCTGCTGCCTGCAAGTCTTACACAGGTAAACTAGCAGGAATGACCTTTGTTTGCCTATCACCAGAGCAGATGTTCAGCGGAGAGCCGAGCACTGACACGCCTGTGCCTTTCTGCCTGGCATGTGTGCCTCACTTAGTAGACATGAGTAGACAGCAAACTGATCAGAGGGAAGAAAGCAGACCACAGATAGGTTGCCTTGTCAGGAAGCCCTGCGTGTCTCTCTTCAAAAGCTTAAGCTTCACTGTCAGCTCAGGGCTTCTAGCTAGGTTGGAATCTCTGTTCAGACATCTCTCCAAAATCCTGGCCTCTTCACTATTCCACTATACCGTGTTATATTATTTCCAGAACTTCAAAAATCTAAAGCGGTTACAGACCACAAACACATGCCAGTTAAAACTAACAGCAACAACAGGGGATCTTTTATCTGGAACGATTTATGTATTAAAAATAAATATATAAAACATATACATGCGAGTGTTTCTACAGTATCCTTTACAGTGAATTGTGTATCTGTGCTTCTTACTGTGACGGGAAAGTGGGGGTTAGGATCACTCACTTGTATATTTTTCTCACACAACACTGGTGCAAAACTGGCACCTTCCCAAAATTGACATCACAAACATTTAAAACAAAAACAGTTTACTAATGGAAAATACTGTTTTCAGATAATATAGTTATATTGATTTTCCACAGGCCTCTGTCAGTCTTTAGATCTTATGAATCTTTAAAGTGAATGCATAGTGAGTTTGTATATATTTTATTTCTATTTGTTTTAGTCATGTAAATGTGAACTATCCATATGAAAGCCCTGCCGCTACCAAGATGGCAGGCTGCCCCTACCAAGATGGCAGGCTGCCCCTACCAAGATGCACATAAAGGTGGGAGGAGCCACGAGCACCGGACACAAGGAGGTTTGGGAGATGCTCTGTGCAAAACAGAGTAAAGGACATGTTTGTTGTTGTAATAAAAAAAAAAAAAAATGTACCTTTGATATCACTTTAACCACTTCCATACCAGGCACTTACGCACCTTCCCGCCCAAGCCAATTTTCAGCTTTCAGCACTGTCGCACTTTGAATGGCAATTGCGCGGTCATGCTACACTGTACCCAAACAAAATTGGCGTCCTTTTTTCCCCACAAATAGAGCCGATCGGCTCTCCTCTACTCGCGTCTGTCAGACGCGATCGAGGAAGAGCCATCAACGGCTCTTCCTGTTTACATCGTGATCAGTCGTGGTTGGACACGGCTGATCACGTGGTAAAAAGCCTCCGTGAGAGACTCTTTACCTTGATCGGGCGGGCAGCGGCTCAGAATTTTGAGGACGTCATATGACGTCCAGTCAGGATTCTACAACCACTTTGCCGACGTCAATATGTCATTGGCGGGCGGCAAGTGGTTAAACTATTCCGCTGGTCTCCAGGTGAATGAAACTGCAATCAACGTCCGAAACCATAGTGTTATGTGATGAGATCAGCAAGCAGGTGTATAATCTCAAATTGGGATGCCAACAAGGTTTTTTTTTTTTTGTTTAACCAAAAGATCTTATGCACAAATATACTCACTGGCCACTCTATTAGGTACACCTTACTAGTACTGGGTTGGACCCCCTTTGGTCTTCAGAACTGCCTTTGTGGCATAGATTCCACAAGGTGTTGGAAACATTCCTTAAGAGATTTTGGTCCATATTGACATGATAGCGCCACACAGTTGCTGCAGATTTGTCGGCTGCACATCCATGATGCAAATCTTCTGTTCCACCACATCCCAAAGGTGCTCTATTGGATTGAGATCTGGTGACTGTGGAGCCCATTGGAGTACAGTGGCCTTATTGTCATGTTCAAAAAAACAGTGGTGAGATGATTTGAGCTTTGTGATATGGTGCATTATCATGCTGGAAGTAGCCATCAGAAGATGGGTACATTGTAGCCATAAAGGGATGGACATGGTCAGCAACAATACTAAGGTAGGCCGTGGCGTTTAAACAATTGGTACCAAGGGGCCCAAAGTGTGCCAAGAAAATATCTCCCACTCCATTACACCACTACCACCAGTCTAAATCATTGATACAAGGCAGGATGGATCCATGCATTCATATTTATGCCAAATTTGGACCCTACCATCTGAATGTCCGAGCTGAAATCAAGACATTTCCAATATTTTGTTGTCCAATTTTGTTGAGCCTGTGCAAATTTTAGCCTCAGTTTCCTGTTCTTAGCGGACAGGAGTGGCACCCAGTGTGGTCTTCTGATGCTGTAGCCCATCTGCTTTAAGATGTGATATGTTGTGCGTTCATAGATGATACTCAGCAACCTCGAGTGGTTGAGTTACTGTTGCCTTTCTATCATCTCGCCCATTCTCCTCTGACCTCAACAAGGCATTTCCCTCCACACAACTGAAGCTCACTGGATATGTTCTGTTCTCTTTATCAGACAATTTTCTGTAAACCTCAGAGATGGTTGTGCATGAAAATCCCAGTAGATCAGCAGTTTTTGAAATATCCTGACCAGACTGTCTCGCACCAACAACCATGCCACGTACAAAGTCACTTAAATTCCCTTGCTTTCCAAGTCTGATGCATGGTTTGAACTCCAGCAAGTTGTCTTCACCATTTCTACGACGGTCCATGGTTATCCGATCCCCCCATAGGGGAGAGCAGAGATCTGACAGGGCGGTCCCTGCACAGTGTATAGGGACCGCCCTGTCATCTGCCGGCTCACCGGGGATCAATGGAGCAATCGCCGCTGAGCAAGCAGATGTTCACAATGCGGATCATCGCGGGATCCAAATAAGGGTGCAGGGATCAGACAGATAGTAAAAATTCATTTGCCAAACAATAGCATCACTTACATAGATAAAAAAAATGTGTACAGCTCACGGTGAAGAGAACAGCATGGACTCAAGAATCAAAGAACTCTGAAATTGATAAGCCACAAAACAAAGTGCTGAACCCACACTCGCTTTTCTCAGCACTTCCACAAACACAAAAGGCAGTCACCAGAGTCTCTACCCCCCAACTCACTCCATTTGTCTCCTCACGCATCACCAACTTACTAACAGATATATCAGCCTGGATGTTGCATCACTTCCTCAAACTCAACCTATCCAAAACCAAGCTCATCTTATTTCCTCCCCCACATTTCACTTCCTTTATTTTTTATGTCAAAATCAACGGCTCAACTATCAACCCATCCACCCACGCCAAGATGTAATCCTGGACTCTGAACTATCCTTTTGCCCCACATCCAATCGCTGTCCAAAGCTTGCCACCCCAACATCTCCAAGATACGCCCCTTCCTAACCAAAGTCAACACAAGGTTTCCAATCCACTCCCTGGTCATTTCTTCCCTTGACTATTTATTGTGACTCCCTCCTCATTGGCTTACCTCTTGATAAGCCATTTCCCCTTCAGTCCATCATGAAGACTTCTGCCAGGCTCATCCACCCTACAAATTGCTTGGGTCGGCTAACCCTCTCTGCCAATCCTTCCATTGGCTGCCACTCAACCAATGAATACAATTCAAGATACTAACAGTAACTTACAAAGCCATCCACAACCTGGCCCCCAGGTACATCTCTAACCTGGTCTCAAAACACCAACCAAATCATCATAATAATAATAATAATAATAATAATAATAATAATAATAATAATAATAATAATCATTTCAGTACAACACTGCAGTCAGGCTTTTGAAATAAACATATACATGCTGACAATGTGTTTTTACTATGTTCACCACTCACACACTTACAAAAAAGTTACATTTGTCACAAACATTTAATTAAAGCGGAGTTCCAACCACAATTAGCATTTTTTAAATGTATGTCCTTTCATCCTGCATTTTTATAATATAAATCTGGTCACTTACTATTTTACAATCCGCCGTCGATCCGCATAGATATTCAAAAAAGATAGTTTATAAAACTATATCTACACCGTTGTCATTTTGCTTGTGGGCATTGTGAAGCCTACAGGCACTTACTTCCTGGAAGTCTTGGATGGGGAGTGATAATTGGACAGCACACTGCATCCTGGGAAATGATGACACACATTTCCCAGGAGCATTACAGGGAAATTATGTCAGAATCCTAGGTGGTTTCAAAGGCAGATTTGGTGGGACCACATAGCAACAGGCATTTCCAGATGAGTAAAACATTTTTTTTTTAGTCGTAAGCTACAGTTTAAAGCAAATTTTTTTTTTTTTTTTATGGAACCTCCACTTTAAGTTGGTAGTCCAAGAATGAGGGCTACAAACCTGTGTACCAAAACCATTAAATTTTTAAGACATGTCATGAGCTTATATTTAAAGTTGTATACTGTATAGATCATATGCCATCATCACTTGAATTAGAGATCACAACTGCTGGATTTTAGCTGATATGAATCATTAACACACATCACAAGATCTGAATCTGATAAAAAAAAATAAAAAAAAAACGCCAAGCAGAAAGACGTATCACTATTTTAAAGCACGCCAGCAATAAAAAACATTCATCTCTAAGGATCAAATCATTACAGCCCATCTTTCTCTATGAGGTAGCATTATCTGGAGCAAACGTTTGAGCTGTTATATTAGCTTCTTGGACAGTTTGCTGACATTACACAAACCATATTGAAACAATGAACATAACTGGAAAATTATCAGGAATCTTGAAATAAATCCCAGAGACAAAAGCATCAGGGTTTATATTACCAAGATGGTTAGTAGATAAAGCTAGCCTCTCTATTTGAACTAATAAAATACACAGCATGTCACGCAATGGTGTCCTACATATTTAGATGGCTGAAAGTTATTTATAGAATTTCAAATGAAAAAATAAATAAAAAATGTATATAGACAGGTTATAAAAAAGAAAAACGAAAATGGAATATGGCAGTACAGTAAACCTGTTGAAATTTAAGGCTAACTAAATATTTGTAAATGGTTGTAAAAATAAGTTACTTTTAGTAAAAGACCAAGGTTTACACAATCAGTAGATTAGGTATATGAAGTTGCCAGCTGATTTCCTGTAAAAGGCAAAATCCGCTATATCCTGGCCAACATATTGTGTCTTTCGATTGATCTCTTTAACATGATGGGTGGCCTCAAAAACCAAAAGTTTGGTTCACGGGTTAGGGAGGTGTGAATTCTAGCTTTACTTAGGTTTACGTTTGACCTGCTTTGCCAAACTGATCCCAAAAGGATCTTCCAAAAGTTATGTAACACGATCTAAAGTAGGCCGAACATCAGAATGGCCATCCACACTGCGCCTCTGAAGTAGATAGTAATCAGTGTTTATAAGAGCAATTTAACGTACATGTCAAATAAGCGTTTGACTCAATCCCTCTCAATATTTCCCAGATGGTTTGTTCAGAAAGTACATGTGGGAAATAAAAATGCATGTGAAATAAAAACAGAATGAAAAATGCTAACCTTAAAATGTACCAATGTACTTCTATGTTTTGTTTTTGATACACCGCTCTAGCCCTTCATAGACATGTTACCTTCTTTTCAAGAACTCGGAATCAGACATGGTAAATCTGTACCCAAATCTCATTCATCAACTTAGTAAAAATCTAGAGTTTCCAAATCTGAAACTGAAACTCTAAAATGTGCCTGCAGACACCTGAAAGTTATTGATTGGGCTAAGCACATAGTTCATCCATATGAGTAAACTGAATTAGAGAACAGGGTGAATTGAACCAAGAGTTAGCCTTATAAAATTAAACTCAAAAATAGAAAATGCCTTTAATCACTTGTTGCCTGCCAAATGACGGCTGGGTGGTGTGGCTCTTGTTTTGGGCGGGCGTCATATGACGCCATCGCCTTTCCAGCCCACTAGGGGGTGTGTGCCGTGTCACCGGGGCCCAGATGCGCGTGCCCAGAGGCTGCGATTTCCACCGGGCACCTGCAATTTTCCAGTAAACACACAGATCCACGTCCTGTCAGAGGAGAGGAGACCAATGTGTGTTCATAGTACAGAGAAACACTGATCGGTCTCCTCCCCTTGTGAGTACCCTCCCCTACAGTTAGAATCACTCCCTAGGTAACATATTTAACCCCTTGATTGCCCCTAATGTTAACACCTTCCCTGCCAGTCACATTTATCCAGCAATCAGTGCATTTTTATAGCACAGATCGCTGTATAAAAGTGAATGCTCCCAAAAATGTTTTAAAGGTGTCAGAAATGTCTGCCGCAATATCACAGTCACGATAAAAATAGCAGATCACCGCCATTACTAGTAAAAAAAACCTAAAAAATGCTATAAATGTATCCCCTATTTTGTAGACGCTATAACTTTTGCGCAAACCAATCATTATTCGCTTATTACGATTTGTTTTTACCAAAAATATGTAGAAGAATACATATCGGCCTAAACTGAGGAAAAATTTGGTTTTAAAAAAATACAAATTTGGATATTTATTATAGCAAAAAGTAAAACACAGTTTTTTTCTTCAAACGTGTCACTCTTCTTTTGTTTATAGCGCAATAAATAAAAAATGAAGAGGTGATCAAATACCACCAAAAGAAAGCACTATTTGTGGGGGAAAAATTATAAAATGTTATTTGGGTACAGTGTTTCATGACGGTGCAATTGTCATTCAAAGTGTGACAGAGCTGAAAGCTGAAAAATGGCATGGGCAGGAAGGGGGTGAAAGTACCCAGTATTGAAGTGGTTAATATCACATATACAGATAGAATTGATCATGCATTACTTCACTACCTCCTCTCCCTGGTGCCCCAAGTGTCAAAGACATATTGGCAATTACAGTCATGTTAATTGCAAACCAGTCCGGCAAGTTTTACAAACAAAGCCCAAGCAATGCTTTAGGAAAGGGGGGTATAAGCTAAAGCAGCTGTTGAAAATGAACAGCATATTCATTACTGGCTGATTGAGAACTTGTTAAAGCAATGCTTCAAGAGTCATTTCTATCAACACAAAGTTCCAGCTGTTATCAAGAGAAGTAAGAATGATAATTGTTTAAAAAACAATGTTTTAAGAGTTTCAAAGTAGAACAGTTAAACTAGTAATGATATTGAAGTTTTTTTTACAAACATAGGAAAATCAACAGAGCATCTGATGAAAAAAATGCATGTGTATCATTACTATTAGTAAAAACCCAAACCTCAAGTCAAAAAATAAATAAAAAATACACAGAAAATCAAAGGATTGAGAGATGCGGGTAGAATTGTTTTCAACAATCTCACTATTCCTGCAAAGTTAATATTGACCTTGTTCTTTCACATCTCCTACCTCTCCTGTATATTATGTTACTAATGTAACATCTTTGGGGCACAGAGAGCCCTGTGCATACAGCATTTTTGGCTACTACATATTTTCTCATATACACCATTGATTGTGGTTGCCTAGCCAGGGGAAAAAAAAAAAATCTCAAATAAGGAATGTCAGAATTGTTACAATGTAATATCCCAGTTTAAGAATAGCTAAATGCCCCCAATAAGAGTACCAACTATGAAGCCAGTTTGTCTGAAGAAAGAGGATAAGGTGCATGAGAGGTATGAAGGTATATTGCAACCCCAGATTGGTGCACTTGAACACCAGATCAACAAGAAGTGTACTAAATGTACTTTTTGTAGAAAACTAAAATAAAACCGCACACCCTTCACCTATCAACTGTTCGCACAGCATTCTTCCACATGTGCATTTTCCTGGCTTCCCCAGTGTCTCTCCAGATGGGCTCAGGCCACATTCTAAACTTCCTGGGGCCACATGCAGCCCACAGGACACCCCTGATGTAGTGCAAGTGCCTGTTATAAAAATAAAATTTTGCACTAGGTGTGCAGTGAGGAAAACAAAATATTGAAAAAATCTGTGTGCAGCTAAACACTATAACCCTGATATGGGGGCAAGATACAGAATGGAAAATGGAAAGTGTAGCGCTGGATAATAAATTGTGAAAAAATTTGGTGATACAAAAATAATTGTTATTGAGCAATGTCCATAAATGCAATGTTCTTAACAAACATATGTGAGCAATTCAAAACATGACTGTCCAGCGAAACACACCACTGTGGAAATATAAGTAAAGTCAAATAGGTCTTGTGCTGCCCACCACCTCTGGTAGAAATGAAGGCTTACCGAAAAGCCTGCGACCACCCATAGTCAGGGTTGTCAACAAGGCTTGGCAGAATGGTGAGGTCCTCTCTGGATCAAAAGATGCTCCTCTCACAGGAATCCAGCTGTAAACGATCAGCTCGCGATCACAAACACATAAAAGGAGGCCAATCCATAACCTCAATGTCTACGCTCTGTTGGATTGGCTCTGCAGACTCCTCTTCTCTGACACCTGCAGGTTTCCTGCCAATCCCCTGGACAGGTTTGTTGGTGGTGGGGGTCCTCTGGGCTTGTACGGCCCCTCTGTACGTAATTTTGTGCACAGGGTGTGCGCTTGCTGTCAGCAAACCTCTCCTGTTGTGATTGGACACAGGGGGAGACAGTCGTTTTCAGGAGAGGCAAAACGGTGGTCTGCCTATGTAAACAAGACCGCAAGTGCCTGCCTGATTGTATACAGAGCGATTGGATAGATGTTTTCTCCTATTATATAGTTTTGGCAAATCTAAAGGAGATTGTACAGAGATAGCATAGTGTGTGGCCACATTTGTACACCTAAAATGACTTAGTTGTGCTTTCAGCGTTAATTGTTAACAGCACACCAAACACAGAAGCAAACACTTTGCCACATGAAACAAAACAGGTGACAAATGGGGCGATTGTCATGTGTAGGTGATCCCATTTGAGTGGTCTCCCCATGCATATTAAGTAAAAACTCACCAAAAAAAACAGAAAAAAAAAAAACACTATGAGAAGTTTCCGCTATGTGGAGATGTGCACAGGGCCTGACAACTCAGTGTCTCCATCCACCCCCCTCCTTTGTACTTGTATAAAGATGGCCATACACTATTCAATCTGATTGTACAATGTTCTTTTAGACTTACCACAACTATGGAATAGGAGGACCCACCTGACAAATCCATCCAATTTGTATCAAATCCAGCAGGCCCCTGTAGTACATAGCTGATGGGAAATCTAAAGGAGATTATACAGAAAGTGGATGGAAGGTGGTATTGTAATGAGGGATGTGTTGTCCAGCGTGGTGAACACACCCTATCATGCCCTCTTCTGTGATGCAACAAGGAAATGAAGGCTTCTGGGAAATGACACACAGGAAGTGAATGCTGAAAGATGATCAACATGAAGTGATGGAATCTGAAATTCACATAAACTGACAAGATTTTAAACATCCTGTTTTAAACCCGAACACACATGAATAACACAGGTGCTGAGGCCCTTATCCAAGTGTTCAGGTGCCAGGTAGGCCTTTTGGCTTACTCTGTCGCCAAAAGGGGGTACCTGCAACAGCAACCCTGCATGTTGCCAGGTATACAAACCTCTCCCTTTACAGTGTGGAATCTTCTGGATGAAGAGAGTCACAGGGCAATACAGTGTTGTTGAAAGTATCAGTCTTAGCATCATCCATAACAAAGACAGGACAACTTGTCCTGTCACAAGAACTCCCAAATCTTTCCAGAGGTAAAGGTCCTGCAACAATTAAAGGGTAACTCCAATTTTGCAGGGCAAGAAAATGGCAAAGAAAAAATTATAGCGTGTAGAATTGTGACACTAATCATATTGTGATTGAATGTTATTAAAAACGACCTTTCCTTATCAATCTGCATCTCTGTAAAGTTCTGAGGATGCATTGCAATATGGCTACATGAAGTTGTTCTGTACACAGAGTGTGTACTGAACACTCCCCAAAACATTATTTCCTGCTTGTGTGATTGGCTCTCCAATTTCCCCAGAAATCTGCACTAATGACACAAGTCAGATTTCAGGCATCCCCTACAACAAAATTTTTTTGGAGAGATACTTCCAATAGGAACCCGTCTAAAGGGATGCCGGACCAGCAGATTTATTTAATTAATGCCCTGCTGCTGCCACACCTGACAATTATAAAACCACTCCCATTGGACCCATTTAGAACAGAGACAAACACACATGGATTTCTTCAGGACAAAAGATGGGAATCTGCAACAAAGTTTGTTATACTCCTTGCAATGTACATAGATCACCCAAAGGGGAATGATTTTTTATTTGGTTTCCCCCCTCAACAAAAGTGGAGTTTTAATTTAAGTTAAGTCCTAAGAGTCAAGGCAAGGAAGCCGATTCACAGTGGGTTCCCCTGGCGAAGCAAGAACTCTATTCATACTCAGAGTATGATGGGCCACGTCAGGGACTTCTTTGTGCATAGAAACTATCTGGGCATCTAAGCAATCAACGATGAAAATATATATAAAAAAAAAAGTGGGCCACAGGGTCTAGTGCAGAGATATCAGGTGCCCAGAAGAGCGGTAGACACTGGTCCCAAGCTGACTTTGAAGGTCAGGGGGTCCCTGTGGAGACAGGGAATGCTAAGGGGTACCAAGTACAATGAGGCGTTCAACAGTATCCAAGGATATGGAATTCTTTCAACTGTAAGAGTTGCCAGGCGCAAGGGGTGACCCAAAGTACTGCAGTGGAAGACTACCCAAGGGCTTATCTAGATGTACAAACACCCCCCCCCCCCCTTATTAGTAAAAGTGAGGATGCAGCTTCATGTAGAAGGCTTATTGGAGGAGTTAAGGCACTTCTGGTTTTGAACCCTACGGACTGAGTGGGAATTAGGCTCTGAAGTACTAAGAGTATCAGTTAAGGGAGATAAAGAAGAGGGTTGGGATTCCTCGCATCACTCTGCAGACCTTCTGTGATGAGCCAGATGCATTTCCTGGCAACTTTTGGCCTTGAAAATTACGTCAAGAGCAGGTCTGAAAAGACGGTGATCCTCAAAAGATTATTCGAGTCAGATGCTCCATCAATGTATCACTAGTATTACCAGTCAGAGTGTCCTCCATGTAGTATGGACAATAGTCCCATGCAAGTCACAAGTTTAGATGCTTGCAACAATCCATCATAATTCAAGCACAAGGTTCCAGAGATTTGCACTTGCCACTTAAAATTGAAACCTACCCCAGCAGTTAAGGAAATCCTTTGAGGGAATCTATCCTTTCTGGCGTGGCTTAAAAGATTAAGAATTCCACCAGTGGAATCCCAACCCTCGACAGTCTAGTGGTCTGTTATAATGTGGGTCACTGATGTATCCACAGTTGGAACTGATGACAAATTTACAAATCCCTTCTCAAAAGGTAAATGTTTTGACATACTCAGGAGAGATTGCTGATCCTTCAGATGTAGGGTAATAGACACAATTGATAATAAACAACCCACTTTAAATCTGAGTCAATGGCAGGAGACCGTGGTGCCTCAAAAAAGTCTCAGAAATAGACTGTTGGTTCAAACATGGTAACAGGGGCTTTGGTTTGATTTAAAGCGGTATTGAACTGAAAAAAAGAACATATTGCAGCTTACAAATTATATGTGGTATCTGCATTACTTTTACCTTTTCAGTCTTTCCCCCTCTGCTTTTACCTGGTTATCTGGCCAGCAACACAGCTCCTGTATTAGAGTGCATCCAATCTGGATGAAGGGGCACCTTTGGACAACAGCATTGTTAATCTGGGGGGTGGGGGGTTTGTTAGATGTACTAGCAGATGTAGATATGCCTTTTGGGATAAAGGTCATTGTAAGCACCCCTGCGGTAAATAGCCTGTCTCAACCCTTTAGTTTCTACATCTCAAAGACAGCTTGTTCTTTTGAAAAACAACAGACTTGCTTAACAGCCAATAACAAAGTTAAAATACAAACTCTTTGGTAAGCAAGCAGACCTACATAATTAACAAAAATTAAAGCATTACAAATTCATTAGCAGCTAAGACAGCAAACGCACAATTCAATGATACTGGTTAAGAGCTTTTTAAACACTTCTGGTGTTTAAGGGTTATGCCGATTATCAGACGAATGATCGTCCTTTTTTGCATGCTAATCTCATGTCAAATGTGATGAGTTTACTTAAGTCACGAAAATTCTCGTACGACAGAATAACAATTTGGAATTGATGTCACGTGTTGTAATGCATTTGTATTGCATTTTCAAACGCCAGCTGTACTGATTAAAAGAAAATCGTGCGATCTGGCATTGTAAGAAAAAAAAAAAAAGATTCTGTGCATGTCCGACAGAATATCGGATAAACTGTCATGATCGGCTCTCGAAAGCTCTGTACCAACGATCCGATTAGCGTATGATTGCTTCGAAAGCAGCATTTTCCGTTCGAATTTTAGATCGTGTGTAATATAAATACGAATTGTTACACTCATTCCCTCCCTGGACACACCAATCATTGTCAGTAATGTAGTACTTAAAGGGTCACTAAAGGAAGTTTTTTTTTTTTTAGCTAAATAGCTTCATTTACCTTACTGCAGTCCTGAGTTCATGTCCTCATTGTTCGTTTTTGCTCTGAAGTAGCTGTAATCCTTCTCTGATCTCCACACTTCCTGCTTGTCTGGCTCCTTATGAAAAAACTCATGCAAGCTTCTCACTGTGGTCCATGATCAAGAAGGTGTGATTACTGTGTGTCTAAAACTCCTCAGAACCAATCAGATTCATTTTAAAAACAAACACTGCCCTGTGTGTGTTTGTTTTTGTTCTGTGTGTCTCTGTACTTCACAGAAATATGAAACTACTTTAAAAACTAAACTAAACTGCAGGTACATTATATGATTGATTGTTATCTATTTTTAATCGTTTTTAAAAGGAATCAGTTAACCATTATGTCTCTATACCCTGTAAACAGTCATTTCAGCAAAAAAAAAAAAAAATGTTTTCTTTACTGCTCATTAAGTCAAGTGTGAGCAGAATTCTCTGAATACAATCAACTTATGGGGACATTGAAATGTACCCCTCACCTAATGGCTCACTAGGAAGGCCAAGACATAACATAACAAGGAAAGAGGCAATACTGATTAGCATGATAATATTTTTTTACAGTCCAAGTCCATACCTAAAGGTTAGAAAACTTTGCCTTAGAAATTGTGCCTCTAAGGATGTTTAACTGTCTAATTCCTAAGAATAAACATGATTGGTTGGCTTGGCAGGACATGTGGTTAATGCACCAGGTATATACAAGGTGTCTAAAAAGTTTGGTGAATGGTATCAGAAAAACAAAACAGAAGATACAAGCAAATTAGGTTTATTGGCAATATTCATAAATACATTCTTTCCAAATCAGACAACGTGATTGTCTGTATTTGTTTCCATATTTTGTCCCTCATAGTTAAGGTATACCTATGACGACAATTACAGGCCTCGCTCATCTTTTTAAGTGGGAAAACTTGCACAATTGGTGGCTGACTAAACACTTTTTTGCCCCACTGTATTTCCTACAATTCCTACAAAACCGCTTTAATGTAATTTTAATCAGAAAAACAGGCCAAGTCTGCAATAAAGGGGGTGGTTCATCTACAATTTGAGGTATACTGTGGACATCAAGTGGCTGGTGTGATAACTGATTACATGTCTGCCACCATGGCAAATGAAGATGAAACAGAGGCTAAGATGGCAACATCATTGGTTGTAAAAAAAAAAAAAAAAAAAAAGGAGGGTTTATTTCCACTAGAACTCTGTTGTGTTTTTTGTGAAATTAACAAATAAAGTAAAATCCTCTTGATTCCCCTAGTAATCTTTTACGACTATTACCAAGATTTTTATTAGGGAATAGAAGTAGACATTTAGCTGTAGCAGAAAACCTGCAGATATTGACTGCTTGCTTTGCAATTCTGCAGGGACACCATATCCAGGGAGATTTTAAGTCACACAACATCAAGCGAAAAGTCTAGACATGGGAAGGATTTCAGATCAATAATGTTTACGAGATATGGCAAACACAGTGAGGTAAATAAAGAAAAACAAGGATCGTGAATCCTGGCCTGCTGGATTTCAGGGTAGCCATCTCCCCTCCATCTAGTACCAACGGTACACTGTCTGAGCTTTATTAAATAATGCATTGTGGTAGCATCATAAATCTTAAATTTCATTTGCACTTTGGAAGTAGCAAGAAACAACTTTTTGTAATACTAGCCGACAGAAAACATTACTTCCCCTGCCTTGCCTCACAATAACTGTGTGGATCTTTAAAGTGCCGTGCAGTCATAATGTTGAAAGTAGTTTTTTTTTTTTATTAAATAAATATATATATATATATATATAAAATAAATTATATTAAAAACTAAGAACCATAAATAGTGTCCAAGTCCTATATCACAAACAGTGCTGGTAATTCAGTGTGGCACATAAATGATTGTAGATATGACCAACTCCACAAAATAGTAATAAAAAGTTGATACAGTGCAGAGCAATATAGGAAATGTCCATAGGTGATCTTATTGGATAGGACAGCGTGCACCTTCCACCATGAGATCCAACTCCACCACGTGGGACAGACAATCCCCCTCTGGGGTACACACTCACCGGAAAGCTAATGAAATCATGTAAATAATCCAGAGGGATGATACACTGGTCATAACTTATCACTATTACGCGTTTCGTCGAAGTCAGGATATGACGAAATGCGTCAGTACGTGACCTACACGACGCAAGGAAGGGACGTGTGCGCTCCACCGCAGCCATACCCGGAACCAGGAAGTGATAGCGTTCGGCTATCCATCTAGGTCTGTACGGTGTCTTCTCCCTTTTGCGGAGACAGTGTTTGGATGCGCTTTTTCTTCATCATTCAAGTACATGCATTGTATGAGGGGTTTGCTGACTGTGGGGGGCTTTGCATATTTTACCCATAAAAGCGGAATTGCGCTATGTGGCATATCTCTGTCTTTTTTGCTGGAATTGGAGCCTGCAGCTGTTAGCTTATCCCTAAATTGTGACCAGTGTATCCATCCCTCTGGATTATTTGCATCGCCTGATTTCATTAGCTTTCCGGTGAGTGTGTACCCCGGAGGGGGATTGTCTGTCCCACGTGGTGGAGTTGGATCTCATGGTGGAAGGTGCACGCTGTCCTATCCAATAAGATCACCAATAGACATTTCCTATATTGCTCTGCACTGTATCAACTTTTTCTTACTATTTTGTGGAGTTGGTCATATCTACAATCATTTATGTGCCACACTGAATTACCAACACTAGAGCTGCTTGTGATATAGGACTTGGACACTATTTATGGTTCTTAGTTCTTAATATCATTTCATTTCTTTTGTCTATTTTAAACAGCCGCTCATGTTCATCTACCTTCTTTTTTGCGAGTCCTTTGCAAAAAATAATTTTTCAGTGTGCATATTGGTATATATCTTAATTGCAATGTTCTCTATTAGGCACTGGGAGGTGTACATTAGGCCCTCCTGTCACACCTTTGTTGTGTATATATATATATATATATATATATATATATATATATATAAAAATTAATGAATACAAATTCCAAGAAGGGACAGTATTTCTAATGTAGCCAATGCCTCTGCTTCACATATATGCCACAAATACAAGAAGAAAGTGGAAAGGAAGTAAGTGCCCACCTGTCATCAAATTCAGTATATCAGATTCTACTTGTAGGTATTTTAGAGCCTGCAGTGAAGTAGGGGGTCAGAGGGAAGAACCAGCATATGCCAAAGAAAAAAGGTAAATGCTAAAGAGGCATTCTGAAGCTACAGTGTAGGAATGAAGCAGCAGTAGAAGAAATGGGCAACTGGAGAGTCAAGCTTATGTGGTCTAATATTGCAAAGCATAAGAGACTCTACAAGGTCTGCTTAAACAAAGCTAAGGTTCCATTACACACTGGGCTTAAAAAAAAAAAATGTCAGTTGCCTTGGCAGAAAAAAAAAAACATTCATATACAGTATTTTTGCACACAGTTCAGGCATGTTTAGGAGAGTTTAGCATTTTTTTCCCACCAGAAAGCTCCGATCAGAAACCCAAACCAGGTGTGTTTTTTTCCCTGCCTCTAAACGCCAAGTTTAAAATATGCCTGTAATCAATGTAACATGCATAGGCACATAGGATAGAATTGAGCGGTTTCTAAAGAGAAAACACACAACTTCTGTAGAAGCAGCAATTTTTAGGCTAGTGTGAATGGAGCCTAAAGACAGCGCTGGATTTGACCCGTTTCCTCTCGTAGCTAGTGGATTGGTTTGGGACTTACTGCATATGTAAAATGACTCCGCTGGGGCACGCATCTTCTGTTGATGGAAGAAGCCAGGTGCTGCATACTCTGGCAGTCCTAACCAATAAAACCTGACAGTCTGGACAGAAACATTGGTAATACTGATTTTGCTCATGGTTTTCCCAAAACTCCCTCTACAAGACATTGCTCAAGTATGCCCACATGACAAGTTACCTTAAAGGACTACTCCTGGGAAACTGCAGTGACATATAAAAGTGCATGTCTTCTTTAAATACACTACCACAGATCAGTAAGTTTGGAGTTTGTCAAATCCCAACATTGAAAATGTAATTAAAAGTAATGACATTTTTATTTGTTTCCTACCTAAAGCGATTCCAAAGATTATATTGTTTCATTTTGAACAAACATGTTATACTTACCTGCTCTGTGCAATGGTTTTGAACAGAGCAGCCCGTAGGCCTGGCTTTGTCCCCCTACCAAGTGCCCCCAAATAGCAAGCCGATTGCTATATGGGCACTTGAGTAGGCTCGTTCCCGAGCCGTGATCCTGTGAATGAACATTGTCCATTCACACACACACACACACACACACACACACACACACACACACACACAGCATGGCTCAGCCTGCCCATGCCCTCTTCTCACTGGCTGTGATTGACAGCAGTGTGAGACAATGAGGAGAGAATGATTCGGGAGAGCTGATGCTCTCATGCACATTGCTGGATCGAGATGGGGCTCAAGTATGCAAAAGAGGAAAAGCTGCACCCAAAAGGTATTTTACCTTAATGCATTAGGCCTCTTTCACACTTATGTGACCTGTCCTGCAACTTGGTACTGCAAAGTTGCATGACAAGTCGTATGCCATAATTTTCAATGAGTACCATTCATATCTGTGTGACTTCAAGTCGCTGCGACTTCAAAGTAGGCCCTGCACTACTTCGGGCCGACTTTGAGGTCCTTAGACCTCAACATTACACAGGCATTGCTTAAAGTTGCGTCAAAAATTGCAGAAAAAGTATCAAAGTCACAGGAATAAATTGCAGCAAAAACACATGACTTTCAGGTCGCACAAGTGTGAAAGGGGCCTCAAGGTAAAAAAAATATTTTGCCTTTAGAATTACTTTAGACACTAGGTCACACTGTAAAATTGGTGGCAATTGCCATCAACGGCACCATCCTAATTGGTGCGGTGGTGCACCGATTTAAAAAAGTACTGTATTTGCTTTCGTATAAGACTACCTTTTACACTTAAAAAAACTAGCCAAAAAGCAGGGGTCGTCATATACGCCAGGTCAGCTGCTCGGATGCCTGCTGGATGTGCGGTAATACTGTATGTAGCTTTAGCTACATACAGTATATACCGCTAAGCCAATCTCGGTGAGCAAAGTATTCAAATGAATACAGAGCCTGCTCGGATTGGGGTAACAACCTCTGCCAATCCGAGTGCCTACATACAGTAGGCTGCTCGGATTGGCTTTGAGAGTCAGAGAGGCGTGGGCCGATGATGTTACAGCCTCTGCCAATCCAAGCAGGCATTGTATTCATTAATAGAATACATCGCTCACCGTGATTGGCTCCATCTCCAGCAAGAATGAAGAAGATTATGGCTCCAGAAGAAAGAAATATGAAGCATCGGAATGGGGGTCGTCTTATACAGTGAGTACAGGCAAAAAAATCTTAAAGAAACGTAAAATTAGGGGTCGTCTTATACGACTGGTCGCCTTATACGCCGGAAAATACGGTAGTTGCTGTACTACTTTTTTGCGATTTACATTGACATATGTGCAGAAACCTGCACAGATGTCTCTGAAATTGTGGCCAAAATCAGGACTGACATGTGGGAGTGAAATTTTGCATTCGGGCTTCATTCCCGCAGCTCAGTGTGAACCTGGGCTAAGTGGACCAAATCCGGATCAAATTGTGTCCATTTTCTTCTGCATTGGCCAAAAATTCTGATACAAATATTTAAGAAGCTGGATGGAAAACTGTAGGCTGAGCAGTGACTGTAGCCAATCACCTATTCAGGTATTCTGACAGCCACATGTGCTGACCGACAGAATAAAATAGCTGGCAGAGAATATTCGTTCATGGATGTAACAATCTTTTGATATTCTTGCATTCGCCTTGTATATAGTGTAGGTACCGCCAAGAACTTCCTAGTGCGCGTTTTTGTATTAAAAGGAAAATGGAGCTTGCTGGTGGAGCAAACCAACACACATGCCACACATACAGCACCCTGGAGGGATATGTATGAATCCAAAACTCCGGAGCTGCAAGGCAAGCCTGCTAACCACTATGCCTTAGTAATCATTAAATTTGATTATTTTCAATGCACCTAATGGCCCGTACACACAATGAGAAATTTGTACGTACGATACCAGATCGTAGGATTTTCATTTAATCAGTACAGTTTTTGTCCAAAAATACAATACAAATACACAACACATAACATCACTTCTAAATTTTTCTTCTGTTGTACGAGCATTTTTGTAACTTTAGTAAATTCTTTATTTTGATATTCAAACTAGCATGCAAAAAAAAAAACACTATCATTTGTCAGATAATATTGCATTTACCAGGCATACAGTACCTTGAAAAAGCATTCACACCCTTTGAAATTTTCCACATTTTGTCATTTTACAACTGAAAATGGAAATGTATTTTATTAGGATTTTATGTGATAGAAGTGGATATTAAATTAAATAGTTTTCATTTATTTTTTTACAAATATGTGAAAAGCGTGGCGTGCATTTGTATTGAGACCCTTTTACTCTTAAAAAGAAAGGGTTTACCCAGCACACGACAATGAGAATGCCTGTGATATAGTTCAATTTGATATTGTCTTTTTTGATAGGAATTTTTCCATATATGCTTTAGGAAGAATTCAGATGCAGGCCAACCCCAGAGTGTATCCAAGGTAAAGCACTGTTCACTTCCTGCCCTGCAGACAGCGTCGTGTGCAGTGAGAGAATACAGCTGATCACTGGGGGGACGGATTGCTGGCGCCCCTCAAGGAGGATCCTTTACCTGACATATATGACATATATGCCTAGGATACATTAATTTATGTAAGTGCATTTATGTTTGCACTATTAAAATAACGTTATAATATTGCACTTAGGTGCGCCTCCCTCCCTCGCTCTTTTACATAGGGGTATGAGAGTAAAATGGCCCAACTAAAATGTAGTGGAACCAATTGCCTTCAGAAGTCACCTAATTAGTAAATAGCATTTACCTGTGTGTAATTTATTATCTCAGTATAAATACAGCTTTTCTGTTTAGTATGTTAACTTCAAATGGTTTAAAATAAGAAAAAAGTGCACTTACAGGAGCGTAGTGAATAATCGGCAGTATAAATCACACAAGAGCCGTGGTGTCTATGTGCCTCTCCTTAGTTCCTGTATTACTCGTAACACCACTATCTCGATAGGTCTGGCGTGATGACGTCACCGGCCCCCTACATGTTTTGATCACGAATGGACTTCCACTGGGGATTGGCCGATTCGGTAAGTGCACTTCATTCTTATATTAAACCATTTGAAGTTAACATACTGCACTATGGAAGCTTTTATTTCTCATCTCTGAGCATCTTTGAAAAATCAGCCGCTGCTTCAGGATATCAATTGGTTGCAGGAAGACCTCATTTCCCTAGGCTTGGTTAGACTGATTTACAGTCACAGCATTCTGGTAACCAGGCTACTATTCACTGTTTGATCTGGATGCACTTCTTTAATGGGAAGATTGGAGTCACCAATTTCTTCTCTGAGAATCACCTTGATGTACTTTGGAATCAACTTTTTTATGGACTTTTGTAAAACTGAATCTCACCTTTTTTTTTTCTTTTGACAGTCACATATACGTTTTTCTTTTTTTGGGAATTGATTCTTTAGGATTACAAATATCTTAATCTATTTAATAATTTTTTTATTGATTCATTAATTTGGTAACTAATTTAGTGTTGCACCTTCTTTTCTTATTTTGTTTAAAGTTATTTTGTACTGAACTTTTAGTGCTAGCTGCTTTCTCACTTCCATTATTATCAATTTTCACTGAATATTTATCACTTTTTAGCGCAGCATCAGCCTTAGGGCTCTTTTCTATATTTTAAATAAAGCCCTCAGAGATTTTTTTAGAGAACCTTAGCGTACAAACAGCATCATGAAGGCCAGTGAACACATTAGACAGGTCAGAGATAAAGTTGTGGAGATGTTTAAAGCAGGATTAGGTTATAAAAAAAACATCCCAAGCTTTGCAATTCTCACGGAGCACTGTTCAATCCATCATCCAAAACTGGAAAGGGTATGGTACAACTGCAAACCTACCAAGACATGGCCATCCACCTCAACTGACAGGCCAGGCGACAATTTTTAGAGAAGCAGCCAAGAGGCCCATGGTAACTCTGGAGTTGCAGAGATCCACAGCTCAGGTGGCAGAATCTGTCCACAGAAATACTACCATATTAGTCGTGCACTTCACAAATCTGGATTTTATGGAAGAGTGGCAGGAAGAAAGCCATTATTGAAAGCAAGACATAAAAAGTCCTGTTTTCAGTTTGCAAGACGCCATGTGGGGGACACAGCAAACATGTGGAAGAAGGTGCTCTGGTCAGATGAGATCAACATTTAACTTTTTGGCCTAAAAGCAAAAGACTATGTGTGGTAAAAAACACTGCACATAACCCTGAACACACCATCACCACCGCAAAACATGGTGGTGGCAGCATGATGTTGTGGGGATGCTTTTGTTCAGCAGGGACAGGGAAGCTGGTCAGAGTTGATGGGAAGATGGATGGAGCCAAATACAGGGCAATCTTAGAAGAAAACCTGTTAAGCCTCGTACACACGATCAGTCCATCCGATGAGAACGGTCTGATGGACCGTTGTCCTAGGTTAACCGATGAAGCTGACTGATGGTCCGTCGAACCTACACTCCATCAGTTAAAAAAAAAAAGATTGTGTCAGAACGCGGTGACGTAAAACACAACGACGTGCTGAGAAAAACTAAGTTCAATGCTTCCAAGCATGCGTTGACTTGATTCTGAGAATGCGTGGATTTTTAACCGATGGTTGTGCCTACTAACGATCTTTTTTCCCCATTGGTTAGGAATCCATAGGTTAAATTTAAAGCAAGTTTTTTTTTTTTTTTTTTTTAAACCTATGGTTAAATAACCTATGGGGCCCACACACGATCGGTTTGGACCGATGAAAATGGTCCATCAGACCGCTGTCCTCTGGTTAACCTATAGTGTGTACGAGGCCTTACAGTCTGCAAAAGACTTGAGCCTGGGGTGGAGGTTCACCTTCCAGCAGCAGGACAATGACCCCAAACATACAACCAGAGGTACAATGGAATGGTTTAGATCAAAGCATATTCATGTGTTAGAATGGCCCAGTCAAAGTCCAGACCTAAATCCAATTGAGAATCTTTGGCAAGGCTTGAAAATTGGATAGAGAGCACTTGTAAACAGCAATCTGACAGAGCATGAGCTATTTTGCAAGGAATGGACAAGCATGTCACTCTCTAGATGTGCAAATCTGGTAGAGACATACCAAAAAGACTTTTAGCTGTAATTGCAGTGAAGGGTTGTTATACAAAGTATTGACTGGGGGGGTGAAAACCATTTATCATTTTCTTTCCACTTCACAATTATGTGCCATAATGTGTGTTGATCCATCACATAAAACCACAATAAAATACATTTATGTTTTTGGTTGTAATATGACAATGTAAGAGTGAGGCCATCCATAAGGAATACTTAAAAATAGCCATCAGAGTAAGTAGCAAAAGTGAAAATGGAGCAGAGTTCATAAATACATCAAATACGATAGGAGAATATGAGCAGAATTTAAATGAGATTACTGTCATAACAAGAGGCAAATGAACATCTGAATAGATAGTATTCAAGCAAAACACTCTCACTTATCCGCAGACCGGTGAAAGGATCCATATGCAGCAATCAAGAAAGATTACAGAGGTGATGATATATGAAGAGTAGGGCTAATTAGTAACAAGGTTGGGAGCCACATAGTGAAACAAATTCAAATTGTGTAGGCCAGTGCTGTCTAGATATTTAGGAGCAGTGGTGGTGGTGTGTGGTACATTTTAGATTCTTTACACATCAAAGAAGCATTTTGGGAAGGTGGGCACACTTCAATAAGGACATGGCACTGTTTAATACAAATTAAATATAACACAGACAACAGCCTCACATGCAGCATCAATAAGCACAAGTAGCAACTGCAATGTAGAGTTACTGTGCAGTGTTAATGAGCTAATATAAAAAAAAAAAGCACATTCCCTGATATGGTATCAGTGAAATATTTCGTTATTTTCTACAGGTAATTTATATGTCCCGGATAATCTTGTGATCACTATAGGCATATTTGAAATGTATCTTAAATGCTTATGTCAGTGTTCCAATGTGTTGTACTCTGTCACTTTTCTCTGTTATGTGGAGAAAAATATTAATAAAGGTGTGTAAAATAAAATAAAAGTAATTTATATACTTGTCACTATCATTACATGTAATGACTACATCATTTAACAGTATATGATTACCTGTATGTATATCTGTTGATGTCAAACACATACACTTCCCTCTGAGTCAACTGTATGGTTTGCTGGAACTTGTAGTATGACAAAGTGCCAGACTTTGCCTATCACTGATGAACAGTATAGTCATCATGGTAATTGTTTACAATTACAAAGCCATTTAATAAATACAAAAGAAAAAAAAAGGAGAAAAAGCTAAATGTATTGACATGTATAGAGAGTGAACATTAACAGTACGAAAGCAGAAAATGTTAACCATTTTAAATCTACTTGACTGATAACTAAGAAAACCAGTTTCCTTATGTGAAGGCTTAACATGCAAATAAAGCAGGTTAAGGTGCTAGAAGGACAAATGAGTTGTTTCTTCTGCAAGTAATGCTATGAAAGCACTGCAATAGTATTTCAGGCAGATGACATCATGCTGAGTGGGAGGGGGGAGACCGAAGAGCTGAATCAGGCACCGGGAAGGAAAACAGCAATGTCTAGGAAGAGACAACTTTGTTAACCCATCATGTCCCGTGAAATACATGTTTTCATCTAAGTATGCTGTCTCCTGCAACAACACTGCTGACCAAAAGGGGAGGAAGGGATAGGGGTAAATATAGGAAAACATATTTGACATCACTGCCAGCAGAATTTTCTCTAACATATAGAATGAACAGTCTGCAGCTGCTTAAGAGGCTTAAAAAAAAAAAACACACCACATTTCCCAGTCTGTCCAGGAACCACTGCAAAGCTATCTCACATGACTTATTGGCAGAGGAAGAGAACATGAAGAAAATGTCATCTGAACGACTCTGCTGCCCTCTAATGGTTCTTAAGATCCCCTCCCCCAATCATACATTTCCTGGAACTGAACTGATATGTTGTCATTTGAAACCGTTCAACATGTGTGTACCTCAGTGCAAATATAGCCCAGAAATTCTGATTTCCATTAAAATAAAAGCACTAATTAGCACTAATGACTTAAAGTGACTTAAAGCAAATTTAACTCTTCCACAGTTAATAATCAGCAAGTAACCAAACTGCTTACACTGCAAATGGGGTAAAATAATTACCAGGGAAAATGGCAGACAAAAAATTATAATATACTAAATACCATCTCACATACTTTAAAGTGAAACTACAGTAAGACCATGGATATCAAATATGGATATGCCTTCAAAATGGCCTTTGTTGTACCTTTTGATTTCTGTAATATTTGTCTTTAATGGCTGCATTTTTAAGAAATATAAGTTAATAAAATATGAAAATTATGACTTTCTTTGAAGTTATTTGTATATTATCTGTCTGTAATTTGACACAATCAGTTCCTTCTAATGAATGACATCACAGTGGCACCTGTTCTGCACATGCACAGCTCAGCGAGTATACATTCACAGGTCCAGAATAAACCCTCAAGCAATAGGGGTTACAGCATTCTGCCCTGACCAAAATAGCCAAGGATCCCAAACCCAGAAGGCTGGGTGAAGGTATCAGCATCAGTGAGAGAGCAAGTGAAGGGAGTAAAGGTACTTCTATAAAAGTAAAACATGTCTTGGTGTTACAGTGTACAGTAAAACTTTGGTTTGAGCGTAACTTGGTTTGAGAGCGTTTTCCAAGACAAGCAAATTTGGTTGTCTGAGGGACCTACGGCAGGGTAGCACGGATTTTTCAAAGCTGTGGACACCTTTCATAGACTCCAATGTTAAATGTCAGTCTAGTCATGGACACAGTGAGGCATGCACATGGACACAGTGAGGCATGCACATGGACACAGTGAGGCATGCACATGGACACAGTGAGGCATGCACATGGACACAGTGAGGCATGCACATGGACACAGTGAGGCATGCACATGGACACAGTGAGGCATGCACATGGACACAGTGAGGCATGCACATGGACACAGTGAGGCATGCACATGGACACAGTGAGGCATGCACATGGACACAGTGAGGCATGCACATGGACACCCTAGGCTTATCCTCGAGTCAATACATTTTCCCATTTTTTTGTAAAATTAGGTGCCTTGGCTTATTCCGGTCGGCTTATACTCGAGTATATACAGCAATTACATTACTGCACGTTGCAGTGAGTTAACATCAGCGTGTGGGACTCCAAAGCTCAGCTGCCCAGTGTGCTGAATAGTTAGATATGCAGGCCAGGAAACTCCTGGCCTGTTCTGCATCCTTTGGCCTCACACATTCACTGAGAGACCTGGTCTTCCATGGCTGACCACACCGATGTGTAGGTTATGCAAAGGAGTCTTAGGCCCCTCACCATATCCACATGTGATGCTGGACTGCAAGAGCATAACGTACAGTTACTCACACATAAAATAAGGGGCAATAGAACAGGGTTCATTGATGTGGATGGGCAGTGCCAGAAGCCTATGAGGAGCACACTACTGATCCACCACACACCCATTAGAAAATCTCTGCATACACTGTAAAAATTATGTGAAATTATTTTTACGGTATATACTGTATGTAATGCTAGATATTTTCTCATCCTTAAGTAAAAGTTATCATGCTATATATTCACCCTGTTTGTATTGTATGCACTTCCTTTGTTTATAAAAAAAAAAAAATGGTTAGGGGCAAGTTATATTCTGTCACAGGGATTTTATAACAGCAGAGGGGGAGATTTATGATTGCAAGGTGAGTATGAAGTCTGTTGGGGTACCATTTTAGACAAGCATAGTCATTTTGTCTTGTGTGAGACAAATTATTTAGTTTAAAAAGAAAGATTCCTGTCAATTGGAAATAAAAAGGCAAAAGGGTTCCCCCCCCCCCCATTTTGGAAAAAGTAAAAGGAAGGGTTATAACCCCACGACAGTTTTATTTTTATCATCGGTGTAAACTGGGGAAATTTCCCTTCACTTCTTGCTCCACTGCCAAAAACAGGAAGTAAGCTGAAATCCCACCACTGCCTTGCCTCTCCACCTAACCCAATCAGAGAATGCTTTGCATTCTTTCAGAAGATGCAAAGCATTCTTTGAAAGGTGCACATGATGAGTGGTCAACCACCTGTGTTCAGAATGCATCAGGCCAGCTGCAAATCACGGCATTTTTGGCAGCAAGGAGAGATCACTTGTAGTAGTGGTGTAGTGGTGTATACTTCAGTGATTTCCAGCTTACAGGGGGCATTGGCCAGGTGGACCAAACATAACTATATACAAATATATTATAACTAGAACTCATCTTTAAATAATCAGCAGCAAGTAGCATACACTATCCAGAGCAAAACTACAGGTTTGGTTTAACTCACCTCTCCCTTATTCCCTTTACATTGGTGGTTAATGGGAGAAAGGTTCCCTTACATTTTGATCAGTGGGGGAATGCCCTTCCATGCATTGGCTGTCAATGGATGGTAGGATGTACGCCCCACACTGATAGCAGGAAGAAGAATGGTTCTTAAATTGGCTGTCATTGTAGAAGTGTACCTTTACACTGGTGATCAGTGGAATAAAATGGCTTACAGTGACAGTGTAACAAGAATGAACCCCCTCGTGGACAGATAATTTCGGTAAGTGGTTACAGGGACAAAGAAAATATTTCAACTGTCGCCCGCTCTACTGAATGATGCCAGCATTGAAACTAAGCAGGCAATGTCAGGCAAGAGATCAATCTGTCCAAATGTCATGTTGTGTCAGTCATCAAAATTTCTTACAGAACCATATAGTTCTTGGGATTCCTGACAGAGAAAGGTTGTTGTACGCAGGGAAACAAAGAATAAAACAAAAGACCTGGCAAATATATATTTTACAAAAAAAGTCAGCAATGTCAGCTCCTATATATCTTCCAGTGTGCCATATTTGAACAAGAAAACAGGTAAATGTATTAATTTATTGCATTAACTGAGCTTTAGTTTCTTTCCAATTGGATAAAGAAAAACTTAGCTTTTTACCATTAAACATTGCTAGGTTTTTTTCCTAAATGCATGAGTAATTACTGAAGGTTAAACAATTATTGGATTCTCTATAAAAACAAAGAAAAAGCCGCGCCCCAGCTAACAGTCCATAAATATACACAATCTATGAGGGTGTATTGCGTCCGTAATGAAAGGAATTGATGAGAAAGTCCGGATCGTTCCGAGCTATGATGGCTCCTCCAATCCGCAACCCAAAAGCACCCTACTCAGAATGACCCGGAAAATGTGACAAAGAAAGCCGCTTACCAGAAGGCAAGCGGTTAGGGCAGATGGCTATAACCCAGCCTAGGCCTTTTGTCCCTGAGGTTTGCACCAGGAAGTCCTCCGTCCTCTGAATCCGTTGTCCTCAGCTCCACCGTATTTATATAAAAATAAAACAGAGAGCGCACATAGCGTGATACTGGGACAGATCCCAACAATAGTGTCTAAGGTCCACACCACCTAGTGACAACTATCCATAAGTGTGCATACGTGACCCATCACCAATAACAGTGGCCGCTTACCAGAGGTTGAATGGTTAAGGCGTTTGGTTATGACCCAGACCTTCTCCTTGTGGTAGGGGGTCCTTCCTCCCCTCTGCGTAATGCCCTGGAACTGGTTAATTTGCATGCAGTCCACACCACCCAGTGAACCTAACCGTACGGTGACCCTCCACCAGCCAGAATGGCTGCTTACCAGAAGAGAAAAATGACAGGCAGATGGCTATAACCCAGCCTAGGTCCTTGGCTCCTTGCGGTGTGAAGTCCTCCGTCCCCCAAGTCCTAGGTTTCCAACTCCCCCGTTTAGAATGTATAAATGAAGAGGAAAGAGCACATAGCCTAACTCTGAGACAGTAACTTTTATTTAAAAAGATAAAAGGTACTCACAATATGAGCGATTTAAAATGATCTGACAAAGTTGCCGGCCGGCATAACAGGAGCCCTACTCCTTGCGTGGTGACGTCACTGCGTGATCCTCCCAGACGCGTTTCGTCACTATAGGACGTTATCAAATGGGGGTAGGGTCATGCAGTAATCACCTTCTATAAATAGACCAGCCGCCTATTGTGAACGGCTGGTAATGAGTCCGGGTCCGCCATCTTTGATGTGGTAACCCTGCCCTCACGGAAAAAACGTAAAAACAGTGAGGTCCCTCGAGGATGGCATTGAACTTAATCCCAATTGTAACCTATATGCTCCCACCTCCATAGCGGGACAGCACTATATCTCAAATGTATTAGTGACTAAGAGAGGGAGATCACGGCGAAAAAAACCACCGGGAGAGAACTATGTCTGGCACCTGACATTCTCTACCAATAGACCGCGCGCGCTCATCATCCCCACCTAGTGACCATTTCGGGCATAAATGGAATAGCTCCATCTCAGACCTAGAAGAGGTCTGACAGCCCCAATAGGGGTGGGGGTGTTCATTAGCGCGGTTTTTGTTTTTTAATTGGATTCTCTATACATGGGAAAACTTGCAAAATCTGCAAAGAAATTAAGGATTTATTCTGATAGACAGAATATTCACCAAAAATCCAGAAAATAACACATGATACAAATGTTGATTATTTGAGTTGGTTAGGGGGGAAAAAAAGGATTTGATCCCTTTCCAACCAACAATAATTCTGGATCCCACAGACTGGTATGTTCTCATGTGGTACACAGATTTTTCCGGTCAATTTAAGAAGGTGCTCCTAACGACAACATGTTCGGTCTATAAAAGACACCTGTCCACAGAATATTTTTCTTCCATTCCAACCTCACCATCATTGGCAAGACCCCAAAGAACTGTCAAAGGATGCCAGGGACAAGATGTTACACCAGCAAAAGGCTGTAATGAGCTACAAGACCATCAGTAAGAAGCTTGGTGAGAAGGAGACAACCGTTTGTTGGAGCGAATATTCACAAATGGAAGAAATACAATGTAACCATCAATTGTCCTCAGTCTGGAGCTCCATGCAAGTTTTATTCTCATGGGCTAAGGATGATCAAGAGAAAAGTGAGGGATCAGCCCAGAACTACCCAGGAGGAGCTTGTGCATAATTCAAGGCAGTTGGAACCACATTCACCAAACTATTGGTAACAATACGCCGCAATGGATTGAAATCCTGCAGCGCCCGCAAGGTCCCCCTTCTCAAAAAGGCACATGTAAAGGACCACCTGAAATTTGCCAATGAACATCTAAAATGATTCAGAGAAGGGATTGGGAGAAACTGCTGTAGTTAGATAAGACCAGAATGAAGCCCTTTTGGCATTAACTTGACTCGCTGTGTTTGGAGGAAAAACGCTTACTTTGACTTTAAGGACACCATCCATGCAGTCAAAAGAGGTGGAAACATTATGCTTTGAGGCGGTTTCTCTAATAAAAATTTGCAGCAATGAGGGACAAATGGACAGGGCCACATATTGTAAAATCTTGGATGAGAACTGTCTCCACTCAGCCAGAACACTGAAGATGGGTTGTGGATAGGTCTTTCAGCATGAAAATTAACCATAACATACCACCAGGGCAACAAAGGAGTGGCTCAAGAAGAAGCACATTAAGGTCATATAGGGCCTTTGCCAGTCCCCAGACACTAATCGTATAGAAAATTTATGAAGGGAGTTGAAACTTTGAATTGCCAAGAAGCCTTAACCAATTCAATACAGGGCTTTTATACCCACCTCCATACCGGGCCTATTCTGGTACTTCTCTCCTACATGTACAAATCATCATTATTTTGCTAGAAAATTACTCAGAACCCACAAACATTTTTTTTTTAGCAGACACCCTAGGGAATAAAATGGCGGTCAATGCAACTTTTTATCTTGCACGGTATTTGCACAATCATTTTTCAAATGCCTTTTTTTTGGAAGAAAAATGGTTTCATCAATTAAAAAACAAAACAGTAAAGTTAGCCCAATTATTTTGTAAAATATGAAAGATGATATTACCCCCGAGTAAATAGATACCCAACATGTCACACTTTAAAATTGCGTACACTCATAGAATGGTGCCAAACTGTGTTACTTAAAAATCTCCATAGGTGACGCTTTGAAAAAATTTACAGGTTACCAGTTTAGAGTTACAGAGGAGGTCTAGTGCTAGAATTGTTGCACACGCTCTAACGCATGGGGTAATACCTCACATGTGTGTTTAAACAATGTTTACATACATGGGTGGGACTTACATGTGCGTTCGCTTCTGAGCGCGAGCTACCGGGGACAGGGGTGTTTTATTTTTATTTTTTTATTATTATTATACTTTATTTTTTACACTTTTTTTATTATTTTTTTGATCACTTTTATTCCTATTACAAGGAATGTAAACATCTCTTGTAATAGGAAAGGTGAGTGACAGGTCCTCTTTAAGGAGAGATGCAGGGTCAATAAGACCCCGCATCTCTCCTCCAGGCTGGAAAGCATGAGATTGTGAAAAAAAAAATCACCGATCTCATGCTTACTAGCCTCAATTGTGGCATTGTTAACTTCCGGGTACCCGGGGCGTGACGTCATCACATCGCCTCTGACGGTCATAGAGATGACTGGTGACCATCTGTTTACCAGTCATCTCTAGGCTTCCTATCCGGTGCTGGGCGATTCTTTCTTCGGGCTCCCGATGGCACGGGAGAGCCCGGAGAAGCACCGGATGGCGGCGAGAAGGGGGGCTATAAGAACGATCACGCGGCGGAACCGCAGCTGTGATCGCTCTTATGGTGTGCAGGATCGCCGCCGGAACACAATGATATCTGAATGATGTCTCTAGCTGCAGGCATCATTCAGATATCACCGCACAAAGTCCAGGACGTCAAATGACATCCACCCGGGATGGGAGATCCCCTTTGTGGACGTCATACGTCTATGTGCGATATTGAAGTGGTTAAAGGGGTTGTAAAGGTGAATTGTTTTTCCTAAATAGCTTCCTTTACCTTAGTGCAGTCCTCCTTCACTTACCTCATCCTTCGATTTTGTTTTCAAATGTCCTTATTTCTTCTGATAAATCCTCACTTCATGTTCTTCTGTCTGTAACTCCACACAGTAATGCAAGGCTTTGTCCCTGGTGTGGAGTGTCGTGCTTGCACCCTCCCTTGGACTACAGGAGAGTCAGGATGCCCACCAACACACAGCTCACAGGATTTCACAGAAGAAATAAGGACATTTAAAAGCAAAATCGTAGGATGAGGTAAGTGAAGGAGGACTGCACTAAGGTAAAGGAAACTATTTAGGGAACAAAAAAATTGTACCTTTACAACCCCTTTAAAGATTTAGAGAAGATCTGTAAAGAAGCGTGGGCCAAAATCCCTTTTGAGATCTGTGCAAACCTGGTAAATACAAGAAATGTCTTACCTCTGTGCTTGCCAACGGGTTTCTCCACCATGTACAAAGCCATGTTTTGCTTGGGGGTCAAATACTTATTTTACAATATAAAGGGATACTGTATTGGAAATTATTTTTCTACACACACACACACACACACCTAGAGAGGTTTAACAGGAAGGACTGTAGTCTTTATTCAACTTTACCAACTATGTAACTACTCACTGAACTGCAACTCAATTTATAACATTTGTAAAGTGTCCGTTCTGGATTTTTGGTTGATACTCTGTCTCCATCAATTAAAATAACAATCCAAATCAGAAGTGGTTTGTATAAAAATTGTGACCGCAAAGCCATTCCTCCTAGATGGAAGAAAAATCTAAGGACTTTATACATGAAAACACTAAAGCCAGGGGGCAGAAAGAGGGCAGAATGTGCTCAAAATGAGTGAGTCCAAATGTGAAATGAGTTTCTCCAAATAAATACAGTTTGTCCAAGACTCGTAGACAGTATATGAACAAAAGTCTTTAAGTGACAGTAAAGCAAAGTAGACATTTTCAGTTTTGAGTAATTTGCACAATAAGTGTTTTTTTTTTTTATTAAAACTGCTGCATCTCTCACTGATCAGTATAGGCAGATTCTGATGCATTTATTCTGCAGTATGACAATACATGCAAAATTAAGAAAAGTCAACAACAAAAAATTTATCTATATACAGCATAGCTGCCACAGAGCACTGATCTCAACAGAGACAGTCCAGGTAGGATTACTTGCAAAGATATCTTAAGGCCCCTTTCAGACGAACGGCTGTTTTGCCGCAGCTAAAAGCATGTTTAGGTTTTGCTGGAATTCAAGACTCCAGGCACAGCGATCAGCTGCATTTGTACAGTGCTTTTAGCTGCGGTTGCGTTTAGCCGCGGCACGATATTGAACGGGGATCCGACTTGGATCTCTGCCAATACCAAGCACTGCGTTTGGTATGAATCTTGAGGGGGAACTCCATGCCAAATTTAAAAAAAAAAAACGGCATGGGTTCCCCCTACAGGAGCATACCAGGCCCTTGGATCTGCTATGGATTTAAGGAGACACCCCGTACGCCGAAAAACCAGCGTAGGGTTCCCCCCCAAAATCCATATCCAACCCGTATCCGGGCAGCAGCCCGGCCAGTCAGGAAAGGAGTGGGGACGAGCGAGCGGCCCCTCCTTAACCGTGCCAGGCCGCATGCCCTCAACATGGGAGGGGGTCGTGCTTTGGGACAGGGGGGCGCCCTGTGGCCCCCCCACCCCAAAGCACCTGTCCCCATGTTGATGAGGACAGGGCCTCTTCCCGACAACCCTGGCCATTGGTTGTCGGGGTCTGCGGGGAGGGGAGCTTATCGGAATCTGGGAGCCCCCTTTAATAAGGGGGCCCCCAGATGCTGGCCTCCCACCCTAGGTGAATGAGTATGGGGTACATCGTACCCCTACCCATTCACCTGGCAGAAAAAAAATATGTAAAAAATAACACGACACAGGGTTATTAAAGCAATTTGTCATCCCCGGGGGCCCCCTCTCCTTTAGCTCTTTTATGAGGGGGGGCTGCTTATTCGATGTCTTCTGGGGGGAGGGATGTGCAGGTCTTCACCGCTGTCTGGTTCTCTTCCGCCGGGGGGGGGGGGGGGCGCTTTCTTCTTTAGCTATTTTACAGCAGCCCCCTCCCGGGCTTCTCATTCAACGTCTTCGGCGGGGGGGGGGGGGGTGTGCAGGTCTTCACGCCGTCTGGTTCTCTTCCGCCGGGGGGGGGGTGCTTTCTTCTTTAGCTCTTTTACAGCGGCGCCCTCCAGTGCCCAGGCTTCTGTCGCCTTCTGCCTTATCCTTTTTCTTCTCTGATGTTGACACGGGCGCCGGAGCATGATGGGACTGTGACGTCATAAGAGGCCTATATAAATCGGTGCGAGCCGCCGCACACGGCATTGCAGCGGGAGGAAGCGACGTGTCAACATCGGAGAAGAAGGCGACAGAAGCCTGGGAACCCCCCGACGAAGACGTTGAATGAGAAGCCCTGGAGGGGGCCGCTGTAAAAGAGCTAAAGAAGAAAGCAGAGAACCAGACGGTGGTGAAGACCTGCACACCGCCCCCCCCGGCATCTGGGGGCCCCCTTATTAAAGGGTGCTCCCGGATTCCGATAAGCTCCCCTCCCGTAGACCCCGACAACCAACGGCCAGGGTTGTCGGGAAGAGGCCCTGTCCTCATCAACATGGGGACAGGTGATTTGGGCTGTTGAGGTAATGCGGCCTGGCACGGTTAAGGAGGGGGGGTGCTCGCTCGTGCCCACCCCTTTCCTGACCGGCTGGGCTGCTGCTCGGATACGGGTCTGGTATGGATTTTGGGGGGAACCCCACGCTGTTTTTTTCGGTGTATGGGGCGTCTCCTTAAAATCCATAACAGATCCAACGGCCTGGTATGCTCCTGTAGGGGGAACCCATGCCGGTTTTTTATTTGAAATCTGGCGTGGAGTACCCCCTCAAGATTCATACCAAACGCATTTTCATACCAAACGCAGCTGACACAGTGCACTGCAGTTACCTGCGGTTATGTGCCGATAGCTGCGGAATTTTGCAGCTGGACGCATTCAATTCTATTTTTTCTATCCGCACAAAACCGCGGGGAACAAAACCGCAGGTAACCGTAGTGTGTGAATGATGTCATAGGAAAGCATTGTGTGCTTCTAGCTGCGGTAAAATCCGCAGCTAAAAGCACCATTCTATCCGTCCGTGTGAAAGGCCCCTAAGACAACCAAAACCTGCAGGGGAACTGTGTCAAGTTCTCCAGGATGCTTGGAACACCCTGCCAGGTGAGTGCCTTCAGCGACTGGATGAGGAGAGTGGGCACACTGGGTGATTTAATCAACTTGTATTTCTGTTTACTGAACTTTCAAGGTATAAAGAACAAATGGGAAAGAAAGGGCACATAAACACGTTTAGGCTGTTGCAGGTAGGTAGTTAAGTTGCCTCATTTTTCTAAATGAACCTGCCAATCTAGTTATGTAGTCTGGAGCTACCCAAAAGTTACAAGTACTAGGGCAAAAACAATAATTGTGTTGTTACACAGAGCTGTTCTACCTGAAAATAGAAACGCTGCTTGAGAAAAGAATAATGCCAATGTTTCATTTAACCACTTTTCGACTATATGCTGTGGATTGACAGCGGCAGAATGGCAATCCTCCGCAAATCACCATAGCTGTAAGGCGGGCGCTTTAAAGAGTATAGGGGGCACAGCCGCCATGTCCCTAAGGAGCCGATGTACGTGTCCGGTGGCCGCCTGGTATCTGTGATTGCTCCTGACAGGGCGAGAACAGGGATTTGTGTGTGCAAACATCTATCCAGCGTACATATATGTACATACACACACTATATATATATATATATATATATATATATATATATATATATATATATATATATATATATATATATATATATATATATATACACACACACACACATACACACACATTATATATATATACACAAGAGAAAAAGTTAAAGATTTGCTGCACTTAAAATCGTTTTATTTTTCAAATCTTCTCGTAAAGGTTACATACCAGAGTATTCAGACATGGATTATTCAGACATGGATGTGCGTTTCGGGCTTACATGCTATCGCCCTTCTTCAGATCAAGTCAGAACATACACACACATATATATATATATATATATATATATATATATATATATATATATATATATATATATATATATATATATATATATATATATATATATATATATGTAATACACAGCCTGAACTGGAAGCAGCAGCAGCCATGATCTCCAGTTTCCAGATTTTTCAGCTGGCAATGCTCTTTCGAGTAAGAATGATCTGAACGGCTATGCAGCTGCCAAATCACTTTTACCGGTCTTGGAAGGGTCCCCCTCGCATGCTGCCACCCTCTGCCATTACCAAGCTCTCCCATGGATTGCTGCAAGTGGTTGGCAACACACAGTGAAAGAGGAACATCAATTTCTCCCCCGACTCTGCGATAAATTAAGCCAGAAGTGACTGGCTGTGAACGGTGGCAACTGATCAAAACGGATCTGAGTTTTACTGGCTGCCCTGGAGGCCAGAGGAGGGATCAGGGGTCTAAAAGTTGTCCTACCTGTAAAAAGATGGGCATTTATTTTTTGTACAAGGGGGAACATATTCTTTAAAGTTAAACTGGTCACCTCAAAAGGCTTTGAAAGTGTTGACTATGGGCAATTCTAGATACCATAATTTGTTGCCATTTCACAGGCATGGGAAAATGTAAATCTTGATTTTTTGGCATCCATTTTCTCAACACAACATTGCGTTTTAAGAAAGGCTGCACATATAATATGTGATTAGACAAATTACAACAAATACCATTTTATTCTCCAGGGCCTTTGCTTTCAGAAAATATATAACGTTTGGGAGCTTTGAAGTGTCACTAAACCCACAACAGTAAAGTCCTATTTAGCGGTTTATATTTACTAAAATAAAGCATTTCATGTTTTGTGTACTGTGGGGGTGACCAGATATAGTGAATGCAGGGTCCTGAGTTTAGTAATATTTTTTGTATTTTCTAACATAAAATGCACATTTTAACATCTATGTGAAAATTTCAAAATTGGCTCAGTTGACTAGTAATCTTTTCCAGTCGGTGAGACGCACACTGATGTGAATGTTCGACATTTAGCTTGTATTATTTTTTTATTAGTGAATGCAATTTGTTTTAATTATACCATTTCCAAGAAATATTTTTTAAAAAGTACGCTATTTAGATCTCTTCCGTTATCTTCTCTAGGTTTGTACACTCCGCTCATTTAATGTTTCATGAGGTTTTAAACATTATATTATGCGCATGCCAAAACAAATTGACACTTCAAAGTTGCGAGAAAGAAATCACTTTTCAGCAGGGCAGGACAATAATTCTACACATACATTAAATCTATAACAAGCTTATCTGAACTGAAGCATGTGACATGTCATCCTCTGCCCTCTACAGTCCCAGACCTCAGCCCCACTGAACATGGGAATAAACATAAAAAAAGGGGTAAAAAAAATAAAAAAATAAATCTGATTTTACTGTGTATATTAATGCTCTCTTCAGTCACCTACTAGAAAATATGTTTTAAAAACAATCTGTCTCAAGGGAAGTATAAGGATGCCATTGCCATTCGGAAGATATATCTTAGTTTTAGAATATAATACAACCAATGCAGAAAATTAGTGTCAAAATTTAGAAACATAAAAAAGTGAAATATATATATATATATATATATATATATATATATATATATATATATATATATATATATATATATATATATAAAGAGAGAGAGCGAGACACATTTGTATTACCTTTTTTTTTCAGAGTATAGATCTATGTTTGTCCCATGTACAATGGCTGTAAAAAGTATACACACCCCTGTTAAAATGTCATATTTCTGTGATGTAAAACAATGACAGATAAATAATTTCAGAACTTGTTCCACCTGTAATATGATCTATAAACTGTAAAGGTAAAAAATAATACGCTCAAAACATAAAACTATTCTCTAAAAATGATTTCCCCTAGACTGTTCATATCAAGTTCCTAAAGACGCTCTTGATTTGTTTTATCCCCCAGACCTTTCATCATTTAGTTACCCGTCTCTGGACTCGTTCTATCATTTCAATTTCTTTTTGAAAAGGAGGTCTGCAGAACTGGACACCATGTTCTAAATGAGGTCTCATTAAAGATCTACCGTACATACTCGAGTATAAGTCGAGTTTTTCAGCCCTGTTTGTAAGGCAGAAAATTCCCCCCTCGGCTTATACTCGAGTCCTTGTACCTGAAATTGACAGACTGTGGGCGTCCATTGTTTAAAAGTTGTGGTATCTTCCTCGGCCCTTTTCCGTGATAGGCGTTTCTCAGCAGACACAGTTCTGCCTATCGCAAACGTTTTCTCATCCTCGGACTTTTCCGAGCAGACACTGAGTTCAGTGTTCCAACAATTACAGACCTCTTCATTCTCGGACAAGAGGACATCCGTGATTGGCGGAACACTGAACACAGTGTCTGCTGGGAAACCGAGTCAGAGTATGAGAGAATGTCCATGATAGGCGGAACTATGTCTGCTGAGAAACGCCCATCACGAAAGGGGCCAGGAGGAGACTGACTTTTAAACAATGAATGGATGCCCGCCGCATCAATTTCAGGTACACCGACTCGGGCACAGTGAGGATGGGCCCAGTGAGGATGGGCACAGTGAGATTGCAATGGGCAGTGAGGTTGGGCACAGTGAGGCGTGCAAATGGGCATTGTTGACCCTCTTTTCCGCTTACAGTAGCTGCTGCATTCTCACCCTAGGCTTATACTCGAGTCAATAAGTTGTCCCAGTTTGTGGTAAAATTAGGTAACTTGGTGTATACTCGAGTATATACAGTATAGGGGAATCAGGACATCCTTCCTGCTGGTGACTCCTCCAGTGATGCATCCTAGAATTCTATCCCGTCTTCACACGGTCTGGTCACACTGTTAGCTCATTTGAAATAAGTACCCCCAAATATTTCCCTTGTAATGCTGGCCAACACTGTACCCCCAATGTTGTACTCTCAAGGAATTATTTTTCCCTAGGTGCATTATTTTACCTTCAGAAACATTGAACTGCAGTTTCCACTAATTTGACAAATCTTCCAGCAATGCCAAATCTCGTTCCATGTCCCAATTACTTTGCTCTGTACTTATACTGCATCAACATCTTATGCTGGGTATACACAAGCTAGAAATTGGCCAGTCCAGCAGTGTGTACACCTGTCTGTCCATCAGAAGCCGGCCCAATGAACAGCTATTGTTGCAGGGACATCATCCGACAGGCGCTTGCAGCCAATGGCAGAATACATGAATACAGAATAGGAGATTGCCGCAACAGCATTGCTTGTGTTGGTACAGCGGTCTGTCAGTTTCTTGTTATTCAGCCCACTGGGTTGAAACAAATTAAAAATAATAGTGTACCAGGCTTTAGCATTGAAGACAAAGTTATGGTATGGCAGCCAGGAAACTAGCATTCTCCTAGAGAGAGAGAGACAATCAGAGTTTCTCAAATCAAATAGTTGTTAGAGTGGTCAAATTTCCAGGTCTTATTGATTAGGGATAAGCCGGATGTTCGAGTTGAACGCAACTCGAACATCGGGTGTTCGCCGAATAGCAAACAATTTGCGGTGTTCGCAGCAAATTCGAAAGCCGCAGAACACCCTTTAAAAGTCTATGCGAGGAATCAAAAATGCCAATTTTAAAGGCTTATATCCATGGTATTGTCATAAAAAGTGTTTGGGGACCTGGGTCCTGCCCCAGGGGACATGCATCAATGCAAAAAAGTTTTAAAAACCAACGTTTTTTCAGGAGCAGTGATTTTAATGATTAAAGTGAAATAGTCCTTAAAATTTCATACCAGGGGGGTGTCTATAGTATGCCTGTAAAGTGGCACATTTTTCCCGTGTTTAGAACAGTCCCTTAGCAAAACTGGGTTTCCTGTGGTGTCAGAGGGGGTGGGATCACCCGTGTACGTTGCCAGGTGGCCCCGCCCTCAGCTATATAAAAGCTGTCAGAGCGAGAGATGGGTCACTCGGCGGGAGTCTCCTATGGAGGCGCATCTGTTGCAGCTTTTTTTTTTTCGGTCATCGGGTGACCCCAAAGCATCCTACTCATGTTGAAGGCATGTGGCCTGGTACGATTCAGGAGGGGGGCGCTCTGTCGTCCCCCCTCTTTTCCTGTGGCCTGCCAGGTTGCATGCTCGGAAAAGGGTCTGGTATGAATTTTTGGTGGACCCCTACACCATTTATTTTTTTTTGGCACAGGGTTCCCCTTAAAATCCATGCCAGATCTGAAGGATCTGGTATGGATTTTGAGGGGGACCCCTACGCCATTTAAAAAAAAAACAAAACAAATAGTGCAGGATTCCCCTTAATATCCATACCACCTGAAAGGTCTGGTATGGAATTTTGGGGAACCCGCACACAATTTTTTTTATTATTTTGGTTCGGGGTTCCCCTTAATATTCATAGCAGACCCAAAGGGCCTGGTAATGGACTGCCATTTATTTAATGAGTTTTATCTGTATTGCCGAGACCCGACAATTCATTACAGCCGCAATCAGTTTTAAATGACTTTGTTTTTCCCTTTAGAAATGTCATTTTGCAGTGGTACTGTTCTAAAAAATGGGAACGATGTGCCATTTTACAGGCATACTATAGACATCCCCCAGGTAATTTTACATTTAAAGGAATATTTCACTTTTATTGTTTCACTTTAAGCATTATTAAATTCACTGCTACCAAAAAAACTTTGGTTTTTAAAACTTTTTTTTGCATTGATACATGTCCCCTGGGACAGGACCCAGGTCCCCAAACACTTTAACCACTTAAGGATCGCCTAACGCTGATATACGTCGGCAGAATGGCACGGCTGGGCACAGGTACTGTACGTTGCCCGATCGCCGCCAGTGTCCAACAATCGGTCGCAGGAGCTGAAGAACAGGGAAAGGTGAATATAAACACACCTTCCCCGTTCTTCTCTGTGGCAATGTCACTGATCATCTGTTCCCTGTTATAGGGAATGACGATCAGTGACGTCATACGTCCAGCCACGCCCCCCTGCAAGAATCACTCCCTTAAAGCACACTTAACCCCTTATCGCCCCCTAGTGGTTAACCCCATTCACTGCCATTGTCATTTTTATAGCACTTTTCGCTGTGAAAATGACAATGGTCCCAAAAATGTGTCAAAAGTGTCCGCCATACATAATGTCACAGTCACAAAAAAAAAAATCATTGATCGGCGCCATTAGTAGTACATTTTTTTTTTTTTCATAAAAATGCCATAAAACTATCCCCTATTTTGTAAACGCTATAAATTTCACGCAAACCAATCGATAAACGCTTATTGCGATTTTTTTTTTACCCAAAATAAGTAGAAGGATACGTATCGGCCTAAACTGAGGAAAATAAATGATTATATATTATAGCAATAAGTAAAAAATATTGCATTGTTTTCAAAATTGTCGCTCTATTTTTGTTTATAGCGCAAAAAATAAAAAACGCAGAGGTGATCAAATACCACCAAAAGAAAGCTCTATTTGTGGGGAAAAAAAGACGCCAATTTTGTTTGGGAGCCACGTTGCGCAATTGTCAGTTAAAGCGACGCAGTCCCGAATCGCAAAAAGTTCTCTGGTCCTTGGGCAGCAATATGGTCCGGGGGTTAAGTAATCAGCAAGGGATGCGATTAGGGACACTTACTGGTGACAGTATGTTAAAAAAAAAATATGTTTTATATATTGTTTTATTTATTTATTTTTTGTTAACAATGTGACCAGAGGAATACACTTCTGGGGAAGTGATCAGGGTTTGTGTGCATATACATACACACACACACATACATACATACATATACACACACATTTATATATATATATATATATATATATATATATATATATATATATATATATATATATATATATATATATATATATACACACATACACACACACACACACACACACACATACACACATATACACATTATATATATATATATATATATATTCCACAATTTGGTAAAAGCAACCATTTCTACTAAATGAAACTAAAATGAAACTAAAATGAATTCAGTGTGTATTGTTGTGATTAGTTGTGTCACAGCTAGTAGCACACTTGAACACAATGTATGGCATGAAAGGAAGACATCCATTGTTTACAGTGATCATGTGACTTGCTGTAGATGGTTACAGCAAAACACATGGTTTCAGCAGCCAGTAAACTGATCCGTCATCGGCTGTGTCTGATGGACACAGTCAGTGACAAATCACGCCACAGCATGGCCCTGTGGCTGCATGTGAGGCGCGTTGTATATGTCCCATCCAGCTGTCAATTGACATTCGGCTGGGTGGAAGTGGTTAAGGCTCCTCAGGCACTTTAGGAGAAAGTTAAAAGTTATGGGTAGGTATCTAGGCTATGATTGATACAGTATTCACATGGCAATTTATATTTGCATGACTACTTTGCACTGTTTGAGCATCCCCACCTTTTACATTATAAAGGGGATATCCATCATTTCCCAGACTAACACTACATAACTTTAAACTTGTTGTATAACCTATACTTATGGATGTGACAACATCTCTGACCAGTAAACAAGATTGTTCATGATTTTATATGGACTTGTTGGAAGTTTAATTTAGTTGTATTTATTACACACACATTTGCATTCTCTTCTGTTGGTAGCATGGAACCAAGTTTGTGCATCACCCAAGTGGGAAGGTCTTCAGTTGTGAGCAGATGAAATGCTGTTCAAAGTCAATGTGCTTGTTGGCTTCAGGGATAGAAGAATTAATGAGAAAATGAGAAAGTGGCAGATGGTGTAGCCGTACTCCTCACTGCACACGTCCTCCTCTTGAAGCAGTTTCTAAACATGCAAAGCTCCAGGGCCCCACCTGGTAGCAGTATAATTACCCTAAATGTGCACTTATGTTTCATTACACCTTAGATATTACTATGTGCACTGATTGCAAGTACCAATCTCTTTCATTTCCATTCACCTCTCTATAGTCTAACATTACATAAGAGAAGTATATGCTGCATCTCCAATCAGAGCAAGACTCCTGCTGAGAAAACAGCAGCCAAGAAATTATGTGTCACTCTGTGGGAGTGCTATTGGGCCTGATAAGGATGACATCATCCTTTCCTTGCCAATAACAATGACGCCAACAAGAAGACACAATCAACAAACCTCCTTTTTGCTCTTGTCTGAAGCTGTGGCAGGTGCAACTCCTAATTCCTAGAAAAGAGCCCAGCATTAGCTTCCAGCTCAAAACTGCTCCTTTTTGATCACGATGCAAAGCAGAAGTTTGCTCTTTCCATAAGGCTGTGCAGCTGCCATTGCTTTCACTGCAGATGCTTTCATTAATTTTATCAAGGGCACGCTGAAATAAGTGCTTATTCAGCACGCCGGCTATTTGGTAGCAGCTGGAGGTATAAAACAAACTATCTGAACAAGACTGCACTAACTCATCATGTAAATTAAAAAGGTTTGCCTTCTCCCGTGTGAATGGGCCAGGGGCTCTATTGTTTTAATTTCAAGATTTTTTTTTTCCTTTTTAAATGCTACAGTTATGTGTAATTAGAGAAAACTACAATACAGAGTTAATATGCCAATTTAGAGTGTAAGCTCCTTGAGGGCACTGATGTGAATGAACAATGTGTATGTGAAAGTGCTGCTTAAATTGTTGGCACTATATAAATACCTCTAACAAATAAATAACAAATACATTTATAATGTGCTTGGCTTTTCGGTGGAGGCCTGGGCAATGTGTGCAGCTATAAGTAATACAGTTGCACATACAGCATGTAGCACATAAAGTTATTAGAGTCACATTGTTCGAAGGGAAATAATCTCTTCATCAAACAGCAGTATTGTTGTGTTCCAACAAAAAAGCAACAGTGTTATGGTTTGTGTTCACAAAAGGTAAGAATGGTACATGCCCTGAGGTCCAACGCCAATTAAGTGACCTTGTACAGTAGGACACTACAATATCATTGGCTGTACAAACATTTTTATAACTTGTTACCTCTAGCACACGTCCTTATAGCAGTATAATGAGGAGAGAAGCGTTTTGGACAAACTGTTGCCTGAAAGTAGTATGTCAAAGGCATAATCAATTATCTGTACATGATTTAACCACTTAACCACCAGCCGCCGTCCAAAAACGGCGGCAAGGTGGTTGCTTAACTGGGGGTCGCCGTTCTGAAACGGCGCCCACCAGAAGCAGTAATGCGTGCCGCCTCGGGCGCGCACACAGAAAATTCTGTGCGCGCCGGGTCTATGAGACCCGGCGCTACACAGATCACGGTAACTGACCGACAACAGCGATCGGTACAGTGTGAGAGGAGAGCGCGGATGGCAGCAGCAGTGTGGGATGGATCTGTGACTATTGCAGTCACAGATCCATCCATCCCTGCTCAGCCTTCCCTGCGCAATACTCTGCAATGCTCTGCCTTCCCTGCGCAATTACTCTGCAATACCCCCTGCGCAATACTCTGCAAAACCCCCCGCGCCAATACTCTGCAAAACCCCCCGCGCCAATACTCTGCAATACCCCCCGCGCCAATACTCTGCAATACCCCCCGCGCCAATACTCTGCAATACCCCCCGCGCCAATACTCTGCAATACCCCCCGCGCCAATACTCTGCAATACCCCCCGCGCCAATACTCTGCAATACCCCCCGCGCCAATACTCTGCAATACCCCCCGCGCCAATACTCTGCAATACCCCCCGCGCCAATACTCTGCAATACCCCCCGCACCAATACTCTGCAATACCCCCCGCACCAATACTCTGCAATACCCCCCGCACCAATACTCTGCAATACCCCCCGCACCAATACTCTGCAATACCCCCCGCACCAATACTCTGCAATACCCCCCGCACCAATACTCTGCAATACCCCCCGCACCAATACTCTGCAATACCCCCCGCACCAATACTCTGCAATACCCCCCGCACCAATACTCTGCAATACCCCCCGCACCAATACTCTGCAATACCCCCCGCACCAATACTCTGCAATACCCCCCGCACCAATACTCTGCAATACCCCCCGCACCAATACTCTGCAATACCCCCCGCACCAATACTCTGCAATACCCCCCGCACCAATACTCTGCAATACCCCCCGCACCAATACTCTGCAATACCCCCCGCACCAATACTCTGCAATACCCCCCGCACCAATACTCTGCAATCCCCCCCGCACCAATACTCTGCAATACCCCCCGCACCAATACTCTGCAATACCCCCCGCACCAATACTCTGCAATACCCCCCGCACCAATACTCTGCAATACCCCCCGCACCAATACTCTGCAATACCCCCCGCGCCAATACTCTGCAATACCCCCCGCACCAATACTCTGCAATACCCCCCGCACCAATACTCTGCAATACCCCCCGCACCAATACTCTGCAATACCCCCCGCACCAATACTCTGCAATACCCCCCGCACCAATACTCTGCAATACCCCCCGCACCAATACTCTGCAATACCCCCCGCACCAATACTCTGCAATACCCCCCGCACCAATACTCTGCAATACCCCCCGCACCAATACTCTGCAATACCCCCCGCACCAATACTCTGCAATACCCCCCGCACCAATACTCTGCAATACCCCCCGCCCCAATACTCTGCAATACCCCCCGCACCAATACTCTGCAATACCCCCCGCACCAATACTCTGCAATACCCCCCGCACCAATACTCTGCAATACCCCCCGCACCAATACTCTGCAATACCCCCCGCACCAATACTCTGCAATACCCCCCGCACCAATACTCTGCAATACCCCCGCACCAATACTCTGCAATACCCCTGCACCATACTCTGCAATACCCCCGCACCAATACTCTGCAATACCCCCGCACCAATACTCTGCAATACCCCCGCACCAATACTTTGCAATACCCCGGCCAATACTTTGCAATACCCCGGCCAATACTCTGCAATACCCAGAAAATACTCTGGGGAAAAAAATGTGTTTTAACCACTTCCCGCCCACGTCATATGAGGTCCTTGACTTTGTGCAGGGATATCTAAATGATGCCTGCAGCTACAGGCATCATTCAGATATTTTTTTCAGCCGGCGATTCTCTACACCATAAGAACGATCATGGCGGCTGTTCCGCCTCTTGATCGTCCTTACGGGAGGCAAAAGGGACGTCCCCACTCCCTTCGCCCTCCGGTGCTTCTTCTGACTCACCGCTGCGATCGAAGCCAGGATCGTTTTTTTTCTTGTTTTTTTTCAGGCTTCCCAGCCTAGAGGTGAGATGTGGGGTCTTATTGACCCCATATCTCACTGTAAAGAGGACCTGTCATGCTATATTCCTATTACAAGGGGTGTTTCCATTCCTTGTAATTGGAATAAAAGTGATCAAAACATTTATTTTTGGGGAAAAACGTGTCAAACTAAAATAAAGTAAAATGAACAATAAAAATAAAAAATTAATATTTAAAGCGCCCCTGTTCCCGCGTGCTCGTATACAGAAGCGAATGTGTACGTAAGTCCCGCCCACATACGAAAACGGTGTTCAAACCACACATGTGGGGTATCGCTGCGAACGTTAGAGCGAGAGCAATCATTTTGGCCCCAGACCTCCTCTGTAACTAAAAACATGTAACCAGTAAAAACATTTAAAACGTCACCTATGGGGATTTTTAAGTAGCGAAGTTTGGCGCCATTCCACAAGCGTGTGCAATATTGAAGGGTGACATGTTGGGTATCTATTTACTCGGCGTAACTTCGTCTTTCATATTATGCAAAAAGATTGGGCTAACTTTAATGTTTTTTTTTTTTAAAAGCACAAAACTGTTTTATTTCCCAAAAAAATGCGTTCGAAAAATTGCTGTGCAAATACCATGCGCGATAAAAAGTTGCAACGACCGCTATTGTATTCTCTAGGGTCTTTGCTAAAAAAGCATATAAAGAGATTTTTAATACAGCTTACCTGTAAAATCTTTTTCTTGGAGTACATCACGGGACACAGAGCGGCATTCATTACTATATGGGTTATATGGAGTACCTTCAGGTGATAGACACTGGCAATCTCAAACAGGAAATGCCCCTCCCTATATAACCCCCTCCCATAGGAGGAGTACCTCAGTTTTGTAGCAAGCAGTATGCCTCCCAAAATGGTCCTCAAAAAGAGGGGTGGGAGCTCTGTGTCCCGTGATGTACTCCAAGAAAAAGATTTTACAGGTAAGCTGTATTAAAAATCTCTTTTTCTTTATCGTACATCACGGGACACAGAGCGGCATTCATTACTATATGGGATGTCCCAAAGCAATGCTTACAATGAGGGGAGGGAGAACATCTCCAAGACAAAAGGATTTAATTTAGAGGTATACTCAAATCATAATAAATCCAACTTAGTTGAGAAAAATAATCTTAAATTTTAAATTTAACTCAAAAAAAGAGGAGCCCCCGGAATCCGAGGGTCTCAAACTGCAGCCTGCAGCACTGCCTGCCCGAAGGCAGTATCAGTATTCCTTCTTACGTCCAACTTGTAGAATTTTGTAAACGTGTGGACAGAAGACCAGGTTGCCGCCTTGCAAACTTGAGCCATAGAGATCTGGTGGTGTGCTGCCCAGGAGGCGCCCATGGCCCTAGTAGAATGAGCCTTTAATGATACTGGAGGAGGCAACCCTTTCAAGCCGTAGGCCTGAGTGTTTAATTGCTTAATCCACCTAGAAATGGTGGATTTTGCAGCTGCCTGCCCCTTCTTGGGCCCATCCGGTAGAATGAACAGCACATCTGTTTTCCGGATCTTCTTTGTAGCTTTAAGATAGGCCTTCATGGCCCTGACAATATCCAAGGTATGCAGCAACCCTTCCTTTCTGGAAGTAGGTTTAGGGAAGAAGGATGGTAATACCAAATCCTGGTTCAAATGAAAACTGGATATGACCTTCGGTAGGAAGGAAGGATGAGGGCGGAGAACGACCCTGTCCTTATGAAAAATAAGATATGGTTCCTTACAGGATAAGGCCGCCAATTCCGAAACTCTTCTTGTGGAAACTATGGCAACCAAAAATACTAACTTCCTTGTCAGTAAAACCAAAGGAATTTTAGCCAACGGCTCAAACGGTTGTTTCTGTAAACTTGACAGAACAAGATTTAAATCCCACGGACAAAGCGGGGATTTAACTGGAGGTTTAATACGTAAGACCCCTTGAAGGAAGGTCTTAACCAGCGAGTGGGTGGCCAGCGGCCGCTGAAACCACACTGACAGGGCAGAAATCTGTCCTTTGATTGTGCTTAATGCCAATCCTTTATCCACTCCTAGCTGGAGAAAACTTAATACTCTATCGATGGTGAACTTGCGAGGAAGCCATAGCTTGGACTCACACCAGCCTACATAGGCCTTCCAGACCCTGTGATAAATCACCCTAGAGACCGGTTTCCTGGCTCTGATTAGGGTAGAGATTACTTTCTGAGACAGACCTCTACCCCTGAGAATCAGGGATTCAGCTTCCAGGCCGTCAAATTTAGATGCCGTAAGGCAGGGTGGAGGATCGGACCTTGCGATAGCAGGTCTGGCCTTAGAGGCAGAGTCCAAGGGTCTCCCACTACCATCCTTAGGATTAGTGAGTACCATGCCCTTCTGGGCCATGCTGGAGCTACCAGGATAACTGGTATGTGCTCCACCCGGATCCTGCGCAGCAGGCGGGGTAGTAACTGGAGCGGGGGAAACGCATAAAGAAGTTTGAACTGATGCCAAGGGCAAACCAGCGCATCGGTTCCGCAGGCCATCGGATCCCTTGAGCGGGACATGAACCTGTCTAGCTTTTTGTTGAGTCTCGATGCCATGATATCCACGTCCGGCACTCCCCATTTTTGGCAGAGTGCTTGAAAGACTTGTGGATGCAGAGACCATTCCCCCGGCCATAGAGTCTGGCGGCTTAAGAAGTCCGCCTGAAAGTTGTCCACTCCTGGAATGAATATTGCCGATATGCAGGGCACATGAGCCTCTGCCCATAGGAGAATCAAGCTCACCTCTCTCTGAGCGGCTTGACTCCTGGTTCCCCCTTGGTGATTTATGTATGCCACGGCCGTGGCATTGTCTGATTGAATTCTCACCGGGAACCCCTGCAATTTTGACGTCCAAGCCCTGAGGGCTAGTCGAGCAGCTCTGAGCTCCAAGATGTTGATGGGCAACTGCTTCTCTGGCTTTGCCCAAGTACCTTGGCGAGTGCAACCATCCAAAATTGCTCCCCAGCCCGTCAGGCTGGCGTCTGTGGTCACTATCTTCCAAGCCACTGGGCTGAAAGACTTCCCCTTCAGTAGATTCTGGGGGTCTAACCACCAACACAGACTTTGTCGGACTCTTGATGAGAGCGGCAACGGGATATCCAAGGCCTGTGGCCTTCTGCTCCATGCTGACAGGATGGCTGCCTGTAGGATGCGAGTGTGGCTCTGGGCGTATGGTACCGCCTCGAATGTGGCCACCATCTTGCCTAGTAACCTCATACATAGGCGAATAGTTGGTTCTTTCTTGCTTAGAACCAGTAGGATTAATTCCTTGATGGCTTTGACCTTCCTCAGAGGTAGGAACACTCTTTGTTGTTCTGTGTCTAATCTCATGCCGAGATATTCCAACTGCCTTGTGGGCAGGAAAGCTGACTTTTCTCGATTTAGGACCCAGCCGAACCTCTCGAGGTATTGGACCGTGAGGGCCACTTGGAAATGACGCAAAGCCACCATAAAGCGTAGGTATCTTTGATGTGGCTGATAAATTGGAACATGAAGGTAGGCATCCTTTATGTCTATGGACGCCATGAAGTCGTCCTTTTGGAGTGTGGCAGCTGCTGACCGCACGGATTCCATCCGAAATGAGCGGACCTTTAGGTATGCATTTACCATCTTTAGGTCCAAAATTGGCCTGACATCTCCATTGGACTTTGGGATGATGAATAGGTTGGAGTAGAAACCCAGCCCCTGTTCCAGGACTGGTACCTCTACTATTACCTCCTGGGAAAGTAGATGATCTAATGCCGATCTTAATGCGGCTCCCTTCTCCGGATCGTTTGGAATCCTCGACTCCTGGAAATGAGGAGGAGGAAACCTTAGGAAATCTAATTTGTAGCCTGTGGCCACGGAAGACCGTACCCACTCGTCGGGAATGCTGGCTTCCCAAATCTCTGAAAAGAGTCGCAGCCTTCCCCCCACCTTCGTGGGTGGGGGCGCCCCTTCATAAGGTTGGCTTGGGGGCTGGTTTTGCTGGTTTGCGAAACCACTGCTTTCTGCCTCTAGCAGCCTGTCCTTGTGACTTGCTGTTGAAGCCGAAGTTTGCTTTTGCAGGAGGCCGTCGATACTGCTTGGCATTAGAGGGCCCCTGCCCAGGGGAATACTGTCGTTTAAACGCAGGCCCCTGATACTTCTTCTTAGTTGGCAAGAGAGTACTCTTGCCGTTTGAAATGGTCTGAATGTATTTATCTAGGTCTTCTCCGAAGAGTCGTCCTCCATGGAAGGGGAACCCTACCAGGAGCTTCTTGCATAGGGGCTCAGCCTCCCAGCTTTTTAACCATAAGAGTCTTCTCATATGGATAAGGGATAACGATAAACGTGACGCTTGCTGGATAGAATCCCTGATTGCGTCTACCGTAAAACATATGGCCTTAGGGACATCCGAAAATTCTTCTGCCTGCTGGGCAGAAATAAGTTTAAGCATCTGCTTAAATTGATCCGATAATGCTTGAGCGACCCCAATCGCAGCCACAGCTGGCTGTACTACTGCCCCTGCAGTAGTGAAGGAGTTCTTAAGTAGTGCTTCCAAGCGCTTATCAACTGGATCCTTGAACACCTGTATGTTTTCTACAGGGCATGTTAACGATTTGTTAACACATGAGATGGCTGCGTCCACTGCAGGAGTAGCCCATTTTTTGGAAAATTTATCTTCCATAGGATATAGGACAGAGAATCTTTTAGGTGGTAAGAAGATCGTATCTGGCTTGTTCCAATCTTGGAACAAAACTCCCTCTAATAGAGGATGGATCGGAAACACAGCATTGCTTTGAGGCGCCCTCAGTGAGCCCAAAGCTGAAACCGTCGATACCTGGAGATCTGGTACTGGCAAGTTGAATGCCTTATGGACCAAGTCCGACAATCCTTGAATCCACCAGCTCTCCCTCAGGGAGACTGCCCCAGACTCCTCTGTATCCGGATCTTCGATCCCTGAACCTACTTGGTCCTTGTCCAAGAGGTCGTCCAATTCCCCTGAGGAAAGGACCTCCTCTTCTGAGGGTCCGCGCTCAGGCGACGGAGATCTATTCCGCTTACTGCCCCGCATAGCTGCGGCTATCATTTTTCCCATGCTTTTCTGCATCTCTTTTAAAGAGGTGAGTAATACCTCCTGCGTGACCATCTTAGGGTTGGACTGACCCGCGTCAGCTCCAGCCCCAGATCCCGATGGCCCCAAGGCTCCCTGTGGGGAAAGCAGCGGCATAGCTTTGTCCGAGACCTCAGACTCTCTGGGGGAATCCCCACCTCTTGTACCCTCTGACCCGGATGCCATGGTACAATACCGAGGTACACCTGCTAGCTTATTGGTACCTGGGACTATAAATAGTTAAATGCCCAAACACCTGTTTGGGGGATAAAAAATGCTTCCTCTCCCCTAGATGACACTTTTTTTTTTTTTTCAAAAAAAAATCTCTCTTTCTTTTTCTTTTTTTTTTTCAAATCTAGGAAAGAAAAAACATTCTGTCCCCCTGAGTAGTATTGCAAGAAAAACTATGAGATGGAAAAGAAACAGCCTATTCCTAGGCTTGAAAACAGTCTTCTGAAGACTGCAATATTCTTTCTGGCCACTGTGTGTCCTCGGCGCCCCGTGCTGCCGCTCTGGTCTTTCCTCCCCAGTTCCAAAGTATTGTATGGAACAAACAAGGAAGGGCCGCCCCTTCCTTAAGCCACTGACCCGCCCTTCCCCCCCAGCAATTTCAAACAGGAAATGCCCCTCCCGACAGGGGGGGGGGGTTGGGAGGAAGGAACCTCTCTGCTCCAGCAAACTGCAGCCTGCAGCCTGGAACCACGAGGAGGTCAGCGTTTTGCCTGCTTTGCAGGCTCTGAGGAGGAAGACTGAATGGAGCATCGCCTGGAGGCTTGCAGGTAAGCACAGCTCTCTGACACACACATATACTTTTATATCACACAGGCCCCACTCAATGCTTTTCCAACACTACAAGGGAGGTCACATCTTATGGGGAATAATACATATAGAGCCATCCTATCTTTATGATATGTGACTAGTTTGCCAGATGCAGTGCATAACTTTAGGCATGTCCCCTGTGACCCCCCAGAAAAAACCTGCTAAGAACCAAGTTCCGCAAGTTTTCCCCTCACTTACCTGCTCCATGCCGCAGGACTTTGCCAAGCAAGAGGCCCAATCTTCCCCCATCTCCGTGGGGATGTCTAGACCTTCAGGCCCTGGGTTCCTATGAAGGATCCACTGTCCTGGGCCCATATAGCACCCTGGCAACAGAAAACATTAGGTACCCAAAGGTTTTCTAAGTTCTGGGCCCAGGGTCCAGCTCTCTAAAAAGAAAAGCATTATGGGCTATACCCCAAGGGTTTGGGGTCCGGTTACTGACCACTTTAGCGCTGAGGCTTTTTTGGACAGAACCGGTTAGCTCACCTAATCCCAAGGATGCGGAGGCAAGCTAAACCATGACTAACACCTAAGACACTGGCGAAAAAACTGAGGTACTCCTCCTATGGGAGGGGGTTATATAGGGAGGGGCATTTCCTGTTTGAGATTGCCAGTGTATCACCTGAAGGTACTCCATATAACCCATATAGTAATGAATGCCGCTCTGTGTCCCGTGATGTAACGATAAAGAAATAATGTTTTGGGGTTCTATGTAATTTTCTAGCAAATAAATGATGATTTTTACATGTAGGAGAGAAATGTCAGAATTGGTCTGGGTGCTCCAGAACGCCTGATGGTGCTCCCTGCATGTCGGGCCTCTGTATGTGGCCATGCTGTGTAAAAGTCTCACACATGTGGTATCGCCATACTCGGGAGGAATAGCAGAATGTGTTTTGGGTTGTAATTTGTGGTATGCATATGCTGTGTGTGAGAAATAACCTGCTAATATGAAACTTTTGTGGAAAAAAAATAAAAATAAAAAAAACCTTGATTTTGCAAAGAATTGTGGGAAAAAATGACAACTTCAAAAAACTCACCATGCCTCTTTCTAAATACCTTGGAATGTCTTCTTTCCAAAAAGGGGTCATTTAGGGGGTATTTGTACTTTTCTGGCATGTTAGGGTCTCAAGAAATGAGAGAGGCTGTCAGTACATCAGATGTGATCAAATTGATCAATTTTCAGTAATTGGTACCATAAGCTTGTAGACCTTATAACTTTCACCCAGACTAAATAATATCCATTTTTTTTTTTTTTTAACCAAAGATATGTAGCAGTATACATTTTAGGCCAAATTTATAAAGAAAAATTCATTTTTTGCAAAATTTTATAATAGAAATGAAGAAAAATTCATTTTTTTACAAAATTTTCGTTCTTTTTTCATTTATAGCGAAAAAAATAAAAACCGCAGAGGTGATCAAATACCACCAAAAGAAAGCTCTATTTGTGGGAAAAAAAGGACAAAAATTTCATTTGGTTACAGTGTTGTATGACTGAGTTATTGTCATTCAAAATGTGAGAGCACCAAAAGCTGAAAATTGGTCTGGTTATTAAGTGGGTTTAAGTGCCCAGTTGTCAAGTGGTTAAAATACATGTACCCTGTTTAGTGGTTATACTGTATATTGCTTAGCAACATTTAGGTCAACTTAGTAATTAGGAAAGGAAATATCTATATATCTCTATATCTATCTATCTATCTAATCTCTTGATATATACCCTATTTGCCAGCGTATAAGACGGCTGGGCATATAAGATGACCCGCTAACTGTAAATTTGAAATGTTGATTTTGTGGTATACTCACTGTACAAGACGACCCCTATAATATGACCCCCTTCCGACCAGTCTGCAACCTGCTGGATGTCTCATAGTATACATACAGTACATCGCGCTGAGCCAATCACGGCGAGCCATGCATTCTATTAATGAATACAAAGCTTGCTCGGATTGGCAGAGGCTGCGACATCATTATCCCGCACCTTTGACCCTCAAAGCCAATCCAAGCAGGCTACTGAATGTAGCTGTTCCTCCAATCCGAGCAGGCTCGTATTCCTTAATAGAATACATCGCTCGCTGGGATTGGCTCAGTGGTGTATACTGTATGTATGCATGCAGTATTACTGCACATTCACAGAGCATCCAGAGGGCTGACATCCAGCACCCGGCGTTTAAGACGACCCCCGCTTTTTGGACTTTTTTTTTGTGTAAAAGGTCATCTTATACGCTGACAAATACGGTATATATAAATATAATATTCCTCTTTCTGCCCAAGTGCCTCCATATTTCTTACCGACATCTGTTACACGTTTCACACTGAGGCAGTTTTCCAGCATTTTAGCGCTAGAAATAGTGCCTGAAAACTGCATCCTATTACAATGGGTGCTTTCACACAAATGCAGTGCACTTGCAGGACGTTCAGAAAAGTCCTACAAGCAGCATTTTTGGGAAAGTTGGGGAGCGATGTATACAGCGCCCCCAAAACCCCCCTGCCCATTCCATTCCAACAAATCCAAAGTGCCTGAAAGCGCCTTCTTTGGGGTTAAAAGCACCCGCTAGTGGCCAAAAAGTTCCGGCACTGCATCGCTTTAACTGACACTTGCGCTGTCGTGCAACAGTGTACCCAAACAAAATTGACGTTTTTTTCCTCCACAAATAGAGCTTTCTTTTTTGTGGCATTCGATCATCTCTACACTTATTTGCACTATAAACAAAGGAGAATTTTTTTTTGGGGGGGGGGGGGGGACACAATATTTTGTACTTGTTGCTATAATATTCCCAATTAATAAAAAAAAGTCCTCAGTTTAGGCCGATATGTATTCTTATACGTAATTTTGGTAATACAAATTACAATAAGCGTATATTGATTGGTTTGCGCAAAAGTTATAGCGTCTACAATAGTGGATAGCTTGATGGCAATTTTTTTTTTTTTTTTTTTTACTAGTAATGGCCGTGATTTGGGATTTTAATTGGAACGGCGACATTATGGCAGACACATTGGACACTTGACACCATTTTAGGACCTTTGGCATTTATACAGTGATCAGTGCCATAAAAATGCACTGATTACTGTGTAAATGTCAATGGCAGGGGAGAGGTTAACACTAGGGGGCAATCAAGGGGTTAACTGCGTTCCCTATGTGTTCTAACTGTGGGATGGTAGTGAATGTAGGAATTGACAGATTGTGGTTCCTAGCTTGCATGTCTGCCTTTTCTCTCCTCACAGAACAGGTGTGTGTGTTTACACACACCTGTTCTGTGAGGAGAGAAAAGGCAGACCTGCAAGCTAGGAACCGTGATCTGTCAATTCCTGCATTTGTGTGAAACACACATGTCCCTGTACTGCCTCTCGTGCTGGTGACTGCCAGTCACAGCCATTGGGACTCCCACAGTCCAGTGGGAGCGGTCAAACACCTGCTATCCCGCTTAAAGGGACCAACGTACAGCTACAATGGTTCACGGGATCTTGCCGACCTGCTGCAGTACAATGATGGTGGCTGGTCGGCAAGTGGTTAAACACTGTTAAAGTGGTGCTAAAACAAGCGGTGCTTTAGCGCCAACGAGGCCCCAGTGTTTAAGGGGTCTTACAATGATGTGTTGGACCAACCTGGGTTTTATCAAATGTCCCTGATATGGCCAGAAACAGGCAAATATCCAAAAGACCAAATAAAAATAAATAATAAAAACTCACTGTTTACTCTAGGTTATGCAACAGGAGTCACTTTCCTAACCACACAAAGTACCCACCCTACTTCAGGGAGCATGAGGAGTTGTTTTGATCCAAGTAAAAAATTAGACTATTAATTTGTATGTTCATTATAGAGATCATGGGGTTGATTTAGTAAAGGCAAAAAGACTGTTCACTTTGCAAGTGAATTTCCCCTTGGGCTTAGGGAAAGGTGGAAATGTGACGTCTATCATTCAAACATGTGCAAGCAAAAATGCAAGCAAGCAAAAATGTTTATTTTCCTTCCTAAAGCTTCACCAAATTCGTTAAGCTCTGGTGGAAAATGATCTTGCAAACTGAAAAACCTGTCTGCCTTTAGTAAACCAATCTCTATACCTCTATAGTAAAATAGGTATTCTTTGCTTTTATGAATAAGCCAATGCTTTTTTGTGCAAATGGGGTGTTTTGATGTATACAGGTATCATCTAAGAGAGGGGTCTTTTCTAAACAAAGGGTCAATTTACGGTCCTTTAGACTTTAGGAGGGCTGGCCTAAGGCCATTGGGAGTAGAAAATGTGCAGTGGGAGTAAACAATATCATTTCTTTGGTGTCAGTGAGAGGACTAGTGCCCCATTGTTGGTGTCAATAGAAGGAATTGTACCCTTTGGATAGTGTCAGTTGGATGAATTGGTGGCTTCAGCAACAAGAATGATTCCCCATTGTTGGTGTCAGTGGATGGAAGTGCCCCATGGGCCTGATGAAGGCAAGCAAAGGACTGCATCCGGCCCCAGGGCCACAGTTTGGAGACCCCTGACCTAAGAAACCACTAGATGATACACTAAGAAGCAATCTTAAGGGGGAACCTTCCCTGCTACACTAAGAAGCAATCTTAAGGGGGAACCTTCCCTGCTACACTACACAGTCTACTGGCTTTAAAAAAAAAAAAAAAATTAAAACCAATATACATTTATTATGGCTTCGGGAAAGGCCAGATCTGTTATACAGGGTTGCCAATTTTAAACAAAAACACTTCAGGCAACAAAATGCCTGAAATGACAATTTGATTTTCTGTTTGTCAATCCTCCTCTTTAAATCAGGGTATATTTCTTGTTACCATAGTGTACCATTATTCATAGTCACAACTGAAAGCGCAACAGCTAAATGCTGTTCTTTAGTGCTCCTTGATTTATAGTTATTTAGAACCCCAGCAGGCAAACTACATAGCACATTAATTGTACCTTACTGAACTGCACCTACTTTGACAAAGGACTTCTTAGCAATTTCAGCTGGCTATACAGTCTATATTAGGTACTAGAGTGGTCTGACACCTACTCATTAAAAAGGAATTCAATATACAGTATTTTATTGCTCTATAAATAGTTACAATGTATATCAGAACAGAAAAAGGGAAAAACTTAAATTTATATCAAAAGGAATGATTGGGCCTCTTTCACAAAATGTGGATTGTTCCTTTCATCAATTTAGTCATGTCTCTTTGAAGAAAAAAAAGATGACTTTATCAGGTTTTCATGAGTTTCTCATTTGGTTATTTAAATCCAATACCAATGCAAAAACGGATGGGAAACAGACCATTTGTCAGTTTACATCCATTTTTCACCTGATCCATTTAGAGCTTTGATCCTTTCAAAAAACGGATGTTGACGGATGTGAATGTAAACTAACGTAAATGATCATTCATTTACATCCGTTTTTCCATAGAGATGCATTGATATAGTTTTTCATCTGTCAACAGACGGGTGAAAAACCGACAAACGGACAGCATGTGTGAAAGGGGCCTTACTCTGTCAATAGAAAAACTGATTTTTTTTTTTATTAAATCTTAAAATCTGACTCATCAAGAATACTTTTGCCTCTTAACAATTATTAACAATAATGTTGTTCAAAGCTGAGCATTGCTTATGGTCAATATATTATACTCGGTTTATAGTAAAGATGTTTTAAGGAGTTTATAAAGTTTGTTTGAATGACTGAATTACTTATTGACCTGAGGCGACAGCAAAATTAACAAGCATTCAAGTTTGAGAACAGCCAAATTGTGGGATATTTTATACCAGTTTGCCATTGCATACCCTTCCCTAAACTAGAAAAAAATATGTCTAAATCAGGGTTTGACAAATTTGCTTGGAATCTAGGAGTCAGCTAAAAAAAGTTAGGAGCCAGAAAATGTGCCCCGTAGCGCCAAGCTTGCGCGCAGAAGGGAATGCATTTGTGAGTAGCGCCCGCATATGTAAACGGTATTCAAACCACACGTGAGGTATCGCTGCGATTGGTAGAGCGAGAGCAATAATTCTAGCCCTAGACCCCGTCTAACTCAAAAAATGCAACCTGTAGAATTTTTTAAATGTTGCCTATGGAGATTTTAAAGGGTAAATGTTTGTTGCCATTCCACGAGTGGACGCAATTTTGAAGCGTGACATGTTGGGTATCAATTTACTCGGCGTAACATTATCTTTCACAATATAAAAAAAATGGGCTGACTTTACTGTTGTCTTATTTTTTAATTAAAAAAAGTGTATTTTTTTCCCCAAAAAAGTGTGCTTGTAAGACCGCTGCGCAAATACGGTGTGACAGCCATTTTATTATCTAGGGTGTTAGAATAAAAAATATATATAAATGTTTGGGGGTTTTAATTAGAGGGAAGGAGATGGCAGTGAAAACACAGTGAAAAACACAATATGAGTGCTGTTTTACTTGTAATGCCAATGGCCACCACAAGATGGTGCCAGATTACAGAAGGAAGCTTAGGCCTGCAGAAGGCCGCAAAGCCGCAGGCTCAATTACCACGTGGCGGGGGAGTTGGGGGGGCACGGGCGACAGGCAAGCTCTGTGCGGTAATTGAGCCTTCTGCAGGCCTAGGCTTCCCAGGGCGTCAGGTCACTATTTGTCGCAATTGCGACCGAACACCCAGATTTTGTTGAGCCCTGGTCTAAATCATTACTACAGCCAATGCATCTCCTTCTATAGCCATTTGAAGAATATTATTTAATGGAAAATGCAAAAGAAAAACCTCCAAATCTGATAAAAATAAATGCAAATATATATACTCAAAATATATACCTATATGCCTAAAGCTGCTACTTGAAAGGTATGACATATATGCAAAGATTTAGAGCCGGTTCACACAGGGGCGACTAGTCAGGCGACTTTGCCGCCTGACAAGTCGCACTCCGCTCTGTTCAACGGAACCATTCTAATAGGAGCAACTCAAGTCGCTCCGACTTAGAAAAAGGTTCTTGTACGACTTTGGGGGCGACTTGCATTGACTTCAATACAGAAGTCATTTTACAAGACGCCTCTGAAGTCGTCATGAGATCGCCTTGCCGAGTCGCCCCCAAAGTCGTGCAGCCCCTGTGTGAACCAGCTCTTAAATTAAACATTTGTAGCGCTGTGTTCATAAATCATATAAACATATCTAAAACATGCAGGGCTGTGGAGTCGGAGGAAATTTTGGGTACCTGGAGTCGGAATCCGCAAACAATGCACCGACTCCAACTCTGACTCCTACTAAATTTAGATTGTCGGAACATTTAGGAGTCGAAACATTTATCTACCGACTCCACAGTCCTGAAAACATGTAAATAATATAAACTAAATCACCACATAAAGTTTTAAAAAATTATTAAACATGAGAATAAAAAGCAAATGTAGAAAATGTATACTGCAAATTATATATTATCATTAAAGTGTTCATAAGTGGTCATCCAAAACCCACACCTAAAGTGTGGAAAAAATCAAAAATGGTCCATAAATTGTAGTGTTTTTCCAGCTGCTTCAAACTTAAACAAACATGCAATCTTCTCAAAACAACTTGATATAATGCTTCCACCACACCACTTGTGTTTCTGTGACTCCGCCCCCTTAAGGATTTGCACTCACCACAAGAATGTGCCTTGCATTCACATGCTTGGCATTAAAGCTTAGTAAAACTCTCCAAGGTCTCCTAGGCAATTCCAACAGTGTTCAGTAAACCAGTGTTCTCCACATGTAAGTATAAATAAGTGCTTGCAATAGTGAAGTACTGTAAAACCATTTATTAAAACGGCACACACAAAATCTCCAAATATTGCACTCACATCCTTCCAAGAAAAACAAGGCACTTCAAACAAAATCCTTTTTCAGAAGCAAGAGACTAGCAGCGGTGCATGCGATACATAGCAGTCACGGCAAACCCGGAGCTGAACCTACTGATCTCACCATCACTTGCTGTGTAGCTACACGGCAATAAACCGTGGTGTTTAGCGTCTGAATTTAACCTGATATGTTTGTACTGTTGCTAAATAATTAAGCTCTAAACTTGTGTCAGCAGTACAATGATGCAGTCTTACCCTGGGATTTCATTTGCTAAAACTTATTTCTTTCTTTGCTGCTGGCAAGAGCCTGCTTTTAGGCTGCAATGTCAAAGTTCAGCCTAGGCTCCAGCTGAGAGCTAATCATGACATCTGACCTGGTTTGCCAATAAAAGGGAAAACAAAAGGGGGCTTTTTTTTTCCTTCTGTCCTTTGGGGAAGTAACGCTTTGAATGGAAAGCTGCATATTCAAGACTAGGTCGGAAATATAATTACCTTGAAATGAAACCAGGCCCAGCCTGCAGTGGTAGATAAACTAGGCCTTGTTTTCTACAATTTGAAAATGCCCTGGACTTTATAATCTATTTTAATCTGCGAGGGGCCTGGTTTATATAAGTGTATGTCCAATTAAAATTTACAGCTCACTTAATGCCAGACCAAGGAATGAAGAAGCCTCATAAATTTAGGCAAGCAACCAATGGGGCACACCAAAGGGGTTTATAAAACAAGCTTGTGATTCTGCTAAGATTGTAACAGTTTTTTTTTTTGTTTTACTTCTTATAGATCACATTCTTATGCCGCATACACACCATCACTTTGTGATGAAAAAAAAACAAACATTTTCTGTGAAGTAAAAAACGACGTTTTTGAAACTTCAATTTTCAAAGACGAAGTTGCCTACACACCATGTTTTTTTCACAATGCTCTAGCAAAGCGAGGTTACGTTCACCACGTTTTGCCATTAAAGCTCGCTTCATAACTAGCTTCTGGGCATGCGCAGGTGTAAAAACGTTGCTTTAAACGTCGTTTTTTTTGCTACACACGGTCAATTTCTGTGAAGTAAAAAATGATGTTTTGAAAAACGACACATAAAATTGAAGCATGCTTCAATTTTTTTTTGTCGTTTTTCACAAGACATAAAACTACTTTTTCCCCCACACACGGTCATTTAAAGTGACGTTTTTAAAAAAGTTTTTTTTTTTTTCCATCACATAAAGTGATGGTGTGTACGCGGCATTAGTCTTAACCTTACATTTTATACTTGCACAAAACGCACAGGGTGCTTTATTCCAGTAGGTGTTTATACTTGCACAAAGCGGGCAATGTGATTTATTCCAGTACGTGTGAATTACACGAATACATTGTGAGAATTCCATTATCATCATAAAGTGTGGTACAGCAAGTCATACAAAGCAGCGTTCATCAACCCTATCCTGCAGGGCCCACTAACAGGCCAGGTTTTATGTATTACCTTGGGGAGATGCAGTCTAGAATACTGAAATCACTGAGGAGCAAATTATATCAGCTGTGATGTATTTCAGTTATCTTGCAAACCTGGCCTGTTAGTGGGCCCTGCAGGACAGGGTTGATGACCACTGATACAAAGGACAAAGTTTAATGTGGAATATAGGTCAAATAAATGTAAGCATTCCTTCAAAACGTATTATACCAATATCGTATACGTCCCTGCAACACTTTATGATCATATAACCCACAAAGTATGTGAGACAAAATAGGACCCTGTATGCTAAAAGTCTGCATTGTGTGGAAAGGTTTGATAAACAGAGTGCAGAGCTTAACGCATAAATAAAATTGGGGCCTAAAGAATAAATGGTTGAGGAGAAAAAATATGAATTTTAAGTGGTGTAGTTAGTTTTACACCTTTCGGTCTCCATATGCTAGCATCATACCAACCCACAAAAAGCAGTAGCATAACAGCAGTAGCCGAATGATGGCTACAGCACTGTCAGATAAGTATGGGGGAACGTCCTCCCAGAATTGTGCTCCCAGGAATGTCTGTGAATGACAGTTCTCCCAGACCCGGCATGTGAAGAATACGGGTAAAGGCGCCCCTTTACCTCGTGATCATGCTGTCCAATGACAGCATGATCACTAGAACACAAACCGGATGCATGTCTGGTTTGGCTCCTCCCCTCTCCTCACGCCGATTGATACAGCGTGTGAGGAGAAGGGGGCAGGTGCAGCGGACTGTATCTGTACTTCCCACAGCGCTGGTCTGTGCCCAGCAATGGCTCATCCATTCATCCATGATCCATTCATGTTACATCCATGGCTCATCCGTGATCCTTCCGTGCCACATCCGTGATCCTCCCGTGCCACATCCGTGATCCTCCCATGCCACATCCGTGATCCTCCCATGCCACATCCGTGATCCTCCCATGCCACATCCGTGATCCTCCCATGCCACATCCGTGATCCTCCCGTGCCCCTTTAATGCCACATCTGCGATCATCTGGGCCACATGCACGCTCATCTGGGCCACTACAGTGCCCAGGAGTGCTTCACAAAAGTGTAATAGGTAGTCAAATTATAGATGTGTAATGTATGTCCCTAGAACACCTGACAGTGCACCCTGAATGCTGGGCCTCTGTATGTGGCCCGGATGTGTAAAAGTCCCACATATGTGGTACCACCATACTCAGGATGAGTAGCACAACGTATTTTGGGGCATATTTTTTTTCTATGCACATGCTGTGTGTTATGTCTATCTTATAAATGGACATCTTTGTGTGTAAAAAAAAAAAAAAAAGTGTTATTTTCTTTCCACATTTTCCAAAAACGTGTGCAAATAAAATGGCATGTTCAAAAGACTCATTATGCCTCATAGAATATACGTTGGGGTGTTTACTTTAAAAAAAGTGAGGTAATTTTTGGTGTTTCTATCCTGGTGCTCCAGGGCCTTCAAACGTGCAAGAGGCAGTCTAGAAATTAGATGTGTAATTTATGCTCCTAGAACGCCTGATGGTGCTCCCTGCATTTTGGGCCTCTATGTGGCCAGGCTGTGAAAAAAAGTCTCACACAAATGGTAATGCCATACTCCGTAGAAATAACAGAATTTGTTTTGGGGTGTAATTTTTGGTATGCATATGCTGTGTGAGAGAATCAACTTAATATGACAATTTTGTGGAAAAAAAAAAAAAATCAATTTTGCAAAGAATTGTGAGAAAAAAAATACAACTGAGAAAAAACTCACCATGCCCCTTACTAAATACCTTGGACTGTCTGCTTTCTAAAAATGGGTAATTTAGGGAGCATTTATACTGTCCTGGCTTGTTAGGATCTCAAGAAATGACATAGGCCTTCAGTACATGAGTACAAAGTGGGGAGAAATTACTTTGCTACCTAGATGAAAACGGCAAAGCTGCCAACACAAACAAAAGACAATTGTATAGAATAATAGAGAAGAAATATGTAGCGCTGAGCCAAAGTGTGAAAAGAGTGTGTTGGTTTTAAGGGAAGTGTATACTTCCAGACCCCAACATGAGTGAAGGTCTCTCTATAAGTGCATAAACAACATGTCTGTGCCAAAGCAATGAACAGCAACAGTGATCACACCGGCTGCAATTAATGCAGGAACTTTTGTATATAACCAAACAGATAGATCTTATGCCAAAAAAATTAAAGTACAAACATCAAGTCAGATGCGTGCAAATAAAAGTGATCACATAAAAATAGCAATGTACGCAGTAAGTGGGGCTATAGCATGCATAAAATCTGATGTGTTTTGTCCTACGGCACTCCCCAGTGGAAGTCCTGTAGGACAAAATGTGTCAGGTTTTATGCTTGCTATAGCCCCACTTACTGTGCACATTGCCATTTTTATGTGATCACTTTTATCTGCACGCATCCAACGAGATGTTCTTACTGGTATTTTTATTTTATTAAAATAGTTTACCATTTTTGATCTATACTATGCAGAGGCTTCCCTACTTTTTCTCCTTTGGGCCATCATTTTTCTTACCCTTCTTGTCCGGCTCTTTCCTTTTGATGGGTGAATGACCTTTCTTGAATATCATTTGATACGGAGCTCCTGTTGTGCATGTCACCGGTTCATTTGTTACCTTCTAAGAAAAGGTTCCCGTGATCGTGTGAAGATGTCGTGATCTATATGCATTTACTACCCTGCTTCTACGACTCACCACTTACCGGTGGATGAGTCCACTTCTCACGGCAAGAGTACCTACCCCTTCCCCAGGTGGTGGAATCACAAATCCTCATTGGTGACAGCATATTTGAATTTCAGGAGCACCATTATCCACAGGCTGTGTTTTAAAGAACGGTCTGCTATCTGTATACTTCAATATCTATTGGAGGACTTTCACTATAATAATATTGATTGAAATATCACTTTATGAACATTTTATGTATGATTATTTATTTCAGTGTACTTGCACTTTAATATTGCATTTGTCATATTTTCACAATTTCAGGTTATCTTGTATGAACTGGCATAAAATCTATCTGTATGTTTGATTATATACAAGAGTTCCTGCATTAATCACAGCCAGTGTGATCACTGTTGCTGTTCATTGCTTTTCAATATTGCAGTGATACTGCACGGATGTGTCTCTGGTCCATTCATTGGTTTGATTTTGCACATTCACGTTGGTTTACGGTGGTTACCTTCTCAGTGTCACAGTGATTTTGCATTGATGAGTTATTCATCCATTTTTATTTGAATTAGCACAGACATGTTTATGCACTTCTAGTGAGACCATCACTCATGTTTAGGTCTGGAAGTATTGACTTCCCTTAAAACCAACACTCTTTACACATTTTGGCTCAGCGCTACATATTTTTTCTTCAGTACATCAGGTTTAACAACGGTAATGTTCAATGATTGGCACCATAGCTTGTAGACCAACTTTCACAAAGGCCAAAATAATTACACAGATTTGGATTATTTTTACCAAAGATAAGCAGCAGTATAAAAATTACCAATTTGCTAAATTTTATAACAAAAACAAAGAATTAGTTTGGTCTTTTTTTCATTTATAGCGTAAAAAAATAAAAAATCCCAGAGGTAATCAAATACTACCAAAAGAAAGCTCTGTGTAAAGAAAGACAAAAAATTCATATGGGTACAGTGTAGCGTGATTAAGTAATTGTCATTCAAAATGTGAGCACTGAAAGATGATAATTGGTCTGGTTAGGAGGGGGGTTTGAGTGTCCAGTGGGCAAGTGGTTAATAATCAGTATAACGGATACATTGACCTCATTAAACACAGAATAAAAAGGAATTAGGGTAGGTTACATAAAGTTGGAGGTTACAATAGGTGGCATATAGTCACCATATAAAAATGCATACCACCTTTCCATGTACACTATTACTTTTCTTATCACGTCTTTCAGGCCAAGTGTGAAGTGAAAGATAGGAATGCAGGAGCCAGACAGCATACATCCCCACCGTGCACCTCAACTACACAAATCTTAAGTAAGTAAGCACGCCAAAAGACTACAGTATACGCTTATCGCTTTGCATATCACTGCAAGCACCTTAACACGCTCAGCACTTTGTACTTTGCAACACTTTTCAATTCCTCAGAATGTATCTCTAAAGTCTGCAAAAATCAACTGTGGATCTTTAGTTGGAGGCAATAATCTGCCTTTCAGCTTCTGCCCCATGACCAGACCTGCCTGAAGAAAGTCCAGAAACCAAACATACAAATAAATTGACTACGGTACTCAATAAATGGACCTCTTTCCAAAAAAAATCTGTAAAAAAAACAAAAAAAAGTTCCATATAGTAAAATATATATATTTGTTTTTAAATCCCCACTTTCCTACTCTCTTGAGGGGTGGAGATTGAGAGACCTCTTTGTTTAAAGATAGCCTGGTCAATCGCCAGGCAGTCTTGGGCCACCAAGGAGCTATGAAGAGGACTTTCGACTCCACTTTCTCCCAGATTTTCTTTAAGAGCCTTGGGAGAATAGGCAAAAGGGAAACATGTGCAAGAGCAAAGTCCCAGCTCTGGCTGAGGACATCCAACCCTTCTGTAAAGTCCTCATGTTTAACCTCTTCCTGGCCGCTCTTTGCAGCCCCTGGGTTTTAAAGTGGGGATAGGGGGGGGTTAGAATTTCCAAACACATGTTCACTATAACTGACTTCCACAGGCCTGGGAAGATGTATTTGACATGAGGTTTTTTTTTTTTTTATCAAACACAACGTGTTTATTGAGCACAAAAGGGAGTCACACATACATGGTTCAGAGCAAAGTAAATACAAAAGATCTGCAAGTTTCAGCATACATAAGAGCAACATAATATACAAAACAGTCTGAAAGAACATTGGCAAACCACTCTCTGCAAAGAGCTGACCACCCTGCCTCTCCCTATACATGTAAGTGGAAACGTGAAACATTAACAGATCCTAGAACAATCGGTCATAAACCAGATCCAATGGGGCTAGTCCGGGAACGTCCAGCCATGGGGCCCATAATCTATCAAATTTGCCTCTTACCCCTGTGTTGATAGACCAGCTTTTCTAAGCGAATAGTGTCACCCATTTGAGTAAGCCATTCCTGCAACGTATGGGGCTCTGTGGATTTCCAGTGCCTCAGGATCAACTTTCGAGCCTGGAAGAGAGCCCTCGCTACAGCTTGTTTATGGATGTCCTCCAGTGGTAGTGTGTCAAGTATACCAAACAAGCAATGTTGAGGTTCGGCAGGGATCGTAGTCTGGAAGACTCTAGTAAGGGTATCCAGGACCTGTGGATCAATAGAGATGGAGTTTTTGGACACCTCCAAAGGAGATGGATCAAATCTCTGTGGTCTCTACTGCATCTGGTACACGCGGCATCCGCGCTCACCCCCATACGAGCCAATCTAGCTGGCGTATAATGAACCCTCAGCAGAATAAACAGCTGTGACACACGCTGGGCCACATTCAGAGAGCACAGGGGAACAGCCTGCAAGGCCTCCTCCCACTGCTCCTCCTCAAAAGCTCCAGCATCTTGTTCCCACCGCGACACCACCTTAAGAGGGGAGTCCCCGTGGAAAAGGCTGAGGAGCATTGTATAGCTACAGGAGATAAAGCCCTATAGGTGGTATCAAACATGTAGTTGAAAATAGGGGTGGAATCCAAGGACCACTGGCCCCCCTCCCCCTGGGCCCCAACCGCATGCCGAAGCTGCATGCAGTAGAAGTGCATTGTGGCAGGAAGTCAAAAGGCCTCCTTAAGCTCCGAAAAAGGCCTTAGCTTTCCCTCTCGGAAAATATGGGTCAGATGAGATATTCCAAATTGTAGCCACTTGGTATCATAGGGTAATTTTTCCAGTTCCTGGTAGTGATTGTTATCCCATATGGGGCTATATTTAGTAAATCCCTGCACCCCTTGCATTGTTCTTACCTTATTCCAATTTTTTTGCAGAAGTACATAGGTAGGGAATAACTTATTGGACTTGACAAAGCGGATGTCCGCTCCAAAAAAATAAATAAAAGCCAACAGCTACAAATACTGCAGCTGCTGACTTTTAATATTAGGACACTTGCCTGTCCTGGAGTCCAGCGGCGTCCGCAGCAGAGGACGAGCAGTGAGGGAACCAGGAAGTGAAGCGCTCCGGATCTCCACCCTAAAGTGAAGTCGCGCTGATTAGCACCCCCCCCCCCTCCGGTGTCACATTTGACACCTTTCAGGGGGGAGGGGGGTGCAGACTTGACTTTAGGGTGGAGATCCGCTATAAGGAGTTGAACTGAACTTTGAATCTCTAAACTACAAAGGTTTATTAATGGTTACATCATACTGTTTGTCCAATTTGGGTAAGAGCCGTTTGGAATATGACCCTTTAGTGGTATATTTAGAAATGTAACTTTCGTTGAAAGAAAGCACAATGACATTTATATAGCCAAAATTTGCTATATTCACTGAAAGAAAAAAGTAGAAGAGACAGATGGAAAAATCCTTATCGAGCTGGATGTCTTAAAGCATCCTTGGCCTCTTGACAGGCAGCAGTATCAGGGTTTTCATTTATCCTGCAGCACATCAAGAGTGGACTGGGCCAGTTTCTCTTAAAAAAAAAAAAAAAAAAAACCCTGCCCACGGAACCAAGTGTCCCTGTGCTGCTCTCTGCCCATCTCTACATAGCCCTAATAGTTTGTCCCCTCACAGAAAAGGACTAAAAAAAGAAGAAGAGGTTTTGTTTCAGAAAATCTCAAAGAAAACATACCATTGTAGAGAAAAAACAACAAATAAAATAAAAAATCCTGCAAAATTTGCATAACTGGAAGTTACATTATAACCAGATGTGTTGGGTTCTAGAACATAGAATCCACAAGGAACCATGGATGACACACAAGGCATTCCAATGCTGTGCCCTGAGGCTTACAGCCCCCATGTGAGCCTTAGGCAGGAAATGAATTACCAGTGTATGCCACTGCTCTCACATGGAGCCTATGGGCAAGACTTGTGGCAGCCTGTCCTCTGAAGGACTTACCGTACATCTAGGAGTCATAAGGTGAATCCAAACCTTCCAGTACCACCACACTTCTAAACTTTCAGTCTGGCTGGGTCTCTAATAGACTCCCTATCCCACATGTCAGACCTGTTAAGGGGGAGAAGAGACCAGTTTGAATAGGAGCCACTGAAAAATTGCCACTTCTGCCTTTGTTCATATTAGAACAATACATATATAGACTAGGATTATTATTTTTGCTGGCATCCAAGAAAGTAACAGTAGACAATAATATATTGGTCTGCTTCTTTGGTGTGCTATGTACGTGGTTCTTACGGTGCACTATTCCCATCTTTGCTGACTCAGGTGTGAGCTTTATTGGCAGTTTGGATTGGCGCTGGGAGCCAGAGAGGAGAGCACTGTGGATGGATGCATAGGCTTACCCAGGATGACCACAACATATAATGTTAAGCTTGCTACACATTTTGTAGCACTTTTCTGGTAAGTGCTCATTTTTGAGGTGGTGGCTGATGCTTCTTTAGACTGGGAAGAGTTTGGCAGCAATCTGAATCATTGCTATAAAAAATTAGAATACATTTTTTTTTTTTTTTTGGACTTTACAGGACTTTTTTGCACTTTTATATAGAGAGAATATGAATAATATCTATGACACAAAAACCAATTTGCAATGTTGTAAAAGCTTTGTCATTGTTTAGCAAATGTCTCAATGCAGAAAACTGAATTGTACAATCAGGTGTAGAGTTTCTTCTTTAAAATGTTCCAAAACTGGAATTCAAAACCAGTGTCCATGACAACACATTTCCAAAATCCTGAGAGGGTGAGCGGGTAGAGCTTATATTTACAAATAGCAAAAAAAGTTAAAAGAACCTGATGATTCAATGGAGTAAAGAACTCCCAGTTTAGACGATACAAAATGAATAAAGAAAGATTAAGCAAACATCAGTTTGCATTTTTACAAAGATAAAGTTTGTTGTTTGATGATAATGTATTAAAACATAACACCAGTTATATTGCCCCAAATCAACACCATGCCAGTCGCATTGTCCCTGATCACCACCACACCAGTTACAGGGCCCCTGATCACTTTTACAGTTATATTATCACCAGACAAGCGTATGCCAGCAAAAACACCCCTAAGGCCCCGTACACACGACCGAACATATCTGCTGAAACTGGTCTGCAGACCAGTTTCAGCGGACATGATCGGTCGTCTGTACGTCCGACCGGACAATTTTCCAGCGGATCGGACAGGTTTCCAGCGGACAAATGTTTCTTAGCATGCTAAGAACCATGTCCGCTGGAAGCCTGTCCGTCGGACATGTTCGGTCGTCTGTACAGACTCACCATACATGTCCGCTCGGCTGAAAGCCCTCGCATGCGTCGAAGTGATTCGACGTATGCGTGGAAGCATTGACCTTTCAGGGCCGCGCACATCGCCCCGGTATCGTCACCGCGTATCGTGTCCGCGCGGATTTCTGTCTGATGGTGTGTACAACCAGACAGAAATCTCCGAGCGGACATGTGCGCTGAAAACGGTCCGGCGGACCGTTTTCAGCGGACAGTCCGTCCGTGTGTACGAGGCCTAATAGTTATTACACCAGTCCCAGATTCACCAGAGCAGTGTAAAGCCTGGTACAGACTAGCCGTTTTTTTTTTTTTTTTTCAACTCAAGGGGGTTGAAACACAATATACAGTACTTCTGTAAAGTGTTCACAAGGCTTCACTTTTTTCCACATTTTGTTATGTCCCAGCCTTATTCCAAAATGGATTAAGTTAATTCACTTTCTCAAAATTCTACAAACAATACCCCGTAATGACAATGTGCAAAAAGTATGCTTGGAATCTTTAAAAATGTTTAAAAAAAAAATACCATGCATAGATAAGTACTCGCAGCCTTTGCGCAATACTTTTTTGACGCACCAATTACAGCCTTGAGTCTTTTTAACCAGTTAGCAACCGCCCTATAGACGAAATACGTCTACAAGGCGGTTGCTTAACTCTGGGAGGGCGTCAATGTACGTCCTCCCAGAATCGCGCCCTGTGGGGCGCGCACACGGGAGTCTCCGTGACCGCCGGGTCCTCCGGACCCAGCTGATCACGGATCACGGTAAATCGCCGCTGATAGCGGCGATTTACCACGTGATCGCTCCGTCCAATGACGGAGCGATCACTAGTAAACAAACCGGCGTCATGTGATGACGCCAGTTCCTCCCTCTCCTCTCTGTACCGAACGGTACAGTGTGAGAGAGGAGAGGGGAGAGAGCGGAAGCAGCAGCAGCTGCTGCGGGCTGGATCTGTGACACATGCAGTCACAGATCCAGCCAGCCATCCATCCCTCCCTGTGCAATACTCTGCAATGCCCCCATACTCTGCAATGGCCCGCAATACTCCACAATACCCCACAATACCCCACAATACCCCACAATACCCCACAATACCCTGCAACGTCGTCTATGGGGATTTTTAAGTAGCAACGTTTGGCGCCATTCCACAAGCGTGTGCAATTTTGAAGGGTGACATGTTGGGTATCTATTTACTCGGCGTAACTTCATCTTTCACATTTAAGCAAAAGAATGAAGAAAAAATACTAAATTTGCCAAATTTTATAACAAACAAAGAAAAATTATTATTTTTTACAGAATTTTCAGTCTTTTTTCTCTTATAGCGCAAAAAATAAAAAACCCAACGGTGATTAAATACCACCAAAAGAAAGCTCCATTTGTGTGAAAAAAAGGACGAAAATTTCATTTGGGTACAGTGTTGTTTGACTGAGTAATTGTCATTCAAATTGTGAGAGCACCGAAAGCTGAAAATTGGTCTGGTTATTAAGGGGGTTTACGTGCCCAGTGGTCAAGTGGTTAAATATGGTGCTTCAACAAAATATTGAGCAAAGGCTGTGAATACTTATCTACGCGTGATATGTTTTGTTGTTTATTCTTAATAAATTTGCAAAGATTTCAAACAAACTTCTTTCACAATGTCATTATGGGGTATTGTTTGTAGAATTGTGGAAAATAATGAATTTATTTCATTTTGGAATAAGGCTGCAACAGAGCAAAATGTGGAAAAAGTGAAGCACTGAATACCTTCCGGATGGTCTGTATATGTGAAGTCTGTATATATGTGAAATAGCAGATAACTAGTCCTCTAAATAATAGTCAGAGAGTGATCTTTTTGCCCCTTAACATGCACTCCACAGTCTCATCAGAATACAATGATCGCTCAAATTATAAAGAGATCAATAAAGCTGGTAGAGAGATTCACAAAAGCAGTTCCTCACTGCCACCAGTTGCAGCACCCAGGCAAATATAAATGACCTAAAACCACCAGAGTCTGCCGGGTGCATTTATTGCCAGTTGGTGAGTGATTGTAAATGCACATCACAGTATGCTCAAATTATAACAAAGAAACTAAATATATCTACAAACTTGTATGTAAAAATATGCAACAGTAAACACAATATAAATGTGAAAAAGTGCCAAGTGAAAAAGCAGATAAGTAGTCCTTCAAAAAATACAGCCAGTGATAGCTTTCCTTCGGTGCCCTTCACCATGCACCCCACAGCCTCTTACTTGGCGATTTATATTAAAGCCTGAGCACTGGGACTGGTGGCAAAAAAGAGCTCATTTGTTAATCTATTTACCAGCTTTCAGGCTCTCTTTATATTTTGAATAATCCCATTGTAATATGGTAAGAAGCTGTGGGGTGCAAGGTAAAGGGCACAAAATGAGATTGCTCACTCACTGGCTTATTTCTTTATCCATTTCACTTAACACTTTGGTGCTCTGACATTTTCACATTTATATTGTGTTTGCTGGGGTATATTTTTTATACAAAAGTGGATATGTTTTATTATTATAATTTGAGCATATAGGGATGTGCACTTAAAATCACTCACCAACTGGTATTTATCTAGTATTCAGATCGTCACACAGAAATATTTATTTAAATTTTTTTAACATAAGACTTAAATAATGTCCGTTCACCCATCTACTAATAGCCCCTAATTCAATCTAACAGAACTAGGCCTAGACTGGACCTCGGGCCACAGTTTGGAGATCCCTGATGTACACTAATATTTACTGTTCTATTTTTTGTTAAAGAAATATCACCACAATTCATTGAAAAATTCAGAGAGTAAATGTTTAAGTTCTGAGATAAACGTTCTAAGGACATTCTCTGTAAGCATGTTCTGGAAAACTAAAAAGGTCAGAGAGGGTCGAGGGAATAAAGTCAGTATGAGATTTTGTTGATGCTTGCAGAGTTATATATTGAGACTGGACAGGAACCAAAATACTGGAGAAGTCTGACAGATGCCTTCTGCATGCTGAATATTACAGAGAATAAAACTGCAACTAAACACTATTAACACAGAATTCAGGAATCTGCCCTAATTACTAAAGACTCCCGAGAGTAGAAGATTATAAAATTATTCCAGATCTGATATCCAATGCCAAAATGCATAGAACTGTACAGACTTCTTTTATGCATTAGGTATCATGCCAGAATTGAGCAGCATCCAAGTAAAAGCATCTGTTTCACATGAGAAGCATACATTTATTGGTTTATGTTATAATATTCGGCAAGGGTATGATGTACACTGCATACACACATTAGGTAAAAAGATAACATATTTCCTTTTACAAATATTCTTCAAAAAAAAAATAAGGAATGTTACAACTTCTCATTAAACATCTATACTCGACATGAATGCAACAAAATCTTCAATTAAATCTCAAAGCACACGTTTAGTTGGGGCAACTTTTAATGCCATTAACTTCCTCAAATCAGCTGAAAATCCAGTCATATAACCAAAATAACTGAATGGTATACAGACAATGACAATCTAGTTAGAAGATTCTATTAATTGTCTGCTGAGAAACTGTAGAACTACTATAGTTTTTGGAAAGACTAGATTATAGAAAATGTATTTAATCCAAAAAGCTTTATCTATACAATAAAATAAATTGTGGGGGGGGGGGGGGGCGCGACATGTGACAACTGCTGTTCTGCATGGCTGCATAATCTCCAGCTCTGCAAACCACCCAAGGAACATGGCTACCACCACAGCTCTAGTGGGTCCACACACAGCCTGACATGACTCTAAATACCTATTTACACCACCAGGATGTCACGGCACCTGAGAGAGAAGCCTTAACTGAAGAAACTCAGGTTTTTTTACTCCTGTCTGGAGGAATCTTCAACAAAATGGTGGCGGGGGAAATCCGCTCCAGTCCAAGGAAAGGCCTCTAGTGCCGGCTACCTTTATCGTCCCCCAGTCGCAGAAGCAGCTTGGATCAGGGACATTGGTGGCGATTCACATCCAGCATCAAGTGACTACAGCCCAGCTAAATCCAGGTTGTGGCATGATCCTCAGTCTGAGGATGCCACGGATTTAAGCGAGCCCTGTATTGAGGTAGGGGGCCCGCATGATAATACCCAGAAAAAAAACTATTATGTCTGATATGCTCCTAACCCTTCACTAAGGGTTCCAAGGGAACATGTTTGCTTGCTTCCAATAACGTAATGTAAAGCTGAAATTAAGCGCTAGGGGACAGATTGAGCAACTTGGAAGACTTCATGGGTACGTGTATGGAATCCTATAATGACATGGTGGACGCACATATGTCCCACTCAGAGAACATTGCCCGGCTAAAAACAAAAGTAGCGAACTTGGAGGATTGCTCCAGACGTAACCATCTTAAAGTCAGAGGCATCCTAGAATCTGTGAAATAAGGGGGGAACTAATGCGCAAATCAACCTAATCAAGAATAAATATAGAATAAATAAATATGCAGCAGCCACCACTAATAGTGCTCACACACTGACAGTAAATGATAAAATGGGGGATGTGGTGGCGCTTGCAACAAAAATCACTAAAATAATGTATATAATAAATATAATAGATACAAAAAAATAGACTCCGCCTCCTGGTATTGATTAAAAGTGTATCACTCTAAACCGGAATATCATCCAACAAAAATAACCATAAAGTGGAGGATAATGAGAGTGAAAAAATAATGAAATATGTGTGACCAATGTGCCAATGACAGCACAATAGTCTAAATAAAGTAGCAAACTTCAAACTGTGCATACAACATTTCAAATATAATTATGATAGTCCAAACAGTGCTTCATCCATAAATTGTGCAATGTGCAACTATGCAAATAAATAAATAAATATCCAATGACCAACTGTCCACAAAATAATGCAAATAAATAAATGTGAATAAATCCGATGATAAAAAACAATCCAAAAGATGCTAAAAGTGAAAAAAATATACATATATAAAGTCCACACAAGAATCCCTGTGTAAAAAAGGTCCCAATAAAACTATAAAATAGGAATCAATATCCAGTGCACAAATCGTGCAAAAGTGAAAAAATCCAGTGGCTAATAAATATAATGAGTTTCTAAAGTGCATCTGTGCTCAGGTTTGCTGTGACATGCAGAGTAATTGTGATTGCAGTCAGCCCGATTCTCCACGGTGACCAGGAATATAAGTGCTAGCCCCTTACCTCAAGGAGGCTAATAAATAGCCTATAGGAATATTTCCCAATGATATCTCCCACAATCAACCGATCGATCCACTCCAATGTATTCACAGACTCAGCGCGATGATTCTCAAAATAAAGCACAGGAATGCCTCCATAGTGTATGATTACAAACAATATTTTAATGAAAAAAGTAGTAACTTACAAGCAGTGCTGTAAGAACAGCATGTACAACGGCGTGTGTGTAGTCCTGTGTCTCCCGCTCTGCGGCCGCAAGCGGGTGACGTCACCAACAACCCTCCAACGTCCTCACGCGTATCGCGACAGCCGACGTCGCTTAATCATAGGATGGAGGGCGGCTGGTACGAGGGTGACATTTATAGTAGCTTACTAATGAACACATGAGAGAAACCGGCCAGCGAAACATCACAATGAGATAACTGCAATGCCGCCTGGACGATCTCACTCTCAAAACAGCAATCCATTGTTAAAATTAAAAATGTAATAATAATTACAAAATAAACATAAATAGCCCCCTCTGGTGGTTAAGGGAGGATATGCATGATAGCGAATAGTAGGAGCAAAATAGCTAATAGTGAGGGTACGCCACTACCCCCTGCTGGACATAAAAATATATGTCACAATTAGCTAAATATGTATGTTTATTTTGTAATTATTATTACATTTTTAATTTTAACAATGGATTGCTGTTTTGAGAGTGAGATCGTCCAGGCGGCATTGCAGTTATCTCATTGTGATGTTTCGCTGGCCGGTTTCTCTCATGTGTTCATTAGTAAGCTACTATAAATGTCACCCTCGTACCAGCCGCCCTCCATCCTATGATTAAGCGACGTCGGCTGTCGCGATACGCGTGAGGACGTTGGAGGGTTGTTGGTGACGTCACCCGCTTGCGGCCGCAGAGCGGGAGACACAGGACTACACACACGCCGTTGTACATGCTGTTCTTACAGCACTGCTTGTAAGTTACTACTTTTTTCATTAAAATATTGTTTGTAATCATACACTATGGAGGCATTCCTGTGCTTTATTTTGAGAATCATCGCGCTGAGTCTGTGAATACATTGGAGTGGATCGATCGGTTGATTGTGGGAGATATCATTGGGAAATATTCCTATAGGCTATTTATTAGCCTCCTTGAGGTAAGGGGCTAGCACTTATATTCCTGGTCACCGTGGAGAATCGGGCTGACTGCAATCACAATTACTCTGCATGTCACAGCAAACCTGAGCACAGATGCACTTTAGAAACTCATTATATTTATTAGCCACTGGATTTTTTCACTTTTGCACGATTTGTGCACTGGATATTGATTCCTATTTTATAGTTTTATTGGGACCTTTTTTACATAGGGATTCTTGTGTGGACTTTATATATGTATATTTTTTTCACTTTTAGCATCTTTTGGATTGTTTTTTATCATCGGATTTATTCACATTTATTTATTTGCATTATTTTGTGGACAGTTGGTCATTGGATATTTATTTATTTGCATAGTTGCACATTGCACGATTTATGGATGAAGCACTGTTTGGACTATCATAATTATATTTGAAATGTTGTATGCACAGTTTGAAGTTTGCTACTTTATTTAGACTATTGTGCTGTCATTGGCACATTGGTCACACATATTTCATTATTTTTTCACTCTCATTATCCTCCACTTTATGGTTATTTTTGTTGGATGATATTCCGGTTTAGAGTGATACACTTTTAATCAATACCAGGAGGCGGAGTCTATTTTTTTGTATCTATTATATTTATTATATACATTATTTTAGTGATTTTTGTTGCAAGCGCCACCACATCCCCCATTTTATCATCCTAGAATCTGTACTTCCTTCTAAGCTTCCTCACCATGTACAGGATATTTTTCATGCCACAGCATCAACAATGACCCCTGAGGATCTCACAATAGATCGTATTTAGAGAATCCAGAAACCCTCTTTCCTCCCTCAAGAAGTACCCAGAGAGGATGGACAGGATGCACTACTTTCAGGCAAAAAGATTATCTGCCAGAACAAGCCACAACCATTCAAGTTATACCTGACCTCTCTGTCCATACCGTACAATGGCTCAAAAATCTATTCTGTATCACCAAAGCTCTGAGAAACCACGATATTGGATACCAGTGGAAATATCCAGCTCCACTCAATCGTCAATACAATTACCGAGGTGCTTCACCTACCAACAAGCTGGATTATGATCCCAGTGGACCCACCAATCGCAAGCACCTTTTGCTTCCCCTCCAGACATTCCATGGAGCGAAATTAGGGCCTAGACAAGCGTTACAACAAGAAAAAGTAACCGCTGGACATTATCACTTAAGCATCTTCACTTAGAAACACTTACAACTCCCAGTTTCGTCAGCCTATCTCTGCTTACCTGCAAGCTTACTCCATTTGTTTCTGCAGTTGAGCTGCACTTTCAGATTTTTTTTAACTTTTAGTTTCCTTTGCCGTTATTCTCTTTTTGTTTATTGAATTGGATTGGAATAAATACTTATAGAGCGCCGAATGTGAGTTGTGAAACTTGCGTCTAAGCGCTTACCAACAAGCTGGGGGTATCCAGGGGGTTATCCTCAAAAGAGATACTCCGACTTAACTGCTGTTCAGTCTGTGTGTAACTTTGGAAACGATCCTCAAAAGGCTTTTTCCAAAGTTAGACAGAAGATCCGGCATGTGTAATTGAATTACACTGCCGAATCTTAGGATGCAGTACCGCATCCGCCGCTGGGGGCATTTCGAGTCGAAATGCCGTTGCTAGTATGCAAATTAGCACTTAAGGCGATCCACAAAGCTTTCTAGCTTCCTTTTTGCGCCGTAAGTGTTATTTTGCAAGTGTAAAATTAGGGCTCGTTCTACAAAGTGTAAAGTTAGTCACACCTTGTAAAGGCCCATTCCAGCGACGGCATTTGGTATGCTTTCCCGAGGGAGAACTCCACGTCAATTTGTAAAAACAAAACCGGCATGGGTTCCCCCCCAGGAGCATACCAGGCCCTTAGGTCTGGTATGGGTTGTAAGGGGACCCCCCCTACGCCGAAAAATCGACGTAGGGGTCCCCCTACAATCCATACCAGACCCGTATCCAAAGCACGCTACCCGGCCGGCCAGGAAGGGAGTGGGGACGAGCGAGCGCCCCCCCCCCCTCCTGAGCCGTGCCAGGCCGCGTGCCCTCAACATGGGGGGGTTGGGTGCTCTGGGGCAGGGGGGCGCACTGCGGGCCCCCCCACCCCAGAGCACCCTGTCCCCATGTTGATGAGGACAGGACCTCTTCCCGACAACCCTTGCCATTGGTTGTCGGGGTCTGCGGGCGGAGGCTTATCGGAATCTGGGAGTCCCCTTTAATAAGGGGGCCCCCAGATACCGGCCCCCCACCCTAAGTGAATGGATATGGGGTACATCGTACCCCTATCCATTCACCTGGAGGCAAAAAGTAAAAGTTAATAAACACACAACACAAGGCTTTTTAAAATATTTTATTATTCTGCTCCGGACGCCCCCCCTGTCTTCGTTATTAGCTCAATTACCAGGGGGGGCTTCTTCTTCCGCTCTCCGGGGGTCTTCTCCGCTCTCCGGGGGGGTTTCTTCTTCCGCTCTCCGGGGGGGGGGCTTCTCCGCTCTCCAGGGGGGGCTTCTCCGCTCTCCAGGGGGGGCTTCTCCACTCTCCAGGGGGGGCTTCTCCACTCTCCAGGGGGGGCTTCTCCACTCTCCAGGGGGGGCTTCTCCGGACTCCGGGGGGCTTCTTCCATCTTCTCCCCTCTTCCGCTGTTGACTCGGCGAACCCCGGTTCTTCTGCAGATGTCCGGTGCCTTCTTCTTCAGCGCTGGCTGCCTGCTATGTTTGTGTGTTAGCTCGATTTCAAACAGGCAGCCAGCGCGGTCTTCTGTGGCGTCAGGGTCTTCTCTTCCTTTCTTCCGATGTTGCCTCGTCGCCTGTTGTCGCTGTAATGATGGAAGCGCGCCTTGCATCCCATTTATATAGGCATCACCGTCCCATCATGCTCCGGCAGGTACCCACGTGGTGGGTGCACGTGGGTAGGCACCCACCACGTGGGTACCTACCGGAGCATGATGGGACGGTGATGCCTATATAAATGGGATGCAAGGCGCGCTTCCATCATTACAGCGACAACAGGCGACGAGGCAACATCGGAAGAAAGGAAGAGAAGACCCTGACGCCACAGAAGACCGCGCTGGCTGCCTGTTTGAAATCGAGCTAACACACAAACATAGCAGGCAGCCAGCGCTGAAGAAGAAGGCACCGGACATCTGCAGAAGAACCGGGGTTCGCCGAGTCAACAGCGGAAGAGGGGAGAAGATGGAAGAAGCCCCCCGGAGTCCGGAGAAGCCCCCCCCCGGAGAGCGGAAGAAGAAACCCCCCCTGGTAATTGAGCTAATAACGAAGACAGGGGGGGCCTCCGGAGCAGAATAATAAAATATTTTAAAAAGCCTTGTGTTGTGTGTTTATTAACTTTTACTTTTTGCCTCCAGGTGAATGGATAGGGGTACGATGTACCCCATATCCATTCACTTAGGGTGGGGGGCCGGTACCTGGGGGCCCCCTTATTAAAGGGGACTCCCAGATTCCGATAAGCCTCCGCCCGCAGACCCCGACAACCAATGGCAAGGGTTGTCGGGAAGAGGTCCTGTCCTCATCAACATGGGGACAGGGTGCTCTGGGGTGGGGGGGCCCGCAGTGCGCCCCCCTGCCGCAGAGCACCCAACCCCCCCATGTTGAGGGCACGCGGCCTGGCACGGCTCAGGAGGGGGGGGGGCGCTCGCTCGTCCCCACTCCCTTCCTGGCCGGCCGGGTAGCGTGCTTTGGATACGGGTCTGGTATGGATTGTAGGGGGACCCCCTACGTCAATTTTTCGGCGTGGGTGGGTCTCCTTACAACCCATGCCAGACCTAAGGGCCTGGTATGCTCCTGGGGGGAACACATGCCGTTTTTTTCTTTGAAAATGGGCATGGAGTTCTCCCTCAGGAATGCATGCCGCTGTCATTTTTTTTTTCCCCGACGCAACTTTAAGCCGTCGCGATCCTCAAAACTCGGCGTAACGTAACTTCGCGCATGCGCAGTACGGCCGGCGCGGGAGCGCGCCTCATTTAAATGGGACTCGCCCCATTTGAATAGGAACGCCTTGCGCCGGCGGAATTTTAGTTACACAGCCTGAAATTTCTAGATAAGTGCTTTGTGGATCAGGCACTTAGGTAGAAACTTTAAGGCAGTGTAACTTAAATTGGATTTTTTAAGTTACGTCAGGTTTTTGTGGATCTGGCCCCCAGTTCCCAAGAGTAAATATGAGTATTTATACTATTATGAGTATTATCAACTCATATTCATATAGTCTCCAATAAGACCATCATGACTAAGGCTCTTCGCAACTTTTGTCCTAAGACTTCCTATAAGATGTCCTATACACTGCAAGGCACTGCTATACTACAAATCCCTGCTCCTCTCACGACTCTAGATCATCACACTACGTAGCACTGTGGCTATTAATCCTCACCATTTTCATACTCTATGGCACCCTCTATACAAGATCTGGAAGATACGTACAAACATCCACTCTCTCTACCATCCCAATGTCCCTTAAGCTACTATCCATCATTAACGCTTGTGGACGAAACCACCCAGTCAAACACTTTTCCATATGGAAGGAAGCTATGAACTCAAAGGCCGGCATAGTCGCTGTCCCGGAAAAACCTGCTTCAAAAAAAGATGCTGCTCCGAGGTACCAACACAAAGACTTTCCTCATACTTTTCTGCTGAATTATCAAAAAAAAAAAAAAAAAAGAGGGCATCTTATCACTATTAAGAACTCTGTGGACTTCAAGCTTGACTTGTCTGTCCTAGATGGCTGATTTGTTATACTAGCATGTACAAACAAACCCTACACTATAGTTGGGGTTTACGCCCTCAACTCCAAAGTAAATTTTCCCTCAAGTTTTTTTTAAGGCATTTTCAAACACAACCAGGGTAACTTAATAGTATGTGGAGTCATGAACTTAGTGGTAGATCCCCTGCTGGATTCAACTTCCAATAAGCTCATCTCCCATAGCCAATATTTTGCCAAGTGAAGACCGTTTTGATGCATGAGATGCTTACATGCATCAGAACGTGACTACACATATCACTCCTCTAGATTTAACTCCTATTCTCATATTGACTAATGCCTAGTGGACATGTGGCTTTTACAACAAATATCTTCTGAAATTGCTGATTTCACGTGGTCCGAACATGCACCTATTTTTTACAATTTCAGAATCAGATGTCCATTGCCCTAACATACTGTGGAGATGTAACAAACTTATCAAAGACAAGACCACCAACGACATGTTCACTCAACATCTTTTTAACTACTTCCTTGCTAACGACACTTCAAACATTAACATATTCTCCCTATGGAATGTGCATAAAGTGTATACCTGCGGAATCCTTATTCAACTAGGTGCCCGAGCCAAACGAGCCCAATCTACTAAATTGCAAAATCTGACTGACATACAAACCTTAGAATGGAAAAACAAGTCCCACTCTGAACCTAACACGACATCAACTCTTGCCAAGCTTCGCTTGGAACTCCACTCCCTATAGCAAGACAAGCATGAACACATGTTCCGCCAACTGAAAGTTTGTTTGCGCCTTACACAACAGGGCGAGGAAGCTCCTTGCCTCTAGCCTGAAGTCACACAGACAAATCAAAAATTCCACACCTTTTATATACCTTTCCTTCAAAAAATTGTCTAACCCCCAAAACATAACAGATGCGTTCACAGACTATTATGGCTCCCTATAAAATCTAAAAGAGGGCCCATTGACCAACCAACCCTCTACTACCACAAATGTGTCCGTAATCTCTATTCCCCAACTCCCTCAGAGCTTGAGAAACTAAATTGCCCTTTCTCCATCTCAGAAATACAAAAAGTAATCCAATCAATGCCATGCGGAAAATCCCCTGGCCCGACTGATGTATTGAGTATCACCACACATTTTCTCCTATTCAAGCCCTTACCTGACCAAAATATTTAATGCAGCTGCAACTGAACCATCCTTTTCACCAGAGATGTTGAGAGCCCATATCGTTATCATCCCCAAACCGGGAACAAGACCTTACTGTCTGGCTAAATTTCACCTAATCTCCCTGCTCAACGCAGACATTTGAAATTGTTTATACCTTCCTTAATACACCTGAGTCAGACTGGGTTTGTTCCGTTCAGACAGACATTTGATGCTACCAGATGCTATTAATGTTGTTCATATTGCTGAGCGAAGACAACGTCTTCCCTGCTGCTCTCTATTGACACAGAGAAGGTGTTTGGCCGAGTTCATTGGGGATTTATATCACAAGCAGTCTACAAAATTGCTGTGATAAGTGCTACAGCCATTTGGGGGACTATCTTTTTTTGTGTGCGATTCCCAAACTTCTCCGTTAACAATATTGTATAAAAAGAACACTTACACACACACACACACACACACGTACGTAATCAATACCCACCTAATATTGAGTAGGTCCCCTTTCTGCCACCAAAACTTGAGGCATTGAAGGTACTAGACCTCTGAAGATATGCTGAGGTATCTGGCACCAATCTGTCAGTAGCAGATCCATTCAAACATGTAAGTTGAGAGGGGGGACCTTGGTGCATTGGACTTGTTTTTGCAGTACATCCCACAGCTGCTCAATTGAACAGAAATCTAGAGAATTTGGAGACCAAGTAAACACCCTAAACTCGTTGCTGTGTTACTCAATCCATTATTGAACCATTTTTGCAGTGTGGCAGGATTCATAAAAAGGACACTGCCACCAGGGAATACAATTTATGTGAAAGGATATACTTGGTCAGCACCAATGTTTAGGTGGGCAGTAGGTGTCAAATATCCACAGGGATGGCAGGACCCAAGATTTCCCAGCAGAACATTGCCCAAACATCACACTCTGCATTTGCTGGCTTGTCTGCTTCCCATACTGCAACCTGGTGCCATCTCTTCCCCAGGTAAGTTATGCACTGGTACCCAGCCATCCACATGATGTAAAATAAAGTCAGGCTAATGTCTTCCATTGCTCTGTGGTCTAGTTTTAATGCTCAAGTGCTCATTGTAACTGATTTTGACTGTGGACATGAGTCAACAAGGACACACTGATTGGTCTGCAGTTACACAGCCCCATACACAACAAACTGGGATACCCATCTGTTCAACTTCAGGGTAAACCTGTTTACTTGCCCAAAATATCCAAAAATCTTTCAGATGGGATTGTGAGAATATAATCAAGATTATGCACTTAACCTGTCAGTGGTCAAAGTTATGACTGATCAGTGTTTACACACACAGGTATACTGTATATATAAATATCTCTCTCCATATCGAATATAAAGAGATATAGAGAGATTGAGATAGACATCTATCCACACACCATAATGTGCACCAAACTATCCCTACCAGGGCAGCACAGTGGTGCAGTGAGTAGCACTTTCGCCTAGCAGCAAAAGGGTTGCTGGTTCGAATCCCGACCACACCACCATCTGCCTGGAGTTTGCATGTTCTCCCTGTGCCTGTGTGGGTTTCCTCCGGGTACTCCGGTTTCCTCCCACACTCCAAAGACATGCTGGTAGGTAAATTGGATCTTGTCCAAAATTGGCCCAGTATATATGTATATCTGTGTGTCCCAAGCGTGTCACGATCCTACAGGGGGAAAAATGACCGCACCAGCCAAGCAGACTCTGGCTGGAAAAAGTGCCGATTCAGTTCGCATGAGTAGCGCTTTACAAGTCATTCATTCATTGGCTCACTACAGCTGGAATGAACAGTTGCCAAAGCAGGACTGGACAGTGTGAATGTGCCCTCAGCGAGCCACAACCTGGGTGTCGCCCATAGCAAAACCCATGACCAGCTTTAGGGGCTCTGGTGAGGTGATGACCCCTTTAGATTCTCTGCCTTGGTCTAAGGGCTCACACCACCGCTAATACAGGCAGGCACACTGGGCTTGTCTCCTAGTGCCAATGGGTATCCTGCATGCTATGGTTCTGTAGGTCGGTGCCACTTCCACTGCTTAGGCCCCAGCTGTGGTAACCAATTTCTGGTTAGCCAGTTCGCCCCCTAATGGTAAAAGACTCCAGCTCATGAATATAAAACATGTTATTTCCCAGAGAGTTTGTCAATATAAAATGTTGCAAAAGGTATTTTTTTTTTCTTTTGTAGAGTATGATTATTATTGTCTATATCAATGTGTTGTCATGGCCGGAAGTGTGCCAATGCAGATGTTCTTTTATGGTCAAACATATCTACCCTGGCCTCTTACTTTCTAAAGAAAGTAAAGCTCAAAGCTGCTCCACATCCTAAAATCATATTGTATCTGGTATACTACAAACACCAGCTGCTGTGGTATTTTAACTACTTCAGATCCGCGCTATAGCCAAAAGACTGCTACAGTGAAGGCCTAATGTGCTAGGAGGGCATCCACGGACGTCCTCCCGTTCTCGAGCGGCCTGCACGTGGCACTCTCTGATCAGCGAATCAATGAGACTTGGCTGATCACAGATCGGAGTAAGGGAGCCCACCAGTGGCGCCTTATTAGCGCATATCAACGAAGGAGAAAAATTACCTGTTTGCAAAATGTTATAACAAACTATGAAACATGATTTTTTTTTGTTTGTTTAGCAAAAAATAAAAACCCCAGCGGAAAATAAATACCACCAAAAGCTCCATTTGTGTGAAAAAAAAATGATAAACTATGTATTTGGGTACAGCGTTGTATGACCGTGCAATTGTCAGTCAAAGTGTGTCAGTGCTGAAAATAAGTCAGGGCAGGAGGGGGGTTTAAGTGGCCAGTAAGGAAGTGGTTAAAATGCAGGCCAGCAGACCAATTCCATCCACTGCAAGCTACAAACTTTCACCAACAGCAAATAATCATCTATTCATAGAAGAAATTAGCTGAACATTCCAAATTCTTTATTAGGCTACATTAAAATTGGCACAAAATAGCTACCACCTAAAAATTAGAAATCACAAAATTTATAATAAAGAGGTCAGTGCCACACTCAAGACGACAGATCCCAATTAAACAAAATGACCACCATAAAAACAGAGGGAACAACAGCACAGGTCTCACTCTGAAAATTGGCAGAAAAGTTGTCAGTATGTTGCAAAACAAAAAGACAAAATTACAAAAATAAATCAATGTTCCACCTACTGCATGTTTAAGGGCTGGTTCAAACTTGTGTGATGCCAGACATTGCATGTGATTTGCAGCGCACTGCTGTTCACATCACATGTGATGTCTGTGCGATGCGATTTCAGCCATCGATGGTATGGCTGATATCACACCGCATTGGGTCCAAAACGCACACAAGACCCTTTTTTCTGTTCGGACCAGAATCGGATTGCATGGATGTTCACACATATGTGATCTGATTCATGTCCGAACTGTCAGTTTGCAGTGCGATATGCAAGCTGAAATGGGGGTGTCGTTAACATATGACACTCCCCAGCAGTTCGCATATGGCAGGGTGAACTGCCGTTTGAGTCGGATACGATGCAGGAACCCGAAAAAAATTCACAGGGTTCTCGCTTCGCACCAGTGTGAACCGGGCCTAAGACCTATTGGTGTCCTGGTATCTAGAGTAAATATCCACCATACTTCTCGCTGGAGTAGGATGCAATGTAGGTCGCATCCTCTAGGTGGTCTATTAACCTGCTCTATGCCAGAGAATAAAAACATATCCAAATTACCATTGTGTACCTCTCTTAAATGTTTTGAAACATTTGACATATTGAATCATTTTGTTTAATTGGAATCGGCCTTCTTAAATCGGTTTGTGGACCAGACCGCTTTGTAATTATAAAGACCATTTTGTACCACTTTTAATGTAGCCCAATCCATGAGCACCGACCCTCAGCACTATGTGATAACAGACTGAGTGTGGGCAAAGTTTTTTCAGCACATAATCATGGGATGTGAGAAAGCAGACTTGCATTGAGGGCTTGTTCACACCATTACCATTGGAGCTTTTTCTGCACACAAGTATGATGTGAACAGGACACATAAATTACAACTGTTTATGTGCCCAGTTTACGCCATACATGTGCAGAAACAGAACAGACGGCCTCTATATTTGTCTCACAGCCAGAATCCAGCACCGAGTAATGCATGTAGCTGAAGCTATATATAGTACATATAGCACTTAGAGCTAGACAGGGCTGTTTAGCAGGTAGGGTTCTTAAACCTCATGGACATTGTGTATAAAATTTGCTTTGCAAGCAGTAAAATGGCTAAGAGAAACCAGATTTAATGTTTTGCATGATGTGGTGTCTAGAAACCTGGAACAGATTCTGGATAATACACACTTGGGCCAAAAACTAGCAATAAAATCCTATGTAAGCAGCAAAACCTCATAAATCTAGAGCACTGTGACCCTTTCTCCCTGCTGACACAGGACTTTTGCTGTCTGATTAGTGTAGCTGAAAATAACTCTTGCTGGAATAAGAATGTAAATCATTTAGAAATTAAAAAAAATGAGAGCAAAGCATGGCAGGTCACTGATAAGCTTCTTCAGATGTTTTTAAACGTTCTAACCACTTTTGACATTTGTAAGTTAACAGCTATAATTGTAACTGGTGAAATAAGTGCACAAATCAGAACAAATACTAGAGTTTAAACAGTTTAGATTTTTACTATTGATAAATGTAGAGAAATATGAAAACTCAGCAATGGTTTCATATAAATTTAAAACCTTAATGGATAATATTGGCTAGGACAAAATACTGCTCCTTAACTTGCTTGGCCCTCACCTGTTATAGATAGGTGCTGGGCTACAGCAATATGGAGTAAGACCTTGCCTTTATTTTTCACCCCCTCTACCAAGATACTGACGTATTACTGTACCATTCTCCTCTGGCCAGCAGGGGGATACGTGCTTGGCCTATACATGGTCCGAATCTCGGCCGGTTCCTGCAGAACCGACTGAGATTTGAACAATCTATGTGCCTTAGTCTGAGTTACTAAGGACTATGATTTATGCAGTGTGACAGTGAGGTGCATGGGAAGCATTAGGTTGCTCTGGGACAGGTAGGGGCCTGCACACATTTAGGTGTCACTACAGTGGGCTGTCCTGGCATTGGCCGTTGCTTTCATGGTGGAGGGATTTACCACTCATCACAACCACATTTGATTGTCACAGTCATTTCTTGGACTGGTTTACACGTCATAGATACTCTTATACAGAGTTTACTCTATTTTTTTTTCAGCTTGACAACGCCTATGCCACTTACAACTCCTAAAAGCCTGTCTGTGCATGGACACCTAGAACATCATGAAGAGGCATTTTTTAAGCTGCAAAAAAAAAAAAAACTGTCGGACATTGCTAAAAGCAGCTGTAAAAACATTCTGTATGCATGAGGCCTTATTATTACTATATACAAGAAAAAAACTAAACGGTGGGTGTTAAAACATGGATCTCATTAATGGTGCACTACAAACACACACGTCATACACATAGGATGAAGGGATTAATGTATAGGATAGGGGGTGGAGGAGGGGGTTAATATACAGATCTTGCAGTGTCAGTAAAGAGAGGCGTCCAAAGACAACTTGGTTAACCAGCATTAATGGGAGTTGTTTTACTCTGTGCCACTTATAAATGACACTGGGTAAACAACCATCCATTTCTGCGGTTTTCAAAGTATGAAGGCAGTTAAGGTGTCTGCTACAAAGTTTCTGCCATTTTGTGTTACTGTTTGCACAGTAAATAAAGTGCTCATTAAGCAAGTTATTTTTCCTAACACAGAAAACATGCACTTGAAACCTGCAGACCATTATATGTATGCAAATTCTATTGGATGACCAACTTTACATCTGCCAGATGTGTTCTCTACATATTGCACTGCATAATTTGCCGAACTCTCAAAAATGTCTTCAGTTATAAAACGCAAAAGTTAAAATTAATGTCCCCATTATGCCAATTACAGGAGCAGACCAATGTCATGACTAAACAGTCCCAGGTTCATGAGGTCATTTTACCATTATAAAAGGTGTAGTTCCTTCTTTCCATAAAATCACAGAACCTTAGCTAAAGCTTTTAAAAGATTTAAACTGCCCATATATTTACCACAGATGGCTACTCAGAGCAGCATTTTTTTAAGCTTCATCTTTTTTGGACACAGCCAGTATTTTTTTAAGCTAAACTCCAATGAACATTAAAAACTAACCTTGCATTTATGCTCACCGCAATTCAGGGGTTAAATGCTAAAATGTTGTCAGTGAAAAGTAAAAAAAGAGAGCAAAAACAATACATCTTACTTCAGACTTTGGATGCTGTACAAGGCAAGTTTAATTTTTATCTCCTCCTGCCACCCACTCCACAATTTGCTGGTCAGTCTGACTAATACCATCAACGATAGATTGTTACAACCACTATGTACCACAAAGTAACACAGGAAATAATCTTGCCTGTGGCCAACAAATTATTTAAATTTGTCTCTGAGTGCTGGATATGAGAATCTACAGTAGATGGAATAAATGTCCTTGAGCGAACAGATCTGGTATGTGCAGAAGAGGCCAAGGGTAATCAAGTTGAAGTCTGGGTATGACTGTATACCAGGTTCTTCTGGTCCAGCTTGGTACAATTAGAATCACTGTTTTCCTCTTGTGTTCTACTTTCTTAAGCAGACGAGATAGGATTTGTACTGGAGTAATGGTGCAAAATTAGCCTGAACTGAGAGATTATAGTTAGGGGATCCCTGGTTCTGGCAACAGTTTGATGTTGAATTTTGAGGCTATGATATCCACATCTGGAATTTTCCATTGCTGGCATATCAGATTGAAGACATCTGGATGGAGGGGCCATTTCTGCATCCCAGTTGTCCAGTCTTGGGGTGTGGACCACAAGATAGCTGGACAGTGTGTTTTTGTCCATGAGATTATCTGTTTAGCTTGATGGTTGATGTAAGCCACCATCATAGCACTTTCTGACCTCATCCTGATTGGATGTCCCTTTCAGAAGAGGGGTCCAGGGCTGCAGGGACAACCCAAGTGCTGAGTGCAAAGATGTGGATGAGGAGCTTGGCTTCTTACAGTGATCAAGATCCCATTACCGACCTTGCCAATTTCATGCATAATTAAAGAATTTCAAGTCCAGAATAGGATGAATTCCCAAGTTGGTCTTTGGTACTGTGAACAGGTTGGTGGAGAATCCTTTGAACCTGTCTTGTGATGGTATGGGAACAACTACTCCACCTGGGACAAGGGATGGTTCAGGGCATTCAGCAAATCTGTATTTCAGCAGTTTTTGGTTGATTTGAAAGTGATGAGGTGGTGGTGTTCTGAATTCAATGTTTTACCCCTTTGAAACCACGGCTTGAACCTATAGGTCTGGGGTGTTTGTGACCTAGACAGTGGCAAACTCCACTCTTCATTGTGAAAAGGGATTTGGAGTAGGACTTGTGGGTCAAGCCTTGCGTTAAAAGTAAGGGCTGAACTTAGGTTTTAAAGTTAAGGCCTGGTTAGAGAGGACAGGCACTCTGCATTTAGAGAGCTAGGAGTTCCTGAGCAGGGTGCTTTTGCCATTGTCTAATTACCTAAAGGCACGTGTGTTCTGTACAATTAGGATTTTGACTCTTTGGTCACTATAGGTACTATGCTAACACATTATTTAACGTGTATGCCATTGTTATGCTTTCCACCCTTCATCAATAAATTATTGATTAACTATTTAAAAATTATTACAAAGCAACTACAGGATGTGTATTACAATAACCCCTCTATAATGACCAAACACGGAGTTAAGCTTAAGTCAAACAAGACCCAGGTTCATGAATAGAGCAATGGCACAGTGGTAGAACAAAGTATTTGTGATTAAATTTATTGCATTTATTTATTGTAGTGTATAGCTGTTGACAGGTGTAGAGTCACAAAAAAACACAATATATTTTTTTGGTTAGCTTGATGCAAGCTTAGAGCGCAACTTTACATATGATGCAATTACTGATAAAAAAAAAAAAAGTCCATTTACATACATATTAGTGGGTTTCAAAGCATCCAGGGAGCTCCAAAACCTACGCTGCCTGACCTCACAACACTGCCCCTCCTAATCAACCCCAGTTAAGTCAGACAGGCAACTGAAAAAAGAAGTGCACTGCAAGCAACCCAACATGTTTGAGAACCTTGTGCAATGCTACAAAGCCTGATCATCTCTTGTAGGACTTACTCCTTTCATTCTTTTATATGAAGTGCAGGGGAGAGTAGAAATTCAATTTAAAGCTTAATTTCAGGTAATTATGCTAGCAGAATTTCAAATGCATTTAATAATGTCTGGACTAAATTCACAGTGCAAATAAATAGTATGTTTGTATGCTTGCCTGGAGTTTTACACTAAAACAGCAGAGTTGTACAAGCAGGTTAAAAACATTTATGCCTTAGGGATGTTCCCAAAAAGGTATACTCTACAAGAATAAATGCTACACTGGCTCATAACAATGAAACAGTTGGAAATTTCAAAAAAATAATATGATGATTCTCTCTTCAAAATAAACATAAAATCTGTTTTGTGATACACCTGAAGCCTGAGAGATGACACGCTCAAGATCACTTTAAAAACAGCAATTCCATGGGAAATATTCAAAAGGCTTTACCAATTTATATTGTTGGTCTGTAGAACGAAGTGTAAAAATTTGCAAGAAAAATCAACTTTTTTTTTTTTTTTTTTTGTACTACTTCAGACTCTATGCCCATGGGAAATGTCCATGCTTTTTCTGCCTGTTTTTATTTAAAGTGGAGGTTCACCCGGGAAAGAACGCCCAGTCCCGAAGACCCATACCCGGAAGCGGCGGAGAAGATCGCTCTCTACAACGGTAAGTACAGCTTCGATTTTAAAACTAGCCGATTCCCCTAGACAAAATGAGCATCAATCTAAGGGTATTTTTTTTTTTTTAAGGGTGAACTCGCACTTTAAAGTATAACTAAAAAGGGAAACACTTCTTTTGTTTTAGATTTGGATAGAGTGTAGAGGGATTAGTACACCTGTGAGTTTTTATTGCTGTCAGTGCCTATAACTTCTCAGTTCAACATAGAAACTTCTCATATTGACCTTTTATACGTTGGAGAAAAAATATTATTGTGAAAAAAGAAAAAAAACATTTTTTTTTTTTTAAACCCACAAAATTATACTATTTTATCAAATTGATCAATCCAACATTTAACATGATGTGGCACAAATGCATTTTTCCATACATAGCTCATGCTTTTCAAATAAAGGAACAACTTCCAGTCTTGTTACACACAATTATGATCTCAAGCACAAATAATATTCCTTACATCATATGCAAGTTAAGAACACTAAGGTGAACGGTGAAATACCCAAGACTATGGTAATTTCAGTCACATCTATGTGTCAAATTTGTGCAGATATTCTTGACAGCAGACAAGAAAAAAGGCCCCCGATAGAAAGCACACACAGATGTGGAGATGGACATTCTAGGCAATTCATCATAGCACAAATAGAACAGAGGACATGGGCAAATCAAAACCCGGAGTACCATATGTTCCCATTACCAGAAAAATGTTATCCTGCATAAACTGATAAAAGCCATGCCAACTGACAGTTGTTCCTTCTGCCTCTCTTTAATTTACGGAGATTGTATTACATTACCTTGGATTACAATTTCATGCTTCAGTGTACCAGAAATATCATGATGTTCAAAAAGTCCTATTGGCAAGGAGTGAATATCTGAGTATTCTACAAACTGCTACAAAATGTTAGTAACAGGATTGCAAACAGGAACATTTTATAACTTTAGATCTATATATACAAAATTATAAAAAAAAGCATGTATTCATTAACAGCTTTCCGACCGCATACCGTAAATATACGGCAGCAAGGTGGCTCACATGCGCTGGATCGCGTACCTAGTACGTGATCCAGCACTTTTGGGTTGTGGGCACGACGGTGGCCCGCTACCCCTGTGATTATTCACAGCAAGAGCTTATCAGTGGGTGCCGCGGACTCGATGTCTGCCGACAGCTGGTGATTATTCATTACACAGGCAGAAGCCAGTCTGCCTATGTAAACAAGGCAGATTGCAGTTCTGTCAGCGAGGAAGACATTGATCATGTGTTCCTAATAAGCAGGAACACAAATTGATGTCTTCCCTTAGTACAAGCACCTCCCACAGCTTAGTAAAGCACAAGCTAGCAACACATCTAAACCTTTGATCACCCTTGATGTTAATTAGGGTTGCACCAATACCACTTTAAGACTGAGGACTTGCCGATACCATTTTTTTTGTCATGTGACAATGGCACCGATGAGACAGCACTGATGAGGTGGCACCAATATGCAGCACTGAGGAGGATGCACTAATATGCAGTTATAAGCACCAATCTCCCTGTATAGCTTTCAATAAAGCAGCTGACAGCCACGGGATGGAGAGGAGGACAAGTGGCTGTCAGCTACTGCTTTATTGAAAGTCATACAGGGAGATTGGTGCTTACAACTGCCACACTGATAATCTGTGAGGTTGCCTGCCCCCCCTGCTATGCTGAGGACGCCAACAACAGTTAATGGATTAAGCATTGGAGCATTTGCACAAGTACTTGTGCAAATTCTCAGCATAAATAATAGTATCAGTGCAACCCTAGATAAGTGAAACTCCTGCGCGGTCTGTGAATGGAAAAGGGGGGGGGGGGAGAGTGACAGGGGCACTGCTGCAAATATTAGGAAGGTCTACCTTGATAGACAAATGTGATACATAAAACAAGTGTAATATATATGCGCTGTGAAAAAATATTAAAGTTAATACTAGAAAAAATGTGAATGGAGGAGGAACATAAGTGACTAAAGGACAGTGAGAAAATACAATATGATAGCAATAAACTGAACAGTCTCTACATGTACAGGGTGATACACATATGGTCTATGAAAAAGTCCAGCAAAACAAAAGGCCACACAGTTCTTGATAGATCTGATCCAACCGATGGATGAAAATATAAAGAGGCACTTAAATGGAAGAGACCCCGTAACCGAAGACTAGTGAGAAGGGTAAGCCGCACACCATAGAGCAGGGATCCTCAAACTACGGCCCTCCAGCTGTTGTTGAACTACACATCCCATGATGCATTGTAACACACTGACATTCACAGACATGACTAGGCATGATGGGAATTGTAGTTCCTGCACAACTGGAGGGCCGTAGTTTGAAGACCCATGCCATAGAGTCTCACACACACCTCCAGTGGTCCCAGCAGCTCACCTCACGGCTAGTGAATAAAGCCTGTTAATCAAACACTTGCACCTGAAGTCCTGGTCAATAAAATCAAATGTAGTTCTTATGGTCCCAGTGTAGAGCAGTACATGCAAAACAAGAGAACAGCAGGATGGTGTAATTCTGATATACCGGGGAGCCTTGCACATAACCAGTGTTTGAATGCATTCACATGAATGTAAAAATATGAGGCTTATCTCCACGAGCAGCGAGCTTGTCAGTGTCCTGCTTCTCTTTCTCCAAGTCTCCCGTGTGCCAGGCTGGAAGTACTAGGTGACTCGGGTGGAAGTGTCACAAAAGAGGAAGAGGGCAGGAGGGCACATTGCATAATTCAGTAAAAACAGGTGAATTTTAATAAAACAGCATACAAAAGACTCACATTTAAGCAGATAAAATTAGCATGGTATCCACGAGTGGCGAACTCGTATTGCCGTCCGTCGGATGCTAGAGTGTGTCCAGCGCTCCAATCCCGACGCGTATCGTCACACCAAGTGATGAAGTCATCCCTGATGAAGTCACGTGGTGTGACGATACTCGTCAGGATTGGAGCGTGGGCACACTCTAGCATCCGAGTGTGTCCAGCATCTGAGCCAACAGCGGAGAGCGGCGAACATAGAAGAAGACCCCCCAGAGTGGAGAAGACCCCCGGAAAGCGGAGAAGACCCCCAGAAAGCGGAGAAAACCCCCCCCCCCGGATAGCAGAGAAGCCCCCCCCCCGGATAGCGGAGAAGACTCCCGGATAGCGGAAGAAGAAGCCCCCCTGCAAAAAGAGCTAAAGAAGACAGGAGGTGCCTCCGGAGCAGACAAATAAATTATTTTAAAAACTTGTGTCGTGTGTTTATTAACTTTACCACTTTGCCTCCAGGTGAATGGTTTGGGGTACGATGTACCCCATATCCATTCACTTAGGGTGGGGGGCCGTTATCTGGGGGCCCCCTTATTTGAGGGGGCTCCCAGATTCCGATAAGCCCCCCTGCCCCAGAGCACCCAACCTCCCCATGTTGAGGGCATGCAGCCTGGTACTGGTCAGGAGGGGGCGCTCGCTCGTCCCCACTCCTTTCCTGGCCGGTCGGGTAGCGTGCTTTGGATACGGGTCTGGTATGGATTGTAGGGGGACCCCTACGCCGTTTTTTCGGCGTAGGGGGGTCTCCTTACAACCCATACCAGACCTAAGGGCCTGGTATGCTCCTGAGGGGGGAACTCATGCCGGATTTTTATTTAAAATCCGGCGGGGAGTTCCTCCTCAGGATTCATAACAAACGCCGCACACGTGTAGAATTGGCGGGAATCCAAGTCGGATCCCCGTCGCTTCTATGACGGCTTTGTCTCCATCGCGGCAAGCCAGCTCGGCGCTGGCTCACGCGATGGGGCTCGTAGGTGGTCAATCTCGCCGAGAAAGGGAGCGAGATTGACACAATATCGCGGTCACCCACTGTAAGTTAACCTTTTTACAAAAAAAAGTATAAATGATTATTTTTTGCAGGTAAAAAAAAAAATACATGTATTTTATGCTTTAGGAGCCTGGAAAGCATTGCACCGGCGATCAGCAGATTACTAATTTAATGCAGGACTCCCGCAGACCTGTCAGTGTACGTTCTTGCTCATACTACGTAGCACACTCATGTAGGATAAATCAATAACAGCACTGTGGTAGTTCACTGAGAACTGCATGACGACAGCCTCTAAGATTGTTGGGACTTGTAGTTTTTCATTCACGAAAACACTGAATGAGCAACGTGGCCAGAAGGGGCGGAGCACCACATGGCCGCATTACTTGACAGCTAGAAGAGGGAGAAGATCCCTGCTAGTCATCAGAGCAAGAGATTGGGGGAGCGGAGGGTGTTTCTTTCATAACCTGATAAGTTACACACCCTGGATATGGGTGTTGTATGTTATGAAAGACAAACTAATTCTTTAAAAAAAAAAAAAAAAAAAGTCTCCCAGCCTGTTCCTTAATTTTGCTCTGTAGACAGATATGTTTTTGTCATATGTTTAAATCTGCTCCAAAGAAACAATTAGAATTTATTTAAAATAAAAATCATAGCTCCACGACGCCACACTATTCCCCGGACCAGAGGGGGATACGCGGTGACACAAAGCGGCTAGACTTCCGTGGCAGAAGCTATCGGTCTACACCTGCTATTTGAGGCTGAGGGACAGCATCCATCCAGTGTCCACCTACCCTCCATTTACAGGCTGCTGCACAGATTCAGTATAGCCCTGCGCTCAAGGCGGGCACCTCTCAATACACAGAGGATGAGCCAGCCGAAGTCCTATAGATGACCACGGAATCGGTAAAGTGGATGTGGAATGACAGCCGTTGATGAGATACTTGCTACATTACATGCTCTGTACCAAGCGTCATGTACTGCTCTGAGTAACCACATACAGGCAATTTTGTCTGTGTGGCCCATCAGCGCCAACAGTAAACCACTTACAGCAGTTGCACACGCAGTGCCTTTATCAAGTCACCTTATTAATCCCCATCCGGGAAAATCATCATTATAGTGACTTATAAACTGTGCACATATTGCGCTCAGCCAGCATTGGGATTGTTCTACGTATCATACAAGGACACTTCACCAGAGCATCACATACCCGCAGCCGTGGGTTCCCCTTTTCAGCCCTCAGCATTTACAACTGTGTTCACACCCCATTTACTACACGGCCATCTCCCCCACCCCCCGCGGGGACACATTTGTTTTTTTCCCTTTACTTATCCAGTGTGATTATTTAAACCATATACGGAAGATTTCCGTTGGGGACTACAAAAAATGTTGACAATTAGGCGTCCGGACTGTCTTTGTACTTATTACATGTCAGTTATTGTCCTCTGTGTTTTTTGTTTATACGCACACAGTAAATGCATGTTACTGGTGCTACTCTGCCTGTATATAGAGACTAGTGTCTAGGTCATTGGCTTATATTAGCATCTAGCTGCTATTTTATATTGTAGGGATACCTTATTAAATAAATTATTTTTCATATTTTTTCATTAATCTTGAGTCTTGTCCATCACTACCCATAGTAGCCCCTTATATCTTTAGGGTTCCCTTTTTCTTTGGGTTCCCTCTATAATAGCGCCCAGTTTTTTGCATATATGTCTTGGCTACGGTAGAGACCTCACACAGGAGGAGCGACTACTCATAGTGTCCCTACATTTATCCAGCAGCCACTCTACAGGGACATGTTCATCAACTGTTCTTCAAACTACTGAGTACCATTTTTAGTTGCAATGAAACTTCAGTAAAAAGGGACTAGCCTTTTTACTTTCTCCAGGAAGGATGCTGTCCAGTGAGCAGTCTTCCCAAGGGAGGTCTGGGTTGAGTTCAGTGAGGCCAGTGGGATAAAATCTTATTTGTAAACACAAATGAGTGTTGGGGCTTGTGAGGCATGGGATCTGCACTGCTTTTTGCTTGGGAGCTTAACTGTGGGTATAGGATTGTGTATATGGGATTGCATGTATTTGTTTTTGGGTTGAAATATAAGGACTTGTGTCTTGTTTCAACCTGACAATGTAACTATGAACGAAAGATGAGCACATCTGCACCATGATGGTAAGCTGGTAAGATCACCGAAGAGTTAAGGGAAGTCGGTGTGGAGATCCAGAGAGCTGGTTCAGGTGAAATTTCAAGATGTGAACTGTCAGAAAAGCTGTCAAGTGGTCAGGGACGTTGTGACCAATCAGGAACACTTTTTACCACTCCTCATTCATTTCACATTTTGCCTATCTTAACAACTTGATCCAGGAGAGGAGCACTCCGTGCAGACTGTGAACTCACTTTTAAGCTGTTGATATTACGCCAACACATTTGTGAGTGCATAACACACAATTTTTAATGCATTTTCTTTAAATAAAATGCACTGCACCCAGTGGCTTCTTTCTACTCATTTTTTTTACAGTGTCTGGGTTTCCAATCCGCTAAAAAAAGCAGTCTTGTTTAGTTAGCTGAGCCAGGAGACTAATGATTATTTTTACAGCCAATGCCTCTGGAATAGTTGTTTGGCTTTGCCAACACTGTATAATTTGGTGTTCATTTTGATAACTTCTGACAGAGTTCTTCATTTTCCCTCTTTACTTTGTGGCAGTTCTCTTTTTCTATTTTACTTAACTCTGGCCATCCATTAGCACATCTCTTAATTGCCATATACTATCCAATTTTGATTGTATGGATAACCATTTTTGGTCCTCTAGCAAGAGGAGCCTGCGCTTATAAGTTTATTCTTGTTACATAGTGAGTCATAGCAGTGTCAGAGAAGTTGTTTTATTCTTTTTTTACAGTTTATAAAACCATGCAAAAAGAGGGAAAGCTTATGGGGGGATAAGATACACATTTAATGTATATAAAACCTTAAAAATATATATTTTTTATGTATTTTACCAAATAGAAAAAAAATATAATTGTATTTTTTACCAAATAGAAAATTAAATATCATTGAATGACACTCGTGTCTGTGTATGTGCAATCATAACTTGTGTGCACCAACAAACCTTCCTCTCCCAATTAAAAGCATATCCCAGCATTAGATTATTTATTTTTTACCTTGTTCCTGTAGACACTACCAGGCTTGAAAAAAATCTTGCAGCCGACAGGTGCTTGGTTCCTATAAACATAGAATACCCCCAAACCTCCCTCCCCCTCTAAACATAAAACAAGTGAAAATTTCACGGCTTGACCATACCTTGAAAAGACTGTTTCGCTCGGTCAACCAGCTCTTCTATAGAATAACTAGCAAGCTCTCCCCTTGCATGTTTTGTTTTGCAGTAGGTACACGCATTTAGGCACCTACAAAATAAAATACCAATAATAATGTTTGTGTGAACCGTGCAGATTTGTCTTGTAAAACATAAAAACTTGACGACTATAATAGGTTGCAAGGGTTTTGGCAAACTTGTGGATTCCCAACTACTTGTTCTGTATAGAAACAAAGCACATGACACCCCTTAGAATTTGCTGAACTATCGCGCCCGGTCTCCGTCAATCATAGAGACTTCAGTGACCATCTGGTCGGCCGGAAAATCTCTATGGTAAACATTTGGGGCCGGCGGATCCCGTCTCCGACGCACCGGAGGGCAGCGGGAGTGGGGGATGTCCCCTCTCGCCTCCTGTAAGAACGATTAAGCAGTGGAACAGCTGCTATGATCATTCTTATGGTGAAGGGAATCGCCGGCTGAAAAAGCTGATATCTAAATGATGCCTGTAGCTGCAGGCATCATTTAGATATACCCGCACAAAGTCAAGGATGTCACATGACGGCTGGTGGGCGGGAAGTGGTTAAACACCACACTACCTGCCTGAAGTTAGCATGTTTTCCCTGTTCAAACCATACATGTGGGCTCTCACACTGGAGACAATGGAGCAGCTTTTTAAGGGAAGATTCCAGGCACTATTTTTAACGCTATAGCGCCTGCAATACGCCCTCAGTGTGAAGGGGCTCTGAGGGTAGTTTACACCAAAACAACGTCATCAGGATCTGTTCCAAAAGCATTTGTGCATGTACATTTTTGACATGTTTCAGATGCTTTTTTCCTTCCTCTTGCTGCCCCCCCCCCCCCCCCCACTGTACTGGGGTCTGGTGCATTTTAGTAGTTTGGTGCAGAATAAATGCAGCATGTTATTTATTTATTTTCTGAAAACACAACACACTGGAACTGCAAGCACTGGTGTGCACTATGCAATTGAACACCATGTAACCTAATTTGTATGTGTTTTGGATGTATAAAAAAAATAAAAACACTGAAAATCATGTGGTGTGAATTAGTCCTCAATATCTAGAAAAAACTCAAGACAATTGATACCAATTATACAATCTATGGCCCCAATTAAAAGCCACGTCTATACTTTCACACCCACTCTTGTCCAAAAAAAGTACCAAACCTGAATCATTTCTGCCCTGTACCTAGAGTATGTTTGTTTCTACTGATTTAAAAGAATACATGTTCATAAAAACAACAACTAGCTGCCAAGAAGATATAAAATAGTCACAACTTTAAACAGGTCTATGTTACATAATTGTGTCAATTGTAAGCACTCAGTAAAATGATGAGTTGGCACACATGAGATTTACTTATGTTCTATAACCTAAATGGAAAAAGATTGAAAATATTTACAATTCATACAAACAAAAAGCTGACATTTAAAAGAGTGCATTTAGTACTGTTCAACCTATGGGGGGAAAAAAAAAAAAAAAAAACACATCAGCACATAATCTAGCACAGGCTCCATGAGCTGTAAGACTTTTAAAACATGACAGGATAGAACAATTCATGCTAGCGTACGGTGCCTTTCCCTACTTTACGGTGTGGCTAAAGTTGCCTTGGGCCAAATTTTTGCCTTCAAAGGGACATTAAAAGACTTGAGCAGGAGGACTTTGATAATCCGAGTCATATTCCTAGCAAACAGGATTTCACATCTGAAAGAAATCCCAGTTGGAGTGCTACATTGTCTGAGACAAAGGTTAAACTGTTACTGGAAGTCAACCGCTCTCATCTAAGAAAGAAAGGTGGGAAGACTGACCAGACAGCATACAGTAGATGCTGCAGTGACGGTGCAAGACAGTTTTAATAGATCTCATGAGACATGTTGTGAAAACAGACATCCCCGAATGCTGTGTCAGCAGTCTCATTACTGATGGTATAAAGATGAAAGGCAAGCTCTATATTTCTTTCCTGTCAGTTTGTACACTTCAAGAACTGACATTTGATGAAAATGTGACTTTAAGAACAGCTGTCCTGACACCACAAGATCTGACATAATTCTGCCAGTGAACCTTTCCTCATTTGAGACACCTGAGAAACAATGCTGAAAGATTTATGAAGTGAAACCGGATTAGCATGAGCTGGTAATATACAATTGTGACTGTAAAATCATGAATTCACCACCAATAAATCTGCCTCAAGCGTGATTAAGAGCAAGCAAAAACCGGGTGTTGGTATAATCCCAGCTCTTGCAAAGGTTTAACAAGACATATGCTACACTCAACAGATGCAGAATGCCACAAGAAACATGGGTCATGTTGAAAACGCTTTACACTTAAAGTGATACTAAAAACACTGTCATTTACATCATCCCTTCTATATGAATGATGGCACTTTAACTATTTAACCACTTAAGCCCTGGACCATTTGGCTTGCCAAAGACCAGGCCACTTTTTGTGATTTGGCACTACGCCGCTTTAACTGACAATTGCACGGCCGTGCGGCGTGGCTCCCAAACAAAATTTACATCCCTTTCTTTCCACAAATAGAGATTATGGAGGCATTTGATCACCTCTGCGGTTTTTATTTTTTGCGTTATAAACAAAAATAGTGACACATTTTGAAAAATTCTATATATTTTTTTATTTTGCTTTAATAAATATGCCTAAAAAATATATTAAAAAAACAAGTGTTAATCAGTTTAGGCCGATACATATTTTTGGTTAAAATAAAAAACGCAATAAGCGTTTGATTAGTTTGTGCAAAAGTTATAGCATCTACAAAATAGGGGAGTTTTATGACATTTTTACACTAGTAATGGCGGCGATCAGCAATTTTTATTGCGACTGCGACATTATGGCACACACATCGGACACTTTTGACACCATTTTGGGACCATTGTCATTTTTACAGTGATCAGTGCTATAAAAATGCACTGATAACTGTAAAAATTACACTGGCAGTGAAAGGGTTACCCTGTAGGGGGAGCTGAAGGGCTTAAGTGTGTTCTAGAGAGGGATTCTAACTGTTAAAGGGCGTGGCTATGAGTGACATCATTGTTCGCTGTTCCCGATGATAGGGAACAGACAATCAGTGACATGTCACTAGGAAGAACGGGGAAATGTGTTTACACCGACATCTCCCTGTACATCAAGTCCGCGGGTCCCGCAGGCACAGTCATGGACAAAAGTGGGAGATAAAAAACAGCAAGTGTTTTTCTGATTACAAAATTTATTGATAGGAGGAGCAGCTGTGAGGACGATGCTAAATGCAGAAGTTATGTGCGCCGGGGACAAGCTACTGATTGCATGTAGTTAATTTAGTGACACTTAAGTGCATATCGCTCTCATTTTTATAATATATATATATATATATATATATATACATACATATACACACACACACACACACAGTACAGACCAAAAGTTTGGACACACCTTCTCATTCAAAGAGTTTTCTTTATTTTCAGGACTATGAAAATTGTAGATTCACACTGAAGGCATCAAAACTATGAATGAACACATGTAGAATTATACATAACAAAAAAGTGTAAAACATTTCATGTGATATATTTCATATTCTAGGTTCTTCAAAGTAGCCACATTTTGCAGCAGACACATCTCTAGAACTGTTAAGAGGAGACTGTGTGAATCAGGCGCCTTCATGGTAGAATATCTGCTAGGAAACCACTGCTAAAGAAAGGCAACAAGCAGAAGAGACTTATCTTCCAAATTAAGAGTATCCCGCACCGCGGTGATAAGTGCTTCAACCAGCGCCCTATAATGCGCTGACCCAGACACGGAGTCATCCTCACTGTCCAGTCGTGGGCCGCATCCTCTAACACGAGAGAACCAGGGCCAGGAGCCGCAGCTGGGTCCGAATCCGAGTTATCCCCCGAAGACTGTGGGGGAGGGGGAGTTTATCCCCCTTTCCCCAGCACACCGCCTGCACACTGGCAACAAAAGCCTCCAGGACTGCCGACATAGCATCCACAGATAGCAACTGGTGTCTTTGCACCTGCTGTAACACAGGTATGTTTGGGGAAGAAGCATCAGCTTCTGACGCCATGCTGACCCACTCGCCTTACACCCCTGGGATGTAAGGCAAGGTACACAGTCCACCCTCCTAGCTGCTACAGAAGCAGAGGAGCCCCCCAGAGAGGACTTACCACCCGAGCCAGGTACTGCACAGCTCCCGTCCGCACTATCCCGCCTGAGCATGCTCTCCCACACAGCCACATGTGCCACTCTCTCCCTCTGAGGTGTCTCTAGGCTGTTAGCGCCATTCAGAGAACAGATACCACTGTGAACAGGAAAAATAGCACCAGACACCGCCAAAATGGCCGCCAGTAGCATGAGGTAAAAGGCAAAAAGCACACAAATAAGGCAGTGAACACCCGGGGGCCCCCGAACAGAGCCCCCCCCCCACACATGGCAGCAGGAGAGCAGACCCCCAGGCAGAGAATGGCACCCCCCCTAGGTGGTCCACCGGTCATACACAGCCAGTTTAGCTTCACAGAGCATAGGAAGGAGGAAGTAAGGGAGAGCAGAAAGGAAGGATGGAAACCCCCTAATCGACCTCCCCGGGAATGCCCAGTCGTTTTTGCCCTGCTTCGGCAGGATGACTGCTGGAAGCATTACTGATAGACCCATCACCCTAGCGGTACGGCGTGGCTGTCGGCCCTGGCACACTGACACAGACAGCAATAGCCTGGTCATATGTGTTCCCCTGAGCATGTAGCTCACCCGGCCACCCCTGGAGCAATGGGGCATGTCGGGGCCGACCAAGCACGTAGCTAAAGGTCTGCACACGCTCGATGGTCGAAACTGGGGAGACTACAAGGTTCTAGGATATCCAGCCTGTCACCCACTCGGCAGTTTATAGTATATCTCAGGATCAAAAAAAAAAGGGAAATAAATTGAAAAAAAAACTCCAGGACCAATGGGCCCACAGAGAGCCAGGTCCTTCTTGTATGCTAGGCAGAAAAAAACAGCTGCTGGATGCAGGAAGAGGGGTTGAACCAGAGGGACCACCCCCTGGGTGGTACTGTACAGTTTTGATGCTGTTTAAACCTTAAACGCAACGGTTCAAAAACAGAACTTCTCCTGTTTCAAGCCAAGCGAAATTCTAATTCTGGGTAAAATTATCACCCCTAGCACCAAAGTTAAAAGTCTTGGAGTCATTTTTGACACCTACATGACGATGGATGCACAAATAGGGTCAGTAGTCAGCGGATCGCATCATCTGCTGCGCCTACTACGCAGACTCATTCCCTTTATCCCAAAAGAAGACATAGCAGTCGTGGTGGGAACAATCATCAACTCCAGACTTGACTATGCAAATGCCCTCCATCTCGGACTCCCCAAATACCAAATCACTCGTCTGCAAGTCGTTCAAAATACGGCCACTAGACTTGTGACTGGGAAAAAAACATGGGAACCAATCTCACCTTCACTGAGATCCCTTCATTGGTTGCCAGTAAAAGACAGAATTACTTTCAAGGTACTCTGTCTAACACATAAGTGTGTTCAAGGAAATGGCCCCCAATATCTATGCGAAAAACTAAAAGCGCACAACTCCAATCGCGTTCTGCGATCCACCAACCAAAATCTACTCCAGATACCCAATGCCAGATACAAGTCCAAAGGAGAACGGAGATTTGCAGTCTAAGGACCCAGGTTATGGAACGCTCTACCAACCAGCATCAGGCTGGAGGTAAACCACTTCGCCTTCAGGAGAAAGATCAAAACCCATCTCTTCTGAGGGCCCAGGGAATGGATACCAAGCGCCCAGAGGCGATTCAGTTCGCATGTGTTGCGCTATATAAGTTTTTCACTCACTCACTCTTTTAAACACTTTAACATGTTTCTGCCTAGTCTTCGCCTGATAGAAGGCTAATACCCTAATGTCAAGATTTAATGGAGCTGTGTCCGTCCATGAACGAAAGAGAAACTTTGATTTTTACACGTCATGCAACATCAGCTCACAATGTTGGAGCGTTTGTCGCACCAGTGTGAACCTGGCCTTATAAATATAGCCATGAGTGCGCTTAATGTTCTCTGTTTTATGCCAAAGGAGGAAAGCACGTTTTCTGAAATGTTAGTTTGTCAACAAAAATAAATACATTTTAATGCACTTTTACAGGCAGTGGATAAATATGGTACACAAAAATAGAGGCACAGGCAATGTCACATCTGCTCATGTTTTCTGGACAATGCTCAAAACCATTCAAAATACCACTATTTTATAAATGTTATGTCCCCTTGCCGCTCTGTGTCTCTCAGGTGCTGCTGGCAATGCTGCCGGCAATGCTGCCAGTATCTGCTCAGCAAGTTACACACACAGGCCGATGTACTACTTAACCAGAGCAAGGTTTATTACTCAGAACATTATGGCATTCTTACATGGAGGAGTCTTATTCCAAACAGCTTCTGTCCATATCAGATGTAATCCCTTCTCAGCCTCATGTGTCTGCTTCCAGTTCCCCTCACACACTGTCTGACTTCCTGGTACAGCTCCTCCTCCCCCATCATGCATCAGGAGAAAGAGGGTAAAGGTCACAGTGATCTATCACAAACATCACACCTCCTTTCCTTCCCAAAAAAAAAACAAAACATAACAAAACATAACAAGAGAACAAAATGTTGAACACATAACTTAACAAGGCAAGCGAGATCAGTTCAGCAAGTAGTATCTCCAACTCAGTTCTGTGATTTCCGCAGCACTTCATGAGCCCTTTGTCTCTGTTCCCTGACCTCCAATGTGTCCCGTAAGATTTCAGCACTTTGCCAGCGAGGCGTTTGACGTCTTTGACGGGTAGACTTACGAACTGGCACAGCACCGGGAGGGATAGAGTCAGTTAAAGGTTCTGGAGAGGTCAGTGGGCGTCCCACAGACAAATCAGTCTCTAACTCCAGGCACATGTCCGGGCTCCTCAGGAATATGGTCACCAACCGGTTCAGGGTTTGATTGTAAACTTGTGGGATCATGCCAGACACCATGCCATATGTCACCAGCAGAGTTCAGAGTAGACTCTGGTGGGTGGTTAGAAAGAGGGGTCGGGTTTGTCACTAGTGGCCGGCAAATGCGTTTCCTCAATTGTGAAAGGTGTCGCCGAACACAAATACCGTCCTCCAGGCGGACAAGGTACATTCTTCTGCCAAGAGTTCCATCAATAACGCCAGGAAGCCAAGGAGGCAAAGCTCTGTAATTCCGAGACCATACAAGATCACCGGCACGGAATCCCAGACGGCCCGGCGGAGGAGGTGTTGGTGACTGTTCCTGCGGACGAACTAAATCAAGTTTGGTGCGGAGATGCCTGCCAAACATAAGAAAAGCCGGTGACAGCCCAGTAGTAGCGTGTTTCGTGTTACGGTACATGATCAAGAATTCCAGCAGCTTCTCTTCTGACAGTCCAACCTGGTCCAGAGTGGACAGTAAGTGCTTCTTAAATGTCTGCACAAATCGTTCTGCCAGCCCATTTGAAGCTGGATGATAAGGAGCTGTTTTGTAGTGTTGGACGCCCAAGCCACTAAGGAAGGATTGAAACTCATGCGATGTAAATTGAGTTCCATTGTCGGAGACTATGTCTGTTGGCAAGCCATATTGAGCAAAGAGCTTCCTTAAGACTAGAATGGTAGCAGCTGAGGTAATAGAAGGCATTTGAAAAACCTCCGGCCATTTTGAATGCGCATCTACCACGATCAAATACATTTTACCCTGGATGGGGCCAGCAAAATCAAGATGGAGTCTGGACCACGGTTCTGTTGGCCATGGCCAAGGTTGCAGGGTTCCTCTCTTTTGGGGTCGCTGGGCTTGACAGCACCCAGGACATTGAGCAACATAATCTTCAATTGCCGTATCCATTTGTGGCCACCAAACATAGCTCCGGGCTCGCTGCTTCATGCGCACCACACCAGGATGGCCTTCATGCAGTATCCTTAGCATGCTTGATTGCAAGTACTGGGGTACAATCACTCTATTGCCCCATTGTAGGCAACCAGCATTAGTCACAAGCTCACATTTTCTGGCAAAGTACGGACGAAATTTACCTGAAACTCAATCTGGCCATCCAGTCTGAACATAAGAGAATATCTGAGACAGGAAAGGATCTGTGGCTGTATGTCTGGCAATCAGGGAGGTGGACATGCAAGATTGTGGCCTGTGTACTTCCACTACACGTATCTCTCAGTGGGTGGTCTCCAAGTGGCAATCTGGAAAATGCATCTGCATTGCCATGGGTATCATGGGAGCGGTATCTGATAAAGCATAAGCTCCTAAAAATAAAGCGTACCTTTGTAAGCGAGATGCGGTTGTTGTAGAAATTCCTTTCTGAGGGTTCAGTATTGACAACAGAGGTTTGTGGTCAGTGATAAGTGTGAACTCCCGACCATAGATGTACGCGTGAAATTTTTTTGTGGCCCATACAATGGCCAAAGCTTCCTTGTCAATCTGGGAGTAGTTTTGTTCTGCTGAGGTTAAAGACCTGGAGGCAAAAGAAATAGGGCGCTCCGTGCCATCCGGCATGACATGGGAAAGCACGGCACCCAGTCCAGAAGGCGAGGCATCACAAGCCAGGATGACGGGTTTCTTTAAATCATAGTGGACCAGAACTCGAGAAGACAAAATGAGTTCTTTAGTAAGCCGAAAAGCTTCTTCACATTTGTCTGTCCATATCCATTTAGCTCTTGCATCCAGTAAGCGATGTAATGGGTAGAGCTGGTGTGCTAGGTTCGGCAAGAAACGGTGGTAGTAATTTAGGAGGCCAAGGTAGGACCTGAGCTGGGTGACATTCCGGGGGGTAGGGGCATGGGTAAGGGCTTTAACCTTTTCTTCAGTAGTGTGTAACCCATGTCGGTCCACCGTGTGGGCACAAAACTCCAGTTGAGACTTGAGAAATTCGCATTTTGAAAGATTGACACGTAAACCATACTTTTGGAGTCTCTCTAGCACAGCTTCAACATTCTTTCTGTGTTCTTCATCAGTGGGACCAGTGATGAGCATGTCATCCAGTAGACATTGGGTGAAAGGTATTCCTGCCAGTACCTCATCCATGATCCGCTGCCAGATGGCTGGAGCTGGGGCTATGCCAAAAACCATGCGGTTATACTGGAATAATCCTTAATGAGTGTTAATGGTCAACAGATGGCGTGAATCTGGGTGTACTTGCAGTTGCAGGTAAGCTTGCTTTAAGTCTATTTTTGTAAACTTTTGCCCCCCAGCCAGTGAGCCAAATAAATTTTCAAGTCGAGGCAATGGGTATTGATCCACAAGAAGTTGGTTGTTCAGAGCTACCCTGAAATCGCCACAAATCCTAATGTCTCCATTCTTTTTCTTGACAGGCACAATTGGTGATGCCCATTCACTTCTATCCACTTTCGTTATGATCTTTTCAGCCAATAGCCAATCCAGCTCTGCTTCCACTTTCTTCCGCAAGGCAAAAGGTACTGATCTTGCCTTACAAAAACGAGGTGTAGCACCAGGCTTCAAGAGGAGGTGGGCCATCTTTCCTTTCACGGTGCCCAAAGAGTCCTCAAAAACCTCTTTAAAACGTGACTTCAGGGATTCCACCCAATGGTCTACTTTAGAAAGCAATGTACATTGGGCAATGGTAAAAGGAGGCATGCCCAGGGCTTTGATCCAGTCCCTTTCATACAGCGGAGGACCTCCATTCCTTACAACATAAAGGCGTAGACTTTGACTGCGGTTGCCTAATGTAACAAGGGGTTTTACATAACCCAAGGGCTGTAGTAGTTCCTTGCTGTAGGTTTGTAGTGTGAGCTTTGTAGGTTTTAACGGCAGGGACAGACCCGATGCCTTTAAATCAGTCCATGAAATGACAGACACAGCTGCCCCTGTATCAACATCCATGGAGACAGGACAGCCATTGAGTGTGACATCCACTTTAATCGCAGGAGTACTCCCAGCTACTCGAAACAGTCCAACATGCTGGACACAGGTCTCCTCAGAGCTGAAACCGTTATTGTCCATATCCACACGGAATGTCTGTTTACGTCTATCTTTTGTGGTAGTGTTCGGGGAGCGAGAGCTGCGGCAAACGCGCCCAATATGACCAGTCTTTCCACAGCGAAAACAACCGACATCCTTGAACTTGAAAGCAGGCGCACTGTGAGTAGTGTTACCACAACGGTAGCAAGTCGGGGTCCCAGAGACAGAAGAATTAGGGTGGCGAGGTTTAAGCTGAGTGGCAGGGGACTGGCGTCTCGAGCGTTGAGTGATAGCAGTGTGGAATATTTCCTCACCCTGGCTTGCAGGAGTTGTAGGTGGTGCCTTTAGTAGGGTGGCGTCCCGTGTTGCCAACTCCATGACCGTAGCAAGGTCAGTGGCTTTCGTCAGAGTCAAGTCGGGTTCTGTGAGTAAACGTTTCTGTATGGCTGGGTCTCAGAGTCCCATGACGAACATGTCACGGAGAGCCGTCTGCAGGTAGTCTCCAAACTGACAAGTGGCAGCTAGTTTACGTAAAGCAATGATATATGTCTTTATATCCTCCCGGCCTGCTGCCTTCTACTGTAGAATTTAAACCGCTCTGCGATTTCTAACGGCTTCGGGTTGTAGTGTGTATGTAGCGTCTGAATTAACTCAGGCAGGGGCTTAGAGGCCGGCTTGTATGGAGAAATGAGGTCTCAGAGTTCCATATGCAACTTGACCCAATGCAGTGAGAAAAACTGCAACTTTCTTATCTACAGTCACATTATTTGCTTACATATACTGTTCCAGCCTCTCCACCCAGGAGCTCCATGACTCAGCTGCAGGATCAAATGGTTGAATAAACCCTATGAAGGCCATGTGTGCTAAAATCCACAATCCTCGTCGCCACTGTTATGTCCCCTTGCCGCTCTTTGTCTCTCAGGTGCTGCTGGCAATGCTGCCAGTATCTGCTCAGCAAGTTACACACACAGGCCGATGTACTACTTAACCAGAGCAAGGTTTATTACTCAGAACATTATGGCATTCTTACATGGAGGAGTCTTATTCCAAACAGCTTCTGTCCATATCAGATGTAATCCCTTCTCAGCCTCATGTGTCTGCTTCCAGTTCCCCTCACACACTGTCTGACTTCCTGGTACAGCTCCTCCTCCCCCATGATGCATCAGAGAAAGAGGGTAAAGGTCACAGTGATCCATCACAAACATCACACTAAACATTACAATTACACTAAATTTCACAAATTCTTTTTTTACAGTTTTGAAATGTTTTTTAGAATTTTAAAAACTCAAGGTAAAAAGTTAGGACATAAAGCATAATTTAATTTGTGAGAAATATATCATGGTTGGAAGTTTCACCACACAATGGCAATGTTTTAAAGCACAAGCAGCACCAACATATTTGGCACTGATGGCTTTTTTTTCACACTGTGTAGGATTGCACTCAAAGTACAAGTTATTGTAACATTCTGCTTTCTCCATAAATCTTCAGCAGACAGGAAAACAGAAACAGGTCAAAGGAAAAACAAAGTGTACACTTAGGTAATCTTTAATTAGAACACATGCTTTGAAGAAAACGCTGCAAGTACATTTTGTGTAAAAACTTTGTAAACAAAAAGTTCAGTTCATAAAAACAAAACGCATTACTTGTCCATAAAAAGGAGCCAATTATTGAATCAAAAGAAAGAACCCATCAATTTGCTGGATAAGCATCTTTAAAAAAGGCTAAAAAAGATTAGTTTAAAAAAAAAAAAATATATCAAGAGTATCGCAAATTCTAAAGACAGAACGTGGATTAACAGCATAAACTTGCTGCTGACCACCCGCTGATCGCTCACAATAAAATATACTCTGCGAGCGGGCAGCAGGTACAGACACAATCACATACATGTATGACGGCTGGGTTACTGGTTTGGGATGCGCTTGTGTGCACCCCCTACTGATCTGTGCGGTGATTGGACACAGAACAAGTTTGGGAGCAGATTTTGACTGAATCCCGCAGACTGGCTGTGTCCAATTGTATACAGAGTTCTGTATTTACAAAAACATAGAACTTGGTGTACAGGGAACAGCGATCTGGCTGTTTCTTCTTCCTGAAAAGCAGGGAGAGAAAAAGCAGACAGATGAGAAAGTAAAAGTAGCACATATTACACATTGTTAGGCACAGTTAAACACCCTGATTGCCCCCTAGATGTTAATCTCTTCCGAGCCAGTGTCATTAGCACATTGTCAGTATACAGTATTATCACTGATCACTTTATCAGTGTTACTAGCGATGTCAGGTTCAGTTAGTGACTCCCCCAGCTATGTCTGTTAGCGCTAGAATGCCCCCCACCCTAACACAGTCACATTACAGCAAGCATCCATAGCTGCACACATTCCAGTATACATACCGTAGTTTGTAGATGATATAACTTTCACACAAACCAATTAATCTACACTTGTTGGGAATGTTTTTAACCAAAAACATGTAGCAGAATACATTTTGGGCTAAATTTATGAAGAAATTGGATTGTATATGTACTAAAACATAAAAGTGTTTTTTTTTGTTTGTTTTTTTAAACGGTCATTGTTTTTTTTTTCCTCATCTAAAAACACCTTATGTGATACCTCCAAGAAAGCTTTAATTATGTGGAAAAAAATATATAAATTTCATTTGTGTACAGTTAAAGTAGCACAGTGCTGAATAGCAAAAACTGCCCTGGTCATTAAAGGGATAAAACCTGATGTAGACCTGGGGTTTAGTCAGGGAGTACCTCACAAATCTACCTGCCAAGGAGTCATCTTAGTCAATTGATAGAGATCTATTGATTTCTCCCTTCGGCCTTGTTGCACTTTTCCTCTACCACTAGGTGACCGGGAACTTTGTGGTACTCGATATGAGGATGGTAACCTAAGGTCAGGTTATCGGTATATGGGGTATCTCTGCCAACAGGCAGGTGTTTTCTTGAATCCCTTGGCCTGCTGGGAGAACCTATATATTTGGGAGAGGTCAAGGGATCTGTGTTCTGTGTTATCAAGACTGCGGTCTGGGCGGACATGTCTCGTCTTCCCCGGGCTGCTAGGCCCAAGATTGGGCATATCCCGGGAGCATCTGGCTGCAAGGCTGTGTCAGGCCCTATCCCGTAGTGACAGTTCTGCCGGCCAGAGAACCTGTCGTGGTCAAAGATTGAAGGGAAGCTGTCGCCACTTAGGGACCAACAACCTATACCAGGAACCACAGTGACTAACTGAAGCAAGTACCAGACACAGTATTCTCACCGAACGGGGACGGTGGAGAATCGGGAGACTTCAGGCGATGATCAAGTCAGGGACCCAACCAGCGGAGGCGACACTTGCGGAGCAGCGTTGTGTGCCAAGCTAGGGACTGCGGCGGTCAGCAGGGTTGAAGCTTGAAGGTATCAAAAGTGCCAAGCTAGAGGGAGATACCACCGTGCCAAGCTTGAGGGAGATACCACCGCAAAAGCCTTGAGGAGCTCACAGGATTCAGAGTTAGTGCATCAGAGGGTCCAGTGAGAGACCAGGAGCTCAAGGGGCTGAAGAACTACAAGTAGAAGTTGTAGTAAAGCTGAGAGAACTGTTATGTTTGAATTAGGAACTGTTAAAAGAGGGGGTTCACCCTATAAAAAAAATAAAACATGTCTAGCATTAAATTAAGCATAGTAGCGCGAGCTACAGTATGCCTTTATTTAATTTTTTAGCCCCGTACTCACTGCTTAATCCTATAGTGAAGATTCCGACTCCCCGCGGGGAATGGGCGTTCCTATCCAGAGGGAATATGATTGACGGCCGGCTCTGGCGCATCACGCTTCTCCGGAAATAGCCGAAATAGGACGTGGCTCTTCACGGCGCCTGCGCATAATCTGTGCGCAGGCGCCGTATAGCGCCATGAAGAGCCGAGACCTACTCCGGCTGTCTTCGGGGAGCGTGACGTGCCATAGCCGGCCATCAATCATCTTCCCTCTGGATAGGAACGCCCATTCCCCACGGGGAGTCAGAATCTTCACTATAGGATTAAACAGTGAGTACGGGGCTAAAAAAATAAATAAAGGCATACTGTAGCTCGTGCTACTAGGCTTAATTTAATGCTAGAATGTTGGTAATGAGGGTGAACCACCGCTTTAAGTACTGTTGTCATAGGGGACAGCAAACCTGCACGTGCCACAGTGTCCTCCTATTGAAGCCTTGGAGTCTGCCTACTGAAATTGCAACTACTTAACCACTTACCGACCGCCCACTGTTAATGTACGTCCTGTTTTTAAAGCTGGATATCTCGGTAACGGCAGCAGCTGCTGCCACAACCGAGGTATCCATCTTTACAGTGGGCGGCCGTGTAAACGATAACGGCGGTCTCCGCGGCGGATTCGCCGCAAGATCGCTGTTATCGGTGGCGGGAGAGGGCCCCCCCCTCCCGCCGCTCTTCGCCGCTTATCGGAGCCGTTGGTAGCGGCGGAGGAGATCGGATGCTGCCGCCTGGTGTGTGAGGACTTGAGTGAGGGCAAGATGGCCCCCACCCGTCCTCATAGCTTTGCTGGGCGGAAGTGACGTCAAAACGTCAGTCCCGCCCAGCCTCTTAAAGAGACAATTTTTTTGTTGTCATTTTTTTAAATGACAAATTTTCCCTTTTTTTTTTGCATTTAAGTCTAAATATGAGATCTGAGGTCTTTTTGACCCCAGATCTCATATTTAAGAGGACCTGTCATGCTTTTTTCTATTACAAGGGATGTTTACATTCCTTGTAATAGGAATAAAAGTGATATATTTTTTTTTTATTTCAGTGTAAAAAATAATAAAATCAATAAAAATAAATAAGAAATCCCAAAAAAAAAAATTTAAAGCGACGCGTCCCGACGAGCTCGCGCGCAGAAGCGAACGCATACGCGAGTAGCGCCCGCATATGAAAACAGTATTCAAACCACACAAGTGAGGTATCGCCGCGACCGTTAGAGCGAGAGCAATAATTATAGCCCTAGAGCTACTCTGTAGCTCAAAAAATGCAATCTATAGAATTTTTTAAACGTCGCCTATCGAGATTTTTAAGGGTAAAAGTTTGACGCCATGCCACGAGCGGGCGCAATTTTAAAGCGTGACATGTTGGGTATCATTTTACTCGGCGTAACATTATCTTTCACAATATATAAAAAAATTGGGCCAAATTTATTGTTGTCTTATTTTTTAATTCAAAAAAGTGAATTTTTTCCAAAAAAAGTGCGCTTGCAAGACCGCTGCGCAAATACGGTGTGACAAAAAGTATTGCGATGACCGCCATTTTATTCTCTAGGGTGTTAGAAAAAAATATATATAATTTTTGGGGGTTTTAAGTAATTTTCTAGAAAAAAAAAAAACTGTTTTAGTCTTGTAAATGCCGAATCTGAAAAACACCTTCGGTCTGGAAGTGGTTAAGGGGGTCCTGGCCCCAACCCTCTTTCCCTTGCAAAATAAATAAAATCTCCTTTGCATCCAAGAAGTGCCTGGTGCCCAATGAATTTTACCACCTTTGCACCCACTATGCCTTACAACCCACTACATATTGAAGGATGACAGCTATCTTTGGCCTCAAAGGTTCTCAGACTGGAAGGTGTTAGAGATTGTGCTACGCAGCCCCAACTCTTCTGCAGCCCCAACTCTTCTGCAGCCCCAACTCTTCTGCAGCCCCAACTCTTCTGCAGCCCCAACTCTTCTGCAGCCCCAACTCTTCTGCAGCCCCAACTCTTCTGCAGCCCCAACTCTTCTGCAGCCCCAACTCTTCTGCAGCCCCAACTCCAGGTTTAACAGAGGAATTTTTGCCTCTTAAAATGACACATGCATCTCTCATAAGGTATGACCACTAAGACCCCTTTCATACTGAGGTGCTTTTCAGAAGTTTTAGCACTAAAAATAGCGACTGTAAAGCACCTCTCATGCCTCCCCAGTGTGAAAGTCGGAGTGCTTTCACACGGGAGAGGTGTGCTTGCAGGACTGTAAAGAAAGTCCTGCAAGCAGCATCTTTGGGAGCGGTATAATATAAAGAAAAAAATCAAGGTTTTCAATGTGAGGCAAATTTGTTAACACAATTTGTAGGCATATATTGCCATTTTAATATTAGAATGATGTCCTTGCATAGCCAGCTAACAACTATATTCGCCTGAGGCAGTGTTCAGGGTTAGTCCTAAACACTCTGTCATTGGTTAAGTCTGTCTAGGGGGCCGCAGTAGTGGTAAAATTAGGGATAAACTCAGTGAAAAACAGTATGCCATGAATAGGGGGTGGCCATGTATATAGGGGGGTGGTGTGGAGAGAGGGGGGGGGCCCGGGCGCCTCCAATGGATGGGCCACCACTGATGAAACTTTTATAAACTGGTCACCATCTAAGGCCCACACCTTGATAGCTTTAACCTGCTGGTTTGGGGTTTAATAAGGCTTCTGCCAAGCCATCCATTGATGGAAAGTTCCAAAGAGACTGAAAAATGAGTGGTACAAAGCAAGAAAGTTGAATGGGGAGATGTGTGCAGTAAATGTAACGTAAAAGAAAAATATCAGCATAAAACATTAGATTTTTTTTTTTTTTTGTTTAGAAAAAACAGACAAACATGTTATACACTTGCCTGCTCTGTGCAGTGGATCCTCCTGTTTCCGGGGTCCCTGACCGGAACTACTGGCCCCTCCCCCTTGCAGCGTGCCCCCATATCAAGCAGCTTGTTATGGGATGGGCACCTGAGCCTAGACACTGCTCTGTGTCCATTCAGACACAGTTGTGGCTTGGACCCACCCCTTTCTCTCATTGGCTTACTTCTCAGCCAATGAGACGGTAGTGTCCCAAACAGCCAAGACTCTCATGCAACATCACTGGATCGAGATGGGCAAGTATTAGGGAGGCTGGGGGGAAACTGCATAGAATGCATTAAAGTCCAAGTAAACCCCTCTATCATTTTCAGCCAAGGAAGCTGCCATATTTGCCTCTGTCTAATCTACAATTGCCATGATGCTGCACATGTGATCAGTTTAGACACCAGCCATTGGATGGCTTGACAGTTTGGTTGAGAGCACAACCAATGGGAGTGTTACATGTCCGGCACGTGCTGGAAAGGAAACTTTTATGGACGGGTTTACTTCAGCTTTAAGATAAAAACCTTCTTACTCTAGAACCAATTTAATTTACAGTATTAACATACAGTAGCATGCAAGTTGTCCAAAATGCATTGTATTGCTAAGAGGTTCAATTCCTAAGGTAGCGAGGAAGAGCTGCTGGATTTCAGAGGAGTGTGTTTATTTACACTGGCAGAGTTGGTTTTCATCTTAGCTGGAGACTGTAGGAATTGTTTTTAAACAGGTGTGTATTTTGGCTTTTCTGCTGCATGTTCAGTAGGAAAGCGAGGGCTCAACTCTAAAACCACACCAAAAAGGTGACTCATGTCAGAATGAACCAAGAGGACTGCTGAAAAAAAATGTCTGGCAGTTAATCCATCTGTTAATTTTACTGTTTGGTAGTTCAATAATATGCTATATTACTTTGAATTTCAAATGATCTTCAGGCCTCATTCACACTGGCAATCATTAGCTTAGCTTTTTCTAGAAAGACGTTTTTTGGAAGTATAAACATCCTTCATGTCTCCCAGATCATGTTCTCCTGCTTTTATACGTTCCCGCTTGAAGGGCCAATTTAAACCTGTTCCTGGGTGACTCAGTGAGGGCCGATTTTCAGACCATCTGAATTGGCTGAAATTACACTGGATCACATTAATATCAGTTAATGTGCTACCTTTTAAAAATGCACTGGGTTGCATGGCACTGTGGTTCCATGAGATCCGTTACAGGAAAACACGCTGTGTTTGTAATCTGCATTTGTGGTGTCATTAGGAATAGTCTGGGTTGAGATTAGTCTGGCATTGGTTACAGCACACCCACCCAGTGCTTTTTTAATGCAGGTTTCCTATACTGTGTTGTGGTGTGAAAAAGCCCTTACCCATGTTTAGAGTTTTAGAGTTTTAAATTGGTTCCTGGATACACACAATATTTTCTCTAAATGCAACCAAGACCCCTTTCACATTGCCATGACTTGCCATGACATTTTCTGCAATTTCAGGGAATGCCTGTGTAAGCTTGAGGTCTATGGACCTCAACAAACATCACAGTTGGACCAAAGCAGTACAGGAACTACTTAGAAGTCAGTGCGACTTGAAGTTGCACAGATATGAATGGTACTCATGGGAAAACATGGGGTACGACCTGCACCTAACCACAGGTAAATGCTCAGATGTATCCCTTGTGCTGAAAATTTCTGTTTTAGCTAATCTAAGGCTTTAACTATCAATAATAGTGTGCTGAAGACAGCATTACTGGAGAATATATATATATATATATATATATATATATATATATATATATATATATATATATATATATATATATATATATATATATATATATATATATATATATATATATATATATATATACACACACACACATACACACACACATACACACACACATATATATATATATACACACACACACACACACACACACACACATACATATATATACACACACACACATACACATATATATATATATATACACACACACACACACACACACACACACAAACACACGTTTGTAAACTATGAACAAAAATTAAGAAAATAAAGGAAAAAACAAAACTGCAAACAAAAAGCAACACAACATTAAAGTTCAACGACTAGTTTCAAGGTTATCAATTTTCATTTGGTAACCAAAATGTTCCATGTTCATGGAAAAAATGGCAAAAAGAAAACAAAGAAAACAATGTCTGCGCAAATATCCTAATTATGTGCTTACAAAAAAATCAAGTTGGTTGTTACAAAACATTTTTAAATGGGTTTGTGGCAAGAGGATAAAATAAGAGCCTGCAACATTTTTTTTTTTAACATCAACCCAAAGGAAAAATAAATAAATACCAACATAATTTAGTGAAGTGGCTTAGGGTTGTTTACATGTGTGGACCAAAAATTACCACTTATTGGAAAGAACATAAGCTATGCCTTTTTTTTCCTTTCATTATTATAATTTCCCAGAACTGAAATGGTAGACTCAAAATAGCACGGTTATCATTAGCTTGGTAATGATCAAGTGCAAATAATGTAAATAAAATAAATCCCACTATTGACAGGACTGTGATTAGGGGTTTCATATACCCGTCACCTGCTTTTTGTCCTTTGTAATACTCAGAGCTTTTTTTCTCAGGAAATAGGTGCAGGAACTCAACCACGACCCCGTTCAGATTTCACAAACAGTAAAAGGGTCTTAAAGGGGCATTACATACCAGGATTGCATTACATACAGAGTGTAGAGTTCAGGGGGGTTACACACAGAGTGCAGAGCTGTCACTTGTAAACACAGAAGCCAGACTTCTTTGTTTACAAGTGATTGTGGTGAGCAGACACCAAAGGGTCTGAGCCAGAGGTGGTGGAACTGAGTTCCCCCAAGTTCCCCCTGAAAAAAAGCCCTGGTAATACTAAAGAAATGGTCAAACTCATTATTGCATTCTCAATAGTAAATCTGTATTTTTGACAAAGCTATGGCCCTTAGGCATTGTACTTAAAGCGGAGTTCCACCCAAAAGTGGAACTTCCGCTTAAACCACTCCTCGCCCCTTTGCATGCCACATTTGGCATGTCTTTTTTTGTGGGGGGAGTGGGGGCTTCGTTAGGGGTGGGACTTCCTGTCCCACTTCCTCTTTCCGCCCAGGGACTGCTTAGGCGACCCGTAATATCGCCTTAAGCGGCCCCTCCCTTTAGGCAATCGCCTGTCCACTCCTAGAGCGCAGTTTGGCTCGCGCATGCGCAGTGAGTGCCTGGCCGTAAAGCCAAAAGCGGTCACGGCCGGGTGCTCACAGTCTGAATGGAGGCGCCGGTGGAGAGGGGGAGAGGAGCGATGCTCTGGGCGGCCGCGTTGCTGGACAGTGGAGCAGGTACAGTGATGAAAATAAGTATTTGAACACCCTGCTATTTTGCAAGTTCTCCCACTTGGAAATCATGGAGGGGTCTGAAATTGTTATCGTAGGTGCATGTCCACTGTGAGAGACATAATCAAAAAAAAAAATCCAGAAATCACAATGTATGATTTTTTTAACTATTTATTTGTATGATACAGCTGCAAATAAGTATTTGAACACCTGAGAAAATCAATGTTAATATTTGGTACAGTAGCCTTTGTTTGCAATTACAGAGGTCAAACGTTTCTTGTAGTTTTTCACCAGGTTTGCACACACTGGAGGAGGGATTTTGGCCCACTCCTCCACACAGATCTTCTCTAGATCAGTCAGGTTCCTGGGCTGTCGCAGAGAAACACGGAGTTTGAACTCCCTCCAAAGATTCTCTATTGGGTTTAGGTCTGGAGACTGGCTAGGCCACGCAAGAACCTTGATATGCTTCTTACAGAGCCACTCCTTGGTTATCCTGGCTGTGTGCTTCGGGTCATTATGTTGGAAGACCCAGCCTCGACCCATCTTCAAAGCTCTAACTGAGGGAAGGAGGTTGTTGCCCAAAATCTCGCAATACATGGCCTCGGTCATCCTCTCCTTAAAACAGTGCAGTCACCCTGTCCCATGTGCAGAAAAACACCCCCAAAGCATGATGCTACCACCCCCATGCTTCACAGTAGGGATGGTGTTCTTGGGATGGTACTCATCATTCTTCTTCCTCCAAACACGGTTAGTGGAATTATGACCAAAAAAAGAGATTTTTAATACAGCTTACCTGTAAAATCTTTTTCTTGGAGTACATCACGGGACACAGAGCGGCATTCATTACTATATGGGTTATATGGAGTACCTTCAGGTGTAGACACTGGCAATCTCAAACAGGAAATGCCCCTCCCTATATAACCCCCTCCCATAGGAGGAGTACCTCAGTTTTGTAGCAAGCAGTATGCCTCCCAAAATGGTCCTCAAAAAAGAGGGGTGGGAGCTCTGTGTCCCGTGATGTACTCCAAGAAAAAGATTTTACAGGTAAGCTGTATTAAAAATCTCTTTTTCTTTATCGTACATCACGGGACACAGAGCGGCATTCATTACTATATGGGATGTCCCAAAGCAATGCTTACAATGAGGGGAGGGAGAACATCTCCAAGACAAAAGGATTTAATTTAGAGATATACTCAAATCATAATAAATCCAACTTAGTTGAGAAAAATAAAATTTTTAAATTTAACTCGAACAAGAGGAGCCCCCGGAATCCGAGGGTCTCAAACTGCAGCCTGCAGCACTGCCTGCCCGAAGGCAGTATCAGTATTCCTTCTTACGTCCAACTTGTAGAATTTTGTAAACGTGTGGACAGAAGACCAGGTTGCCGCCTTGCAAACTTGAGCCATAGAGATCTGGTGGTGTGCTGCCCAGGAGGCGCCCATGGCTCTAGTAGAATGAGCCTTTAATGATACTGGAGGAGGCAACCCTTTCAAGCCGTAGGCCTGAGTGATTAATTGCTTAATCCACCTAGAAATGGTGGACTTTGCAGCTGCCTGCCCCTTCTTGGGCCCATCCGGTAGAATGAACAGCACATCTGTCTTCCGGATCTTCTTTGTAGCTTTAAGATAGGCCTTCATGGCCCTGACAATATCCAAGGTATGCAGCAACCCTTCCTTTCTGGAAGTAGGTTTAGGGAAGAAGGATGGTAATACCAAATCCTGGTTCAAATGAAAACTGGATATGACCTTCGGAAGGAAGGAAGGATGAGGGCGGAGAACGACCCTGTCCTTATGAAAAACAAGATATGGTTCCTTACAGGATAAGGCTGCCAGCTCCGAAACTCTTCTTGCGGAAACTATGGCAACCAAAAATACTAACTTCCTTGTCAGTAGAACCAAGGAATATCAGCCAACGGCTCAAACGGTTGTTTCTGTAAACTTGACAGAACAAGATTTAAATCCCACGGACAAAGCGGGGATTTAACTGGAGGTCTAATACGTAAGACCCCTTGAAGGAAGGTCTTAACCAGCGAGTGGGTGGCCAGCGGCCGCTGAAACCACACTGACAGAGCAGAAATCTGTCCTTTGATTGTGCTTAATGCCAATCCTTTATCCACTCCTAGCTGGAGAAAACTTAATACTCTATCGATGGTAAATTTGCGAGAAAGCCATCGCTTGGACTCACACCAGCCTACATAGGCCTTCCAGACCCTGTAATAAATCACCCTAGAGACCGGTTTCCTGGCTCTGATTAGGGTAGAGATTACTTTCTGAGACAGACCTCTACCCCTGAGAATCAGGGATTCAGCTTCCAGGCCGTCAAATTTAGATGCCGTAAGGCAGGGTGGAGGATCGGACCTTGCGATAGCAGGTCTGGCCGTAGAGGAAGAGTCCAAGGGTCTCCCACTACCATCCTTAAGATTAGTGAGTACCATGCCCTTCTGGGCCATGCTGGAGCTACCAGGATGACTGGTATGTGCTCCACCCGGATCCTGCGCAGCAGGCGGGGTAGTAACTGGAGCGGGGGAAACGCATAAAGAAGTTTGAACTGATGCCAAGGGCAAACCAACGCATCGGTTCCGCAGGCCATCGGATCCCTTGAGCGGGACATGAACCTGTCTAGTTTCTTGTTGAGTCTCGATGCCATGATATCCACGTCCGGCACTCCCCATCTTTGGCAGAGTGCTTGAAAGACTAGTGGATGCAGAGACCATTCCCCCGGCCATAGAGTCTGGCGGCTTAAGAAGTCCGCCTGAAAGTTGTCCACTCCTGGAATGAATATTGCCGATATGCAGGGCACATGAGCCTCTGCCCATAGAATAATCAAGCTCACCTCTCTCTGAGCGGCTTGACTCCTGGTTCCCCCTTGGTGATTTATGTATGCCACGGCTGTGGCATTGTCTGATTGAATTCTCACCGGGAACCCCTGCAATTTTGACGTCCAAGCCCTGAGGGCTAGTCGAGCAGCTCTGAGCTCCAAGATGTTGATGGGCAACTGCTTCTCTGGCTTTGCCCAAGTACCTTGGCGAGTGCAACCATCCAAAATTGCTCCCCAGCCCGTCAGGCTGGCGTCTGTGGTCACTATCTTCCAAGCCACTGGGCTGAAAGACCTCCCCTTCAGTAGATTCTGAGGGTCTAACCACCAACACAGACTTTGTCGGACTCTTGATGAGAGCGGCAACGGGATATCCAAGGCATGTGGCCTTCTGCTGCATGCTGACAGGATGGCTGCCTGTAGGATGCGAGTGTGGCTCTGGGCGTATGGTACCGCCTCGAATGTGGCCACCATCTTGCCTAGTAACCTCATACATAGGCGAATAGTCGGTTCTTTCTTGCTTAGAACCAGTAGGATTAATTCCTTGATGGCTTTTACCTTCCTCAGAGGTAGGAACACTCCTTGTTGTTCTGTGTCTAATCTCATGCCGAGATATTCCAACTGCTTTGTGGGCTGGAAAGCTGACTTTTCTCGATTTAGGACCCAGCCGAACCTCTCGAGGTATTGGACCGTGAGGGCCACTGCTCGCTCCAAGCCGGGAGACGAGTGATCTATGACTAGGAGGTCGTCCAGGTATGCTAGGATCGTGACCCCTTGGATCCTTAGTTTGGCTAGGATTGGAGCTAGGACCTTCGTGAACACCCGGGGGGCCGTAGCCAACCCGAAGGGAAGCGCCACGAATTGGAAGTGACGCGAAGCCACCATGAAGCGTAGATATCTTTGATGTGGCTGATAAATTGGAACATGAAGGTAGGCATCCTTTATGTCTATGGACGCCATGAAGTCGTCCTTCTGGAGTGTGGCAGCTGCTGACCGCACGGATTCCATCCGAAATGAGCGGATCTTTAGATATGCATTTACCATCTTTAGGTCCAAAATTGGCCTGACATCTCCATTGGATTTTGGGATGATGAATAGGTTGGAGTAGAAACCCAGCCCCTGTTCCAGGACTGGTACCTCTACTATTACTTCCTGGGAAAGTAGATGATCTAATGCCGATCTTAATGCGGCTCCCTTTTCCGGATCGTTTGGAATCCTCGACTTCTGGAAATGAGGAGGAGGAAACCTTAGGAAATCTAATTTGTAGCCTGTGGCCACGGAAGACCGTACCCACTCGTCGGGAATGCTGGCTTCCCAAATCTCTGAAAAGAGTCGCAGCCTTCCCCCCACCTTCGTGGGTGGGGGCGCCCCTTCATAAGGTTGGCTTGGGGGCTGGTTTTGCTGGTTTGCGAAACCACTGCCTTTTGCCTCTAACAGCCTGTCCTTGTGATCTGCTGTTGAAGCCGAAGTTTGCTTTTGCAGGAGGCCGTCGATACTGCTTGGCATTATAGGGCCCCTGCCCAGGGGAATACTGTCGTTTAAACGCAGGTCCCTGAACCTTCTTCTTAGTTGGCAAGAGAGTACTCTTGCCGTTTGAAATGGTCTGAATGTATTTATCTAGGTCTTCTCCGAAGAGTCGTCCTCCATGGAAGGGGAACCCTACCAGGAGCTTCTTGCATGGGGGCTCAGCCTCCCAGCTTTTAAACCATAAGAGTCTTCTCATATGGATAAGGGATAACGATAAACGTGACGCTTGCTGGATAGAATCCTTGATTGCGTCTACCGTAAAACATATGGCCTTAGGGACATCCGAAAATTTTTCTGCCTGCTGGGCCGGAATAAGTTTAAGCATCTGCTTAAATTGATCCGATAATGCTTGAGCGACCCCAATCGCAGCCACAGCTGGCTGTACTACTGCCCCTGCAGTAGTGAAGGAGTTCTTAAGTAGTGCTTCCAAGCGCTTATCAACTGGATCCTTGAACACCTGTATGTTTTCTACAGGGCATGTTAACGATCTGTTAACACATGAGATGGCTGCTCCACTGCAGGAGTAGCCCATCTTTTGGAAAAATTTTCTTCCATAGGATATAGGACAGAGAACCTTTTAGGTGGTAAGAAGATCTTATCTGGCTTGTTCCAATCTTGGAACAAAATTCCCTCTAATAGAGGATGGATCGGAAACACAGCATTGCTTTGAGGCGCCCTCAGTGAGCCCAAAGCTGAAACCGTCGATACCTGGAGATCTGGTACTGGCAAGTAGAATGTCCTATGGACCAAGTCCGACAATCCTTGAATCCACCAGCTCTCCCTCAGGGAGACTGCCCCAGACTCCTCTGTATCCGGGTCTTCGATCCCTGAACCTACTTGGTCCGTGTCCAAGAGGTCGTCCAATTCCCCTGAGGAAAGGACCTCCTCTTCTGAGGGTCCGCGCTCGGGCGACGGAGATCTATTCCGCTTACTGCCCCGCATAGCTGCGGATATCATTTTTCCCATGCTTTTCTGCATCTCTTTTAAAGAGGTGAGTAATACCTCCTCCGTGACCATCTTAGGGTTGGACTGACCCGCGTCAGCTCCAGCCCCAGATCCCGATGGCCCCAAGGCTCCCTGTAGGGAAAACAGCGGCATACCATGGTACAATACCGAGGTACACCTGCTACCTATTGGTATTTGGAACTATAAAAGTTAATTGTCCAAACACCTGTTTGGGGGATAAAAAAAATGCTTCCTCTCCCCTAGATGACTTTTTTTTTTTTTTTTTTTTTTTCGTTTTTGTTTCAAATCCAGGAAAGAAAAAACATTCTGTCCCCCTGAGTAGTATTGCAAAGAAAAACTATGAGATGGAAAAGAAACAGCCTATTTCTAGGCTTGACAAAACAGTCCTCTGAAGACTGCAATATCCTTTCTGGCCACTGTGTGTCCTCGGCGCCCCGTGCTGCCGCTCTGGTCTTTCTCCTCAGTTCCAAAGTATTGATGGAACAAACAAGGAAGGGCCGCCCCTTCCTTTAAGCCACTGACCCGCCCTTCCCCCCCAGCAACCTCAAACAGGAAATGCCCCTCCCGACAGGGGGAGGGGGGGGGGATTTTGGGAGGAAGGGACCTCTCTGTTCCAGCAAACTGCAGCCTGCAGCCTGGAACCATGAGGAGGTCAGCGTTTCGCCTGCTTGCAGGCTCTGAGGAGGAAGACTGAATGGAGCATCGCCTGGAGGCCTGCAGGTAAGCAAAGCTCTCTGACACACACATATATTTTTATATAACACAGGCCCCACTCAATGCTTTTCCAACACTACAAGGGAGGTCACATCTTATGGGGAATAATACATAGAGAGCCATCCTATCTTTATGATATGTGACTAGTTTGCCAGATGCAGTGCATAACTTTAGGCATGTCCCCTGTGACCCCCCAGAAAAAAACCTGCTAAGAACCAAGTTCCGCAAGTTTTCCCCTCACTTACCTGCTCCATGCCGCAGGACTTTGCCAAGCAAGAGGCCCAATCTTCCCCCATCTCCGTGGGGATGTCTAGACCTTCAGGCCCTGGGTTCCTATGAAGGATCCACTGTCCTGGGCCCATATAGCACCCTGGCAACAGAAAACTTTAGGTACCTAAAGGTTTCTAAGTTCTGGGCCCAGGGTCCAGCTCTCTAAAAAGAAAAGCATTATGGGCTATACCCCAAGGGTTTGGGGTCCGGTTACTGACCACTTTAGCGCTGAGGCTTTTTTGGACAGAACCGGTAGCTCACCTAATCCCAAGGATGCGGAGGCAAGCTAAACCATGACTAACACCTAAGACACTGGCGTAAAAACTGAGGTACTCCTCCTATGGGAGGGGGTTATATAGGGAGGGGCATTTCCTGTTTGAGATTGCCAGTGTCTACACCTGAAGGTACTCCATATAACCCATATAGTAATGAATGCCGCTCTGTGTCCCGTGATGTACGATAAAGAAAGTTCTATTTTGGTCTCATCTGACCACATGACTTTCTCCCATGACTCCTCTGGATCATCCAAATGGTCATTGGCAAACTTAAGACGGGCCTTGACATGTGCTGGTTTAAGCAGGGGAACCTTCCTTCCGTGCCATGCATGATTTCAAACCATGACGTCTTAGTGTATTACCAACAGTAACCTTGGAAACGGTGGTCCCAGCTCTTTTCAGGTCATTGACCAGCTCCTCCAGTGTAATCCTGGGCTGATTTCTCCCCTTTCTTAGGATCATTGAGACCCCACGAGGTGAGATTTTGCATGGAGCCCCAGTCCGAGGGAGATTGACAGTCATGTTTAGCTTCTTCCATTTTCTAATGATTGCTCCAACAGTGGACCTTTTTTCACCAAGCTGCTTGGCAATTTCCCCGTAGCCCTTTCCAGCCTTGTGGAGGTGTACAATTTTGTCTCTAGTGTCTTTGGACAGCTCTTTGGTCTTGGCCATGTTAGTAGTTGGATTCTTACTGATTGTATGGGGTGGACAGGTGTCTTTATGCAGCTAATGACCTCAAACAGGTGCATCTAATTTAGGATAATAAATGGAGTGGAGGTGGACATTTTAAAGGCAGACTAACAGGTCTTTGAGGGTCAGAATTCTAGCTGATAGACAGGTGTTCAAATACTTATTTGCAGCTGTATCATACAAATAAATAGTTAAAAAATCATAAATTGTGATTTCTGGAATTTTTTTTTTTTTATTATGTCTCTCACAGTGGACATGCACCTACGATGACAATTTCAGACCCCTCCATGATTTCCAAGTGGGAGAACTTGCAAAATAGCAGGGTGTTCAAATACTTATTTTCCTCACTGTAAGTATTTATCAAAAGCCAGCAGCTACACTTTGTAGCTGCTGACTTTTAATAAACATAAAAAAGGCTGGCACATCGCTTTAAATCAGTTTGCAAATTATACCCCTACTCTCTCTCTCCCAAAAAAATAAAACTAGATTGTGATGGACCACATGGGTGTCTCCGCCAAGATACAGCTTCCACCACTCTGGAACCAGGTATTATAGCCGAGAATTGCACCCAGGAACTAAACAAAAAGTCCACACACACCTGTTAAAATGTCAGGTTTCGGTAATGTAAAAAAATTAGACAGATAAATATTTTCAGAAAACTTTCCACCTTTAATGTGACCTATAAACAGTACAACTCGGTTGAAAACCAACTGAAATCTTTTTGGTGGAGGGAAGTAAATATAAAAAACTAAAATAATATGGTTGCATAAGTGTGCACACCATTAAACAAATCATTTGTTGAAGCGCCTTTTGATTGCATTACAGCACTCAGTCTTTTTGGGTATGAGTATCAGCATGGCACATCTTGACTTGGCAATTTTTGCCCACTCTTTGCAAAAACACTGAAAAGCTGTCGGATTGCGAAGGAATCTCTTGTGCACTGCCCTCTTTAGATCACCCCACAGATCAGATTCAGATCTGAGATCTGGGATCTGGCTGGGCCATTCCAAAACGTTAATCTTCTTCTGGTGAAGCCATTCCTTTGTGGATTTGGATGTATGCTTTGGGTCGTTGTCATGCTAAAAAGATTATGTTCCTCTTCATGTTCAGCTTTCTAGCAGAAACCTGAAGGTTTTGTGCCAATATTAACTGGTATTTGGAACCGTTCATAATTGCCTCTACCTTGACTAAGGACCCGGTTCCAGCTGAAGAAAAACAGCCCCAAAGTATGATGCTGCCACCACCATGCTTCAAGGGGGGTATGGTGTTTTTTGGTGATGTGCAGTGTTTTTGCGCCAAAACATCTTTTTGAATTATTGCCAAAAAATTCAACCTTAATTTCATCAGACCATAACACAATTGTCCCACATGCTTTTCTGAGACTTATGTTTTGCCACTGTACCCCATAGACCAGACAAAACACAAATATCTAAAAGTGAGAATTATGCTGCAACTAATAATCACCACTAGTGTAAGTGAAAGAGAAAAACTGTATATTGGGTAGTTGTGCTCACCCTGTTTTATATGAATGTTGCACCAATTAATTAATACTTCCTGTTTAAGCACGTCTAAAGGGATGCAGGCCCAGCAGATTTCCTCAGTGCCCTGCAGGTGCAAACCTGATAGAAAATTATGAAACCTCTCCCATTAGGGCCCTTTCACGCGGAGCGGATCCGTATTGATCCGCCCCGTGTGTGTCCGTCGGCTCAGCGGGGATCATCCGTAAATCCCCGCTGAGCTGTCGGCTGACAGGGCGGTCCCCGCACACTGTGCAGAGACCGCCCTGTCTTTCCTCCGCTCTCCCCTATGGGGAATCGGATGAATACGGATCCGTTCCGCCAGACGGAAGAAAAATAGGGTTTTCTTCCGTCCGAAAAAGCGGATCTTTGCGGACGTTAGTGGATGCATCATCTGCTAACGTCTGCAATCCCATAGGGAAGCATTACAAGTCCGTTTACGGACTTGTAAAAAATGGACCGTTTGTCCGTACGTGTGAAAAGGCCCTTAGACCCACTCATCACAGAGAACCATAGAGGGATTACTACAGAACAACCAAAGTTAGGAATCTGCAACAAAGGGGGTTATTTACGAAAGGAAAATCCACTTTGCACTACAAGTGCAAACTACAGTTGGAAGTGCAGTCGCTGTAGATCCAAAGGGGGACATGCAAGGAATATAAACAGCATTTTAGCTTGCACATGATTGGATGATGAAATCAGCAGAACTTCCCCTAATTTCAGATTTACCCCTCAGATTTACAGCTACTGAACTTCCAAGTGCACTTTCTACTTGTAGTTTTCACTTGTTGTGCAAAGTGGATTTGCCTTAAAGTGGTTGTAAACCTTTATTTTTGACTTTTACCTACAGGTAAGCCTATAACAAGGCTTACCTGTAGGTATAAAAAATATCTCCTAAACCTGTACGGTTTAGGACATATTCCCCTCGCAATGCGGGCGGCGCATGCGCAGGGGGGAATCACGGCGAAAGATTCAGCAGCCGCCGGACCTTGCCGATTTTAAATCTCCCGCGCGGCGTCATCGCCGCTCCAGCCAATCACAGCGCTGGAGCGGCGATACCCGGAAGACACGCCGGAGCAAGAGGACATCTCGCTCGGCGTGAACCAGGTAAGTGTTGTTCACCTCGTTTTGAGGTAAGTATTTCATAATCAGCTATTATGCGGTGCATACTAGCTGATTATGCATTTTGCCTTGCAGGTAAAAAATAAAATAAAAATTATATATGCGGTTTACAACCGCTTTAAGTAAATAACCCCCAAAGTTTGTTAAAATGTTTGTGATGTACATAGATCACCCAGAGGGGAAATGTTATTTTTTTCTCAACAAAAGTGGAGCTACGCTTTAAAGTAAATGTAAACACGCACCTTTTAAAACAAACCATTCTGTTTAAAATAGAAATACAAGGCAAAACATGTGTATAGACATAAAAACCATTACAAATATATATTTTTTTATCTCTGTTTTTAGATACCTAAGGGGCTTAGAGAAGTAAAGACTGCAGGTGGGGGGCAGCAGGAGGGAGAGAAACAGCACACTGACACCTTACCAGTAAAGAGCTGTACAGGGGGTGTCAGCACAAGTCTGACCATTGGGAGATAGAGAGGCTGTGCTCCCAAGTAGAATGCAAATAAGAAAACTGACCATGCTGGGATGGATGTTTCTCCATGCCTAGCGTGGTCAGGTTGAAAAAGGAAAGCAGGTGGACTGGGGAGGTCACTAGGTAATTCACACAATAGAAGCGATGCAAAGAGAAAAATATACGTGTTTATATAAAAATACATGAAAACACAGTTCAGGAACATGAGATGCTGGAGTAAAATGCCCTTTAAAGGAAATTGGGATCAATTGAATGTTCTTATTTTCAGAATTAACTATAGTCATGAAAATAGGGCCCTAGATTTTAAATATCTGATGAGTACAAGATACCTAACAGGTGAAGGATCTGAGGATGTTTACAGCTCTAAAGTGCATGTTCCAAATTTTTTTTTTCCCTGAGAGTCTTTGTTCAGTAAGGCCTTGACCATATAAACTTTTTAGTGGCTGGTTCAAGACTAAAAATGTGGTTTAACACATTTTGAATGCATGATATAATACAAGCAGATAGGCTGGCAACATAAAGCTGAGCTGTGCTAAAATAAACTGAAACCTTAAAATGAACAGCTGCTGCAGCTGCAGGCGGGGCTCAAGCTACATGCACACCTCTGGCAAAGAAAAGAACTATTGTTACTTAAAGTACTTTTGAGACAAAACTATTTTGAGTGGTGAAATCTCACAGGAAACATTAGTCTGTGGTTAATTCTGTAACCTATAACAGGTACCAGTGCCTGATTTGTTGGATAATAGGGTATTGTTGCATTGCTGCTCAAAACATCCTGTGGCGTGAATTTGTGCAGTGTCACAGCCATGGCACAGTATGCAGACGCTGACAGATAGCCATCAGTCTAGGAGATAGCAAAGTCTATGGGAAAACATGCTGGAATTGTTTGGGTCCAAGAATTGCTATTGCATAATAAAATTTTACAACAAGACTTTACTAATGGGCTGTAATCTAGAAGTTCCATACATGTCTGTAAACAACTTTCTAATAAAAGGTTAGTCCCAACTTAAACCATATGTATCATTTTATGATACACAGACAACTGTCATAACATAGTATATTTTCTGTACATCTTCAAAATTTTAATTTTTAAATTATAAAAAAAATATATAGCCAAGAAGAATACAAATAACATCTGTTTGACCATTAAGACGACAATGGGGGGGGGGTATGGTTTACTAAAACTGGAGCACACAGAATCTGGTGCAGCTGTGCACTTAACTTTTGCTTGTTCAATTAAAGCAGATCTCTGCCGGAAAAAAAAAAAATATTTTAAGCCAGCAGCTACAAATACTGCAGCTTCTGACTTTTAATATTAGGACACTTACCTGTCCTGGAGACCAGCGCCATCGGCAGCAGAGGACGAGCGATCGCTCATCCCTCTGCTGCCCCCACCGCCATCTCTGGTGAGGGAACCAGGAAGTGAAGCATTGCCGCTTCACTGCCCAGTTCCCTACAGCGCATGCGTGAGTTGCGCCGTGCTCACTGGTCCCCGTTGTGTTCTGGGAGCCGTGTGTTTCTGTGTGGCTGGAAGTGGGTGCAAATATTTGTCTTAGACAGGTATCTGCACCCCCCTCCCCCCTGAAATGTGTCAAATGTGGGAGGGGGGGGGGGGTTTCCGATGAGCGGAAGTTCCACTTTAGGGTGGAGCTCCGCTTTAAGTATTGAGAATGAAACCTACAGTAGAATTTGATTGGTTACTTTTCACAGCTGCACCAGATTCTGTGTGCAAAAGCTTTAGTAAATCCCCCCTATGACTGCAAGTTTAAGGCTCCGTTCACACTTTGTGTACATAGGAGTTCATTTACCAAAACTGGAGCATGTGCAGTCTGGTGCAGTTTTGCATACTAAACAAACAGCTTTCAGACCAAAACTTAAAAGGATTGTAAAGACAAAAATATTTTCCACTTAAATTAACATCTGACAGTTGCTGATAAAGTAAAACGTAATGATTTCCCATAAAACTACTGCTATGCCTGTAAAAATTGCGCTGGTTTATACACCTCCGTCACTCTTGAATCATTTATTATTCCCACTCACTTCCTGGTTTGCGGTGCAAGTGCATTATTGCTACGTCACGGCCTAATGGGAACTACAGTTCTCGTGAACACACACAGCCACACTCCGCCCCTAGTATACACCCCTTCCCGCCCCCCTGCCTATACCTATTAATTCTTTCCCAGTCTACACACACATTCCTGCCTCCCCAGCCGACAATACCACGTTTTTTTTCAATGGGGGCAGAGTGAAGGTGTAAAGAGTTCTGCTAAAGAAAAAGAATGCAAGGGAGGCGGAGCTACAGCATCCTAGAGACGCCCTCTTATGTCCTTCCTCCGTGCCTGTGAATGATGGAGAGCGTTTTCACGCAGGTCACGCAGGGCTCTAGTCATAGGGAAGGGGCGAGTACGTTCTGCTTTCCACCATGCAAAATGGCTCAGATGCTGGTGGAAAGCAAGAAGAAGTGAGACAGGAAATGGTATTTTCCAACCTGGATTACTCCAATTTGGAGGGCAAATGGAAAAACAAGGTAAGTGATATTTAAATGCTCTAGCTTACAGCAATCAATTTAGTTGATAAAAAATGAACCTTTAGTGTTCCTTTAATTGAACACACTGAAAGCAGATTGGCTACCATGTACAGCTGCACCAGATTCTGAGTGCATTAGTTTTAGTAAATAATCTCCATAAAGTCGCACGGCAAGTCCCAGCTCATTGATTTAAATGGAACCAATTCAAATTCATGCCACAAAGTCACAGCAAAGTTTTAAAAGGTCCTTCACTACTTAAATGCGACTTGAGTGCCAGAGTGTGTAAAGAGCTGCACTCGAAATTGCACGGCTTTGGAGTCGCACAAGTGTGAACAAAGCCTTAAATGAGCATTGCAGTCTTAACCACTTAAGACCCAGACCAATATGCAGGTTAAGGACCTTGCCCCTTTTTGCGATTCAGCACTGCGTCGCTTTAACTGACAATTGCGGGGTCGTGCGACGTGGCTCCCAAACAAAACCGGCGTCCTTTTTTCCCCCATAGAGGTTTCTTTTGGTGGTATTTTATCACCTCTGCGGTCTTTATTTTTTGCGCTATAAACAAAAATAGAGCGACAATTTTGAAAAAAACAATATTTTTTACTTTTTGCTATAATAAATATCCCCCAAAAAAAAAATATATATATATATATAAATAAAAATGTTTTTGTTCCTCAGTTTAGGCCGATATGTATTATTTTACCTATTTTTGGTAAAAAAAAATTGCAATAAGCGTTTAACGATTGGTTTATAGTGTTTACAAAATAGGGCAGGGATATGCAATTAGCGGACCTCCAGCTGTTGCAGAACAACAATTCCCATGAGGCATAGCAGGACTGACAGCCACAAGCATGACACCCAGAGGCATAATGGGACTTGTAGTTTTGTAACAGCTGGAGGTCCGCTAATTGCATATCCCTGAACTAGGGGATAGTTTTATGGCATTTTTTTTTTATGAATATATATTTTTTTACTACTAATGGCGGCGATCAGCGATATTTTTCAGGACTGCAACATTGTGGCGGACACATTGAACAATTTTGACACATTTTTGGGACCATTGTCATTTTCACAGCAAAAAGTGCTATAAAAATGCATTGATTACTGGGAAAATGACAATTGCAGTTTAGGAGTTAACCACTAGGGGGCGCTGTAGGGGTTAAGTGTGACCTCATATGTGTTTCTAACTGTAGGGGGTGGGCTGGACGTGTGATGTCATTGATCGTCTTTCCCTATATCAGGAAACAGACGATCAATGACACTGCCACTGTGAAGAACGGGGAAGGTGTGTTTACCCAGTCTTCAGCTCCTGTGACCGATCACGGGACACTGGCGGCGATCAGGGTCGCGGTCATGGAGAGTCGGATCGGGGCGCACGACCTAAGGCTGGGCTCTTAAAGGCGACGTACCTGTACGTGCTTGTGCCCAGCCGTGCTATTCTGCCGACGTATACGTGCAGGAGGCGGTTCTTAAGTGGTTAAAGTGACTGTTATTTTTATTATAGGGGGGAAAAAAACAGACTTTACAAACACATTATACTTGACTGCTCTGATACATTGATAGGAGCTGAAGCTGATTGGCTGCAAGCCGCTGATCTTAGATGGTTTTCCAGCAGGTCTGTTTAACAAAAGCCCATCTAATGTTAGGGCCCTTTCATATGGGTTTTCTGATCAAGTGCGCCTGTCAGGTTTTTCAGGTGAACCTGACTGGACCCTCCATTCAACCCTATGGAGCAGTGGATGTCAGTGGTGACATGTTCGCTGACACACGCTGCTATCCAGTCCGATCCTGTCCACCAAATCCAGACAGTGACACTATTTTCCAGCTGTCTGGCGGATCGGATTGGATGAGGCAGGTGGTCCATTTTCATCTGATTTTCCCATAGAGGAGAGTGGGACTGACAGGTCTGTCTCTGCACAGTGAGCAATTAAAGTCTTTCAAATGGACAAGACTGTGTTAAAGGACCCTTAGCCCAGGTTCACACTGGGCTGCGGGAGTGAAGCCGTGCGAGTTCAGCTAAACTCGCACAATTTCACTCCCGCTGGAAGTCCCGATTTCGGCCGCGATTTCAGAGACATCTGTGCAGGTTTCTGCACAGATGTCAATGTAAATCGCAGCCCGAAATAGAAAAAAGTAGTACAGGAACTACTTTTTGAAATCGGTTTAGGACGGTGCCATTGCCGGCAAATGCCGCCGATTTGAGATGCGATTTGACCTCTCAAATCGTACCAGTGTGAACCAGGCCTTAAGCTTCTATCGAACAAGCAGAGCTACACACATGAAAATTTGGATGATCCCTGTTGAACTGGCCAAATTTGGTCTGTGTGTACCAAACGTTGCTCAGTGTATTCACATTGCTGTTAGTTTGTTAACAATTATCAACAGATCCAGCCACCAGAATGCCAAGGGGTTTTGCCATATTGTTGGTGCCAGACTAATGGTTTCTGTGTATTTCGCACCTGTAGAGTAATCAGGCAGCAAACTTTATTTGCAGTCTTTTAACAGAGGTTCATGCAAGGCTACGCTTTTACTTTCATGACAGACAGACTTTTGTTATGAGACCCATGAGGAAAAGGAAAGCAATGCATACTGCCGATTACACTGCAGGCAAGTCATAAGAAAAAAGGTTAAAGCTCAACTCCGGGAAATCTGAATATTTTCCCTTGCAGCGAGGATGCAGGTCTAGAGAAGAGCAAAAACAGAATGCTCTCTCCCCCATGATCCAGTGGTGGACAGTCCCTTGGCAATCTTGTATCCAGTGTAGGGCTATGGACCTTGCATCAACTAAAATGTTAAGACCTTAGACCGCTAGTTCATGGGAGAAAAGATAATATGGGGACCAATGTAGCAGTTTGGATATTTTTTTTTTCCCCCATGCCCCCTTGACCTAAACAGTTCTTGCAGTGCCGATACAGCTCCAATGCATGCAAGATTTTTTATTATTTTTTTGGTATTTTCCCTCTGTTTTCACCTCCTGTATAAAGTGCCTACACTCTGGAAGAAGAAACCACAACGACACCTTTGAATAGCAGCACCATCAGTCCTGGGGGAGGGGTGTGTTAGTTGCACTGGCAAATTTAGATACACTAAACAAATTTAAGTCCCACTCCAGTTAATACTGGCTACGTTTTTTGGGTAAAGGTTTTATATACATCTGCAAGACAGCTTGTTATATTGGGGGGGGGGGGGGGGTGGAAATCAACCTAGAGGCCAGATCACAGAAAATGAATGCGACCATCATATCGAAGCACTGGTAGACTGCAACATAATAAATGTTTGCTTTTGGGTTTAAGCTTCACAGGGTGTAATATATATATATATATATATATATATATATATATATATATATATATATATATTCACACAATTCATACAGCTCCTACCCAGGATTCACAAATGTCAATTGAGATCAATTATAAAAATGTGTAAAAATTGTCTGACAGTTGTGTAAATATTTTCTGAAAGCATTTATGAACAGAACTGCAAGTGTAGTAGTTCTAAATCCACTGGCATTTATTTATTTTAAAATGAATTTTTAACAACTCTAAGGGTCACCATATACGTTACATTCTGCCCATACAATATTTGCACAATCATACACCAAACTGCCACATTATGACCACTCACCATAACACTCATTGAGGCATGGAAACCACTAGACCTCTGAAGGTAAGCAGTGGTATCGGACAAGAAACCATTAGTAGCAGATCTTTTAAAGTTGTAAACTCATTGTTGTGTCTCTCAAACCATTATGGAATTAATCAGACCATAACACCTTCTTCCATTGCTCTGTGGTCCAGTTCTGATTTTCACGTTCCTATTGTAGGTACCTTTGGCTGTGGACATGGGTCAGTATGTGTACCCTGACTGGTATGCTGTCATAATGGTATGTTAACAAAAAGAGCTGACAGCGCTCGGGGGCTGTGGTAATTGATGTTAACCAGTGATGGCAATGACCCACAAAGTAAATCTGATATACTAGTTGACGGTTTATTCACAAATGAGATTAAAATAGTGTATATGGCATTAAGCATTGGTAGTAAAGCTACTGCGTTGACTGCAGGCCGGCTAGGGCACTGATGGATAACCATTTCCTGGATGTAAGAATCCATATTTGGGAGCCAATCATTGGAACCACGAGTTGTGCAGCACAGGCAAAAAATCCAAGCAGGACCTGCTGGCTTGTATGTGTGGTGTCACACTAGTTCTGGGCAAAAGCACGGTAACACCGAGGGGAGGGCTTCCGTGGGAAGTATGTGTAAAAACTTAAATTGCATGTGCGTGAAACGCATAGTCACAGCAACAGGGACGTTTGCGTTCCAGGCTGACCATGGCAGCTTGGTCTTTCAGGACTGCGTCTGTGCCCAGGGCTCCAGCAATGCCTCTCACACACGAGACCCATGACAGCCCTCTCCTCCGAGCACCGTGAATGCGCCCAGAGCTACAGTGACGGAAGTGCTGGGGAGTGGGTGGGGTGATATAATCCCTATTTTACTCTGTGTAGATAAACGGTAAAGGTAGGTGTCCATTCTTCCTATATAGTGACACCTAAGTGTAGGGTGGCCTCCCACCTTACTGTTGTAAGGTAACAGCATATGTGGATAATATTGGAGATCCTAGATGTGAACATTCTCATCTGTGGGCTTCTGTAGATGGATAAAACTTCCTCTAAAGGTGGCAGAGGGAGATTTCTTCTCCTGGTTGATGATTGCCAGCCCCCAGGATGAGTATATATATATATATATATATATATATATATATATATATACACACACACACACATACACACACACACACACACATACATATACACACACACACGTGGGACAAAGAAGCTTGTGAAGTACCATTAAAACCTATTATGGGATGACGTGCCTCCTTACAAGTTGGCACTTGCAGGATGGTTGCATATGCTTAATGAGCCATTTACCAATCCCTCCATTGTGAAGATGGTTCATTGGTTGAGAGTCACTGCTTAGGATCTGTGCTTGTGTTTTCTGGTTCCTGGAGAAAGCCGATTTGATTACAGGCATTCTTTGATCCTCTGTTATGGGGGATTGTGGCAAGCTGGTAATCATTTCTGCCGATAGGTGGTGGATTTAACACGTTGCTTTTGGATATATTTCACAATCATATGGACTTTCTTTCACAGATCACTGGTGTTCAGTTTGATTTTTCAAAATATACACCAATTACTGTATTTATTGGCGTATAACACGCATTTTGTTGGCCTGTGATTTGGGAAAAGACCCGCTTGATGGGCCATCTTAACACACGCCACAACTTTGTGTTCCTCTGCACACATGCCTGTCACTTTGCGTGGTATCATTCCACCATCCGATCGGATGAACTGACTGAGGACTAGAACGTCCGTGTAGTCGTATTTATGTTTGAGGTTCCAGCGACAGATCGGACATTGATCGGAGGGATTCGGAGGACACAATGATGTTTTTTCTTCTAGAAAACGTCCTTCAAGCACCGTCATATTCCCTTCCTTCTCCACCACTCCTCCCCAACCTCCTAGGCCACCTCAGACGACTTTTGTCTGCGATTTTCACTTAAAAAGTCAACACAGCATGAAATTACTGGCAGTTGTAAACAAATCAGTTGTTTACAAACTGTCAGTAAATTAACTGGTTGTTGGCAACCCTGTTCTTAACACATCCTTACTCTACCCAAAACTGAATAAAAAAAGTTTTGTTTTAGATAGACTTTAAAGGGTAGTTCCACATTTTTATGGATGTAAAAAAAAAAAATGAATAAAACAATATAGCGTATACAATTGCGACACAAGTCGGTATTGTAATTGAATGTTAATAAAAATGACCCTTGTTTTTCAATCTGCAGCGCAGTAATTGTCTATAAAACGGAGTATGGCTACCTGGAGACGTTCTGTACACAGAAGGTGTACAGAACGTCCCCAGATATGCAATTTTCTGTTTGTGTGAATGGCTTACCGATTTCCCCAGAAGTCTGCACTAAGATACAGATCAGATAGATGTTGAGCATCCCCTGCAACAAAGATGTCAATTTTGGTGAGATACTCTCAAATGTAAAGTGGTGTAGACCCAGCAACTTTTCAACAAATGTGGAGTTACACTTTAATGTCTTTAGGTAACTTAATGCTGTGGCTGAATGTAGGATTTATTTGCCAATTTATCAACAAATTAAAGGATCACTAAAATGTTTTTTTTTTTAAACAAACATGTTATATGTACCTCCACTGTGCAGTTTTGTTTTGCACCGAGTGGCCCTGAACCTGGTCTTCTGGGATCCCTCGGTGGCTGTCTCGGCTCCCCCCGCAAGGACTCAACACCTTCATGCGAGCAAGCTCGCATGGAGTTGAGTGCTTGTGGGCACGCTCCCGTGATACAGCCGGCGGCCATAGCCGCTCACTGCATCACTCGGCCCCACCCCCGGCACGTCGCGTCATTGGATGTGATTAACAGCAGCGCAAGCCAATGGCTGCGCTGCTTTCAATTAACCAATGAATGAGCCAAGAAGCCTGCTCGTTCACGGCGCGGGACTTCCGAGGGGTCAGGTAAGTAATCGGGGGGGGGGGGGGGGGCGGTATTGTCGGATGTTTTTTCACCTTAATACATTAAAGTGAAAAAACATTTACCTTTACAACCCCTTTAACACTGATAATTGCTCAGTCTGCAAAACATTTCAGTTGTGATAGTTGTGAACAAAAGGTTAAAGTTCTTGCGAACATGCGATAAAAATCTCACGTGTAGCCCCAGCCTAAACTCTTACAAAGCCAGGCGTCTCACAGAGCCCTGCCTGTGCCTTACATCTCTGAAGTCATCAGGCACAGCTGACACAAATTAAAACAGTCTTGGCCTGTAATGCTAATGCATCTATACTACATTATAAGGCAGACTAAATCAGGCCATTCTGTGACTTTGCTTATATTACATATGAGGAGATGGAAGAACTTACTCTAAACACAGTCAAAGATTTTAAATTTCCCTATTTAACATTTTGGTTATCTTTATGGTTATGACAGGGAAAGAAAAAGCAGCTGTCAGGAAGCAATGTGTCCTTAGTTGCCCTACAAGTCTTTACTTCACATAGACTAGCTCACAACTACTCATACTGCAGTTAAATATTGTGGTTCTAAATTAAATGGGGTAAAGTTCATAGATGCAAACCCCTACTTTTGTATAAAAAGAACAAAACAAGGATCGATGACCAAAGGTCTATACCAAATGCATAAATGAACATCAGTGTTTGGGAATAAACAGACACAGCAAAATCTAAAAATACTGCCAATAGTCCAGCTGGGAAGAATATCTTTTTTTTTTTCATTTACACTGAAAAAAAAAAAAGTACCCCACTATAACAATATTAAGATGGCGGCTTCTCTGAGCTGTGATTGCTAATAGAAGCTATGCACATGCTACCCAAGCCCAACATCGACCACATCACTTGGAGCAACTATTGACCTACTGTATACCTTTGCTAAATCTAGACTCCAAGATCATGGCAAAGAACCTATACATCAATCAGCCTCAACATTAACAATAGCATCTAAAAGTTGGAGGCATATATTAGGCAGCAAGTGAACATATCCTTAAAGTTCATGTAAAAAATGGCCATCACAGTTTCCTGCATATGTGACTACGTAGCTGCAGAAAGTTTAGGGTGCCCATAATAAACCGTGTCCACAGCCAGAACCACCAACAATGGGCACGTGAGCATTAAAACTCGACCACAAAGCAATAGATTTATCACTTTTCTTTAAGTTATGTGGATAGTCGGGTACGCGTGTGTCACTTACCTAGGGAAGAGATGGTGCAAGTATGGGAAGAACGAAAGCTGGCGGAGGTAGAGTGATGCATTCAGCAATGTTCATGTGGATTTTGCTTGACAAGTTCCGCCTACCCTAAAACATTTTTGGTGACCAAGTACGCTCCTTCATAGAATCAGTATTCCCCGATGGTAGTGGTCTTATAGCAAAATAATGCACCCCGCCACACTGCAAAAATGGTTCAAGAATAGTTTGAGGAACACAACAGCAAGTTTGAATTCTTGACTTGGCCTCCAAATTCTGCAGATCTCCATCGTGCAAATGTGGGATGTGCTGAAAAAACAAGTCCGACTCATGGAGACTAAACCTTGCAACTTAAAATTAAAGGATCTGCTACTAACAGCTTGGTACCAGATGCCACAACATAACCTTTGAGGTCTAGTGGCACTGATTAGGGCATTTTTGGCAGCAAAGGGGGGACCTACTCAATATTAAGTGGGTCATCAAAATGCCATGACTGATCAGTGTATATGTGCCTCAATGGGGGTAAAGATGAAGACAATCCGATAAGCAGACACTAGATAGGCTTTATATGCCAAAACACCAGGCCATCGACAATATACGCCATATTCTCCCATCTACAACTCTACATATATCGAAAGACGGTATTCTTCTTTCCTGCTGTCCAGACATTAAAACACCTTTTATTTAGTTCTCTGGCATTATCTTATGCTCATCCTAGAACCTTCTGGCCCAACTTCAGGAAATGGGTGGGTTTCAATTACAAGGGCCCAAAGGCAGGTATACAAATCTAATTTTTAGTATACCCTGCTTTGACATTAGTAGATAAACCAGGCAAGGCTGCCCACTGTTTGCTCAGGCATTTGAACCACTAGAAATGGCCAAACTAAACAAGCATACAAGCTGTAGATCTGGCAAGTATGTGCACAAAATCTGTCTCTTTGGAGGACAACCTCATGTTTCAAACAAATTCACTTGCATCTTTTCCCAACTTTCTCTTGGTACTGGTTAGATTTCCAACAATTTTATGTGCTTCAGATTAACAAAGTTCTAAACATAATCCATCCTCTAAAGTCAGAAAAAAAAATCCTTTTCACCAGGAATCTACCAACGCACCATTTTAAGTGGCCTACCTCACTGCCTCCTATAAAACCCTAAACTCATTTACAGTGCCTTGAAAAAGTATTCATACCTTTTCCACATGTTGGCCATGTTACAGCCAAAAATGTAAATTTATTATATTGGGATTTCATGTGATAGACCAATACAAAGTGTCACATAATTGTAAAGTGGAAGGAAACCGATAAATGGTTTTCCAATTTTTTTACAAATTAATATCTGAAAAGTGTGGCGTGCATTTGTATTCAGCTCCTTTTACGCTGATACCTTTAACTAAAATCTAGTGGAACCAATTGCCTTCAGAACTTCCCTAATTTGTAAAATAGAGTCCACCTGGGTGTAATTTAATCTCACTACTGTATACAGTACATACAGCTGTTCTGATAAGCCCTCAAAAGTTTGTTAGAAAACCTTAGTGAACAAACAGCATCATGAAGACCAAAGAACACACCAGACAGGTCAGGGATAAAGTTAAGGAGAAGTTTAAAGCGGGGGTTCACCCTATAAAAAAGCATAAAATTAGGCATAGTAGCGCGAGCTACAGTATGCCTGTATTTTTTTTTTTTTAGCCCCGTACTCACTGTGCAATCGTATATTGAAGATTCCGACTCCCCGCGGGGAATGGGCGTTCCTATCCAGAGGGAAGGTGATTGACGGCCGGCTCTGGCACGTCACGCTTCTCCAGAAATAGCCAAAATAAAACTTGGCTCTTCACGGCGCCTGCGCATAGTCTGTGCGCAGGCACCGTATAGCGCCGAGACCTACTCTGGCTATCTTCAGGGAGCACAGTGAGTACGGGGCTAAAAAAAAAATATACAGGCATACTGTAGCTCACGCTACTATGCCTAATTTTATGCAAAAATGTTGTTATGGAGGGTGAACCACCGCTTTAAAAGCAGGGTTAGGTTATAAAAAAATATCACAAGCTTTGAACATCTCACGGAGAACTGGGGGAGGTTCACCTTCCAGCAGGACAACACCTCTTAACATACAGCCAGAGCAATCAAAGGATATTCATGTGTAAGAATGGCCCACTCAAAGTGCAGACGTAAATCCAATTGAGAATCTGTGGCAAGACTTGAAAATTGCTGTTTGACACTCTGCATCCAATCTGACAGAGCCTGAGCTATTATTTTGCAAAGAATGGGCAAAAATGTCACTCTCGAGATGTGCAAAGCTGGTAGAGACATACCTTAAAAGATTGAAGCTGTAATTGCAGTGAAAGGTGGTTCTATAAAAGTATTGACTCAGGGGGGCTGAAAACAAATGTACACAGCACTTTTCACACATGTATTTGTAAAAAAATTGAAAACAATTTATCATTTTCCTTCTACTGCACAAGTATGTGCCACATTGTGTTGGTCTATCACATAAAATCCCAATAAAAGCACGCTACACTCCCCCCCCCCAACTTTTTCAGGGTACCTGCTCTGTGTATAAATTTAAATGTTAGCGTGTCAACTCACTACTGGGTGGGGGGGGTGCTGAGCTGCTGAAAATTAAAGTTGTTCTTTGAGGAAGAAGTTCTCCTGTGTTTGCAGTTACAGAGGTCAATGGATGTGGGTAACCCTCAGCTTCTGAGAGTGAATTTACTATGTGATCATTTTGGCACGTTATCGCCACTCTTAAACTACAGACATTAAAAAAGGCTACCGTACATTTGATGGTTGTATGAATTAGGGTTGCAGCGATACTAGGACCGGTATCAGTGCCGATACTGAGCATTTGCACGAGTATTTGTACTCATGCAAATGCTCTTACACCATTACATAGTTAGGTTGAAAAAAGACCATTTAGTTCAACCATAAAACAAAATTAAAAAAATATCGTACAATCCCATATACCCAATTCCATACCCACAGTTGATCCAGAGGAAGGCAAAAAACTCCAGCAGAGCATGCTCCAATTTGATACAGCAGGGGAAAAAATTACTTTCTGATCCCCCGAGAGACAATCGGTTTTTCCCTGGATCAACTACCTATAAATGTTAGTACCCAGTAATATTATGTACAGCACATTTAGGAAAGAATATAGACCTTTCTTAATGCAATCTACTGAGCTGGCCAGAACCACCTCTGGAGTGAGTGTATTTCACATTTTCACATCTCTTACTGTGAAGAAACCTTTCCATATTCGGATATGAAATCTTTTTTCCGCTAGACGTAAAGAGTGCCACTGTGTCCTCTGTGTTGACCGTAAAGTGAATAACTCAACACCAAGTTCACTATATGGACTACGGGCCAGTTTCAGCAGACATGTTCGGTCGTGTGTAGGCCCGAGTGTGCAGGATTCCAGCAAACATTTGCCCGCCGGGCCTTTTCCCAGCGGACAAATATTCCTGGACTTGTTTTAAAACAGTCCGCTGGAATTCTGCGCGCTCGGACATGTTCGGTCGTCTGTACAGACCTACCGTACATGTCCGAGCGCCCGCCATCCCTCGCATGCGTCGAATGACTTCGACGCATGCGTGGAAGCATTTAACTGGCAGGCCCGCCCACGTCGCCGCGTCATCGTCGTGACGACACCGCGGACACGCCCCGCGGATTGTTTACGCGCGGATTTCTGTACGATGGTTAGTACAGCCATCGTACAGAAATCCCCGGGCAGACATGTACGGTGAAAACGGCGGACCGGTTTCATTGTACATGTTTGCCCGTGTGTACACGGCCTTATATATTTGTACATAATCTGATGCTTGACCAGATACCTGGAAGGTCAGGGACGATCAATACGGCAGTGTGGGGGGGGGAGTTACAATCACCGATCTTTCTTTGTGGCTTTCAATAAAGCATCTGACAGCCGCTCTGCCACCCCCCCCACACACACACACACACAGGGAAATCCGGGATTGAAACTCTCCCCAGCACCGCCGCACTAATCATCCCCGACTTTTCTCTGCATACTCCTCCAGTCCACCACGGTGTCCTCCTCCAGTCCCCCTCCATGCTCCTCAGCCCCCCCCCCCAGATCTTTCAGGATGGAGAGTGGAGAAAGGAGCTGGTCATTTACCAGCTCCTTCCATTTCTGAACGGACAGCCTCACTGACTCTGTCCATTCACAACTGAGCATTGTAAAACATGTTTACGATGCTTTAGTTTATGAATGGAGAGGAGCCTCTGTCTCCTGCCCATTAATCTTCAGTGCAGCTGAGGCCGCAGAGATAGGGACTGAGGAATCTGCATCCTCAGTCCCTTTCCCTGTCTCAAAAGGGAGATGCCAGGGGGTTGATAAAAAACAAAAACAAAAAGGAAACATTGAAATATTTAAAAGTAAGCCGGTTCACACAGGGGCGACTTGGGATCGACTTGAAGTTGCCCCAAGTCGCACGATGTGTCAAATTACATTGAAGTAAATGGGAGCCGTCTTAATGTACACTACTGAAGAAGCTCCAACTTCAGAAAAGGTTCCTGTACTACTTCGACTTCTAGGCGACTTGTATCCATTGATTTCAATTGAAGTAGCCTCCAAGTCAGATCCCCGTTCATAGTGAGGCAACTTTACAGGAAGTCACCCCTCTAAGGCAAATCCCCCTCCCTCCCACAGAGCTGGTATTTGGTATGAACCATGAGGGGGAACTCCATGTCAAATTTTAAATAAAAAAACGGCATGGGTTCCCCCTCCAAGAGCATAACAGGCCCTTAGGTCTGGTATGGATTTTAAGGGGAACCCCCTACACCAAAAAACGTGTGGGGGTTCCCCCAAAACCCATATCAGACCCTTATCCGAGTAGGCAGCCCGGCCAGTCAGGAAGGGGGGTGGGGACGAGCGAGTGCCCCCCCTCCTGAACCGTGCCAGTCCGCATGCCCTCAACACGGGGGGGTAGGTGCTTTGGGGCAGAGTGAGCCCTGCGGCCCCCCCACCCCAAAGCACCTTGTCCCCATGTTGACAACATGGGGACAGACCCCTGGCCGTTGGTTGTCGGGGTCTGCGGGCGGGGGCTATCGGAATCCGGGAGCCCCCTTATATAAAGGGGGCCCCCAAGATCATGGCCCCCCCACCCTATGTGAATGAGTATGGGGGACATTGTACCCCTACCCATTCAACTGGGGGAAAAAAGTGTCAAGAAAAAAAACACTACACAGGTTTTTAAAGTCATTTATTAGGCAGCTCTGGGGGTCTTCTTCCGACTTCTCCGCTCTCTGGTGCTTTCTGCCTTCTGCCGGGCTCCTCCGCCATCTTCCAGCTCTTTTACTAGCGGTGGTTCTCCCTTTTTCTGACTTCTCCACTCTCTTCTCCCGCTCTCTGGTTCTTTCTGCCTTCTGCCGGGCACTTCGGCTATCTTCTTCCAGCTCTTTTTCTAGCGGTGGCCCGGTCTTCTGCATTGTCTTTTTCCCTCTTCTCCTCTTCAATGTTGATATGACACTTCCTCCCACTGTAATACCGGGTGCGCAACAATTTATATAGGCATGTGGCGTAATCACCGGTAAGTCACCACCCAGAGCATGATGGGACTGTGACATCATAAGAGGGCTATATAAATTGTTGCGCACCCGGCATTACATCGGGAGGAGTGGTCGTGTCAACATCGAAGAAAAGAAGAGGGAAGCAGACGTAGAGGACCTTGCTGCCGCTAGTAAGAGAGCTGGAAGATAGCATAGGTGCCCAGCAGAAGGCAGAAAGAACCGGAGAGCAGGAGAAGTCACAAGACCCCCGAAGTCGGAAGAAGGGAGAAGACCGGGCCACCGCTAGTAAGAGAGCTGGAAGATAGCGGAGGAGCCCGGCAAAAGGCAGAAAGAACCAGAGAGCGGAGAAGTCGGAAGAAGACCCCAGAAGTCGAAAGAAGACCCCCGGAGCTGCCAAATTACTTGTGCTAAAATAACCTGTGTAGTGTTTTTTTCATGACACTTTTTCCCCCAGGTGAATGGGTAGGGGTACAGTGTACCGCATACTGATTCACATAGGGTGGGGGGCCGGGATCTGGGCCCCTTAAAGGGTGTTCCGATAAGCCCCCCGCAGACCCCGACAATCAACGGCCAGGGTTGTCGGGAAGAGGCCCTTGTCCCCATTAACATAGTTACATAGTTAGTCAGGTTGAAAAAAGACAAGTCCATCAAGTTCAACCATAAAAAATAAAACAATCATATATACCCAATTGTATACCCACAGTTGATTCAGGGAAAGGCAAAAACCCCAGCAAAGCATGATACAATTTGCTACAGCAGTGAAAAAAATCCTTCCTGGTCCCTCATGAGGCAATCGGATGTTCCCCAGATCAACTTTACATATAAATGTTAGTACCCAGTTATATTATGTACATTTAGGAAAGTATCCAGGCCTTTCTTTAAGCACTCTACTGAGCTGGCCAGAACCACCTCTGCAGGGAGTCTATTCCACATTTTCAAAGCTATTACTGTGAAGAAACCTTTCCGTATTTGGAGGTAAAATCTATTTTCCTCTAGACGTAAAGATGTAAAACATGGGGACAAGGTGCTTTGGGGTGGGGGGGGCCGCAGGAGTGCAGAGGGAGAGGGAGTGCATGAGCTAAATCAGATATGCATTTTGAGAAGGAGCTGTAAAACAACTACTATGCAGAGCTGTGAGGCAGGAAGCAGAGTCTGTAAATGCAACAGGCAAGCATGGCTGCCACCATGTACAACAATTACAACCATGGGTCAAGTCCTGGGGGAAAAGTGTGGGAACTCCCACCCAAGATCCACTTCCCCACGAAAAAAAGAAAAAAATGATACGCTCATATGCATAATTACTAAACTGCATGTTTTTTTTGTTTTGTTTTTCCGATCAACTGAACCCTAGTAATCCTTTATGTTACTAGGGTACATAAAGCAAGTTCTTTCTAAATCCCGCAATGTCTCCTGGGAACATTCACAAAAGCTTCCAGGAGACAATGCGGCATCGAGGAAGTGACGGAATACCCACACACTACCTGATGAATCCATATGCAGGAAGCGGCCAGTAACAAAGGATTACTAAGGTTCGCCTGCCCCTGACAGTGACTCGAGCTGGGCATCGCCGCTTAGTGAAGGATTGGCTCGGGCAGCTTGGCTGCTCTCGTCCTGCAAAGGGAACTGAGTTCCTGCTGTGAAAAAAGTGCAGGAAATCCGTTCCCGCAGTGTGTATATATATATATATATATATATATATACATATATATACACACACACACACACACACACACACACTCTTAAAGTAGTGAGTAAATATTTTATTATATATTTTCATGCTTTGCTACAATGTAAAGTAGTGCGTGCACGGCTCATAACAGTGTAAATGTGCTGCCTCCTCAAAATAACTTTACATAGCCATCGATGTATAAACCGCTGGCAACAAAAATTAGTGAAAATTTCCAAATTTGGCCCAATTAACTTTTTTCCCTCTCCGGTGTCATGTGACTCGTTAGTGTTACAAGGTCTCAGGTGTGGTTGGGGAGCAGGCGTGTTAAATTTGGTATTATCACTCCTACTCTCTCACACTCGTTACTGGAGGTTCAACATGGCACCTAATGGCAAAGAACTCGGAGGATCTAAAAAAAATTATTGTAGCTCTACATAAAGATGGTCTAGGCTATACGAAGATTGCCAAGACCCTGGAAAAGAGCTGCAGCAGGGTGGCCAAGACCACAGGTTCTACTCTGAACAGGCCTCGCCATGGTCGACCAAAGAAGTTGATTGCATGTGCTCAGCATCATATCCAGAGGTTGTCTTTGGAAAATAGACAAATAAGTGCCACCAGCATCGCTGCAAAGGTTGAAGGGGTGGGGGGGGGGGGGGTCAGCCTGTCCGTGCTCAGATCATACGCTGCACATTGCATCAAATTGGTCGGCATAGCCGTCGTCCCAAAAGGAAGCCTCTTTTAAAGATGGTGCACAAGAAAGCCCGTAAACAGACAAGCTGACTAAGGACATGGATTATTGGAACTATGCCCTGCGGTCTGATGAGACCAAGATAAAACATATTTAGTTCAGATGTTTCAAGCTTGTGTGGCGGGAACAGGGTGAGGAGTAAAAACACAATTGTGTTTTGCCTAGTTAAGCATGGTAGTGGGAGTGTCATGGTCTGGGTCTGCATGAGTGCTGCCGGCACTGGTGAGATATAGTTCATTGAGGGAACCATAAATGCCAAATGTACTGTGAGATACTGAAGCAGAGCATGATCCTCCTCCCTTCGGAGACAGGGCCGCAGGGCAGTATTCCAACATAACCCCAATGACACCTCCAAGACGAGCACTGCCTTGCTAAAGAAGCTGAGGATAAAGGTGATGGACTGGCCAAGCATGTATATATATATATATTTTTTTTTTTTTTTTTTTTTTTTTAAAACAGCAATATGTACTGGTAGGATTATTATTATTATTTATAGAAAAGGGAAAAAAAAAAAAGGACTGTTTTCTCTTTAAGACCAAAAGTTTCTGATCTTAAGTATTCCAAACTGAGTAAGAAAGTAGCAAAACATCTACTGCCAACAGGACAGCACATTTTATATGAGCCAAAGCATAACAGTAAGCTAAGAAGAGGGAGGCCAAAATGACGAACACAACTCTTCTGCAGATATGCTGAGTAGTGCGATTTTAATAGCTAATTCTAGCTCTGGTCTTCCTTGATGGGAATAATTGAAGCTCTAAAGAAAAGGACTGTGAAATACACAAATGACGCATGAACCTCTCACAGCAAAACAAAGTCTGTCAAAATGTATTACATCAAAAAGGGAAATGCACAAAAAAGACATGTGGTCTGGAAATAAATGCTTTTAAGTTACAGCTCAAACCTGTCACATGACCATAAAATATTGTGAGAGAATAAAAGGGTAGAGTTAAATGTACAATATTCAAGTGTCCCCAGTCAGAACGCTCCCAAAATGTACAAATCATCAGAAATAATTTTTGTGGTTATTCCATCAATGATATTACGGTAATTAAAATTCAGGGTCTGCAAGACCACTCATAAGTGCTGAAGAGTCAAAAAAATAGATATTACAACATTGAGAGTTATTGAAATGATTGTAAAGTAGTTTTCTATAAAAATAAGAAACATGTTATTACATAAAGGGGTTGTAAAGGTACAATTTTATTTTCCTAAATAGCTTAATTTATCTTAGTGCAGCCCTCCTTCACTTACCTCATCCTTCGATTTTGCATTAAATGTCCTTATTTCTTCTGAGAAATCCTCACTTCCTGTTCTTCTGTCTTTAACTCCACACAGTAATGCAAGGCTTTCTCCCTGGTGTGGAGTGTCGTGCTCGCCCCCTCCCTTGGACTATAGGAGAGTCAGGATGCCCACTAACACACAGCTCCTTTCTCTATCTGCAACGTAGAGAGTGTCCTGACTCTCCTGTAGTCCAAGGGAGGGGGCGAGCACGACACTCCACACCAGGGAGAAAGCCTTGCATTACTGTGTGGAGTTACAGACAGAAGAACAGGAAGTGAGGATTTTTCAGAAGAAATAGGGACATTTAACCACTTAAAGCAGAGGTTCACCCTAAAAACATTTATTTAACATTCCATTCAGCATAATTCCAACATTTACACTATGCGTTTTTTTTTTTTTGCTGTACATACCATCTTATTGTTATTTTCCACCCGGCTTCCCACTCCCGCGGAATTAGGCGTTCCTATGCAGAGGCTAGATGACTGATGCCTTGTGAAAAACTTCCTCCCGGCGCATAAGGCGCGTCACCAGTTTTCCGAAAGTAGCCGACTCTATACGGCGCCTGTGCAGTCAGCTCTACACGGCAGGCTCAAGAAAACTGGTGACGCGGCTTATGCGCCGGGGGGGAAGTTTTTCACAAGGCGTCAATCATCTAGCCTCTGCATAGGAACGCCTACTCCCGCGGGAGTGAGAACCCGGAAGCCAAATGGAAAACAATAAGACGGTATTGTACAGCAAAAAAAAAAAAAAAAAAGGCATAGTGTAAATGTTTGAATTATGCTGAATGGAATGTTAAATACATGTTTTTAGGGTGAACCTCCGCTTTAAGGAATGCCTCCTGCACATTTACGTCAGCAGAATGGCACGGCTGGGCAAATCCTCTTCTCGGGTCCTTTTGCACTCCTGCCACCTCCCTCCTGTTGAGTGCCCCCACAGCAAGCAGATTGCTATGGAGCAGCCGAGCCGCCGCTCCCTTTGTCTATTCAAAAGACTGAGCCGTAGTCCAGCCCGCCCCGCCCCCTCTCTCTCCCCTCATTGGCTAAATGACTGACAGCAGCGGAAGACAATGGCAGAGCTGCTGTCTCAACCAATCAGGAGGGAGAGTGTTTAATTTTATTAAACGTATTTTTTCATGGGGGGCGTGGCCGGGATGTAGAGAGAGACGGACGTGTTCAGCCTGTGCTCCTGCCATCCGTGCTCTCCATCCGAAGGAATCCTCGACTAACAGAGCCATCCTGCTCAGCAAACACCTTCCTCCTGTCCGGGGGGCTGCCCTGGTCCTCCCGATGCCTGGGAAGCGAGGTTCAGCTAGGAGGGCAGACAGCTACTCAGCCCGGATCCAGCCGCCGGCCACACGTGCGGCGGCCATCTTGCCTTCCCTGTCATCTTCCCCGGCCTCGGTGGCGGTGCAGACAGAATCCTGGATGGCAGACTTGGGGGCTCTGGACCTGGAGGACTCGTCGGTGGAGATGAAGGAGCCGCCGGGGCTGCTGGGGAGCCAGTCCACCGCCGCGATCCTGGCGGCCATCGCTGACAGTAAGTCCTCGGTGGAGGGGAAGATTGACACTCTGGCTATAGAGTGCGGGCTCATTAGACAGGATATGGACAAGTTCCGGGGCCGCCTGTCTGAAGCTGAACACCGCATATCTGCGGTGGAGGACGCGGTGGCATCTAATACGCATGATGTGGGGGAGTTGCAGCGGCAGGTTAAGGTCCTTATGGCCCGTTCTGAAGATGCGGAAAATCGCCTTCGTCGCAATAATGTGCGGGTAGTCGGGCTCCCTGAGGGGGCTGAAGGGGCCAACCCGGTGCTGTTTGCGGAAGCCTTTTTTAAGGAGCTCCTGGGCCTGCAGAATCTGTCCCCTGTCTATGTGGTGGAACGTGCCCACAGGGTGCCCGCGGGGAGGAGGCCTGCGGGTGCATGGCCTCGGGCCTTCCTTGTCCGCCTGCTGAATTTCAGAGACAGGGATATGATCCTGGCTGAGGCTCGTAAACACCCAGAGCTGAAGCATGATAATGCTGTGATTCATCTCTATCCCGATTTCTCTCAGGATCTGCAGAAGAAGAGGCGCTCCTTCACAGACATCCGTCGCCGATTGAGGGAAAAGGGCTTGGTGTACAGTATGCTCTATCCTAGCCGTCTGAAAGTGATTCATCGTGGGTCTGCAAAGTTCTTTGATTCCCCATCGGAGGCGGTGGACTGGCTGGATTCGCTGGCCTAGTGTTCTGCTCCGATCCGGGGCTCCATGGTGGTGATGCCGGTGGCCTGAGGATGGGAGATACTCACCTACCTAAGATGTTGTTGCTGCGATTCTCTCCTTCACTCCTGATACCTCCTGATGTTGGCTCTTGTGAAAGCAGGCATGCTGCAGAGGACTACAAGAGCAGTTATCCGTTCTTGACAGGAGCACCAGGTACTGAACTATTCAGGTTGGGGTTTTTGTGTGTCTCTCTGGACTCCCTTTCCCCCCTTCTTTCGAGTGGATGAACTCTACAGATATTCCACTTCTGTTCAACATGTTTTTGGGTCTGAAGTTTCTCCAGCGGTGTTTCCGTTTTTTAGTTTGGTTCGCCTGGAGCAAACAGGGAGTTGGGATTTTTTGGTTGTAATTTTTTTTGTCTTTTTTTCTATTTTTTTCACATTTTTTGGTTTGTTTTTTTGCCTTTTTTTTCTTTTTGCTCGGGACAGCAACATCTGGTTCCCCCCCTCTCAATACATGTGATCTCTGCTTCCTGTGCGCAAGTGAAGAGGACTATTTTCTGCCCAGTGTGGGATTTGCTCATGGGATGCTGTATGGTGTTGTAGTGTTGCTCTCTGTGTCCGGTCTCCTCCCTCCTAGTCGTCCTATCTTACAGGCTTCTCCTGTCTCTCTATTGTACCCTGCCCGCATTAATGAATGACATTAAAGTTGTCTCGTGGAATGTCCGCGGTCTAAATTCTAAGTATAAGCGTTCCCTAGTCCTTCAGTATCTTAAATCCCTGAACCCCCATGTCATTCTCTTACAAGAGACCCACTTAATGGGCAGTAAAACCCTATCACTGAACAGGAGCTGGATACAGAGAGCGATACACTCCACTTATTCCTCCTATGCCAGGGGAGTGGCTATCTTGCTACACAAGAAATTTCAATGTGTTATTGAACATGTAGTAACTGACCCCTATGGGAAATATGCAATTGTGGTTCTAAATGTTGACTCTCAGCTATGGGCTATAGCGAATGTCTATGTCCCCCCCCCTTTAGCAAAGAGGTACTATACCAAGTATTGGAGAAAATAGCTGCATTTGGCCCGATAAAAGTGCTGGTGGCCGGGGATTTAAACAACATTCTTGATTATACACTGGACGCCTCTAACCCGAATCGGGTGCGGAACCTTGACCTCCGGCAGTGGGCGGACACGGCGGCCTTGGAGGAGGTTTGGCGGTGGAAACATCCTGGTGAGAGAGGTTACTCCTATCTTTCCCACGTCAGCTCCTCCTCCTCCCGTATTGATCTGGCCTTCGCGAACTCGGCCTTGCTGCCTCAGGTGGCAGAGGCCAGTTATCTGGCTGGTGGACTCTCGGACCACACTCCCCTGCAGGTGACGCTGAGCCGCCCGGGGGATGGAGGTCGGAGGGTCTGGAGGTTGCACCCGGGGTGGGTGGATGAGTTATCTGTGGAGCCATTGATCTCCGCACATGTCTCAGAATATTGGAATGTGAATGAGGGCTCCGCGAATGGTCACATGGTATGGGATGCGTTTAAGGCGTCCACCAGGGGGGCATACATAGCGGCCATTAAAGCCGCTAGAATTGAGAAAAACTCTGAGTCAGAGGCACTCCAGGCTCATGAATTGCAGTGCTCGAAGAAACATGCGGAGGCGCCCTCTCAATCGACGCTTGTGGAGTTGCAGATGGCAAGGAGGGCATTCTTGGTCCATTTTCAAACTCTCACGCAATGTACATTTAAGTGCAGGGCGGAGGAGCTATTTGAGAAGGGAGATAAGAATGGGAAATTGTTAGCCTACTTGGCGGCGGATGCTCGACCCCATGCGGCCATCCCTTGCGTTTATTCGGCAGGGGGTGCCTTAGTGAGGGATAGAGAGTATCATGCAGGCTTTTGTATCCTACTATTCTGATCTCTATGCGGCTATCCCGCAATATGACAGTCAGGTGCTGACGGATTTGCTGGACTCCTTTCAGATCCCGGAGCTGCCCGGGGAGGCGGCGGCAGACTTGGAGGCCCCTTTTACCTCCAAGGAGCTGGCCGTGGCAATTGCCTCCTTCCCGAATGGTAAGGCGCCGGGAACTGACGGGTTTCCGGCTGAATGGTATAAGACCTATTCAGAAGTGCTGTCCCACAAGCTTTTAAACCTGTATACAGAATGTCTTGAGATTGGGAGCTTGCCCCCTACGTGGTATGAGGCACATGTGGTTCTGCTCCCCAAGCCAGAAAAGGACCCACTGCACTGTTCCTCTTACAGACCCATTGCACTGTTGAACATGGATCTTAAAATCCTTACCAAAATGGTGGCCAATCGATTAATGCAATGCCTGGACCACTTGATATCACCTGACCAGACGGGGTTTATGCCCAAAAAAGCTACCGACATTAATATCCGCAGGGTGTACGCGCATACGCAAATTGATGGTGAGCTGTCTCATGGGGGGGCCCTGGTGTTTTTTGACCTGGAAAAGGCGTTTGACTCCATTGATTGGGGATACATGGTCCAGGTGCTAGAACGCATGGGTTTCGGCCCTGTGTTCCTCCAATGGATAAAAATGCTCTACGACCGCCCAGTAGCGGCAATCCGCCTGAACGGTGGGGTGTCTGACACTTTTCCAGTATCCAGGGGCACCAGGCAGGGATGCCCCTTGTCCCCGGGTTTGTTTTCTCTGGTTATGGAACCCCTGGCGATTGCATTGCGCTCTTCGTCGCAGATCCAGGGGATTAGGGTGGGCACCCTGACTGAGACTGTGGCCCTCTATGCCGATGACCTGGTTCTATTTCTTGGGGATACGGGCCCTTCTCTACATGCTGCTCTCGCATTGATGGGTAGGTTCACTGAGGTCTCCGGTCTCAAGGTCAATTGGACTAAGTCAAAGATCCTTCCGCTACGCTCCCATGGGATGCCCGGGCGGGTTGACCCTTCCAATCCCTTACAGTGGGTGACTCAGATTAGATACCTGGGGCTACGTATCACAAATTCTGTGACGGATTTCATTAGCCTAAATGTGTCTCCACTGCTGGCTACTGTATCTAAAAAACTCCACTCCTGGAAAAATCTTCCCCTGTCCCTCATTGGGAAAGTTAGTCTGATTAAAATGAAGATTCTTCCCCTCCTGCTTTATACTCTCAGGAACTCTCCGGTGTGGATACCAAGGTCAATTTTCAGGTCCATAGACAGTATGATCTCCTCCTTCCTGTGGCAAGGGAAGCTCCCTCGCCTCAAACTGGCTATTCTTCAACAACCATGGGGGGAGGGAGGATTGGCGGTACCCAATTTCCACAAATACTTTTTAGCCGGCCAGCTGGCGGTGGCTAACCGTTGGTTGATCACCGCTCCGGACGACGCTGCGGTCTCTTTGGAGGCTGCTTGTGTGGGCTCCTATGAGGCGCTTTCGCTTCTGATCTATAGAGGGCCGAGGGCCCCCTACCCCTTGACGTCCTCTATGCGGTCGGTACTCAGAGCTTGGGCTGTGGCCCAGGAGATGAGACCCCAGGATAGTGTCACTTTCTCTCCTGAGACCCCCTTGTGGAGGAATCCCAAGCTGTCACACTTTCTTGATTATCCAGACCCAGTGGTGTGGACTGCCTTTGGAGTCAAGCTCCTGCGCCATATAGTGGTCAATGGCACTCTTATGCCGTTTGACGACCTAAAAACTTGTTATGGTCTACCAAACACACATTTCTTCAGGTACCTGCAACTAAGACATACATTTCAGGCCCAATTCAGAGGGGGTCCCCTTGTCCTTAAACTTAGTGATTTGGAATTATTGGCTCGTGGTGAATCGCTGTCCAAAGCGGTTTCTGTTCTATATAGGGACCTTTTTCCGGAAACTACTAAACTGCTAGCGCCATGTAGACGGGCCTGGGAGACAGTGACTTCGGGACTGGACAGAGATGACTGGGATGATGTTTGGGGGGCAGCTTTTCAGGCCCTGGTTTCTACCAGGGATAGACTAATTCACTACAAATTTTTGCACAGGATTTACCTGACCCCTGCTAGACTAGCTAAAATATTTGGAAATCAGAGATCAGTATGCTGGCGGTGTTCCATGCCCTCCGCAGACTTTATGCATGTCTTCTGGGACTGTCCCCGGGTTCAACCATACTGGCAAGGTGTGGTGGACTGTATACGGTCGGTCACTTCTATTTCAATTCCCATCACTGTGGAGGTGTGTCTACTGCATCTGGTGGAGCCCCTGGCTACGACCAGTGCGATTAGGACACTACTTATTCTTCTTTTTTTTTATGCTAAAAAGCGGATCATCCTTTCTTGGAAGAGCTCCTCGGCCCCAACGGTGGAGTCCTGGAAGGTACTGGTAAACAAGGTCATTCCATTTTACAGGGCTACTTACCTGAGCAGGGGGGCCCTGACAAAATTTGATAAGGTGTGGGGAGGTTGGTTGGCCTCGGTGGATACAGTGTCGGATTAGGCCGGGTTCAGTACAGTCATGGAGTGTATGTGTGATGGTGTCTGGGGGGGGTGGAGTGTGGACCTATTTATTTTGGAGCAACGGTGTTTTCTGTAAGGGAATGTATCCCATCTCTTTTCTTTCCTGGGCAGAGATTTGCATGTTATACTCTATCAGCATAGAGATCAAGATTGCGCAAAAGGTTGTACTTGTCATGGGGGGGGGGGGGGTCACGCGTTACGATATACTTATGATTTGATTTAATCGGATTTCATTGATTTTGATTAGGTTTGTAAACATTTAATGTGTACCAGTGCTGTCCCCCCTTTTTTTCCCTTTTTTTTTTTTTTTTTTTTTTTTTTCCCAGCCGGTTTCTGTGTTCTGACCGGTAATTGTCGGTCGCATGTTGCGGCCTAGTATTGTATCTGTGTTGCAAAAATTGAATAAAAATAATTTTCTAAAAAAAAACTTATTTTTTCATAACGTAATTGCTTTCACATTAAAAAGGTGTTGTAAACCCTTTACAACCACTTTTACTTACAGGTAAGCCTAGATTAAGGCTTACCTGTAGGTGCTAGAAATATCTCCTAAACCTCCACAGTTTAGGAGACATTCACAAAAGATACGGGCACTGATGTCTACGGCGCATGAGCCGTAGACAACAGCGCAGGTGCACTTTAGAAACGGTGATTATGCCGTTTCTAAAGGAGAGCAGATGCCATGACTGGCGTCTCCCGCGCGCATGCCAAGCACAGCGTCAGAGACATGATAGCCAGAAGGACGATGGAGCCTTTGTGGAACAGGGGACAACAGCGACAGCGCAGGCTTCGGTTTCAGGTAAGTGACACATAATGGGCTACTATGCAATGCACAGTAGCCCATTATGCTTTACCTTTGTAGGGAAACAAAGAGGAAGCAAAAACCCATCAGGGTTTACTTCCTCTTTAAAGCCTGTGTTTAATTGTCATACTGACCCTCAGCTGTGCTACCCAAATTCAGGAATGTGGATGCCCCTTGTGCCTACAGGGACTTAGAGTTTGAAAAAGAATCTCCACTTCGTTCATGCTCATGTTTTGAACTACACGCTTACATGCAACCACTCCCCAGTGTGTTAGACACAGGAAAGCACAGAGGGGGAAAATTTGAAAAAAATCTAAATAAATCAGCAAAAACATAAATCCTGGTTTTAGCATCTAATTTTACTGAAAAAATGCCTTAATATCACATAACGTAGACATTAGGTGTCTGCTTTGAGGAGGTGGTGTCTTAGTGTATAGAAGTGATTGGGCAACTATAAACACTTTTATATAAAAAAAATATATACAAGTTCCCATATGCTACAGCAGCTGATGCAACCACTTTTTTTTTTTACTTTTTTCTTTCAGAATTTTAAAAATGAAATACATCCTTTATACTAAACTGCAAAGTCAGCTGGCTTGCCAGACAGACTAGTCACATGACCCACTCCGACACCACCAATAACTACTCCAAGGCAGCTTCCAATGCCTTTATTTTCCACAATGGCTTAGTCCTACAAACGGCCAGAATTGACTGTCAAGATAGTCTAAACCCAAACCCCTAGTGCGCCCCGTTAAAGTTAACTTAATGCATTTTTCCCAAAAGTTCAGATTCACAAGCATTTTGAGAGATTTAAGAACTCCAGGCAAATTGAATCTTGTCAAATTGTCCAGTAAATCACATTCATGCTTCAATACCTAATGAGTTATTGGTATAAACAAGTTGGAAGCTGTAACTCCTGATTTAGATTCTTGTTCCAGTTTGACGACTCGACTAGATAATGAAGCAAAATGAGACGAAAGCCTTGGAGTTTACAAACGAATGTTCTGGGTGCACGTCATCCAGATGCGGGCCATGCGGCGGCACGATCAGTCACCAGCAGTGTCCACTGCCAGTAACATGTGATCACTGACCAAACAAAGAAGATCACATGACACTTGTAAACAATCAATGAATGTGATTCATGCCATTCATTGTGTGCAATTGTGTTGCTAGCTGTGATTGGTCACAGTGATCACACGATACATACAGGGTCAACCATAGCCCAGCCCATCCATACCATGTGATTAGCTGTGACCAATCACATCTAATCACAATACACACTGAATGAATCTATTTCAGTAAAAATGGTTGCTTACACCAGTGTAATTCACTGGTATACGCAATCAGAAAATGTAATAAAAAATCCTGATCACTTCCCAGTGTAGTGCAATGTTTCAATGGTAACACTGTATTGCTCTGGTCACTTTTTTAACAAAGTATAAAATGTTATTTTTTTGTTTTTTTGTTTAACAGAAATCCTGTCAACCGTCAGTGTCCAATTTCCACCACACCCGTTATATGATGACACTGTACTACACTGGTGACAGTATGTTTTTTTTTTGTTTTCATGATTTTTAAAAAAAAATAAGGTGTCAAGAAATTACAACCTGTGGGATTAGTTGTACTGTCTTGCCATTTTGGGTCTCAAGAGGCACATCAGGACTGATCAATTTTCTGATATATACCATATCATAGTTTGTGGACTTTCCTACCGACTACATAATAAACACTGATTTAGGTTATTTTCAACAAAGAAAGGTAGCTTAACACAGTTGGCCTAAATTTCCGACCAAAAAATATAATGTGTAACATTTAAAAAAAAAAGAAAGAAACATGTGTTTTATTCAAACGTTCTCTGTCTTTTTAATTTATTTAGCACTAAAGAGCCCACTGGTGATTAAATACCACCGAAAGAAAGCTCTGTGTAAACAAAGATGTACAATTTTCCTAAAACATTTATACTAACCTAGGTGGATCAATGCTGCATCTGTCCAATGCTGGCTCTGCACCGAGAACTGAGCAATCAAACACCTCTGATCGTGGAGTTCTCCCCTCCGCTCCGAGCAGAGAACTGGGACTGTCAGTCTGGCTCTCTGCTCTGCCCCTCCAGCGCTCAATGGAGCGATGTGCTTGCTCTGCCAGGATCTTTTTAGAGCCTGGACCAGCTTTGTGATGTCAGCCAACAGCAGACTTTAGCCCACTATTGGCTAAATTTTTATTCCAACATATTTAAATTGCAAATCAAGCCTAATCTCATACTATCTTAATCTATTTATGTAGGACAACAATTACCCATGGGAAACCAATAAAAGTAACTTTACAGCAAGTGAAGATGTGTTAGATGACTGCATAGCATGTGTCACATTACTCACAGAAACCATGCAGCAACTTTATAAAAGTCAGCCTGTGTTTGTTCATGCCAAACACTCATGTACTAAAAAAAAATATTTGCATCTAGACATCTGTGACGAAGTAATCATTAACACTTACTGGGGGGGTGGGCAGGAGAAGATTTCCTTTTACTATACCAAAGTTTACAACATTAAGCGTACACAACCAAAATTACACAGATACTGAGTTGAGGATAAAATTAGCTCTAAGCAGCTGATTGCATACTTTGAAGACTCATTACTGAGTAACAAAGAGCGTCTTGTGCGCCCAAGATAAAAAGGTCAACAATGATGCCATTTTATACGTCAATGGGCAAATTTAATATTCTAATTCAATGAAGACCTTGAAATGTCTTGGCATGGGCACATGCTTCTAAAAAGTCCCCTTTTTGTCAAAATGAGGTTCCAACATTAATCTGGATTTACTAAAATTACATAAAATGAATATATTGTAAACTTTAGTTTGCCACATACTACAAGCTTGCAAGAAAGTTATGTACTTTTCGATAGGGAACAGAACATACAGTAGAATAAGCAACAGAATATGGTTTTATTGAAAAACTTGCAACAGGAATAATAAATGGACTGGAACACTGAATTATTACCAAATGTCAGTGGAGAAATCAATTACAACAAAAACTTACAATTGCATCACTAAGGTCCTTTTATTATCTTAAAGGATTTTCATCACTTGCTAATAAGAATGTTATGCTGTAATCACAAACGTTTTTCATACGTAGTTATTTTAGGGGGGAAATAAAAAATGCTATGAAGGCTTCAAAAGACTTCGAACAAACACCATCAGTAGATTCCAAAACCCCTCAACTTACAGCGACCAATTATATACAGAACTTTTGTTAATTAGAATACATGGAGTTTAAAAAAAAAAAAAAATGACAAAATTGCTCTGGCACCATGGGAACACTTGAATTTAGAGGAGACATTAAAGAAAACATATGGGGCTACCATTGCTAAACTTTCCTTTGTAAAGAAGTATTTTTATCCTTTTAGTGCTTATTGACTTTTTTAATTTCTGCATTTTCTCTTAGTTTCATTAGTTGCATATCGAACACGTTTGTGTTTGCCATCTGACCAATCACTATTAGGTGGGCAGCAAAGCATTCTATAGCAATATGGCAGCCCAGAAAAAGCGCAGCTATCCTGGGTGGACATAATATGACATCCTCCCAGGATCACGACAGGACACAGCGGAGATGACAGCAGTGTACCGAGCCGCTGCCAATACCATGTGATTGGTGTGACCAATCACTGCAGATCACATTGCAATTGTACACAATGAATGGCCTCCATTCATTGTGTACTAGCGTTTTGGTCTCAGTGATTGATCACATGGTACAGACAGGGCCAATTAGAGTGCATCTGTACCATAGGATAGCTACAGTAACACTTTGTTGGTCACACTATGTAAACAAAACTAAAATTGAAAAAATAAAAATAAAATACAACTACATAATACCTACCCTACCTTACTAAATGCCTCGGTCTACTTTCCAAACAGTGGTAATTTGGGGTAATTTGTACTGTCAGCACATCATGATTGATCGATTTTAAAATGACCATAGTTTGAGTTGTTTTAACTTTCCTACAGACTAAATATGCACCAATTTGGGTTATGATTTGGTAAGAAAGAGAACATTGCTTTTTATGTCTTTGTTTATTTTGTAAAAAATAAAAAAAAACAGTGATGATTAAATACCAAAAAAAAAAAAGCTCCATTTGTGTGAAAAAAAAATATTTTTTAATTTCAGTACAGTGTTTTGTGCAAACTTCTAAATGGTGAACAGGAAATGTTGTCTATAGTGCACTGACCCACCACCAATGAAAGTGCAGGCTTACCAGATGATACGAGTCAAAGCATGTGTTCTCAAACCCAACAGGATGGAGACTTGAAAATCTTCAGCGTTTAAACCTTATTGGACCCGGACATCTGTGGGGACCCAATCCATGTAATCCACAGAGATGGACAATTCAACAATGAATGGTATCATGAAGATTGGTAGGGGAATAAGAGAAAGCTGCCACATCGCGTGATTCCATACAAAAGTGTACAAAATGTATTAAAGCTGATAAACTTTAGCAGAACAGTTCAAGCACTTAGATTAAAATATGGCGCCAGTGGAGTCCGAGGATTTTCAAGTCTCCTCTGTGTCGGGTTTGATAACACACGCTTTATTTGACTCATAGAAACGTATGTTTCATTGAGTTCAAAATATCCGGTAAGCTTGCACTTTCGGTGGTGGGTCAGTGCACTATAGACAACAGTTCCTGTTCACCATTCAGAAGTTTGCACAATACTTTGAAGTTGTTAGTTTCTTTCTTCACACTTTCCGTGTTGATACACTGTGGACTTGTTCATGTTTTATTTATTTTTGTATCACATATGGACATTCAAGTGATTTACATGTGTTGTGTGTACATCTCTCGTTTGCACAGTATTTTTGATATTGTTTCACTGTGATATTGAGGTTCATCACTTTCGGGGTTTACACCCCTTTAATATTTATAACTGGGTTTTCACCTGATAAAATATTTAAGTGCTACACTTCCATTTACCTTTGTTTATAGCCATTATCCAATTAGCTGTCTTAGCTGCTACTTGTATACAAGCAGCGCAGGGTTATTTTATACACCATTTCAGTACAGTGTAGCATGACTAATTGGCATTCAAAGTATGACCGTGCTGAAACATGGCTTGGGTAGGAAGGGGGTGAAATTTACCGGTTTACGTGGTTAAAGAAATAAAAGTCTATTTTTGTTAAAAAAAATTAACATTTTATTCTTGCTTCCTCTGTGCAGTGGTTTTGCTCAGAGTAGCCCCGATTCTCTCCAGGGCCCCTGCCCCCCCCTCCTGTTGCTGCTTGCTGTGGGGGCACCCGAGTCGAGCTGCAGCTCTGTGTGTCACGACACTGCCCCCTCTCCTGATTGGCTAACTGACTTTGATTGACAGCAGCAGGAGCCAATGGTGCAGCTGCTGTCTCAGCCAATCAGGAGGGAGAGCCCCGGGTGGCCGAGCAGATTGCAGGAGGAAGATCATGCTCAGGAATGCATCAGGGGACTGCTACACACAGAAGGTTGTTATTGTCACCAATTTGACATTAAATAACGGCTTTACGACAGCAGCTAGCTGCCACAATCCCAGAATTTTGAAAAATGGTGTACTGTCCTCCTTCAGATAAATGTGGTCTCTGCAGCGGATTCGCCGCAAAATCACTTATTGGTGGGTGGAGAGGGGCCCCCCCTCTCGCGGAGCTCCAGTGGTCTCCATCACTTTACAAATCTGTCAGTGGCGGCAGAACCAATTGGTTCCTCTGCCCTCACTGCCTGGATGCCGAGTGAGGGAAAGATGGCCCCCGCTATTTTTGTTTTATTGCATTTTAGTGTAAAATATGAGATTGAGGTCTTTTTGACCGCAGATCTCACATTTAGGAGGTCCTGTCATGCTTTTTTTTTTATTACACGGGATGTGTACATCCCGTGTAATACGAATAAAGGTGACCCATGAACGTTTAAAGTGACTAAGGAACGTTAGCATGGGAAGTTCATGTGCTGTCTGTTCTCAGTAAATTATATAGAATCAATAAAAAATTGCCTACAATATCTACCATATAATCAACAATATCCACTATAACAAATGACAAAACAATATGAGTTTATATAGTGCTGCGATTCTTCAATATTGCGATGATTCCTTTAAAGTGCAATCCGTGCAGAAATATATGGGGCAAAGGTGAATGAAAGTGCTGTGCTCCCCTTCCTTTGCCCTCACTCATCAGCTAGCCATGTAGAGATCGCCGGTACTAATGAAATAGATCTTTCATAGATGTGCCTTTATCCCCTTTCACACGTCCCCAAAGCCCCCACAGCAAGCAGTTTGCTGTGGGGGCACTTGGTAGAAGGGAAGGGCCAGTAGCGCTCTAGGGGGACACACAAAGAAGAGGATTGGGGCTGTTTTTAAACCCCCAGGCACAAAACAGGATTAAAGAAGCATTCCAATAGTACATCGGGTATATGCTAGCTAGAGTTCAGTATGCATTAATAGAGGGAAAAAAACATGTGGTTTGGCAACATCAGATATTAAAAGATATTATAAAGCAGTAATAAAACAAATGATAGAATGGGCAAATCCAAAAAGCAAAAAAAAGGTCAAGATGCAAAAATACACCAAGTGGGACACATTTGAAAAATAATATTTGGATACCACAAAAATATACGACACTGGATAAGTGTGTACATGAGTTGGATAAGAAATGTTTTCAAAGTTTAGGATTTAAAGACAAGAAAAAATTGGAATACAACTCAACCACTAATTTCACTATCAGGAACTAATTTTTTATTTCATTTTTTATCTGGGAAATGGACACTTTTTGGAGGTTGGATAGGAAACGCACAATTAAAGGACGTAGTAGATAAAAAGGGAAAATTTGATGATTTCAGGAAATATAGGCGATTTGGTGAAGATCAATGAATGGGGATATCTACAGGCAAAGCATTTTTTCTACCTACACTACCCTAGAGATAGAGGAAAATTTAACCCAATAGAACAATTATGTATTGTACAGACACCAGTGAAACTGGGATATCTCGGGTCTATGGTATTCTTACGGATCTTTGGCTGGGTCAGAGATACCCCCCATTCATTGGAAAATGGAAACAGGAACTGGGTACACAACTGGAAGAAGTGGGACAAGTGATGGGAGCAATGTATGACTACACAACTGATTTAAACACAATAGAAATTAACTAAAGTGTTTATTAAGATGGTATAGAACACAAGATAAGCCCAAAAATACCAAAAGATAAATATCCACTATGTTGGAGATGCTGTAATCAGATAGGTACTATGACCCATATCTGGTAGGAGGAAGGTAATGTGAGGTAAGTGGAGGAGAAGGGGGGGGGATATATTTATATGCAACAAATAAAAAGGTAAAATAAAAAAATAAAGTAAAAACATATGATGCATTGTACGCATTATGTAGTAAGGCCTCCAATCCTGATCTTGCTTGGCCAACCAATGAGACGTCAGCATAGAGAGATATACTCCAGAGGGGAGGAGAAGGCAGGTCACTTTATGGAAGCATGGCCTGCAGGATGGTTCTAAAAGGGTAATTATAGGAAAGGGTCTGTGATGCCTGTAACTAAATATGTATGTACTTGTAATGTAATGTTTTAGAGGCAAACGCTCTGTACCCCTCCATGTAAATACTTTGTATTTTAAACTATTTCCTGCTTCGTCAAGGAGATAGATAGTATGTGCATTAGATTAGACTTTGTATAAGCTCTAATAAATGTTTATTATATTGAAGCTTTCACTTCTGGTCAAAAGAACTCTCATTTAACTCATATCATATCTTTGAGATATTAAATCTTAAATATATGGACTTTAAAAGCAACACATACTTACAAATCCCCAATCTCAAAGATTAAAATGTTATACATAAAACTTTCTTGCACCCAAGTGTGTTCATGCCTATAGTATATGTTTTATCACAGTAAATTTGCATAATCAGGAGTTCCTGGGAAACGGGTGCATTTCTATACAATCTTGTGAAATAGCAAAGCAAGAAAATTATCTCAGCATGTCCCGGGGGGAATACAAATGGAGAAACCATTGCCAAGGCCTAGATCACAGGCAAGCCAAATGTATTTTTACCAGCAAAATGTACTTCAAAATTGTCTGATAAACTCATTTAATTTCACCATAGGACATTCAATGCTACATACAAAAAATGAAAAATGAAGACAAGATGGCATCAATGTCACTTGTACTGCAAAGCAACATAGGGTTGATTAAGCTAAGCATCACAGATGCTTATTTAGCATGTTAATGAAATCTAATATAATTATCCAGACAGCACTGCATAAACTGTGTTGTAGTCCCTTCTGAACAAACAGTGCCAACAAGAGAAATTCAATAAAGCATGTTTGCAGTTTAAACATTATTTCTGGACCCAGAGTATAGAAATATGTTTTATGCTGGGTCTTGCCTTTGTTTTAAAACTGTTAAATATGTGTCATTGCTTAGAAGAGAAAGAAAATGCCTATGTCTCAATGCAGTGAAGCCTACAATTAAACTACATGAGCCTAATTTATGCATTACAGAATGAAAGAACAAGTATGGAAGCATTATCCCCACAAATTTAATGTTGAGGCATATTATCTAGTTGTGTGCAAGCAAATAACTGCTTCAGCTAATAAATGGGTGAGGTTGATTGTAAATTGTGCAATTATGGGAGGAGATTGTGACCATTATCTGTAACTCCTCCAATCATTGAACACCTTGCATTCAAAAGATTGCAGGATGTTTTCAGAATAGATGAGCTGCATAATGAGCGGCCCACTGTGATTTGTGTACAGTTGGAATAAAAGTAGGCGTTAGAGCTGCACGATTCAGGCCAAAATGAGAATCATTTTTTTTGCTTAGAATGAAGATGACGATTCTCTCACGATTCTCACGGCGTAAAATCTTACATTTATACAAAAAAAAAAAAAATGGGCTAACTTTACTGGCTAGTTTTTTTTTTATTATTCATTAAAGTAATTTTTTCCGAACATTCTCAAATCCGTTTGAAAGCAAGCCTTGCTGGGGGTAGATGGGATAGCAAGCTATTCTGGGACTCTATAAGAGTAGTGCCAGTCCTTTCAGCAAGCGCATGAGGAGGCCCAACAGCTTTTTACTATACTTGCTGCCTCCAAGGGGGTAGCAGCCCCTTGCAAACAACCCAAGCCACTATCTGGGATTGGCTGAGGTCAGATAAATATTCTTTGTTACTTCTGTGGCTGACCCTCGCAGCCATTTATAAAGCCAACTCCAGAGACAAGCAGGAGCAGTCAAAAACTTGACGAGACCAAAAAACAGACTGCCACTCAACTGAGTACAACAGAGCCAAAAACCTATTTGAGCCTTACTAGGGCAGGGCACTACACTATAAAATAGTATATTTTGTGCTTGGATGTAGGCTGGGCTTCTGCCTCCCCTGGGGGGGCTCCAAAATTGGGGCACCAGCAGTGTGAAAAAATTATAGGGGTGTGTGGCTCTGATATAGTCCTACACTCACTACATGCGCTTTACCCCTGCAGGGGTGCTAGGATTTGGTGAGTGAACTAAAAGGGAACACAGAAGTCACTTCACTATTTGCAAAAGATTTGTGGCTAATTATATGCACGAGACACTTTGGATACCAGCACAAGTTACTTGGACGTTTGTTATTTGCACTACAAAGACTGGACTATCTATCTCTATATATTTAATTGTGGCACTTTTTTTTGTGAGGAACATAGATGTTTTTTTGTTTTTTTTTCTGATGAATTTTGGTGATGAATTTGCTGGATGTAATTTCTTCATATTGAATTTTGTATATATTGATGTTCTAATTTTTTTACCTTCACAATACTGGCTGGAACCTATACACAACTGTGTAACCAAACAATTAATAGAGAACTAAATATATACACCTTTTGGTGGTTGGATATAGGGAACCCCTTTAAATACACTAATTTCACACATTGACATATCTCAATGCTTGTTACTTGGTAAATTGCACGCTCACCTGAGAAGAGTGATTCACCCATGAGGTTCACTCTTCAGGTGATGGGCAGGGCACTACACCATGTACACCTTTTTTATACTTTCAACATTTTATAAACATAGATAAATAAAAATGGCCAATATTAAAATTGTAGCCAAAAAGCCTGCTGAAGCAGGGAATATTTTGATCAGCTATGTTGTTTACAGATATACACAAACACAAAAAAAAAAAGAAAAAAAAAGAAGAACAATGATTTAGGCAATGTCTCCTACGGGCTTTGTATTTAAACTGTGTAAAACGCTTCAATATCCATATACCAGAAGCATGTTATTAAAAATATTCAAACTAAAAAAATATGGCATGAAGAACAGGAACACACTTCCAAACCACACATTTAAATAATCTAGTATTCCATGTTACTAAATATACAGTGTGTCCTTGAAACTTCATAGTTGGGAAATTGTGTTGCCATTATGTGACTCTAAATTGGACAGCTAGTACAAAAACAGATGTTTTTATTTTGCAAGCTTAAAAGTGATATATATATACACACACACACACACACACACACACACACACACACACACACACACACACACACACACACACACACACACACACACACACATATATATATATATATATATATATATATATATATATATATATATATATATATATATATATATATATAAAATTATATTTTAACAAACATGTTAAACTTATCTGCTCTGTGCAATGGTTTTGCACAGAACAGCTCCAACCCCCTTCTGGTGTTCCCCTGCTGGTGCTACTGGCTTCCCTTACCACTTGCAGGGGGGGGGGTACTCATACGAGCTTGGCCCTGAGCCTCGATGTGTGTGTCTGCAGATAAACAGTTTTGGTTCAACCAAATTTAAAACTTGGGAACATCCAGCATTCTGAATTTCTCCAAAATGTGTGCTTAACAGAGTAGCTGCCGTGTTGAGCAAAATAGTTTAACCGCTTGCCATAGGAACAATGGCACGCCTGTGTGAATCGCTGTAGCTGTATGGCGGGTGCTTCGAGTATGGGGGGCACACCGCGTGGCGTAGAAGCCAATGCATGTGGGCACGATGGCCGCTGGCTACCCGTGATTGCTCCAGAGAAGGACAGAACGGAGATCTGTCAATGTAAACAGACAGATCTCCTGTCAGGGGTGAGGAGAGCAATCTGTTGTTCCTAATGCTTAGGAACAATCGGTCTCCTCCCCCAGGCATTTCCATCCCACCCCCCAGTTAGAATCACTCCCTAGGACACACTTAGCCCCTTGATTGCCCTCCCTGCCAATGACATTTATACAGTAATCAACGGTTATTTAAAGCATCGATGGCTGTATAAATGTCAATGGTCCCAAAATAGTGTCAAAAGTGTCAGATCTGTTCACCGCCATGTGGCAGTCCCGATAAAAAATACATATTAACGTCATTACTGGTAAAAAAACAAAAACAAAAAAAAAAAGCCATAAATATATCCTTTATTTTTGTAGATGCAATAACTTTTGCTCAAACCAATCAATATACGCTTATTGCGTTTTTTTTTTTACCAAAAATATATAGCAGAATACATATCGGCCTAGACCGAGGAAGAAATTAGTTTTTTTATATATACACTTTTTTGGGGGGTGATATTTATTGGAGCAAAAAGTAATGTTTTTTTTTAAATATTGTCACTTTTTGTTTATAGCGCAAAAACAAAAGCAGAGGTGATCAAATACCAAACAAAAGCTCTATTTGTGGGAAAATAGGAAGCCAATTGTGTTGAGGTACACCGTCGAAATGATCGTGCAATTGTCAGTTAAAACAACGCAGTGCCGTATTGCAAAAAATGTCCTGGTCAGGAAGGGGGTAAATTCTTCAGGGGTTGAATCGGTCAAAAGACTTCTAGCACCCCTTAACGGCAGGTTATTTTAAAAAATGTTGTTCCCTGCAAATGTTTACATGGTTTTCTGAAAAAGACGGTCAAAAATTGTGTTTTATAGCCTAAATTCTCTTTGGGGATTTTCATGGGAAAGGCCTGATGAAAACAAGCATCCAACGATCTTAGTTGACATGGCCTTGTACTTGATAGGTGATGGAAAAGCCCTAGCCTTAGGGTCCTTTCACACGGAGCGGACCGTTTCTGTGTTCCACTTTAACACAATATAGAATATGTATATTTTAATTATGAAAAGATGATAATTTGGTATCATGAGGAGCAACAGGAGTGATGAAAAAATAATGATGTGGGGAAAGTAAACTTGAGAAAAGAATAGTAGAGCTGCAGTGCTTTGATTGGAGAACAAAGGAGCAGATCAGATGCAGTGAAAGCATGTTTACCTAAAGGAGTTTGCGGGTACTTTAGATCAGCCCCGCTTTACCTTAAAGAACATGATTAACAAAATACCAGTTTAAAGACAACACTGATAACCACTAGATTGACTAGAAAGACAACAATGTAACACACACAAGCTACTATTAAAAAAAAAAGTCACAAATCTACTAGATATTTTGTGAAGAAAGGCTTTAATACCTATATGTGTAGTAAGTAGCAGCCACATGAACATTCTTTTCATATTTAACATTTCAGTTATAGTGGTACTAAAGAAAGATCCAATCAAGTCTCATTTTCTCAATTAACCTTTCATTACATAACAAGTTGACCCTAATGACATAGGCTTTCAATAACTTAAAGAAACACAGTTTACCAATGTTATTGACAAGCGATAAAATCTGTTTCATGGAATATTAGATAAGTGAAAACAGCTGTGTAAGTGAAGAGATGTTGAAAAGGGGAAAATCTGGATTTCTCACATTACAAGCAGATACTTAATGCAGATGACAAGCAGCAGCAAAATACCTGATTTGTACTGTGGGATATATGTAGTATCTTACATATGGTTGTGATGCATTTATTTTACAGATATGATTTTACATATGTTCAAATTGTAAATGATATGAATCAGTTTACACTTCACTTACAACAACATGTCTGCGTACTGCATAGGCTCATATGTTTATAACATGTTTATAATTTAATATACAATAAAGTTGTGTTGACATGACGGGACATGATACAACCTAAAAATATGCATTGCATGTCAATTGAATGTGCTTGTATACTACTATTTTCATAATAAGGATGTTAAAAAACATCTCTTCCCTGCATAAGCCTTGTCACATGCAGAGACCAAATGCACCAAATATTCAAATGTATATAAAAAGTCTACACAAATCTCTACAACTCTTTAGTTTCTGTGATGTAAAAAAATAAGACAAACAAATACATTTCAGAACTTTCCATCTTTAAATGTGACCTATAAACCATACAACTCAATTAAAAACAAATCTGAAATCCTTTAGGGGGGGGGGGGATAATGTGGTTGCACAAGTGTGCACTCCCTCTTACAACTGGGGGTGTAGCTGTGTTCAAAATTAAGCAATCACATTCATACTCAAGTTAAATAGGAGTCAGTACAGGTCAGATATTATTTAAAGTACCTCTGGTTAACCCCAAAAAAAGTTCAACTGTTCTAGTAGGTCTTTTCTGATATTTTCTTAGTCGCATCCTACAGCAAAAGCCATGGTCCACAGAGAACTTCCAGAGCATCAGAGGGATCTCATTGTTAAAAGGTATCAGGAGAAGGGTACAAAAAATTCCAAGGCATTAGATATACCATGGAACACAGTGAAGACAGCCATATCAAGTGGAGAAAATATGGCACAACAGTGAGATTACCAAGAACTGGACGTCCTTCTAAACTTGATGAAAATACAAGAAGAAAACTCGTGAGGGAGGCTGCCAAGAGGCCTACAGCAACATTAAAGGAGATGCAGGAATATCTGGCAAGTACGGTTTGTGTGGTAAATGTGACAAGCTCCCATATTCTTTATATGTCTGGGCTATGGGATAGAGTGGCAAGACAGAGGCCTTTTCTTACAAAGTAAAAAAAAAAATGTAAGCCGCGCTAAAGTTTGAAAAACACACATCTGATATCTCCCAAAAACATGTGGGAAAGTGTGTTCTGTGATGAAACCAAGGTCAAACTTTTTGGCCATAATTCCAAAACATATGTTGGTGCAAAAACAACACTGCACATCACTAAAAGATCACCATACCCACCAAGGTGAAACATGGTGGTGGCAACATCATGCTTTGGGGTGTTTTATCTTCAGCTCCAACAGGGGCCTTAGTTAGTCAAGGTAGAGGGAATTATGAACAGTTCCAAATACCAGTCTATATTGGCACAAAACTTTCAGGCTTCTGCTAGAACGCTGATCATGAAGAGCAACCTTCGTCACCAGACCTGAATCTCATTGAAAATCTGTGGGGTGATCTGAAGAGGGCTGTGTACAATAGATGCCCTTGTAATCTGACAGATTTGGAGCATTTTTGCAAAGAAGAGTGGGCTAATATTGCCAAGTCAAGATGTGCCATGCTGATAGACTCATACCCAAAAAGACTGTGCTGTAATAAAATCAAAAGGTGTGTCAACAAAGTATTAGTTTAAGTATTAGTTTAAGGCAGGGTTTGACAAGTTTGCTTGGAATCTAGGAGCCAGCTAAAAAAAGTTAGGAGCCAGAAAATGTGCCCCTTCAAGCTCGCGCGCAGAAGCGTACACATACCCGAGTAGCACCCGCATATGTAAACGGTATTGAATAACCACATGTGAGGTATCGCCGCGATCATTAGAGCGAGAGCAATAATTCTAGCCCTAGACCTCCTCTCACTCAAAACATGCAACCTGTAGAATTTTTTAAACGTTGCCTATGGAGATTTTAAAGGGTAAAAGTTTGCCGGCATTCCATGAGCGGATGCAATTTTGAAGCGTGACATGTTGGGTATCAATTTACTCGGCGTAACATTATCTTTAACAATATAAAAAAAAATTGGGATAACTTTACTGCTGTTCTATTTAATTAAAAAAAAAGTGTATTTTTTCCCAAAAAAATTGTGCTTGCAAGACCACTGCGCAAATACGGTGTGACAGAAAGTATTGCAATGATCGCAATTTTATTCTCTAGGGTGTTAGAATAAAAAATATATATAATGTTTGGGGGTTCCAATTAGAGGGAAGGAGATGGCAGTGAAACTTTAAGAACTGCTGTTTTACTTGTAATGCCAACGGCCACCACCAGATGGCGCCAGGTCACAGAAGGAAGCTTGGGCCTTCACAAGGCTGCAAAGCCGCGGCCTCAATTACTGACCGTCATGGGCCCAACGCGATTGCACGGCGGGGGAGGTGGGGGCGCACGGAGACACAGGATCCTGTGCCACCGTGTGCCCCACCTCCCCCGCCACCCGATCGCGGCAGGCCCGCGACGGCCGGTAATTGAGACAAGGCCGCAAAGTCGCGGCCTTCATTACTGGCGGGCGCCAGGTCACAATTTCTTGTCGCAATTGCGACCGGGCGCACGGATTTTGTCGAGCCCTGGTTTAAGGGTGTGCACCCTTATGCAACCTATTTTATTTTATTATTTTAACTTCCCTCAACCTAAAAGATTTCAGTTTCTTGTTCAATTGAGTTGTACAGTTTATATCTATTGTAGCTGAGGGAAGGTGCAGCACCATGGGACAGCATTTGAATCATGGATAGAGCAATGAAAAAAATAAATAAAAAAACACAGCAATGTAGTCTGCAACAACGCATGGATTGATGAATTGATAAACAAAAATGCATTCACAGTATTATGATAGATTACACACAATTTAACCACCAAAAAATGTAAACCTACTTAGAAAATATATACATTTCCTTTGGTATATACAGTATATTGCAATATTTTTTTTATTTTTTTTTTATCAATTCAGTCGTTGTTGTGGACTCGAAATAGACTCTGAAAAATTAAAGAGGAAGTAAAACCCTGCCGATTTTTTCTATTTTTGAATTGTTACAGTACACCAGCTTAGCGCAATGCATTCTACAAACAAACGAGTCCTGTAAATACCTTTTTCATGCAGTTTTATTAGCAGCATTTCCGGGTACTGAAAGCACCATTGCGATTGCTGTTTACTGATTCCTTTCCATACGTCATTTTTGCCCTTACTGTTTCCCTGTTGTAAATCTCTCGCATGCGCTTTATCACCGTAACCAAGCCTCAATCTCAATCTCCGTTACCACGGAAATGTCATTAGTTGCTGTGTCTGCGGCTGCAGTGTACTTTCACTCCCCTTTATGACGTCTTGTAGTCACACGTGGGGAGCATCAGGAACAGGAGAAGAGCTATAACAACGCGAGACTTCTCCTCTGTCGGACAGAGGGGAAGCTCGCTCACATTCAGTGCTGGAAACAAAAATGAAAAACCGGCAAACTTTAGATGCCGGTTTTGATGGGCAAATGTGCGCAAGCGTGGTGACGTCATCAAAAATAAAAATACGATTTTACAGCTAATTACAGGGGTGAGTACACTTTCACAGGCAGGGATCAGCTGCCTGTGTTATGGGCTATTTTTTTAAATAATGTTATCTGAGGGTTTACAACCACTTTAAGCATGACATGACAAAAGCAGGAGAGGAAACGGCAAGAAGGGAATTTAGCACCTTAGTCTGCTGTTGGAAATTTCTTTCACAGGCTGTGCAGAAAAAAAAAAAATTAGGTTGTTCACCCAGTTCTGCCATTTGATAGGACTTTGAAAATCCGAAATAGGGTATAATTTTCAACATGCAATTCAGACTTTCCAAGCGAAAATTACCGAAGGGACAAAAAACTAATTTTTTTTTGTACGTGAACAGAACGATTTTGTTTTAATATGCACTGTTTCTGTCCGAAAAAAAAAAAAAAGAAGCGAAAGACTGCGCATGATCAAAAAACAAAGCCTTTGGCCCCTTTCACACTGAGGCAGTTTTCAGGCATTTCAGCGCTAGAAATAGCACCTGTAAAGCGCCTGAAAACCCTTTTTGTCGGTTAAAAGAGCTCCCGCTAGCAGCTGAAAAGTGGCGCAAAGGTGCAGCTAAAAAGCGGTAAAGCGCCGCTAAAATGAGCGACCGAAGCCCCAGTGTGAAAGGGGTCTTTGTCATATGAGAAGTTGTGTAAATTACCACCATCCTCAGTTTTGACTTGCTCTGAAACATGGAGGAAAACCAGACAATAGTTTGCCCCATTTTCTTATAGTGTGTACTAACCTCTAGGATTGGTAGGACAGAAAGGCAATCTTTCTATGCAAGTAAAGTACTAAGCTATTTGCCTGGAGTTCAGCTTTAGGATTCCCTGAGAAATTAGATGGGCATGAAAAGGTATGCCCATGAGTAACTCCATAGACGTTGGAAACCTAGCATTTTGATTAGGGTGTTCCTCAAAACACAATAGTGACAGCAGTCAGCGACTGCTACGCACACAAGTATGCATACTCATATGACACATGCTTACCCATGTAAAAATCTTTTGCAGCTGCTGCAGATTATGTTTCTGTCTTTTGACTTCTTTTGCCCATTTTTAGAATCGTTTGCATAGAAAAAAAAAAAAATCAATTGGTAAAGTTTGCAAACACAAATTCTGAAGGCAAATGGTTCTGCAGACGTGCACAACTGATATTTCTTGCAGGAAATTCTGGGGATACTGAAAAATAGAAGAATCTGTCTTGCAAGAAAAGGGTAATTTAAAGACCATAGCTTAGTGAAAGCCCCCGTTCAGACTTTTGGCTCTGTATGCCACCAGAATAAAATTAAACCATGCAAATTAATTTTAAGTGAAAAAAACGGTGCTTTCTGCCTCTAAAGCCTCGCTCACACACGATCGGACTTAGACCTGACTTTTCTGTGGATTTTTGTCTGAAGGGGCGTTGGCCGTGAACTTGGTATGCATATACACAGCAGAACATTTTCAGCCAACATTCACCAAATCGCATGTTTTTTCAGCTCTTTAGCGCAACCCTTTGGGCAACTTCTGCTGTTGTCTAAGGTTTAGCATTGGTTCTGAGCATGCGTGTTTGTACTTCAGATTTTAGTTTAGATGGACTTGTGTACACACGATCGGATGAGCTGCTTTAACACATTTGTTGTCAGAAAGTTTGAGAGCATGCACAGCGAACATTTGTCCGTTGAAATTCCGACAACAATTGTCCGATGGAGCATACAGACTGTCTGATTGTCCGATAAAACACGGTCGGACCGTTGTTGTCGGAAAGTCTGATTGTGTGTATGGGCCTTAACACAGACCCAAATCAGCAAGAGAACCAGTCTTTATGCCACCACAACTCCTAAAGGGGTTCCCCACAGTGGAGACCGGTGATGGAGATCTGCATGCAGATGGACAAGGGCAGGAATCTATAAGCACTTTATGGCGATATGTATGGCAATAATCCCCCCCCCCCCCATGTGTTTTCTGCATTGCCATTCGTTGCGGTCCAACTAGACATTTTAAATAAAGGCATCAAGTGTTGTGCCCTAAAATGATCCTCAATTTAGAGATGCTCAGAATAAAGAATTTGGTTTCCAGTTATATGCCCTCCCAGATCACTTTATTGGGTATGGAAGGAACACCACACTCCTGTGCTAGATTCAGTTGACAGTGTAGTGTCACAGGTGCCTGGTCAAATTGTGGATAATCTCAAATACTTAAAAAATGGAAGATTGGGACTTTAAATGAGATGCGATTATAGCAATATGCGATTAAGTATAAAATTTGGTTTGATAGGCATGTATTGGTTTCACCTTTGTTTGTTGTCTTCCCAGTGCTCTCATTTGCCAGACCAACTTTAGATAGGGGCAGGTCTAGGTTGCCTTCTGCTCCCCGTCTATTGATTGGCACACCTGTGCTCCTCCTTTGGAGGCCTTAAAAATTATAGTTAGGACTGCAGTTACACAGAGTGCCGTGACGTGGCCTGCAGTTTCCCAGACATTTGCAAATGACTGCAACTAAACCTCTGTTTTAATTACATACAGTTAGACAGATTAATTTGGTTTGGTGCTTCTTGGGCTGGTATTTTTGAGCCTGGTCATTATGGAAAGATTTTTTTTTTTCCATATTTATACTTAATCGCATATTGCTATAATCGCATCTCATTTAAAGTCCCAATCTTCCATTTTTTAACCCTTGCAGGGATGGAGGCCCGTGGCGGTCTAAGCCACGTGCCTCATACAAAGTCCAAACTCCATTTTAAATATTTTTTAATCTCAAATACTTTTCTGCCCTCTAGGACTGTAGTCATCCTGACAGTGCAGTGAGAATAGAACAAAAGAGGGTGCACTGGTCTAGTGCATTATCCAACAATTTATTAAAAGATATTAATAAAGTGAAAGATTTCTACTCACAACCCTAAGTAAAAACACACTCCTCAGGCCATGTGTAGCTTTCTCTCATGGGTTGCTCAAGTCACCGAACCTGGGAGTGTGGGGGTCCTGGATGAGACCCCTCAGGCTGATGCGATTTGAAGGACTGGCTGCCTTCTTCAGAGCCTCAATGAGAGATGAAAAACACACTTATCAGGCCACGTGTGGTAAACTTATGGTTGCGAGTAGACATCTTTATGATTTTATTCATAGCCTTTAATAAATCTGTTGGATAATGCACTAGGCCAGTCTTTTCTTTTTCTATACTCACAGCACTTTATTAGGTAGACCTGTTAAATTTCTTGGTAACACAAATTGCTAAACAGCCAACCACATGGCAGCAACACATTGTCCCCAATGGAAAGGAATGACGCCAATAGTCATTCAAATCAGTATTGGCGTCATTCCTTTCCATTGGGGACATGCTGCGGATTCCTATGCTTCTGGACTTCTAGGATTTTGCTTTGCCAGCTCTGCTTACAATTTTCTCTGCCTTTGTGCTTGAGGATCTACAGACTGCTTTGGTAGATTTATTTATCTGCCATTTCTGTGCCAATTTATTTTACCTAGCACCGAACCACCGCGCATGTACACCCCCGGATCTGAATTACATTGCTTACCAGCAATTGACTGCCCCAACACCATTACTTTTATAATTTCGTGTTTATGACACTACCCCTACAATAGGCTGGACCAATACTACTTTGTATACCCAGCCACTGTGGGGTCAATACACGATTGTCACTTGTTTACCCCCTACGCGGCCTATTTATGCAATATCTTTCTGCTCCTGAGGAAGCGCGAAGCGCGCAACATGTAGAGCAAGTCCTCCATTAAACCTCCGGATCACTACCTGGGTTATACTATTCAAGACTGTATCTTCAACCGTGCTGTCTAAACTAAGCTTGTGTATATTGAGACTGTATAACTGCTGTTATAACCCTTGTAGTACCAGCTACTGACTTGATTTCTAAATCTGATTTTTTGTCTGACTGATTTTATGATATTCCATATTAATAAATATTTTAGTTTTTTCAATACAAATTGTACTGTGTGCCCTTAAAGCCCAATTTAATAGTTTTCGCTCAAATTCCTGTAATATCGGGGCGGTGGCACATCTCTAATAGGTGCATTCGCAGTATCACCCTGTGACTTATGCACATTAAAATAGGCCCTCTTTTTTCATAATTTTTTGATTATGTGGAATGAAGCAGAGAATTGAGGCTGTACTACCCAAGGTAAAACTGAAGGAGCATATGGATAATCTCAGATGGTATTTTGTTTTATGATGAATACAGCAGGAGGAGGAAGAGAAGGAAAGAGATGTCTTGTATACTCACCTATATATTAAGCAATTTGTGACCTTCTTGGCGTAATAGGTCAAGTATATCTGGTCTGAGTTTACAACACTGCACATGAGGGTGAAGTTTATCGGGAAGGAGGAACAATGATGGTTATTGGACTTGTTTGATTTGCTACTTTTGGATGAAGATCTTATGAGCATTATAAACACCACATGTTGGGGGTTATTTACGAAAGGCAAATCCACTTTGCACTGCAAGCGCACTTGAAAGTGCGCTTGGAACTACAGTCGCTGTAAATCTAAGGGGTAGATCTAAAATGAGGGAAAGCTAGCTGATTTTATCATTTAATCATGTGCAAACTAGAATGCTGTTTTTTATTTTCCTTGCATGTCCCCCTCAGATCTACAGCGACTGCACTTCCAAGTTCACTTGCAGTGCACTTGAAGTGCAAAGTGGATTTTCCTTTAGTAAAATAACCCCCATTGTGTTTGGTGGAAGTGGTTCTCATAATGATCACTATTGTTTTTCTAGTAATTATACAGCATGGTCATTGTATTGGAGACATATTGGAATTAGGAAGTCAGTACCTTGAACTCATTGGGGGAGATTTACTAAAACTGGAGAGCACGAAACCTGGTGAATCTCTGCATAAAAACCAATCAGCTTCCAAGTTTGTCAGAGATTAATTGAACAAGCTGAAATTAGAAGCTGATTGGCTACCATGCACAGCTACACCAGATTTTGCACTCTTCAGTTTTAGTAAATCTTTCCAACCATATTCCTCAAATCATTATTGAATTCATCAGACCAAGCCACCTTCTTCCATTGTGCCACAGTCCAGTTCTGATGCTCACACTACCATAATAGGCATTTTTGGCTGCGGACACGGGTCAACATGGGAACCCTGATCAGTCTGTCGCTACACTGATCTATACACAAAAAAAAAAAACTATGTTGCATTGTGTGTTCTGACACCTTTCTATCTGAACCAACATTAACATTTTCAGAAATCTGAGCCACAGTAGCTTTTCTATTGGATCTAGCTACACGGGTCAGCCTTCGCTCCTCACACGCACCAAGGTGCCTTTGGTGTCCATGACCCCGTCGCTTGTTTCCCAGTTCTCCTTCCTTGCACTACTTTTGGTAGGTAGGTCCTGACAACTGCAGATCAGAAACATCACACAAGAGCTGCTGTGTTGGAGATGCTCTGACCCATGTGCAGGGCACTCATAACACATGCAAAAGGATTGCCCTAGACTCCCTACTACACCCCCACTGTAATCCTCTGAAGGGACTGGAAAATCAGCAAGAATGGAATTTTTTCCCATAAGAGGAGCACACAGACAGTGTGAATTCTGAAAGCTGTACAGTGACTGAAATCGTCCAAACCCAGTAAGCAATCTTTTTGTTTAGTATAACCAACATTCTATGCAGCCAATGCTTGATTTCAAAGACTGTATGCGTGTTTCACTATGCAAAGGGTGCCCATTTAACTGTATGTTCTCTTTGTGGCCTGGTCAGATAACTTGAAGCAATTACTTTAATTGTGTCTTTTATAAATTGTATCTCCCAGGTTCATGAAACATGACAGATCATTCACATATTTGGTTTGTGTTCTTTTCAAATAGAAAAAAAAAAACCTTTATAACCTTGATAAAATTACTTTTCTCACCCATTTTCAGATTCACAGTATGTTTTAAAAAAATAAAAGGGGTTCTACAGAATGTTCACAGCCACATCAGTTACCTTTGAAATACATTTAAAATATATGATTTACTGTTTCACTGTAAACCATAGCACCATATTAGAGTAAAAATATAATCTAGTACAATTTGTGCCGAAAAAAAAAGAAAAAAGGGTCAAATGAGGTATTTCTGTGATCATAAACCACCAATTCATGAAAATAGCATACAAAAAGAGTAGACTGTGCCTATTTATTCACTAGCCTACAAAAGCGGCAAGGGATTCTCTGGTTTCAGCTTAATGGATAAAACATCACAAATGGCACATCTTGACTTCCATACTAAGGCATGTGGGAACATAAAAACACAATTTACTTTATTGAAAGTGACTTGGGAGTCTTGTGTTTTAATTTCATCAGTCCCTGCCAGTGCAGTGGACTTTGTCCTTCACAGATGCTTTCTTACTATAGTATCACCTAATGACAAAAATGTGTCTTGGCCTGTTAAATGTTTGGCACAACACTTCATATACCTCCAAGTGGTTTTCATAATGAGAAAAAAAAAAAAAAAAAAACATAAAAAAAAGCAGTGCTAAAATAGCCCAATATAAAAATAAGCCTTTAAGTGCAGATTCACACAGGGACGACCCGACCCGTCAGGCGACTTAGCCATCAGACAAGTTACACTCCATGCATTGCAATTGAACCATTCTAATAGGAGCGACTCAAGTCACTCCAACTTAGAAAAAGGTTTCTGTACTACCTGAGGCCGACTTCGGAGTGGCTTGCATTGACTTTTATACAGAAGTAGTTTTGCAAGCCGCGCTGAATTCGCACTGTATGGGGAGTCTTCAGAGTCGGACAACTTAAAAGCTGCTCCTGTGTGAACCGGCACGAAGGGGGGGGGGGGGGGGGGTAATTTAGTATTATATTTCCCAGTGCATGAACATCTGACTTGTATAACAGATGGATGCTGTTTTAACCTATAGAAAACAGCAACACGAGCCATAGTCTAACTTACAGCTGAACTCCAGTAGACCTTATTTTCACAAGAAGTGGTGGGAAAATCGCTCAAATAACCATTCACTGCTCAACCAAAAGCAAGAGAAAAAAAAAAAAAAAACATTTTGCTGTAGGTAAACCTTTTAACACACCCACTTCTTGTGTCTAAAAAAAGGTATTGAAATGGTTATTTACAAAAACACTAGCCAAGAAGCTACTAAATAATTGATGGAACAATGAAAGTGACCGTAACCGACAGAAAATGTTTTCTCATCAAAATTGCAATTTCACCTGCATCCAATTCGCACTAAGTGTGAACCCAGCCTGAGGCCTGCTGATGAAAAACTCAAAGAAACACTCAGTCCCAGTAAAAAGAACTTGAATGGGAATAGGAGACACTTATTGTGGAACACATCTGTCAATAACCTGTCAAATTCACTAGAAATGGAGCTGGAGTTCAATTGGTGGATTTATTTGTGAAACTCCATTAAAAGGTAGGGATATGTGAATGATTAGCAGGGGAAGGGAGGGAAAAAAAAAACGAATCTTGGCTGTCAGCAGGTCTGCAAACCGTGGAAATCCCCTTAGATGTATGTACAGGGGAGGGCTGGCAGCCTTAGGCCTGGGGGGCAAGTCCAGTTAAGTGGCCCATAGAGCGTGGAAAAGTGATGGATAGAGGAAAAACAGTCTAATACCGCGTACACACGATTGATTCGTCTGATGAAAATGACCGTTTTCATCAGACGAACCGATCATGTGTGGGCCCCATTGTCCCCCCCCCCCCCCCCCCCATCGGTGAAAAAACGTAGAACCCATTTTAAAATTATCTGATGGTTAAAAAAGCGATAGAAAAAAAACGATCGTCTGTGGGGAAATCCATCGGTTAAAAATCAACACATGCTCAGAATCAAGTCGACGCATGCTTGGAAGCATTGAACTTCAACTTCAGCACGTCATTGTGTTTTACGTCACTGCGTTCTGACACAATCGTTTTTTTTAACTGATGGTGTGTAGGCAAGACTGATGAAAGTCAGCTTCATCGGATATCTGATGAAAAATGGCATTCGATTTTTCATGATCACAAGTGTACGCACAGAGGCTCCACTTACATCAGAGTCAGCACAGAGGCCCCCTCCCTTACATCAGAGTCCGCACAGAGGCCCCCCTTACATCAGATTCAGCACAGAGGCCCCCTCCCTTACATCAGAGTCCGCACAGAGGCCCCCTCCCTTACATCAGAGTCCGCACAGAGGCCCCCTCCCTTACATCAGAGTCCGCACAGAGGCTCCCTTTACATCAAAGTCCGCACAGAGCCCATATACATCAGATCTGATGTAAGGGGTGTTCTGGGAAACTTGATTTAAGGGTGCATGCTGTAGACTATTGTGTGAAGAGGGTCTCTGCTCACCAAAGCCTGCCCCCCTCCCCTTTAACAAAGTCCACAGAGCACCCCTTTTTATACACTGGGAGGCAGGAGAGACTAGAGTGTGTGAGCTTACCAGGATGGAGGCTGAGGCGCAGGCAGACTGTATGATGTATTTTTGGGTTCAAACTTCCTGTCCAGTGCCCACACATGCCCGGGGAGTGTGGGCAGGGCAGACTCATGAGAAGGAGCAGATGTCTGTGCAGAGAGAGAAGGGGGATGTCAGCGCTGGTGTGCGCTGAGGCTGAGCTATGTGTGAGACGAGACATAGCTCAGCTCTGCAGCCATCTACCTCAGAGCCGACACAGGCACGGCTGCACAGTGGGAGGTGAGCAGCGGCCGTGACCTGTGTTAACAGAGCTCCAGCAGGCATATTCCTGCTCTGCAAAAAACAGCATTTGGTAGTGGCGGCCGGTAGCTGTGCTTAGTGTCACCAGCCCGGGGGGAGATTTACACCCTGCCCCCCCTGCCAGCCCTCCCCTGCCAGCCCTCCCCTGTGTATGTAAATGCCACCTTATACAATTCGCCACCCAGAAGACTACCCTCATTCACTACCATACAGAGATTTCCCCAATCAATTTCTCTTGTCTAAACCTCTATTGTGACAACGTTGTCATGATTTTTTAATATTGCTTAAGGTTTTACCGTTTTGTGGCCAACAGCCATACATTATTGGAATTGTGTTTCTTTTCTATTAATAAACTTTGTATCTATGCCACTGCATATTGAACCCCCTTTACAAACCTGCTTGGCTTGTTATCTTTTCTTGTCTCAAGAAACCAGCTCAAGCCACATCATAGTCATCTCCAAAACAGACTTGCCTTCTCTCAAAACAGGGCCCTTCCAGCCTCTGAGAAACAAATGTTCATACTCGACCTATAACCCTTGCTACTCATTTGCATTTCCTTTTGAGCATTATAGAGTTGCTCTATAACTTTTTGTCATTATATTTGGATTAACCACTTAAGAACCCCTTGACGCTGATATACTTCGGCAGACTGGCACGTCGCCTTTAAGAGCCCAGCCATGGGTTGTGCGCTCGCAATCTGATCCTGAGCTCCGTGACTGTGCCCGCGATCGGGTCACAGAGCTGAAGAACGGGGAGAGGAAAGTGTAAACAAACCTTTCCCCGTTCTTCCTAGTGCGAGTGTCACTGATCGTCTGTTCCCTGTCATAGGGGGACGACGATCAGTGACATCAAGCCAAGCCCCCACACAGTAGTAATCACTCCATAGGAAACACTTAACCCCTTCAGCGCCCCCTACAGGTTTACCCCATTCATTGCCAGTGTCATTTTCATAGTAAAAAGTGCATTTTTATAGCACCAAAAAAGTGTCAAAAGTGTCCGATGTGTCCGCCATAATGTCACAGCCACGATAAAAATTGATAATCTCTGCCATTACTAGTAAAAAAAAAAAAAAAAAAAAGACACAAAACGTTCCCCTATCTTGTAGACGCTATAACTTTTGCACAAATAATCAATAAATGCTTATATATATATATATATATATATATATATATATATATATATATATATATATATATATATATATATATATATATATATATATATATATATATTAATATATATATTTTATATTTTTTTGGGGGGGATATAGCAAAAAGTAAAAAATATTGTATTTTTTATCAAAATTGTCACTATTTTTGTTTATAGCACAAAAAATAAAAACCGCAGAGGTGATCAAATACCACCAAAAGAAAGCTTTATTTGTAAAAAAAAACAAAAAAAAACACGACATTTTGTTTGGGAGCCAGGTCGCAAGACCGCGCAATTGTCAGTTAAAGCGACGCAGTGCCGAATCGAAAAAAGGGGCCTGGTCCTTTAGCTACAAAATGGTCTGGGGCTTAAGTGGTTAAACGATAAAAACACTGTTATGTTTATGGTACCCATGCATACCTTTAGGCCGTTGGGCCCACGTAACTTATGGTTTTCTATGCTCTTCCCCCTCTGTATCCCTACTCCGAATATACTTAATAAAATCTTATGGAAATGAATACCAACAAATGAGAAAAAAAGTGTAGTATCTTTATGGGACAATTTTGATAAAATTCCAAATCCCCTCTAACAATGGTAAATACTGCATATAAATCTGTATACCAACATATCCAATATGGGCAGGCAGGCTAAGTCAGCAATGACTGAAGCAGACATGTTGTAACTACTATGCTACTGTATTTGCTGGCGTATAAGACTACCTTTTACACTTAAAAAAACTGGCCAAAAAGCAGAGGTCGTCTTATACGCCGGGTCAGCTGCTCGGATGCCTGTTGGATGTGCGGTAATACTGTATGTAGCTTCGGCTACATACAGTATATACCGTTTAGCCAATCCCAGTGAGCGATGTATTCAAATGAATACATAGCCTGCCTGGATTGGCTTTGAGAGTCAGAGAGGCGTGGGGTGATTATGTTACAGCCTCTGTCAATCCAAGCAGGCTTTGTATTCATTAATAGAATACATCGCTCGCCGTGATTGGCTCCAGCTCCAGCTCAGCAAGAAGTAAGAAGAATATGGCTTCCGGCTCCAGCTGCAGCAAGAATGAAGAAAGATATGGCTCCAGAAGGAAGAAATATGAAGCCTAGGAAGGGGGGGTCGTCTTATACAGCGAGTACAGGCAAAAATTCTTAAAAAAACTGTAAAATTAGGGGGTCGTCTTATACACCCGGTCGCCTTATACACCGGCAAATACGGTAATTGACTAGGTTTGTCGGTATGAATATTGTGAGCCAACTTAGAAAATACTGCATATCTCTCATTCTCTTATTTCTGTCTGTCATTCAAACCCGAAGTATGTCGACATTTAGCATCAGAAACAAAAACCATCAGTGAACAGTTCTGGACTTAGGTTGAGTAGTACAACAGAAGCTTTTTTTAATTTAATAAACCATGTAAAAGTTTTTTTTTTTTTTTTTTTAAGCTTTAAATGGTTTAGCACTGTCGCAATTTGAAAGACAATTGCGCGGTCGTGCTACACTGTACCCAAACAATTTTTTTATCATTTTGTTCCCACAAATAGAGCTTTCTTTTGGTGGTATTTGATCATCTCTGCGGTTTTTATTTTTTGCGCTATAAACAAAAGAAGAGCAACAATTTAAAAAAAAAACACAATTTTTTACTTTTTTATTTAATAAATATCACAATTTAAAAAAAAAAATTTCCTCAGTTTAGGCCGATACGTATTCTTCTACATATTTTTGGTAAAAAAAAATCGCAATAATCATATATTGATTGGTTTGCGCAAAAGTTATAGCGTCTACAAAATAGGTGATAGATTTATGGCATTTTTATTTTATAAATTTTTTTACTAGTATTGGCGGCGATTTGCGATTTTTTTTACTGTCACCGTGACATTGCGGCGAACACATGGGACACTTTTGACACGTTTTTGGGACCATTCACATTTATACAGCGATTAATGCTATAAATATGCATTGATTACTGTGTAAATGTGACTGGCAGGGAAGGGGTTAACCACTAGGGGGCAAGGAAGGGGTTAATATGTGTCCTAAGATGTGTTATAACTGTATGGGGGAGGGGACTCAAGGGGAGACCGATGTGTGTTCCTCTGTACTGGGAACACACATTGGTATCCTCACCGCTGACAGGAGGTGGATCTGTGTGTTGACACACACAGATCCACACTCCTGCCGTGATTACCGACAATCGCGGGCACCCGGCGGCAAACGCGGCCGCCGGGCATTCGCGCCGGGTCACGAGCGTCGCCGCAGGCGCACGCCGCGCGCCCTAGATCGCCGGGAACGCAGGACGTCATATGACATCCACCCGGATCGAGAAGGGGTCCCTGCCGCCGTCATTTCACAATGAGGCGGTAGGGAAGTGGTTAAAAACTTGCCTATGCTAAGAAAGATGTCTTAAGAATCAACCATGGAAGAAACCCTTTTAAACTATATAGCTCCAACGTCATGCATTTCTGACGGTTTCAATGTCTACTGGGGTTTTTCTATAAAAAAAAGAAAACATTTTAACCCCACAATACAACCACAATGCATACTAATTCACTAGAGAGGTTATAGTGATCCTACATTTCACTAGTGGTCATATTATCACCCTAAAGAGAAGACTTGTGTCCATGTGTTTTGACTATGTACATTCTTTGGTCAAGAAAGCCAGTAATTGTAGATGTAAGAATCAAAATGTTGAATACAGAAAATAATGCATAAAACCAAAAAGTCAATCAGCAGAAATTAAATAGAGTAAATATTTTCAGCACTTGAAAGATACCCCTGAGAGTTCCACAGGTATTCATAAGATTTGAGTTCTTTAATAAGTTGAGCAGCAGAAAGCACCATGTCAGAAGAAATGGGAAATTGAATTCTTACGCAGCACTAAATATTTTATGAGCAAATTTGAAAGAAGCTTACCCTGTATTGATGGAAATGATTTCTATCAGTGGGTTCTTCCTAATCTTTGGCAAATCCAATCGAGCTCCCCCCAACCGTTTTCCATTATCCTTTTTCTGACCCAGCAGTCGCACTGAATGACCTTCAAAATACAAAAACACGAGTTACGCTACTTCAGCATAATTCATCCTGCACTGCAAGAAATATTAATGGTTGCATTTAAATATTTAAAGCAGACAATAACAAAAAAATAAATGTTTAAGGAGGCACTGTAATAATGGTAAAGAACACAAGGGATATATAGCCAGGAGTCATTTCTCGTATGTGCCCACCATTACACATCTGTCCTTAACCCTGCTCAATCACAGCGCTATCCCTAATCTTGCTTTACAGCCCGTTTCCTGCACTGCATTCAGAACATACTGTACTTGCAATCTGCAGTGGGTGTCCATGTTAAACGGCACCCCAAATGCAGGTCACAAATGCAGTGTGTTTGCCTGCAGCTGATCGCAAGGTACACTAACAGCCCTGTTGATTCACTACGTTTGGTGTTGTCTTGCACTCAAATGAATGGGCTAAAATTGCACTGCATCCGGATCACATGCGATTCGCACAGGAATGCAAAGCGTGTTCCTATGCAATTCATGGTGTGAACCAGCCCTTAGATCAGTGGTCTCAAAGTACCGGCCCGCGGGCCATTTGCGGCCCGCGGACCAGTTATAAATGGCCCGCAGGCAGGGTGGAAGTGAGGGGAGCAAAAGAAAAAAAAATTTTTTTTTTTTTTTTTAGCTGGCCCCATCTGGTGGTGAGCCGTTGGTATTACAAGTTATTACCACCAGATGTGAGCTGGCGCCATCTGGTGGTGGCCGTTGGTATTACAAGTTAAGCATTACAAGTTAAACAGCAATTCTAATGTCATTTTACACTATTTTCACTGCCATATTCTTCCCTCTAATTAGAACCCCCAAACATTATATATATTTTTTATCCTAACACCCTAGAAAATAAAATAGCGATCGTTGCAATACTTTCTGTTACGCCGTATTTGCGCAGTGGTCTTACAAGCGCACTTTTTTGGGAAAAATTACACTTTTAATTAAAAAATAAGACAACAGTAAAGTTATCCCCATTTTTTTTAATATTATGAAAGATAATGTTACGCCGAGTAAATTCATACCCAACATGTCACGCTTCAAAATTGTGTCCGCTTGTGGAATGCCGACAAACTTTTTTACCCTTTAAAATCTTCATAGGCGACGTTTAAAAAAATCTACAGGTTGCATATTTTAAGTTACAGAGGAGCTAGAATTATTGCTCTCACTCTACCAATCGCGGCGATACCTCACATGTGTGGTTTGAACACCGTTTACATATGCGGGCGCTGCTCACGTATGTGTTCGCTTCTGCGCGCAAGCTCGTCGGGACGGGGTGCGTTTTCTGGCTCCTAACTTTTTTAGCTGGCTCCTAGATTCCAAGCAAATTTGTCAAACCCTGACTTACACCAGTGCTGGTGGTAATAATGCGCTCGCTGACACCAGTGCTGGTGGTAATAATGCGCTCGCTGACACCAGGGCTGGGGGTTAATAATGTGTTCGCTGACACCAGTACTGTTGTTTTTGAAGTTTGAAAGTTTGCATGCGGCCCCCCATGGCATATGAAAACTTGTCTTGTGGCCCTCAGGTAATTAGAGTTTGAGACCCCTGCCTTAGATAATAAACTATTGTTTGCTGATATGAAAAATTGCAATGGCGGTGTTGGTGGGTATGCTGTAAACTGTTCAAAAGAAAAAAAGGAGAAAAACGTATAACAGCATTGTTTCTTACACACAGAACACATACTTAAAAACAACCTTTGGATATATGTAAAATAAGGATTGCGCTACCGTGGGTTTTTTATGTCTAATCCTGTGTAATGCACACAATAGATTAACACCAACAAGTGTTACCCTGTGTTCCACTACAAATTGACTACTAAGTGACAATCCACCAATAACTAGATATGTGTTCTGAAAAAAATACATGTGTATATAAAAAAATGCACATCAGTATGTTGTACGCGTGTTGGTATATCCAAAATCTTGCTTTTTAAATTTTCCAAGACAAGCTCTACCCCCTATCGGGAGCTCAAAAGATACAATTCTTAAAACCAACAAAAAATACAAAATAAAAAGAAACTACCTACATAGATCCTCTTCTCTTCACTAGAAAGAAAAAAGTCCTAATATAATAACCAAGTGCTCTTAATCAATATTCCTCCTGTGGGGTATTCAAATGCAACGTGATTTCACCACTTCCGTGATCTTCCCATCACTGTGCTAAATGGCCACTCACCAGACTCTATTCAGTAAAAGCCTTTGGTTCATTCCCAGGATAACCACTCCTATTTAGTATCACCAAAATTGTTAGGTATCTTGAATAGTTTTGGTACTGCGTCTCTTTCTCTATAATAACTCACAGAGAAGGGATGCCCAACAGTGTAGTAGGTAAAAAATGTATTTAGTTTAAAATACAGAACAAGTATTGCACTCACATTTTAGTGTGCCTATTTGCCGGCACCAAGTTTCTCCTGCCGTGTATCCAAACATGCAAGGGATAAATCACGCCTCGTCCGTCCCCCCCCCATCCTCTCTTGTGAACGGTATGGTGTCCTGTGGGTGTCAACAGCTTCTACGCGTTTCGCAAATTATAATGTGTCGTCAGGAAGCTTCCTGTAATACTTGTTCTGTATTTTAAACTAAATACATTTGTACCTACTATACTATGTTGGGCATCCCTTCTCCGAGTTATTATAGAGAAAGACGCAGTACCAAAACTATTCAAGATACCCAACAACTGTGGTGATACTAAATAGGAGTGGTTATTCTGGGAATGAACCAAAGGCTTTTACTGAATGGGGTCTGGTGAGTGGCCATTTAGCACGGGGATGGGAAGATCACGGAAGTGGTGAAATCACGTTGCATTTGAATACCCCACAGGAGGAATATTGATTAAGAGCACTTGGTTAATATATTGGAACTTTTTTCTTTTAGTGCAGAGAATCTATGTAGGAACCTCTCGACGCATACATTTATATATTTTTTTCGCACTCATTTCACGTATATATTTATTTATTCATCGTTTCACCATATTAATTGTGGTCTGTTGATACTACAACATACACTCGTTTGTTTCTTTGTATTGTTTTTTTTGTTGGTTTTAAAAGATTTGTAACTTTGAGCTCCCGATAGGGGGTAGGACATGTCTTGGAAAATTTAAAAAGCACGATTTTGGATATACCAACACGCGTACAACATACTGATGTGCGTTTTATATACACATATGTAGTTTTTTCAGAAGAACACATATCTAGTTATTGGTGGATTGTCACTTAGTAGTCTATTTGTAGTGGAACAACACAGGGTAACACTTGTTGGTGTTAATCTATTGTGTGCATTACACAGGATTAGACATACAAAACCCACGGTAGCGCAATCCTTATTTTACATTAATCAAGTTTTGGGTAAATCACCACTGAGTGAGTTACACATTTTTTTTGATTGCAGCAAACCACTTAACACAGAAAAACGCCAGTAACATCCGCACTATAACCTTTGGATATAACTTTTTATTGGGTGTGTGGGTTTTTTGTAAATTCAATTATATTACGATTTTTTGGGCTTACTGAGGTTTTCTGTCCCACATTTTACTCTTTTTTAAGCACATAGTTGTTGGTAGAGCCAACAAAAGATTTGTAGCAGATTATGAACACCACTGAAGCTGGGGAAGCCAGACTCTGGGGGGAAAAGATGACCCTATGATTAAGCTTTGATTGGCAGGGCAAAAACATGTCAGGGGGTGTGGATTTGGAAGAGACTCATGGGCCGAGGCCATTTTTAGGTCTACACCAGTTTGGCTGGACAGGAGTATGTTGCTTCTTTATTTTATAATGGTTAGTAGATTAGCCCTAATTTTATGACAACTCACAGGTTAAGTGAATAACATTTATTATCTCGTTAAAATGGCATCTGGAAGTTGGTGGAATATATTGGGCAGAAAGTAAATATGTTGTCACTGAAGTTGAAGTGTTGAAAGCAGAAAAAAAAGGGATTTTTTATACAGCTTACCTGTAAAATCCTTTTCTTGGAGTACATCACGGGACACAGAGCGGCATATTCATTACTATGTGGGTTATATGGAGTACCTTCAGGTGATGGACACTGGCAATCTCAAACAGGAAGTGCCCCTCCCTATATAACCCCCTCCCATAGGAGGAGTACCTCAGTTTTGTAGCAAGCAGTATGCCTCCCAAAATGGTCCCCATAAGAGGGGTGGGAGCTCTGTGTCCCGTGATGTACTCCAAGAAAAGGATTTTACAGGTAAGCTGTATTAAAAATCCCTTTTTCTTTCTCGTACATCACGGGACACAGAGCGGCATATTCATTACTATGTGGGATGTCCCAAAGCAATGCTTACAATGAGGGGAGGGAGAACATCTTCCTAAGACAAAAGGATTTAATTTAGAGATATACTTAAATCATAATAAATCCAACTTAGTTGAGAAAAAATAATTTTAAATTTTAAATTTAACTCAAAAGGGAGCCCCCGGAATCCGAGGGTCTCAAACTGCAGCCTGCAGCACTGCCTGCCCAAAGGCTGTATCAGTATTCCTTCTTACGTCCAACTGGTAGAATTTTGTAAACGTGTGGACAGAAGACCAGGTTGCCGCCTTGCAAACTTGAGCCATATAGATCTGGTGGTGTGCTGCCCAGGAGGCGCCCATGGCCCTAGTAGAATGAGCCTTTAATGATAACGGAGGAGGCAACCCTTTCAAGCCGTAGGCCTGAGAGATTAACTGTTTAATCCATCTCGAGATGGTGGATTTTGCAGCTGCCTGCCCCTTCTTGGGCCCATCCGGTAAAATGAACACCACATCTGTTTTCCGGATCTTCTCTGTAGCTTTAAGATAGGCCTTCATGGCCCTGACAATATCCAAGGTATGCAGCAACCCTTCCTTTCTGGAAGTAGGTTTAGGGAAGAAGGATGGTAATACCAAATCCTGGTTTAGATGAAAACTGGATATAACCTTCGGTAGGAAGGAAGGATGAGGGCGGAGAACGACCTTGTCCTTATGTAAAATAAGATATGGTTCCTTACAGGATAAGGCTGCCAGTTCCGATACTCTTCTGGCGGAAACTATGGCGACCAAAAATACTAACTTCCTTGTTAGTAAAACCAAAGGAATTTCAGCCAACGGCTCAAAAGGTTGTTTCTGTAAACTTGACAGAACAAGATTTAAATCCCACGGACAAAGCGGGGATTTAACTGGAGGATTAATACGTAAGACCCCTTGAAGGAAGGTCTTAAATAGCGAGTGGGTGGCCAGCGGCCGCTGAAACCACACTGACAAAGCTGAAATCTGTCCTTTGATTGTGCTTAATGCCAGTCCTTTATCCACTCCTAGCTGGAGAAAACTTAATACTCTATCGATGGTAAATTTGCGAGAAAGCCATCGCTTGGACTCACACCAGCCTACATAGGCCTTCCAGACCCTGTAATAAATCACCCTAGAGACCGGTTTCCTGGCTCTGATTAGGGTAGAGATTACTTTCTGAGACAGACCTCTACCCCTGAGAATCAGGGATTCAGCTTCCAGGCCGTCAAATTTAGATGCCGTAAGGCAGGGTGGAGGATCGGACCTTGCGATAGCAGGTCTGGCCGTAGAGGAAGAGTCCAAGGGTCTCCCACTACCATCTTCAGGATTAGTGAATACCATGCCCTTCTGGGCCATGCTGGAGCTACCAGGATGACTGGTATGTGCTCCACCCTGATCCTGCGCAGCAGGCGGGGTAGTAACTGGAGCGGGGGAAATGCATAAAGAAGTTTGAACTGATGCCAAGGGCAAACTAACGCATCGGTTACGCAGGCTCTGGGATCCCTTGTGCGGGACATGAACCTGTCTAGCTTCTTGTTTAGTCTTGATGCCATGATATCCACGTCCGGCACTCCCCACTTCTGGCAGAGTGTCTGAAAGACCTGTGGATGCAGAGACCACTCCCCCGGCAATAGAGTCTGGCGACTTAAGAAGTCCGCCTGTAGGTTGTCCACTCCGGGAATGAATATAGCCGATATGCAGGGCACATGGGCTTCTGCCCACAAGAAAATCAAGCTCACTTCCTTCTGAGCGGCTTGACTCTTGGTTCCCCCTTGGTGATTTATGTATGCCACCGCCGTGGCATTGTCCGATTGTATTCTCACCGGGAACCCCTGCAGTTTGGACGTCCAAGCCCTGAGGGCTAGTCGGGCAGCTCTGAGCTCCAAGATATTGATGGGCAACTGCTTCTCTGCCCAAGCGCCCTGGCGAGTGCAACCATCCAAAATTGCTCCCCAGCCGATCAGGCTGGCGTCTGTGGTTACTATCTTCCAGGTCACAGGACTGAACGTCTTTCCCTTCAGGAGATTCTGAGGGTTTAACCACCAAGATAGACTTTGCCGGACTCTTGGTGAGAGTGGCAAAGGAATCTCCAAGGCCTGAGGCCTCTTGCTCCATGCTGACAGGATGGCTGCCTGCAGGATGCGAGTGTGGCTCTGAGCATACGGTACCGCCTCGAAGGTGGCCACCATCTTGCCTAGTAGCCGCATACATAGGCGAACAGTTGGCTTTCTCTTGCTCAGAACTATTTGTATTAGCTCTTTGATGGCCTTGACCTTTAATAGGGGTAGGAACACCCTCTGTTGTTCTGTATCCAATCTCATGCCGAGATATTCCAGCTGCCTTGTGGGCCGAAATGCCGATTTGTCTCGATTTAGGACCCAGCCGAACCTCTCGAGGTACTGAACCGTGAGGGCGACTGCTCGATCCAGGCCAGGAAACGAGTGGTCTACGACCAAGAGGTCGTCCAGGTAAGCTAGGACCGTGACCCCTTGGGTCCTTAGATTGGCTAGGATTGGGGCTAGGACCTTCGTGAATACCCGGGGGGCCGTAGCCAACCCGAAGGGGAGCGCCACAAATTGGAAATGACGCTGAGCCACGAGAAGCGTAGAAATACCTGATGTGGCTGAAAAATTGGCACATGAAGGCAAGCAACCTTTATGTCTATGGACGCCAAGAAGTCGTCCTTCTGGAGCACGGCGACAGCTGACCGAATAGTTTCCATCCGGAATGAGCGGACCTTTAGGTACGCATTTACTCCCTTTAAGTCCAAAATTGGCCTGACATCGCCGTTGGGCTTTGGGATGATAAACAGGTTGGAGTAGAACCCCAAGCCCTGTTCCTGGACTGGTACTTCTACTATCACCTTCTGGCACAGCAGATGATTCAATGCCGCCATCAACGCGGCTCCCTTCACCGGGTCGCCTGGTACTCTTGACTCCTGGTAATGAGGAGGAGGGAATTCTGAAAATTCTAGTTTGTAGCCCGTGGCCACGGAAGACCGTACCCAGCAGTCGGGAATGCTGGCCTCCCAAACTTCTGCAAAGAGACGTAGCCTTCCCCCCACCATCGTGGGTGGGGGCGCCCCTTCATAAGGCCGACTTGGGGGCTGGCTTCGCAGGCTTGCGGTACCACTGCTTCTTGCCCCCAGTGGCTTGGCCTTGTGGCTTATTGTTAAAGCCTGATCTTGCAGGAGGCCGTCGACACTGTCTGGTATTAGAGGGCCCCTGTCCCGGGGAGGGCTGGCGCTTAAACGCGGGCCCTCGGGCTTTCTTCTTGACTGGCAAGAGAGTGCTTTTGCCGCTTGATATAGTCTGAATATATCTATCCAGATCTTCTCCGAAGAGTCGTCCTCCATGGAAGGGAAACCCTACCAGGAGCTTTATGCATGGGGGCTCAGCCTCCCAACTCTTCAAGCATAAGAGCCTTCTCATATGGATTAGAAATAAGGATAAACGTGATGCCTGCTGGATGGAGTCCTTGATAGCATCCACCGTAAAGCGTATAGCCCTCGGTATATCCGAAAATTCCTCTGCCTGCTGGGCAGGGATAAGTTTAAGCATTTGCTTAGTCTTATCTGATAATGCTTGGGTAATTCCAATAGCAGCCACAGCGGGCTGAACTATCGCCCCTGCTGAAGTAAAGGAGGCTTTCAGTAATGTTTCCAAGCGTTTATCAACCGGATCCTTAAACACCTGTACGTTTTCCACCGGACAAGTTAAAGATTTGTTCACATAGGAGATGGCTGCGTCCACCGCCGGGGGCGCCCATCTTTTGGAGAATTTCTCCTCCATAGGATATAAAACAGAGAATTTTTTAGGTGGTAAAAAGACTATCTGGTTTAATCCAATCCTGAAACATGACCTCCTCGAGTAGAGGATGGATCGGGAAAACTGCGTTGCTTTGAGGCGTTCTTAAAGAGCCTAAAGCAGAAACCGCCGATACTTGAGGTTCTAGTATGGGTAACTTAAATGCCTCATGGACCATGTCAGTTAAGGCCTGAACCCACAAACTTTCCCCTTGGGAGGCTGAACCAGACCCCTCAGTATCCAGATCCTCGATCTCTGAACCACCCTGGTCCAAAGCGTCAAGTCTATCCAATTCCCCTAGGGAAAGGATTTCTGTGTCTGAGGGTTCTTGCTCGGGTGACGGAGACCTAGTCCGCTTTCTACCCGATATAGCTTTAGCTATCCTTTTTGCCATTCTTTTCTCTAGTTCACCTAAAGAAACAGCAAGAACTCTCTCAGTGACAAAGCCGGGGTTGGACTGACCTGGATCAGCCCCAGCACCAGATCCCCCAGGTCCCATCAAGGCGTGCCCTGATATGTCCTGTGGGGAGAGCAGCGGCATAGCCGTGTCCGAGCCCTCGGATTTTGCGGGGGAATCCCCACCCCTTGTACCCTCTGACCCAGAAGGCATGGTACAATACCGAGGTACACCTGCTATCACCCAGCCACAGACGTAGCTAAGGGGATCTGTCGGTTTGGGAGCGATAGAGACTAACGCCCAAACTGAGAAGGGAGATCAGTAGTTCCTTCCCTTCTTTTTTTTTTTTTTTTTCTTTTTTGAAGAGGAAAAGAAACCACTCTGTCTCCCACTAAGTATTGCCAATAGCCATCTGCTGAAAAAAGGAAAAGAAAACCTATCTGTAGGTTTGACAGTCCTTAGAAAAAACTGCAATTCTTCCTTTCGCCACCGGGTGTCCTCGGCGTGCTCCGCTCTGTGTCCTCCTCTCCTCTAGCTCAGGATGACACTGAGCTCTTGGTAGCTAATGGAAGGACCTCCCCTTCCTTTATTTGTGATTCGCCGCCCACCGGGACGCGCCCCCACCACGGAAACGGCGCGAAAATCGTTTATATCTCGGGCACGCGCGCGCCCGTCGGCGGGGGCCATCACACATGGAGGAGGACGGAGCAGCGCAGGCACCCAGGCAGGTAAGCCCTTTAGGTAGGTCACAGACCTCCTTTTAGCATGGGAAAAGACTCCCCTCTTACAGAGATCCCACACCTAGCGCCAGCAGCCCAGCTAAACAACACTTACCAGGGAGGTCACATATTACTGGGGAAAAAAGATTGAATCATCCTGTCTCTATCATAGACATAGTGATTCCTTGCCAATGCAGAGCATACCCAGGCCTGTCCCCCTGTGCACCCCCTGTAGGGAACCTGCTAAGAACCAAGTTCCGCAAGCTCCCCCAATACTTACCTGCTCCATGCCGCAGGACTTTTACACAGCAAGAGGTCCAATCTTCCCCCATCTCCGTGGGTGGCGTCTAGAACTTCAGGCCCTGGGTTCCTATGAAGGAGCCACTGTCCTGGGCCCATATAGCACCCTGGCAACAGAAACATTAGGCCCCCAAAGGTTTCTAAGTTCTGGGCCCAGCTCTCTGAACAGAAAGCATTATGGGCTACACCCCAATGGTTTGGGGTCCTGTTGCTGACCACTTTAGCACTGAGGCCTTTGGACAGAACCGGTTAGCCCACCTTAATCCCAAGGATGTGGAGGTAAGCTAAACCATGACCAACACCTAAGACACTGGCGAAAAAACTGAGGTACTCCTCCTATGGGAGGGGGTTATATAGGGAGGGGCACTTCCTGTTTGAGATTGCCAGTGTCCATCACCTGAAGGTACTCCATATAACCCACATAGTAATGAATATGCCGCTCTGTGTCCCGTGATGTACGAGAAAGAAAAATGGGCTCACAGTTTAGTGTATGGGGATGTATAGCAGTAGACTAGTCACAGAGAGCCCATGCTGACCTGTGTATATAGCCAAAAGGTGCCTAAAATGGGCACGTGAACATCAAAACTGGACCATAGAGCAATGGAAAAAGGTGGCTGGGTGTGATGAATCATGTTTTCCTTTATATCATGTTGATGGCCAGATGCCTGTGCTTGGCTTACCTGGGGAAGAGATGGCACCAGGATGCAGTATGGGAAGAAAGCAAGCCAGTGAAAGCAGTGTGAAGCTTTAAGCCAGTGATGGCGAACCCTGGCACCCCAGATGTTTTGGAACTACATTTTCCCTATGCTGCAGCGTGCATAAGCATCATGGGAAATGTAGTTCCAAAACATCTAGTGTGCCAAAGTTTGCCATCACTGCTTTAGGCAGTTCTGCTGAAAAACCTTGGATCCTGCCATTCATTTAGATGTTACTTGACAGATACCACCTACCTAAACATTGTTGCTGGTCAAGTACAACCCTCATGGAAACAGTATTCCCTGATGGCAGTGGCCTCTCAGTAGAATAATGCGCCCTGCCACACTGCATAAATGGTTCAAGAACGGTTTAAGGAACACAATAAGTCTGAGGTTTAACCACTTGAGGACCGCCGGACGATATACGTCGCAATATGGCACAAGGGCGTACATGCAAGTCCCGCTCGCGACCCAGTCCTCTTTTCAGTGACCGTCCCCGCGGCAACAGCGGACCCGATCGCTGCCAGTGTCCCGCAGTCGGGTCACAGAGAGGAAGAACGGGGAGAGGCAAGTGTAAACAAATCTCTCCCCATGCTTCCTAGTGTGGCTGTTACTGATCATCTGTCCCTGTGTTAGGGAACGACGATCAGTGACATCACATGCACAGCCACGCCCCCCCCCCCACAGTAAGAACACTCCCTTAGGGCACACTTAACCCCTACAGAACCCCCTCCTGGTTAACCCCTTCACTGCCAGTGTAATTTTTACAGTAACCAGTGCATTTTTATAGCACTGTTCGCTGTAAGAATGACAATGGTCCCAAAATAGTGTCAAAAGTGTCTGATATAAATAAAATAAATAAAAACCGCAGAGGTGATCAAATACCACCAAAAGAAAGCTCTATTTGTGGGAAAAAAAAGAATGCCAATTTTGTTTGGGAGCCATGTCGCACGACTGCGCAATTGTCAGTTAAAGCTGCGCAGTGCCGAATCGCAAAAAGGGGCCAGGTCCTTTACCTGCATAATGGTTCGGGTCTTAAGGTGGTTAACATTGCCTCCAGATCTCAACCCAAACAAGCAAGGGATAGGATGGGATAGGATGTGATGGAAAAACATACCAAAACAATCTGCTACTGACAGCTTGGTGCTCTATACCACAGTATTTGTTCAGAGGTCTAGTGGCATCCATGTCTCAATGAGTCCAGGTTGTTTAGGCGGCAAAAGGGGGACCTGCTCAATATTATACGGGTTGTAATTATGGCTGGGGTATGTATGTGGGTAGATTATATATAATATAAAATATACACATACAGTACCTCACAAAAGTGAGTACACTCCTCACATTTTTTTTTTATATTTTATTATATCTTTTCATGTGACAATGAATAAATAAAACTTTCCTACATTGTAAAGTACTGAGTGTACAGCTTGTATAGCAGTGTATATTAGCTGTCCCCTCAAAATAATTTGACACACAAGGTCTAAACCGTTGGCAACAAAGGTGAGTACACCCCTAACTGAAAATGTCCAAATCGGGCCCAATTAGCCATTCCCATAGCCAGGTGTATTAAATTTGGTGTCATTGCTCTCATACTGGTCATTGGAAGTTCAACATGACACCTCATGGCAAAGAACTGAGGATCTGGAAAAAAAATGGTTGCACTATATAAAGATAGCCTAGGCTATGAGAAGATTGCCTAGACCCTGAAACTGAGCTGCAGCACAGTGGCCAAGACTATACAGCAGTTTACCAGGACAGGTTTCAATCAGAACAGGCCTCGCCATGGTCGACCAAAGAAGTTGAGTGCATGTGCTCAGCATCATATCCAGAGGTTGTCTTTTGGAAATAGATGAATGAGTACTGCCAGCATTGCTGCAGAGGTTGAAGGGGTGGGGGTAAGACTGTCAGTGCTCAAACCATATGCTGGACACTGCATCAAATTGGTCTGCATGGCTGTCATCCCAGAAGGAAGCCTCTTTTAAAGATAACAAGACAGACCACAAACAGTTTGCTGAAGACAAGCAGATTAAGGACATGGAATACTGGAAACAAGTCTGTGGTCTGATGAGATTAAGATAAACATATTTGGTTCAGATGGTGTCAAGCGTGTGTGGCAAAACCAGGTGAAGAGTACAAAGTGTGTCTTGCCTACAGTCAAACATGGTGGTGGGAGTGTCATGGTCTGGGGCTGCATGAGAGAAGCCGACACTGGGGAGCTACAGTTCATTGAGGGAACCATAAATGCCAACATGTACTGAGACATACTAAAGCAGAGCATGATCCCCCCCTCCCTTCGGAGACTGGGCCGCAGGGCAGTACTCCAACATAACGACCCCAAACACACCTCCAAGGTGACCACTGCTTTGCTAAAGTAGCTGAGGGTAAAAGGTGATTGACTGGCCAAGCATGTCTCCAGACCTAAACCCTATTGAGCATCTGTGGAGCATCCTCAAATGGAAAGTGGAGAGGCACAGGTCTCCAACATCCACCAGCTCTGTGATGTCATCATGGAGAAGAGGACTCCAGTGGCAACCTGTGAAGCTCTGGTGAACTTCATGTCCAAGAGGATTAAGGTAGTGCTGGAAAATAATGGTGGCCACACAAAAATATTGACACTTTGGGCCCAATTTGGACATTTTCACTGTACTCACTTTTGTTGCCAGCGATTTAGACATTAATTGCTGTGTGGTATTTTGAGGGGACAGCAAATATGTTATACAAGCTGTACACTCACTACTTTACATCGTAGCAAAGTGCCATTTCTTAAGTGTTGTCACATGAAAAGGTCCAACAAAATATTTACAAAAATTTGAGGAGTGAACTCACTTTTGTGAGATAATGTATATACACACATACACACACACATATATATATATATATATATATATATATACACACACACACACACACACACACACACACACACACTTGACAAAAGCATTGGGACGCCTGCCTGTACATGCACATGAACTTTAATGGATCCCAGGCTTAGGCCGTAGGGTTTAATATAGAGTTTGCCCACCCTTTGCAACTACAACAGCTTCAACTCTTACGGGATGGCTGTCCACAAGGTTTAGGAGTGTGTCACTGGGAATGTTTGAACATTCTTCCAGAAACGCATTTGTGAGGTCAGGAACTGATATGGACAAGGCGGCCTGGCTCACAGTCTCACCTCCAATTCATCCCAAAGGTGTTCTATCACGTTAAGGTCATGAATCTGTGCAGGTCAGTCAAGTTCTTCCACCTCAAACTCGCTCATCCATGTCTTTATGGACCTTGTTAGTGAACTGGTGCACAGTCATCTTGGAACAGAAAGGGGCCTTCCCAAACTGTTCCCACAAAGCTGAGAGCATGGAATTGTCCAAAATTTCTTGTTATGCTGACACTCTTCAAAGTCCTTTTTTTAGATGAAAGTACATTTTGCATTTCATTTGGAAATCAAGGTCCCAGAATCTGAAGGAAGAGTGGTGAGACACAGGGCCAGATTCTCAGTCTGCGGCGTAATTTTTATGCGGGCGTAATGTATCCGCTTTACGTCCTGCCTCCGCAACTTAGACGGGCAAGTGCTATATTCTCAAAGCACTTGCTCCGAAGTTGCGGCGTAGTGTAAATCGGCCAGCGTAAGCCCGCCTAATTCAAATTTGGATCAGGGGGGCGTGTTTTATGTAAATCTACTGTGGCCCGACGTGATAGACGTTTTTCCCGAACGGCGCATGCGCCGTCCGTGGAATTTCCCAGTGTGCATTGCTCCAAGGCCCTCGACTTTGGAACACTTTGCCAACCTCCATTCGGTTGGAGGAGAATCACTTGGCCTTTAGGAGAAAGATCAAAACCTACCTCTTCTGAAACTCAAGGGAGAAGTGGTCAAAAAAGCGCCCAGAGGCGATTCAGTTCGCATGTGTAGCTCTATATAAGTTTTTCACTCACTCAAGTTACGACGTGAACGTAAATGACGCCCAGCCCCATTCACGGACGACTTGCGCAAACGACGCAACTTTTTCAAATTTCGACGCGGGAACGACGGCCATACTTAACATTGCTACGCCGCACTTATGCCTCATGTAGCAGGGGCAACATTACGCCGGGAAAAGCCCAACGTAAACGGCGTATCTTTACTGCGTCGGCCGCTCGTACGTTCGGGAATTCGCGTATCTAGCCAATTTGCATACTCGACGCGGAACTCGACAAAAGCGCCACCTAGCGGTCAGCAAAAATATGCAGTTAAGATCCGACGGCGTAAGAGACTTACGCCTGTCGGATCTAATGGATATCTATGCGTAACTAATTCTAAGAATCAGGCGCATAGATACGACGGCTCGGATTAGGACTTACGACGGCGTACATGGCGCTGCACCGTCGCAAGTGCTTTCAGAATCTGGCCCACAGAATCCAAGTTGCACGAGGTCCTGTGTGATGTTTCCACAGTCCGTTATGATTTGGGGGGCCATGTCATCTGCTGGTGTTGGACCACTGTGTTTTATCAAGTCCAAAGTCAAGGCAGCCCTCTACCAGGAAATTCTAGAGCACTTTGTGCTTCCCTCTGCTGATCAGCTTTATGGAGATGTCGATTTAATTTTCCAGCAGGACTTGGCACCTGCCCACACTGCCAAAAGTACCAATACCTGGTTAAATGATCATGGTATCACTGTGCTTGATTGGCCAGCAAACTCGCCTGACCAAAACTCCATACATTATCTGTGGAGTATTGTCAAGAGGAAGATGAAACACGAAACCTTACTTACAATGCAGAAGAGCTTAAGGCTGATATCAAAGCAACCTCGGCTTCCATAACACCTAAGCAGTGCCGCAGGCTGATTGCCTCCATACCATGCCGCATTGATGCAGCATTCATGCAAAAGGAGCCCCGACCAAGTATTGAGTGCATACTATACTGTACATGGACATACTTTTCAGTAAGCCTACGTTTCTGTATTAAACATTTTTTTTTTTTTAATTGGTCGTATGTAATATTCTAATTTTCTGAGATAGTGACTCAAAATTAAAAGAAAAATGCTTGAAAGATATAACACTGTGTGTAATAAATCTATATAAATAGAGGAGTTTCACTTTTTGAATTGAATTACTGAAAAAAAAAAAAAAACTTTTAAAGATTTTTTTTTTTTTTTTTTTTTTTTTAAGATGTACCTGTATACGAATACTGTAATGTATATTTAAGCATGTGTGTGATTATCCTAAAAGTACCGAGATATTAAATAAAATGGACTAATTTCCTTTGCATGCCTTAATTTGCAATGTATACATACACATCACTTATCAAGCAAAGTCAAAATTCAAGTACATTTTAAAATGTATTATACAAGTAAAAAAATAAAAATAAATAAAAAATCCAGGAGAATATAATAGGCTCATCAATCATAACCTTGCTTAACTAATTAGTTTAATAGGCCATCAGAATAAATGGGCTCATTCATGTTATGACTAACTAAACAGAGTGAAACAGCACTTGGCTCCAAGATGCAGTTGAGACAAGATACGCAAACACATTGAAGTTAATGAAGAGGTGAGCAAGAATAGTCTGATAGCTTAATAGGTAAATCTGTTAGACACATATGATGTAATATACTTACATAGTGGCTAAGCAATATGCTGCTACTGCTTAAAACAATGATCCTATTAACTATGCCAGTGAAAATGCTTCTTAAATATGTAGTCATCTGTATCTTGCACTGGCCATGCATGTAATGATCAGTAGACTTCTAATTATAAAGCAGATCAGCAATTAAAAAAAAAAAAAAGCCATATTAAAAATAAAAATAAAGAAGTTATACAACATTCAAATTCACATATATTCAATATTCCAGAATCTTTAGAACTATAAGTTGCATTTTTTAAATTCCCTGCTTCTGTATGGGCAGCCATAGCGAGCAACCTTGAACAGACAAATGAGGATGAAGTATTACCATAGAATGGCGCACAATCTGATCTTAAACCTAGATGCTGCTGTACTATGGCATTATTCAAATTACAGAAGCACAGATAATATGTGTATAAATATAATTGTAAGCTGCGGTTGGGTTTCTCCAAAAAAATGCAAGTAAAAAAAACATTTGGACACTGGTTATCCAATGAAGCCGAATCCAATGCACATCAGCTTCTGGTTAAAGGAAAATGTATCACATGGAAGCTGACATTACTGTCCTCTATTTTTGGTTGGTATGCTGATCCCCCTCCGCTGCCACATTTCAGGGGGGAAGTGGGTACCTGGATTTGACAAGAAGCCGCTTCCACTTCCGGTTCTTTGCTGTGGCCAAGTCAACCGGAAGTCCCCAAACACTCCTCCTCCTCCCCCACCACAAGGACACTCGCGCTTGCGCAGCAGGCAGCCGGCTGTGAAGCTGCAAGGCTTCACTGACGGTTTCCGTTACAAGAAATGGGGGAGGCAGCCCCCGAGAGATGATTGAAAAAAATCAGCTGGGGTTTAGAAATATTGCCTACTAATTGAGGATGAGTGTAAATCCTTGTCAGGAGACTAAATTTACCAACTAATTTAAGATATTGTTGCCATATGGTCATATGGCAACAATATGAAAACATTCCCTTAAAATTAAGCCTTCTTGTGGTGCGCTGTCAATGCTGACAGGCCTTCCATCTTCACCAGGTCTTCCTTCTGGGTTTGCGGGCAGCAACCGTTTAAATGGCCGAGCAGCGATGATGTCCCTTCCATGCAGGCACATGGCCACAGCACAGCCCTCTGAAAGGACAGCATGCCGTCCATTGAGAGCACAGTGTGCTTGCAGCAGTGATGTAATCAGCTGCAAATAATGTTAATATCTCCTAAACGGTGCACAATTAGGAGATATTTACTGTACCTACAGGTGAGCCAAGCACCCTCTTTCTCAGAACAAAAACCCGGCTCTGAGGAAGAAGGTACTTCCCTCAAAATGCATAAGCCAGCTAGGATCATAGTGGAAGAGCTGAGTGAACTAAGCAACCTGGAAGCGGATGCTTGTTTTGACACACTGTATTTTGCACATTTGTGAGTATATTTGTGGATTATTAAAGGGTGCATGGAATAATGCACTAGGCTGGTGTGCCCACCAGAAGTTCAAGTGCTTGACCGTTTTATTTCTTATTTTTATCAGTTTTTAGCCAAGTGTGATAAAACCACCAGCATTTACTTTAGGGACAAATACATGAAAATTGATCCCATGCACATCTTCCATAGTAGTGAAGCTTTTTATGGCAGTTCCCTTTGCAAAAGTGTATATAATGTACAGTGGAAATAAAAAGTCTACACACCCCTGTTAAAATGTCAGGTTTCTGTGATGTAAAAAAAATGGACAAAGATAAATAATTTTAAAACTTTTTCCACTTTTAAGGACACAGAGTATAATATTCATTACCTCCTGGGTTATATGCAATTATCTAGGTGAATGGACACTGGTAGACAGTCTTAGACAGGAAGTGATCCCCTATATAACCCCTCCCATACAGGAAGTACATCAGCTTTGAAGCAAGCACTGAATCCTCAAAAAAGAGAGGCTGGACCTCTGTGTCCAATGATGTACTTAAAGAAAAGGATTTCACAGGTAAGTATGCCGAAAAAATCCTATTTTCTTTTCGATACATCATGGGAGTTAGGCTAATATTCATTACTGACTGGGATGTACCGACTGGGATGTCCCAGAGCAGAGCAATTGGAGGGGAGGGAGACACCCTGCCAAACAAGTCATCAGACCTTATATGGCAGGCCACAGTACACTGCGGCCGAAAGCTGAATCCTCGGCTACTCGAACATTCACTTGATAACATTTTGTGAACGTATGCACTGAAGACCAGGTAGAAGCCTTACAAATCTGAGGCACAGATACCTTGATGGCGAAAAACCCAGGAGGTTCCTACACCCCTGGTAGAATGATTTTTTACCCAAAATGGAGGAGATTCAAGTTTCAGACCATAGGTCAGAATGACCAACTGACGGACCCCAATTGGCAATGGAAGCTTTGGGAATTCTGCCCTTTCTTGGGTCCTTTTGGTAAAAAAATAAAAAAAAAGTCTGATCCTTGGATCTCCACAGATCTTAACAAATAAACCTTGACTGCCTGGACAACGTCCAAGGAACGCAGTCATCTCTCTTCCACCGAATGAGGCAGAGAGAAGAAAAAAGGAAAAATAATGTCCTGATTCAAATATAAGGCTGACACCACTTTAGGCAAAAAGGATGGAACAGGTCGTACCACGACACTGTCGTGGTGAAGGATCAAGTAGGGTTCCCTGCATGAAAGGGCCGCCAGCTCTGACACCCTTCTAGCCGAGGTGATGGCCATCAGGAAGACTAGCAAGACTAGCAAGTCTAGTGGAATTTCCTTTTTAGGCTCAAATGGTTGTTTCTGCAACACAGACAGCACCAAGTTTAAGTCTCAAGGACACATAGGTGACCTAATGGGGGGGGAAGCAAACGAGTTGCCCCTTGCATCAAGGTTCGGACCAGCGAATAGGAATCTAAAGGCTATTGGAAGAAAACTGACAGGGCTGAAATCACGCATTTCCGAGGATGCAATTTTCTGGATTCACACCAAGCAATATATAAAAGTCTTCCAGGCCTTATGATAGATCTTCCTAGTGGCAGCTTTTCTAGCATTCACTAGGGTAGATACTACTGGTCCCGAGATGCTACGGTCATTCAACACCCTGGCTTCAATAGCTAGGAGTCAAATTTACAGACTGAAAATTGGGGTGGAATATAGGACCTTGAGACAGTAGATTGGAGCGACGTGGAAGCATCCATGACCTACCTATTGTCAGTCTCACAATTTCTGGGAACCAGGGCCTTGTGGACCAGGCTGGTGCCACCAGAATGACTGGAACCTCCTCTCTCCGAATAATGCGAAACAAATGTGGAAGGAGAGGGATCGGGGGGGGGGGGGAGCATAAACCAGGGAGTACTGGCTCCACAGAACTACCAGAGTATCTTCTCTGATTGCCAGAGGATCCCTTGTTCGGGACACAAACTGCTGTAGCTGGTTGTTGAACCTAGATGCCAATAGGTCGACCTCTGGCCATCCTCAATGCTGGCAAATTTCCTATAACACCCCTAGGTGCAGAGGCGTAACTAGAAACTTCAGGGCCCCAGTGCAAGAAATCATGAGGGCCCCCCCCCCCCCCCGAAAAGCATGATTTTGATACTTAATTTTTTTTACACTGTACAACAAAGTAAAACATTTATTGATCATTGGTGGAGAGCACACAGAGTTACCAGCCTAACTAGTGTACTGACCACGCTGTGTGCTCCTGTCTAGTGTGGTAAGTTTTTAATAGGAAAGCAGAGGGACTGGTCATATCACCAGGGATTTCACATAAATGAAGCAATACATTTGTTGCTGATCCTATGAAGCAATCATAGGATCAATTAAATCTTTCCTGGGGAATGGGATCAGTAACAGTGCTGGTAGGGAGGAGGAATGGGACCAGTGGAAGTGCTAGTGTTGAGGAGGGGTGGCAGCAATGGTACTTGAGGGGGGGTGGCTGCGATGGCAGTGGTTGTGCTATCCCGCTCCCACCACCACCTGTGCCTCTTACTGATCCCACCCCCCCACCACTGATCTCATCCCTACCCCCCCTCCCCATCACCTCTGTTGTAGAAGTAATGGGGGGGGATAGGGATGAGATCAGTGGTGGGGGGGATGAGATCAGTAAGAGGCACAGGTGGTGGTGGGAGAGGATGGCACCACCACCCTCAAGTACCACCACAGCCACCCCCCCCTTTAGGTACCACTTCTGCCACCACCCCTCAAGTATCACCACTACCACCCCCTCAAGTACCAGCGGTGATACTTGAGGGAGGTGGCAGCAGTGGTGCCACCCTCTCCCACCACCACCTGTGCCTCTTACTGATCCCATCCCTATCCCCCCATCCCCACTGTTGTAGAAGTAATTGGGGGGGAATAGGGATGAGATCAGTGGTGGGGGGATGGGATCAGTAAGAGGCACAGTGGTGGAGGTCGGCATTGATTGCTCAGCTCTGTCACTTGATTGACTTACCGTCAAATTACAGTTACAGACCCCCCCAGCAGTACAGACACCCCCAGCAGTACAGACCCCCTCCCCCACAGTTACAGACACCCCCGTTACAGACACCCCCCCCCCCGTTACAGACACCCCCCCCCCGTTACAGACACCCCCCCCCCGTTACAGACACCCCCCCCCCCCGTTACAGACCCCCCCCCCCCGTTACAGACACCCCCCCCCCGTTACAGACCCCCCCCCCCCTCAGTTACAGACACCCCCCCCCCCCGTTACAGACACCCCCCCCCCGTTACAGACACCCCCCCCGTTACAGACATCACGTCAGTGCAGTACAGACCCCCCCCCTCAGTTACAGAGCCCCCCCCCTCAGTTACAGAGCCCCCCCCCTCAGTTACAGTGCCCCCCCCCTCAGTTACAGTGCCCCCCCCCTCAGTACAGTACAGACACCCCCTCAGTACAGTACAGACACCCCCTCAGTACAGTACAGACACCCCCTCAGTACAGTACAGACACCCCCTCAGTACAGTACAGACACCCCCTCAGTACAGTACAGACACCCCCTCAGTACAGTACAGACACCCCCTCAGTATAGTACAGACACCCCCTCAGTACAGTACAGACACCCCCTCAGTACAGTACAGACACCCCCTCAGTACAGTACAGACACCCCCTCAGTACAGTACAGTCACCCCCTCAGTACAGTACAGTCACCCCCTCAGTACAGTACAGTCACCCCCTCAGTACAGTACAGTCACCCCCTCAGTACAGTACAGTCACCCCCTCAGTACAGTACAGTCACCCCCTCAGTACAGTACAGTCACCCCCTCAGTACAGTACAGTCACCCCCTCAGTACAGTACAGTCACCCCCTCAGTACAGTACAGTCACCCCCTCAGTACAGTCACCCCCTCAGTTACAGACCCCCCTTGGTGCAAACCTCTCCTAGTGCAGACCCCAGTAGTACAGACGCTCCACCCCCCTTAACTCACAGACCTCAGAACAGAGCAGCTGATACACACAGCGGTGTGTCCCTCGAGCGCGGGCTCCTCCTCCTCTGTGGATGTAAACAGAGGAGGGGGCGGTGTGTTCCTTCCTGCTCCGCTGAGGGACACAGCCGCGGCACGAGCCGTGAGACACACAGGGCGGGGGCGGCGGTGTCACCCCCTGGCGGGTGTTACCCGCCCCCCCTTCCCTGGATATTACACACAGTCAGTCAGCGGTCATCTCCCGCTGTGTCTTGGAGCTCAGTGTGAAAAGCTTAGCCGGCATGTGAATAAGGTCCCGCGTCTATCACACAAGCTGATCTAGGAGGAGGGCGGGACCTTTCTCACATGCCGGCCAAGCTTTTCACACACTGAGTTCAGAGACAAACAGCGGAGATGCCCGCTGACTGTGTCCCTCATGCGGGCGGGTGGCGGGCCCCCCCCGTAGTTGGCGGAACTACAGGGCCCCTGTTACGACCATGAAAATTCCGCCACTGCCTAGGTATAGACACTATTCCTCCTGGGCAGATCTGCTGGCGGCTGACATAATTTGGCCTTCCAGTTCTCTACTCCAGGGATGTGGACTGCTGAGAGAATCAGCACATGTCCCTCTGCCTAGGAAAAAAATGTGGTTCACCTCCTTCAGAGCTGAACGACCTGGTACCGCCTTGGTGGTTTATATAGGCCACTGCGGTGGCATGGTTGGACTGAACCCTGATACGGCTTTCCAAATACTGCACTGTGCAGGTTATGCTCTGTTCTGAGCCTGTAGTGAGTGATCTCTGAGCAGAAGGTCATCCAGATAACCAAGCACCAAGATCCCTTGGGCCCTTAAAAGACTCAGTACTAGTGCTAGGACCTTTGTGAACACCCGGGGAGCTGTGGCAAGCCCGAAGGGTAGAGCCACAATCTGAAAAAGAAATTGTTTTACTGCAAACGGCAGGAACCTCTAATGAAGCCGAGAAGATAGGTACATGTAAATATGTGTCCTTTATATTAATGGCACTAGAAAGTCTCAGAATTGGAGCGAGGATACAACTGAGCTGACAGACTCCATCCGAAAGGACTGTATTAGTAGATACTGGTTCAGGGATCTTAGATCTAAAATGGGCCTTGTGTCCCCCATTTGGTTTGTGAACCGGAAACAGGTTTGAATAAAACCTGTGCTCCTTTCGGATATAGGAACCTGTATAATCACTCCTTGATGCTAAATACTAAATGATGTAGTGCCTTAAACAGTAAGTTTAATTTTGGAGGATCTGGGGGAACGCTGGATATTAAAAACCTCTGAGGGGGAACCCCCCGTAACTCCAGCTTGTAACCGCAAGATATAGTCGAGGTGACCCACTTGTCCTGAACCACTGTTCTCCAAATGCCTGCAAAGTGCAGCAGCCTCCCCCCACCTGATAGTGGGGGCATCCCCACAAAAGGAGGGCTTGGTGACGGGTTTAGAAGAGCTTTGGACCCAGAAGCAGACTCATCCGCCAGGCCATCCACAGAATCCTGAGCTTTTAGCTCTTTCCCCATCCTCAACCCATTCCTGCTCCAAACTAGGAGGCTCAGGGAAGGGGGAACTGTCACGCTTCTTGCCACCCTGCAGGATGGAGCCAATCATGCCAATTTTTTGGAGACCCCTGCTTTAGATGCAAACATTTTATCAATGTGCTTTATATACTTAACATCCACACATGCATGGTTTGCTTATTTTGGACTTATTGTATTGTTTATCTACTCATTATTAGCTCCAATTCTATACTTTCATGCTATAGATTTTTTATGATTGCACTGAATCTTTTATTAAGGGTTTATTACATATATGAAATTTGTAAACATGAATTCAACATTTTTGTCAAGGTTGTTTACTAAAACTTATTCCAACATCAATACTTTGCATTGAATCACTGTATGAGTCAGCATAATAGCCAGGCTACTAGTATGTTTGATATAAACAAGGCCAAGGATAAATCCAAGAAAAGAGAAAAAAAAAAAAAAAAAACAAGCTTACTTACCAACCAGCCCACAGACAACCAAATCAACCTGTTTAACAGTATGCGTTAAAAACAGGGGTTTAGTCTGCACGCATTTGCAAATGCATGTGTAAGCTACAGAGCCACGGCACCCTGGTATCTGTAGTTCCTATCACTAATGAGTGACCCCAAAGTGGAGGCACATGCATTCTGGAGGATAGGTGAAGGGCAGATGGTCTGAAGGGGGAGCCCTTCCCTTCAGACCATCGGCCTTCCACCTATCCATCAGAACGCATGTGCCTCCACTGTGGGGTCACTCATTAGTTAGTGATAAAAAAATAAATACCAGGGTGCCTTGGCGAGGCTCTGTAGCATACACATGCATTTCCAAATGCGTGCAGACTAAACCCCTGTTAAACAGGTTGATTCGGTTGTCTGCGGGCTGGTCAGTAAGCTTGTTTTTTTCCTTGTGCCCTCCAATGCTGCTTACTGCAAAGGCCAGCTATAGGTGGGGGCAGTGGTCACCCTTTCTTTTTTTTTTTGTATTTGCTTTATTTTCCAGAGAAAGTGCATTTTACAGCCTAAAATAAACAAACAGTCACCTTTTTTTGTATTACTAGTATTTTGAGGAGCTCACAAATGACAACTACTAGACCATTCTCTGGAAATGCTTACTTTCAATGATTTTATAGTAAAATAAACTTGGCCTGCCACTGCTGACCTCCTCCATAACCACTTAAGGACCGCCCTCCTGCACATATACATCGGCAGAATGGCACGGCTGGGCACAGGTACGTCGCCTTTAAGAGCCCAGCCGTGGGTCGCGCGGGACCCACGGACCCGATGGCCGCCGGGTGTCCCGTGATCGGTCCCAGGAGCTGAACGGGGAGAGGTGAGTGTAAACACACCTTCCCCTTTCTTAACAGTGGCACTGTCATGGATCGTTTGTTCTAGGGTTGTCCCGATACCACTTTTTTAGGACCGAGTACAAGTACCGATACTTTTCATGTAGTCGCCGATACCGAATACCGATACTTTTTTTAAATGTCATGTGACAGTTTTCAAACCACAATACAGACTAAGGATATTTTCTTTAGAATTATGAAGAACTCTAACTCAAGACATTATAAAAGAATAAAAATGAGTAAAAATGAATAAAAATGTTTTATTTGCTTGTCACGCAGTAGTAAAAAACTCAAAGAATTTTCATAGAACATGTTGATAAATACAAAAAAAGTATTCTATTTAGGTATCGGGAGCATTTGCGCGAGTACGAGTACTCCCGCAAATACTCGGTATCGGTCCCGATACCGATACTAGTATCGGTATCTGGACAACCCTAGTTTGTTCCCTGATATAGGGAAAAACAATCAATGATGTCACACGTCCAGCCCCGCCCCCTACAGTAAGAAACACATATGAGGTCACACTTAACCCCTACAGCGCCCCCTAGTGGTTAACTCCTAAACTGCAATTGTCATTTTCACAGTAATCAATGCATTTTTATAGCACTTGTTGATGTGAAAATGACAATGGTCCCAAAAATGGGTCAAAATTGTCCGATGTGTAGGCCATAAATGTTGCAGTCATGAAAAAAATTGCTGATCGTAGCAATTATTAGTAAAAAAAAAATATTAATAAAAATGCCATAAAACTATCCCCTATTTTGTAAATGCTATAAATTTGGCGCAAACCAATCGTTGAACGCTTATTGCGATTTTTTTTACCAAAAATAGGTAGAAGAATACATATCGGCCTAAACTGAGGAAACAAATTGCTTTTTTATGTCTTTTTTTGGGGATATTTATTATAGCAAAAAGAAAAAAAATATTGAATTTTTTTCTAAATTGTTGCTCCATTTTTGTTTATAGTGCAAAAAATAAAAACCGCAGAGGTGATCAAATACCACCAAAAGAAAGCTCTATTTGTGGGAAAAAAAGGACGCAAATTTTGTTTGGGAGCCACATCGCATGACCGTGCAATTGTCAGTTAAACTGACGCAGTGCCGAATCGCAAAAAGGGGCCAGGTCCTTAACCTGCATATTGGTCTGGGTCTTAAGTGGTTCAAATGCCAAGTGCCAAGCTATCTCTGCCTTCAATAATTTTATGAGTCACTGACAGAGCAAAGCATACAGATCAGGAAAGTCAGAGTTAAATAAATACAAACTTCTGATATACAGTACATAGTTGAACTGGGTAATTGACTTCTATTACCACTGATTTAGAATGACAGGTAGACAATTTTTAGGATAAATCAGAATAGTAAGCATTCACTCTTGCAAAAAAAAAAACATAGGCAGTGTTCACCTACCAGCTGTACAGGAGTCTTACATAAGCCAAGTCCTACAATGGATATGCCTGTACCTTTAAAACATGAAGACTCATGTTGCACGTTTTGTGTTGTCCATTTCTCTGAACAGCAACATATCTCTCCTAATTAAATATATTTTCTCAAGTGCACTAGTCATACAGCTGAGCAACGTACACGAGTTCTTCTTAAAGCGGAGTTCCAACCAAAAGTGGAAGCACATCTTATCTGCTCCCCCCCCCTTCCAGTGCCACATTGAGCACCTTTCAGGGGGGGTGGGGGGCAAATACCTGTCAAAACCAGGAACCCACTCCCACTTACGAGCAAGCGCTCCGCAACAACCTATGTCATTTACGCCCCCCTCCTTATTCTCCCCACTGCCTTCTGGGAGGTGCATACAAAATCCAGAAGACAGCGGGGACCATTCAGAAAGTGCAGCTCAACTCGCACATGCGCAGTAGGAAATAGGCTGTGAAGCCGCAAGGCTTGACTTCCTGTTTCCCTTAAGGATGCCGGCATCTGAACCAAAGCTGATGGACGGATCGAATAGGGGTTCAGATATCGCAGGATTGTTGACAGGTAAGTGTCCTTATATTAAAAGTCAGCAGCTACAGTATTTGGATGAAACACCACTTTAAAGCGGTAGTTCCGCGGGAAAACGTTTTTTTTTAAAGACGTTTTTGTAAAGCTGATGGTACAACGAAAATTGTACTCACCAGTCTCCTAGTCGCAGCCGCCACCAGGACGATTTCCCCCAAAAGAAGATTTTATAAAATCTGATGATGGACATTGCCATCTTAAAGGAGTTCTCTGACCTAAAACTTTTAACCCCCGCTGTGCCCGGGCTGTAAAAAAATAGAAAATAAACTGTCACTTACCTGCCTACGATCCCCCGTTGTTCCGATATCGCCGTCCCGTTCTCCGGTCCCGGTCTCTTCCGCTTCCTGTGTGTCGGTGACTCATAGTGCGCTCAGCCTATCAGTGGCCGCGACGGGACATTGCTGCGGCCGCTGATAGGCTGAGCGCACTTTGAGTCACCGACACACAGGAAGCGGAAGGGGCCCGGGACCGGAGAACGGGACGGCGATATCGGAACAACGGGGGATCGTAGGCAGGTAAGTGACAGTTTATTTTCTATTTTTTTACAGCCCGGGCACAGCGGGGGTTAAAAGTTTTAGGTCAGAGAACTCCTTTAACTGCTGGCACCGTGAATCCCTCCTGTATTATCTTCCGGGATGCGGTGTCTCCTGAGAATACCAGGAGACGCGCCGTGTTTGAAATCTCGCGATATCTCGCGGGTCACGTGACTAGTCACAGCGGGGAGTGTCCTTTTCAGGACGCTGCCGGCTGTTGTCCTAGCAACTATGCAGTGTGACGGCGAGCCGCGCCGTCAACACTGCATAGTTGCTAGGACAACGGCCGGCAGCGTCCTGAAAAGGACACTCCCCGCTGTGACTAGCCAGACTAGTCACGTGACCCGCGGGATTTCAAACACAGCGCGTCTCCTGGGATTCTCCGGACTCGCTCCCAGGAGACATAGCGCTGATCGGGCATTTTTCGAAACCACGCCCACTCCCGCGGGGAAATGTGAGTGACAGCTCACAAAAGGCCCTCATTCCAAGGTAAGGAGGCCTATTAAAAAAATAAAAAAAATGGATAGATACAGTACAATGGCTGCTGGTTTTAACAAGAAAAACTTGACAATTAGGGTGAACCACCGCTTTAAGTGGTCTCTAACTAAACTTGGAGCTTCAGCTTTTTTTTCCCCCTCTCCAACGAGCAGGGTCATTTCCACCCTTCACATAAAGAAAAAAGGTGGGGCTGTGGGGTGGGAATGACCCAGCAAAAAAGAAACAGAGCGCAAGTTCAGCTAAAGAGGAGTTTGGAGGACAGAAGACAACAGAGCAGACAGCGGTGACAGCAGTCACCAGCTCTGTTTAGAACGACGGAAAGAGCAGAGTGATCAGCGGTGTTTGATTACCGAGTTCTCAGCATACCTAATAGAACGTCTTCTGTGTCTATAGAACTACAACTCCCAGCATGTACTGCGGATTCCACACACCTCTAGAAATAAATGTCCTAGCATGTTTCAATGCCCGGTTTCTGAAAGACCAAAGCATGCTCCCGCACATGCCATCTGTTTAAATTAACAAATACCTGTTAGAACATCATATCTTACAGCCAACCGCAGAAATCACAAAATTCATCATAAAATACATTGTTTAATTTTAATTAATGTATTTGGGCCTGCAGCACACACAAAATTAAAAGCTAAAATATACACTTCTAGCGTTCTCAGTCTTGGTGCCTACATCTCCTAACTTTAAATGTGTCTGGGCCAGTGTGTTCTACGACTATCATTTTTCTTTTTTTTTTTCACAAGAAAGCGACTATCATTTTTTAACTGCCCCTGTTATATAGACCACCCAGAGGTCATGGGTAGGGGACAAGACATGGCAGAAGTCCAACCCCCTTACAATGTACAGAGAGCCATAACTTGGTAAAGCAACTTTACTATATGTGTCAAGATAACTGTACACTGAATGTACTCACCTTTAATTGTTTCTTCAACAACTTCTACTACTCGATCAATCTGTTGAACCTGCAAAGTTACCCCAAGACAAAGATATTAGTTGAGAAATGCTGTTTTTGACAAATAAAATGAGTATTTCTAAGATGTGCTATAACCACATAATTAGCGGATTTAAGTAAAAAAAAATAAAAAAATAAAAGGATGAGAGAATGTCAAATCAGTTAGAAACTACAAAAATGCACATGGTGTGTGCATACCTGTACTGTTTTGTAGTTGTGATTGGTGGTTAAGGTTTAGGTTACCCAAAACATCATATATTCCTGATGTGTGTCGGTGTTACCATGTACTTTTATTAAAAAGCATCCTGATCTCTTCCTTTGTGTTAAAAAAAAAATTACAGTCTGCTCACATAATTTGTAAAAAGAAAAAAAAAACAACACCTCGGCCATTCTGTGATTCTGTCCTTGCCAAATTTGCTGCAGAAATCTCTCTCCACCGAGTCTGGCTGTATCCATTTTAACTCTGAAGCTGCAGCCTGTCCACTTCCTGGATTTACACAGAAGCACACCTCTAGCTCTGCAGCTCTAATTGGCCCTCTTATGACACCCCTCCCTGGCAAACTCGCACAAAAGAGAGCGCGAGAGACCGCAGAGAGCGCGAGAGACCGCAGAGAGCGCGAGAGACCGCAGAGAGCGCGAGAGACAGCAGAGAGCGCGAGAGACAGCAGAGAGCGCGAGAGACAGCAGAGAGCGCGAGAGACAGCAGAGAGCGCGAGAGACAGCAGAGAGCGCGAGAGACAGCAGAGAGCGCGAGAGACAGCAGAGAGCGCGAGAGACAGCAGAGAGCGCGAGAGACAGCAGAGAGCGCGAGAGACAGCAGAGAGCGCGAGAGACAGCAGAGAGCGCGAGAGACAGCAGAGAGCGCGAGAGACAGCAGAGAGCGCGAGAGACAGCAGAGAGCGCGAGAGACAGCAGGGAGCGCGAGAGACAGCAGGGAGCGCGAGAGACAGCAGGGAGCGCGAGAGACAGCAGGGAGCAACTGATTGGCAGCGTGCTAGAGAGACTCCATAGTTAAAAGCACACTGCTCTCTCTTTTTACAGAATGGCTGAAATAGTTAATAATTTACATGTTTTCCCTGCATTGTGGGCATTTGGGAGGGTCTCCTGAGGTTATCTTCAAAAAAGCTTCTAACCTCTACTGCTGCTAAACTCTGTGAAAAACCTCAGTTTAACAGCTTTTACATCCTGTTGTTTATCAGCTGTCAGTTTCCAGTGTTCAGAAGAGGTTTTCAACTGCCCCGTGTACACGAGGCCTTACCCATTTACCCCAGCCCCCAACCCAGTTATACTCAATTTTATAGCACTTTCCGCACTTGCAAAATACCAGGAGTTGGCTTGTGCAAGATCTCACAGGAATCCACTATGAGCACCCCCCTCCTCATGTGACAGTGCTTGGGTCTACAGAAGGCCTAAACACTAACATGGGAGGAGGTCATGTGCGCCACAATATTGAGAACACAGGGTGCTATTCAGCAGCTGTAACAGAAGATGTAGTAGTAGGGGGTGGGAGCTGGACGGGCGAGTAGAAGGTGGTTGGGTGGTAGGCTTTATACATACCCCCCACTAGGCCATGAATGTGAAAGGTGACAGGGCCTCTCCAAATCACTCGGTAGCCTGTAAATATAATATGTTGTATGCAGCCCTTGTCTCAATCAGAATCTTTGATGAATGATCAATACAATTTTCACTTAAAGCAAGCCACACAGAAAACGTACTTGAGATAAAATGATTTACTACTTGCAGGCAAACACAGTGTTACAGCTATGGTCTTGACATAGCCAACCAAAAAAATAACAAAAATCTGGTTCGCAATACATTTTCTTTACTAAGCCAATTGCCATCACAAAAAAAAAATTAATTTGCTGAATAACTTACTTTGTCTAATATCTAGCAAATTTTAATGTGTGCTGGTAAAATATGCTTTTGTGTATTAAACCACCTTTAGGCACAGAAAAAAAAAACATTTTCAAGATTTGTCCTAACTGTGGGTTTCTTCGGTGCCTGTTTTGCTGAAGTCTTTTGTCAGAACCTCAAGCAAAGCTATGATTTCCAATGTTGCTTTCCCTGTTTAAATACATTTTTCCATTGAAAAGACTAACCTATTTGAAGTGGAAGCCCCCTCTGGTAAGTTCTGATGTACAAGGCCTGGCATGCTTTTTAAGCAAGTGACAATTAGCTTGGCTGCACTCCTTGAGATAAGTGGATGCCCTGCATGATCCCACTATTCCTCAAAGCATTAAAGCAAGTCATGGCACCAAAGAGCAGCAGTCACAAATAGCTTGCAAGTTGAAAGCTTTCCCCTCAAATAAGCAGAACTACATTTGTTCCATTTGGTTTAGAGGGTTGGTTCACTTGTTGAAAACCTCACTTGCATCAATTCTAATTAAACAGCTTATTTCTCCTGAAAGTGTATGCGAGTCTGTGTTCATTTTCACTTCTCTGCTCTATAATTTTGAGGTTTAAGTCACCAGCAGAGAACAGAAAATGTATTCTTGTATATGAGTGCCATGGAAACAGATGGCTTAAGAAAATGATTCACTGTTGCATTAAAGCAGCCAAAAAACATTCTTTTGATTGTGCAAGGGTCACCGTTTTTAAACTACTAGACCGTTTAGCTTAACCTGAAATTTAACAGTTCTGCATAGCAGAAATAAAAATAAGGGATGCAAAAAGACGTAGGATAAAAGTGATTTTATTTATTATTTTTTCTACAAGCCTTTCACAATGGAATACAATTTTCCATTTCTAAAACACCAAAGACCCAAACCGAATCACAAAAAAAAAAAATATATATTTTTGGGCTACAAAGAGCTTTTCTGTACAGAAAAAAAAAGGGAACAAGATAAACTGCTCATGAAAATATGTTTCAGCTGGCAAGCGTAATAAAGTTTATTAGCAATTATGTTTTACCAACAGAAATGATAATTCACAAGACATTGTTGGATAGCAGAAAAACACCACTTAAAAATGAAAAAAGATGGAGCGCTAGAAATGTAGCGAGTGCAATATGGAAATAGTTCCAAGGTCCAGGTGTGCCAGTAGGCACAGTTCATTTACTGCCTAGATCCAAACCAGGGTTTAGGCCAGGGATATGCAACTAGCGGACCTCCAGCTGTTGCAGAACTACAAGTCCCATAAGGCATTGCAAGATTCTGACAGCCACAAGCAGGACATCCAGAGGCATGATGGGACAACAGCTGGAGGTCCACTAATTGCATATGCCTGGTTTAGGGGTTCTGGTCTGTATCAGTGTGGACAAACAGCTGTACAGAGCAGAAGCGACACTCTGGATATAGGTGAGAGATAAGAGCAGTACGTCAACTCACATTTTGGAAAGATATAATGTGCATGGCAAAAGTAGCTTGCGCTCCTGTAGTCCAGCTGGGCAGTGATGGTGGTTAGCAGTTCAGGGCAGCTCCGGTGGTTTCGAAGGCTGAAGACTGTCTCACAACATACACGTCACCTGTGATGGACTGGAGGCGTGGTCGAGCTCTCGTTCAGAGCCTTCATGCTCCATCGGGCTTATTCATATATCTGGTAAGGGAGCAAGCATGCTCCGAACACGAGCTGACGTGCTTGTTGCGAGATAATCTTCAGCCTTGAAAACCACCGGAGCCGCCTGGAACTACTGACCACCACTCCTGTAGAGCCCGCTCCCCTCTCTCTTGAAAACAACCACTTACCTACACTGCAAAACGTATTATGTAAAACATGCAAAGCCGCACTCTATGGCTTGACAAGTTTGCTTTGAATCTAGAAACCAGCTAAAAAAAGTTAGGACCCGTTTATTTTATTTAACAAAGCCTTATTTTTAACAACAAAATCCCTTCCCTTATATAGCCCTGATGTGTATAATTACAGATGCACGACACAAGTTTACACAGTTATGCCGCTCAGCTTTTACATATTTTCTCGAAAGTAGAACTATCAAGGCCAATCTGTCCATTTTTTAGGCGGAGACAATCGGACAAACCATTGTTCTCTATGGGGCGGCGGATGTTAGTGGACATGTGTCCGCTGTCACCTGCCAGCAGCTGATCCAATCTGGTTTGCTAAAAAAAAAAAAAAAAAAAAAAAGGACAGATCCGACAACAATTTAATGGAAACAGACAGGCAGTTTGTTTCCATCCAAGTGCCCCATAGAGAACAGCAGTGTCCGTGTTCGCGCTGCATAGGGGAGCAGACACTGACACAGTCATCTGCCAGCTCACCTGGGATCAGCAGAGATCCTCCCGCTGAGCAGGCGGATCCGCTTGGACAGATTCCTCTCCATTTAAAAAAGGTCTTAACCTTCTTATGATCTCTAAGAACTTGCTACATTTAAAAATCGTAATAAAGTCAGCAATAGTCTCCAGTCTGACTATCCCTCACTGATATTTACAGTTTTAAATGTACCAAGTTCTTTGGTATCCCAAGTAACTTAATATGCAATAGCGGATAGGCATAACTGATAGTAAACATGTGTCGTATATATCTGTAAAGATACCAAATCAGGGCTACATAAGAGAAGGGGCTCTGCGCTTTTAAAGAAAAAAAATATATAAAATTGTTTTACAAATTTGAATTCACAAGGCATTTTATACTCTGGATCAGCCTGCACGTGTCACAGGGAAGCATGGAGGTTTCTGTTCAGAGTAGAATACGGAAGAAAAAAACAAAAGCTATAAATTACTTATACTTACCCTGCCGTTCCCATGAGATGGGCCATAAGTAATGCGTGGCTATTTTTCATGGGCAGCAAGTGTTTACACCAGAATCATGGCTGCAGCTGCAGTCATAACTTGTCCTCATTTTTAACACCAGAGATCGGCTTTGCTGAAAAAGTGATTCAGACAACTGTAAAGCACCACAGAGACTTCCCCTTTCTCCAGCTGCCGCCATTTCTGGGCTGTCTTGTTCCACCAGGGAGTTCAGGTCCATGCATTTGCAACAGCAGCCCACACAGAACATGGCACATTTGTTGCCTGATCTCCTCTGTGATGAATACAGGCACAAGTGACAATTCCACCACTTTCGGTTTCAGTGCGGTCATCTTCTGGCCATTACAGACATGCGTTTGATCAGCTGCCTTGGAGGGCAGGGGAGACGACATGGGTGTACACAGAATATGGAGCAGCAGTGCAAAGCAACTAATTTTGTTTGTTAAAGCTTAATAGAACAAGCTGAAGTTAGAAGCGGATTGGTTACTATGCACAGCTGCACCAGATTCTGGGTGCACCGGTTTTAGTAACTCTCCCTTCAAGGGTCCAAGACACTGACGTCTCAGAGTACCTGTCACTGGTCAAAGCTTTATAGCTTTGACGGCAATAACGATAAAATAAAAAAATCAAATAAAAATCAAAGCCCCCCCTCCCCACCCCTGTGTTAGGGCACAAATGCACATGTAGTCCACGTATGCATATGAGAGCACTGCACATGAGGCTCATGTTTAGCTTTAACCTGTAAAAACTTTTAATGTGTCACCTGTGGATAATTTTAGGTACCATAGTGTGTCGTCATTTCACAAGTGTTGCGCAATTTTAAACCTTGACATGTTTGGTATCCATTTACTCGATGCAACATCATATTTTAGATTTCACAAAAAAAAAAAAATTATATTGTGTTTGTGTGCACTAAAGTTAAAGTGTATTTTACAGAAAATTTGCATTTGATAAACAGCTGGGCTAAAATCATGTGACGAAAAATTGCAACAGCCACCATTTTATTCTCCGGAGAATACATTTCAAAAAAATATAGAATGAGGATTCTAAGTAATTTTTACAGAAAAAAAAAAAAAAAAAAAAAAAAAAGATGATTTGAATAATTACAAGACAATGGAGAAAGAATTTGAGAGAGGTCTTTGCTCAGGCAACTCTAGTGCACTGAGACATTACCCCACAGAAGTGTGACAGCACATCTCAACGATCTAAACATGAAGACTGAAATAAAGCTACTGCAGTTTTCTGTGAGTTAAGTCTAGTACACACAATCAGAACATCGGAATAAATATACTGCTTTCAAATCAATTATAAGATAATCTGATTCTTAGTATACAGCTTTTGAGAGTCGATCACAACAGTTCATCCAAAATTACCCAAAGGAACGACCATGAAAAGGTTTCTCATATGATACCAGATCCTCTGATTTTTGTTTAATCAGTACAGTATTTGTCTAAAAAAAAAAAAATCAGAAGAGCAAGACTATTCATGCTCATAAACAAAAGAATACATTATAACATTTCCGAAATTGTATGCTCTCATACGAGAATTTTCGGAAGTTTAGTAACCTCCTCATTTTCAATACAAGACTAGCATGTCAAAAAAGAATGGGCGATCATTTGTCCAATATTCTCATCGTGTGTATGAGGTGTTAGAAAGGGGTTGTGCAGATGAGCAGGAATCAGGTACAGACTGATTCTGCAACATTAACAGCTGCAGACAGTGACCGTTTTGGTTCTGGAGACAGGGAACTATGACACTTTCTACTGTATTGTATGTTACACCTGCTATCTCACGTTGTCAGTTACACTTGGCACACATACAGTGATGTATGAGCCTTGCTCAACACAAGATTATACACAAGTGAGAATGTGTGAAAGATGAAAGTTTAAAAGAATTTTGCCAAAATTAATTAAGAGCATTACTTTTGATAATACCACAGCTGAGGGAATCTTTTTTTTTTTTACTTACCCAAGCCACGTCAGCTACACTTTCCCCAACTGACCTTGGCTACAGATTTACAATACTGCTTCAGAGACAAATTATCCGGACAGAGTACTAAAAGTGAAAAATGTTCTTCAATGTTCCTTTAATCTATACAAATGGCAAAAAGCAAACTACTACAAAACAAACTCCTAATATTCAGATTAAAAGCCATCTGCAACAAATGTCCAACGCCAAAGAAGCATATTTGCTCACTGTATGATAACAAATTTGATTAAATCAAGTTGATGAAAACGAATAGCTTATCAGGGGCACAATAAATTAGCTCAGAAAGGATTAACCTACAGAAAATTAGGGTTCTACAAGCGGTTGGGTGTACATACATGATCTAACCAGTCTCTGGCACCATCAAAGTTGATCAGGTCCAAGAACACAATCCTTTAACTCAGACAAATGTGTACATTTGTGTCGAGGAGAGGAGAGAATTTAAATATTGAAGCTAACACTGCAACTTATGAGAGAACCCTGTTGGGTCTCTTGCTGTTCTATGCCAGGAAGTTCATCATTTTATGCTGGAAGCGGAAAACTCCTTCCCTCTATAAATCTATAGAAAACACTTGTCGACAACGTGATACCCGTATACAAAGATACCTATATACATAGGGGCTCTGTCTGAAAAAATATGACAGGGTCTGGTCTAAGTGGTTGGCGGAACCCTTCACTGCTGAAGCAGACCAAGGTGTCCGTTTAATAAACCATGATAAGCCGAGATCATGATGATCACCTCTCAGAGCATTGCCGGTTTAATAAGCTGAGATGAGGAGCAGAGAACATATCCGCTTCTCATCACAGCACGTCAGTTTTGTCACAAACGGCCAGTTAATTAAAGTGAGATCTGAAAATCTCACAGCCCTTCCACTGAAATCTCTCCCTTCCAGATTCACCAGCTCAGAGGTGGAGAATCTGGGAGAGAAGCTGGTGTGATAAGAGGAAGAAGGCTTATTCTTACTAGCATTTGCCCGAGGACTTGTACTCGGGCAAATGCTCCCGATGCTTTACCCGATACTTGTACAGTCAACGGTGATCAGTGCGTGGGGAAGTTACAAGCACCGATCACCACTGTATAGATTTAAAAGTAATTTCTCCACTTCTCTCCCCCCCCCCGCACGGCTTTCAGCTGCTTTAAAATCAGCGGTGATCGGTGCTTGTAACTCCCCCACACACGATCACCGCTGACTGTCCTGTATCCTCCTCCAGCCCCCCTCCGTTTTGCTGCAGTCTCTCTTCCTGCGTGTCCCCCTCCGTGCTGCCATCTCCACCCGTGTCCTCCTCTGTGCTGCTCTCTCCCTCCGTGTCCCCCTCCGTGCTGCTCTCTCCCTCCGTGTCCCCCTGAATTGCTGCTCTCTCCCTCCGTGTCCCCCTCCATGTTTTCGTCTCCCTCCGTGTCACCCTCCATGTTTCCGTCTCCCTCCGTGTCACCCTCCATGTTTCCGTCTCCCTCCGTGTCACCCTCCATGTTTCCGTCTCCCTCCGTGTCCCCCTCCATGTTTCCGTCTCCCTCCGTGTCCCCCCTCCATGTTTACGTCTGCCTCCGTGTCCCCCCTCCATGTTTACGTCTGCCTCCGTGTCCCCCCTCCATGTTTACGTCTGCCTCCGTGTCCCCCTCAATGTTTCCGTCTGCTTCCGTGTCCCCCTCAATGTTTCCGTCTCCCTCCGTGCTGCCGTCCCCCTCAGTGCTCCTCCACCCCCTCGAACTGTCAGGATGGAGAGCGGAGGCAGGAGCCGGTAAATCCATCTCCTTACTGTTCGGAAGGGCATCCTAACTTTGCGGTGGCGTAGTATATCGTGTTTACACTACGCCGCTGTAAGTTAGCGAGGCAAGTACATGATTCACAAAGTACTTGCCTGCTAAGTTACGGTGGCGTAGCGTAAATCGGGCGGGCGTAATGGGGCCTAATTCAAATTTAGCTGAGGGGTCGTGTTTTATGGTAATGGGGGGTGACCTTACGTGATTGACGAACGGCGCATGCGTCGTCCGCCTACATATCCCAATGTGCATTGCGGCAAAGTACGCTGCACGGTCCTATTGGTTTCGACGTGGACGTAAATGACGTAAATCCCTATTCACGGACGACTGACGTAAAATTTTCGAATTTCGACGCGGGAACGACGGCCATACTTAACATTACTATTCCAGCTATTTGATGGAATAACTTTAGGCCTGATAATGCGTTACGTAAACGGCGTATCTGTACTGCGTCGGCCGGGCGTACGTTTGTGAATAGGCGTATCTACTGATTTACATATTCTACGCCGACCGCAATGGAAGCGACACCTAGCAGTCAGCCTAAATATTGCACCCTAAGATAGGACGGGGCAAGCCATCGTATCTTAGATAGGTTTAAGTGCATCTCTGTTTGAGAATACACTTAAATTTCGGACAGCGCAAATTCCGAGTTAGGTCGGCGTATCTACTGATACGCCGGCCTACCCCTTACTGAATCCACCTATTAAACTTTAGTTTCACTTTTTGAACTCAGGTGCACCGTAATATCACAATATCTCACAAGATTACAGACAGCCCTCCCACTTTCACACTGATCTCAGCCGTTTTCAGAGAAAACACTTCTCCTCTGTTCTCCCTTTGAGAACTGAAGTTCTCAGTTTAATAAACCGGCTGCAGAGGAGATTATTTTCCTCTAAAATCTGCCGAGAACTGAACTGAGAAAAAAAAATTCAGTTTACTAAACGGACACCCTCCGATATCTGATGACGTCCCTTGAAGTCTTGATAAACCAACCCTTGCTAGCACGGAAACTTAGGTGAGCTAGTAACCTATCAACCTACCCCTGGAGCATGGGCCAGGCCAGCTCATTGATGGCATATTATGGTAGTCGCAAATAATCTAACATTTCTTGGTTCTGTAATGCTACCTTGGGACCCCTGCTACTGGGAGAGTAGACGCTTGTTTATCTCTTGGTCACAATGCAGGGAGGAGTGAACATCTTAGGGCCTGCAGTCTCTGGAGCGTTCGACACACACGTAAAAAATAAAATAAATAAAAAATGCTTTGGCATCAGCAATGGCTCAGAAGGTGATCAAATAATTACCAAAAAAGTAACCAAATATAACCTTTGGTGCTCTTTCATGGATATCCTTACTCTGCCATGATCAGCCGTGGCTGATAAAAAGCCAGCAACACATTTTACATACAATTGTGCCTTTTTTTTCAGCCCCAATATCAGTTATGCACCAGAGTAGCACAGTTCCCATTAGAATCGCAATCCATATGTTTTTAAAGGGAAAGTTAAAGCGTTGGTTAACCCAAAAAATAAGAAAACCTGATCCTGTTCCCTTAAAGCATGTTATACAGCACAGTGCTTGTGCTGTGTCATTTGCCCCCTGTATACCCTAAAAGACCTGGCTGATCTTGCCTGGCTATACCCTCCCCCTTACAAACAGACCAGGATAATCATGGCTGCTAAGCCCCTGATGCCGTGGTCTATTGGCGTGATTTCATCAGCCGCAGCTCTCCCGTCTGCAGCTCTCCCAGTGTCTTTCCTCTGTCAGCAATCAGCTGTTCACCCGGAGCGGAGCTTATAACATTACAGATCGGTGGATTTTTTATATTACACAAGCACAGGGACACATGTTCTTATGATACAGAGGGAACAAGATTATATTACAGTGGCCTAACAACCTCAGACTTTAAAAAGAAAATAAATGCACTTTTTTTGCAGATAAAAAAAATGTGCATTTATTTTTTGTTGCAGGAGCCTGTAAAGCAAAGCATTGTTTCAGCAGATCACTAATGTCATGCAGGTCTCTTGCAGATCTGTCAGTGTATCAGCTTGCTCGTACCTTGTACGAGCAAGCCAATACATTCTGACAGGAAGACTCAACTACCATTGAAAACTACAAGCCAACAGCTACAAAGACTGCCGGACCTTGTCGTTTTCCATTCACAGAGGACTGTGAATGAGTGACGCAGCTAGGTGGGCAGAGTCCTGCACATCCGCAGCTTTTTTTTTAAATGTTGGCAGCAGACACGGGGAGAAGCTCCCCAGTCTGTTTTCACAGTGGGGATTAAGTGGGGGGGACAGTGCATTCATAACAAGTTACATGTTACACCCCGAATATGAATGTTACATGTTATGAAAGGTGAACGTATCCTTTAGAAAGATCACAATTACAAGCATGAGAAAAACAAGGAAAAGTAGCTAGAATTTGTAAAAAGAACTGCTAGTAAAAAACAGATAACTATCGCAAAATAAACAAGAAGAATTATTACACACATGGGATTACTGTCTGGTCATACCACTAACAAATAAAACATAATTTGATACAGTTGTAGATCTCCCATATGCCTTTGAATGTGGAAAATTTAACATGGAATGCTTGTTTTCTAAGAATTGTGGTGCTTGGTAAGGGATTAAGGGATGTTGCTGGAAAAAATGTGTTCCTGTTCTAATACAATTAAACAGAAAAACTTTAGACTTTATTTTTTAAAGCAAAAGCACACTGAATGTTAGCACCACAATGCAATTTGTTTATAATTTATAAAGCAAAGCCTCCCCATCCACGTCTCCATACTTTATTTTGCCAAGGCAAGTCCCTAGCATTTCTGTCTGTGGCCCTCTTCAGTAAGAGCAGACAATTCATGTAGCATTTACATCCTGGAATCCATTTGCCCTTAGATCAGGCATGCAAGTAGGAGGGTGTGCTTTGCTGAGAACATCCCTGGGATGTATGACATCATTTTGGCCTATTAAAACAGGTACATGTGATATTCTTTCCTATCTATTTACTAATGCTGTTGATTGAGAGAGTAAAACCTTCTACTATAAAGTCAGAGTTAATGGTGTATGCATTGTTTATATAAAGTAACTATAAACATTTTTAAAGCCAAACTCCAGAACCAAAAAAAAAACAAAAAAAAAGTCTGAATAGTGTGCAATTGTATTATCTTCTGTCATTATTTCTGTCTTTGAATTCCTTGGCAAGATTTTCTCTCAATTATTGTCCCTGTGACGTCTGTACAAGAAACTGTGCGAGAAGCTGTAACCTTCTTGCTACTAAAATGTGTTTTGCTTAGATCCCTTTTGGACATTTTTCCCCATCACACCTGACTGGAAAGGGAAATCTCCCAAACAGGAATAAATGGCAATTAAAATGCTTTCCTACTTTGTCCAAAACATTTATTGTGGCTGGAGCTGGGATGGAGCTTGAGATGCACATAAGATGCCTGACCTGGAATCTTGACTACATAGTAGGGCAACTATTAACGAGAAGCTTAAGGGGCCACGGGATGGGGCCATGAGGGAGATTGGAGATTCTCTTCCTTGGCACAGTCTGATCCCGATAGGGGTGCTGAGGTTATAAGAGGATCTTCGCCTCCTCAAAGAACTATGAAGAGAGGCCCTCCCGGGGCGATTCAGCCTGCAGGCCGAAAAAAAAGAAAAAGAAAGAAAAAAAACACGCTATACAGCACGGATGGATTAATGTAGTTGTAGTTTTTAACCAACCAAAAGTCACAAGACATGTTGCCACCTCTGCCAGGAGGTGAGGGATGGCACAGCTAGCTGTCGCTCTTATTTGTTGGGTTTTTCATTTATACAATTGCACAATCCAATTTTACGACAATATTTGTCTGATAGACGTTATGCGTATGCTCCATCAGACAATTGTTGGCTGAATTAACATGCTCAGCAACTGTCTGGCAATAAATCTGTTACGTCGGATTATCTGATCGTGTGTACACAAATCCGTCCAACTTAAAGCCAAAGTACAAACATGCATGCTCAGAACCAATGTTAAACATTAAGACAACATTAGCAGAAGTTGCCCAAAGGTTGGCGCTAAAGAGCAGAAAAAACACATACAGGTGAAACTCGAAAAATTTGAATATCGTGCAAAAGTTCATTTATTTCACTAATGCAACTTAAAAGGTTAAACTAATATAGGAGATAGACTCATTACATGCAATGCAAGATAGTTCAAGCCGTGATTTGTCATAGTTGTGATGATTATGGCTTACAGCTCATGAAAACCACAAATCCACAATCTCAGAAAATTAGATTATTACATGCAATCAATAAAACAAGGATTGTACTTAGAACAATATCAGACGAGGATGTGCGCGCACGTGTAGGTGGGAGGTGCCGGAGCGCTCCATGGCGTGCGGTCACGGGAGCGGGAGTGGAGAGCCGACGGATCCAGCAGCGGGCCGGTGGATGTCAGAGTGAGAGGCTGACACCCCCGGCGACCGAGTCGGAGACTCACCCCCCGCCCTGCACGGCTCGACGAAAGAACCCCCCCGTATGGTCGGGACCCAGAGGGATACCTGGTGACCCGGAAGAAGCCACGTGATTGGCCAGCACCACGCCGGGAGCAGCTGTGGAGCGGAGGACGCGGTGCTACGATCGGGGATGACACAGGACAGAAAACGGAGCCCCAGCAGCACTGGCAGCGGCAGCAACAGGTCGCCAAGGAGGTCCTGAGGTTGGGTGAGACGCTCAGTAGAGCCGAGCAGGGTCGGGTGCCACCCCGTGCCCCCCCCCTCCTCCTCCCTGGGGCCCCCCCCCTGATCCCCCTGGTATTGTGTTGTTGCGCTGGGACTCTTTTCAGGTGCCGCAGCCCAGGAGACAAATGGGAAAAAAAAATAATCTTTTTTTTTGATTAAGCGGTTATAAGTGCTTTATTATATATGCAATGAGCTAAAACTGTATACACGGGGATAAGGACGGAGACATGGTCTTGATACAATGAGATAGTAGGACTATTTGTCACTATTATTAAGGTATTGCTTTTCATGATCACCAAGCAAGAGACTGAACGTTTATGGGCGATTTTTAAATAAGTACCAAGCTGACAAGTGTCTCTAAAGATTAAGAGATATAAGTTGCCTACCCTACAGGAAAGAGACTTGTGGTAGAAATCCTATTGGATGCTGAGCGGACTTTGACACGCGCTTCTTTTCGCCTTTTATTCTTTCCTTTTCTCACCCCCTCTTCATCGGTGTTCCTTCCCTGTCTGATCCCCCTCTGTGTATTATGGCGGTAGGGTGAGCATACCTTGCAGCCAGTATTTTGAGGGGCAGTTGGACCAGGGAGGGCATACTGGTGAGTCCTACTTTTCTCTGCTATACATATAAAAAAAAAATCTGTATATAATACACTAACCTATGAAGGAGCAGGACTCCCCCTATATACAAAAGGACTGTATTGATCAAATAAGGATAACTAGTCCGGCAATGTAACCATAGGCTGAAGGTAATAGCGTGCCAAGGGATGCTGAATAGAGCTTAACCTCCAGGTGCCTATAGAAGATTATAACATCTCGCCAGACAACATTGAGAATTGTATACAGTGTTTAACCGGGTGAAGACAATCAAAATAGATAAAGAGTTAAAATCCTGGGGAATCTAACCTGTAGAAAGCCCCCTATGGGTTAGGAGGACAAGTCAGAGAAAACACCGCAGCTCAAAATTTAAAATTATATGGAAGACAGTTCAGACACAAGAAGATAAAAAAAAAAACAAAAAAAAAAAAAAACAGTTTGGTTCGTCCATTGCAATAATTAAGCTAGGCAGCGGACGGGGAGTAGGCGGGACTCAATAGGGAGGCGGAGAGGAGGTGCCCCTATTCAGGGCCCTTTTCATTTGCCTTCTTACTTCTTACTTCCCCGTCTGACCCTCCCTTCTCCCGGTGCGTTATACGGGGGATCCCTCCCCTGTATTTTCTTTCCTTGCTGACGCTTTTGGCCATATCCCTCTTCTTCTTTGTCCCCTGTAATCCCACTGCACCTTATTTCTCCTCTTAAAGGGAGAGGAGAAAATAACAAGAGGAGAATAGTTACCCCCATATAGAGGAGCTAAGGCAAGGTTGGGAAAAAAAAAAAAAAAAGGGGGAAAAAAATCATTAAGAGTAGATTGAAAAAATCCTCATTCAAACTGGGGAAGAGAATTAGACCCTCCAATAAAATGAATAGGTCAACGAGAGGTGTCACCATAAAACCCTCTAAGAACAACCCGGGGAATAGCTCTATACAGCAATATATGACACAAGAGGGGAGTCTTAAAAGTCCGGGACTCGCAAAAAAGACGGAAAGGAAGAAGAATGAATCAAAAAAGGGAGCGAATAGTGCGGAGAGCTCTAAAAGTGAAACTACAATAGAAAGCGAGCAAGACCACAATAACACTGAAGTGTTGGCCCCAGACTTACAGGACACACAGCCCCCTACAAAGGCAGAAATGAACGCTATGCTATTAAGGATGGAAAATGTCATAAAGACAGAGATCAATAAGGTGAGAGTGGACCTCGGAGGACTCAGAGAAAGAGTAGTAGAGACAGAAAGGAGATTAGAAGAACAGGATCAAGAAATAAACGTCCTGAAAGGGCAGGTTAAGGCCCTGACCGAGAGTCAGAGAGTAGCGGCTTACAGGATAGAGGACCAGGAGAATCGCAACAGGCGACAGAACCTTAGAGTTAGAGCGATAGTTGAGGAAAAGGAGGAAGACCTCATGGAGGTCATGAATACAATTTTTTGCCCCTTACTTGACAGACCAGCAGATGCGAAGCCCCTCAAAATCGAAAGAGTGCATCGAGTGGGAAATCCTCAGATGATAGATAGATAGATACGGGCCAAGAGATGTTGTTGTTCGGTTCAAGAATTTTGCTGATAAAGCAGAAATTTGGGGAAGAATTAGGGGGAAACCCCCCCTGAGATATAGAGAGACTGACTTACAAATATTTTCTGATCTATCTAAAGAAACACTGGCAAGGAGAAGGCATCTGAAACCACTCTTAGAGCTGATGCGGGCACAAAATATAAAGTACCAATGGGGCTTCCCGGCATGCCTTATAGGCATTAAGGGAGGTAAAACGGCTCGACTAAGATTTCCGGAAGAACTGAATGACTTTTGCTCTAAAATGCAGATAGCACCCCCCGATTTATCGGCTTGGGTGGATTAGGGATGTTCTGAATTGCCTGGAATCCCGGGATTATGGACCGGGGGGGGGGGGGGGGAGGGGGGGAGCCAGGGGAGTGCCCGAGCACCACCACAATTAGAGGAGTTGAGGGTGAAGATGAGAAATCGCCCTTCCAAGGCTCATAGGCCAAAAATAGGCCAGGGGGGAGGAGGGAGGGAGGGGGGATGGGATGGAGGAGGGAGGGGGAGGGAATGGGAAGAGTGGGGGGGTGGGGGGAGGCAGAGAGACCATCTGACTGACTTCACAAGAAAATATTCCAAACACTTAAAAAAAAAAAAAAAAGATATATGACAGATGTCAAGTTTCTCTCATATAATGTAAAGGGACTAAATTCCCATATTAAAAGACACAAAATTCTCTGTGAATTAACACAGTATAAAACAGATATTGCCTATCTTCAAGAGACCCATATTACCTTGGAATCCAATATAAAGCTCTACTCAACAGAATACCCGATATGGTATTATGGGGATACAATCTCATCGCGATCCCGGGGGGTTGCTATTGGATTCGCTCGTAGAATACGATTCACATTCGTGGATAGACAAACAGACCCGGAGGGGAGATTTCTGTTCCTGAAAATAAAACTGGGAGGAGAGATCTATACCCTAGCTAATGTATACGCCCCCAATGTAAACTCGGTTAAATATATTAGTAAAATCATGAGAAAACTAAAAGAATTTGAAGAGGGCCATGTAGTTTTGATGGGAGATTTCAATTTCTGTATGAGTCCAAGCCTCGATAGTACGTCCTGTGCACAGGGGACAAATCGTGAGCAACTAAAAATACTGATAAAACAAATGACACAAAATCAAATGGTGGATGTATGGCGGATCCTCAATCCGAAGGCCCGCGACTACACGTTTTTCTCACCTGTGCATGGGACGTACTCGAGGATCGACTATGCCCTCGTCGACCACAGACTTCTGGAGAGTGTGATAGAAGCAAGGTGTGAGATCATGACGTTATCAGACCACGCCCCTATAACTTTAAAAATAAAAACTTCTATACAAAAAGACACACCACCAGAATGGAGATTGGACGAGAGTCTGTTGGGGGACGAGGAGGTAGCGGAGAGGATACAGAAAGAGTTGGAATGTTATTTTCAGGAGAACGACAAGGAGGATATCTCAAGAGCATCCCTTTGGGAGGCCCATAAAGCGTATATAAGGGGAATCTTTATTGTAGAAGGGGCAAGGAAAAACAAAATAAGAACGAGTAAATTAAAAACACTAAGGGAGGAGATATATCGGCTAGAACAGGAACATAAGTCACAGGGGCAAAAGAGGGAAATATTTCATAAGTTGAGTATAAGAAGGGATGAATATAGAGCTCTGGCGGAACAAGAAACTAAGAAACATATAGACCGGACAGAGAGAGAAAGATACGTCTGGGGAAACAAACCTAGTAAAAATTTGGCCAGAATGGTAAGAAAAAAGAAAACTAGGAATTTTATAGAAAAAATCAGAGACAGGAATGGTGACTTAGTATATGCGACAAATAAAATAGCAGAAGTATTCCGGAGCTACTATGAAGAACTTTACGATATCCAACAAAAGATCAGGTGCCCACGCGAAAAAATGGACAAGAGTAGGGAAATACTACAGTTAGCCAATCTCCCAAAATTAGAAGAAGAGGAGGTAGAAGAGATGGAAGGTTTAATAACGGAACAGGAAATAAGGGAGGCCTTAAAAAACACTCCTAAGGGGAAAAGTCCCGGGCCAGATGGCTTTACATCTGCCTACCTACAAAAGTTCAGTACCATCTTAATCCCCAGACTCTGTCAATACTTTAATGGCCTTGGAACTGATTATGAAATGAGTAGAGAGGCTTTAACAGCAACGATTACAGTGATCAAAAAAGAGGGAAAGGATAATACGACTTGTTCGGGTTATCGACCGATCTCACTCCTAAACGCAGATACGAAACTGTATGCAAAAATTTTAGCGGAAAGAATGAAGGGAGCGATGACAGCCATCATCCACCCAGACCAGGTAGGTTTTATACCTGGGAGGGAGGGAAAGGATAATGGTGTGAGGGCGCTCCTTCTTCTGGAGCAGATCAAAGAAAGTGGGACCCCCGGTCTATTCCTGTCGGTTGATGCTGAGAAAGCTTTCGACAGGGTAGACTGGGGATTCCTGATACAAACCCTAGAATTCATAGGAATAGGTCCAGGGATGATAAGGAGAATAAAAACCCTATATTTCCACCCGTGTGCAAGGATCAAAATTAACGGATCCTTATCCGCCCCTTTTGAGATGAAAAATGGGACTAGGCAAGGATGTCCCCTATCCCCCCTCCTCTTTGTCCTAGCATTGGAACCCCTCCTGGCAATGGTCCGACAAAACCCAGAAATCTATGGGGTAGAAGTAGGCGAAGATGAGCATAAACTGTCAGCCTTTGCTGATGATTTATTATTCTACATAAGTAGCCCAAGAGTCACCCTCCCGAAGTTAATAGATACCTTAAAACAATATGGCGAGGTCTCAAACTTTAAAATGAATACAACAAAAACGGAGATTTTGAATATTAATATCCACAAAGACGAAGAACTATATTTGCGGAAGAAATTTAATTTCTCCTGGCAAAGAGAGATAAAGTATTTGGGTATAAAAATGGCAAATACTTTGAAAAAAATATATAGAATAAACTTTATCCCCCTTCTCGACGAAATTAAAAGAGAAATTAAAACTATATACAATAGACCAATATCGTGGTTTGGGAGGATAAATGTGGTAAAAATGGTACTTATCCCCAAAATTTTGTATAAATTCCAAATGGTCCCAATTTATTTGCCTCCGTCATATATTAAAATAATTAACTCCCTTCTAATGAAATACATATGGAACAACAAAAAACATAGAGTCTCTGCCCAAATTCTAAAACGAACCAAGAAAAAAGGCGGCCTGGCTGTACCTGACATTAGATTATACTACAACGCTTCGGTCCTCACACGGGTCATAGAATGGGCTAAAGAGTCACAGGATAAAAGGTGGATAAGTATTGAATGCACCTTAGCGAGGGCACAGTTAGGGAGATTAATCTGGAACCCCCCACACTATAGAACCCTACACACGTCAACACACGCAATTACACATAACGCTTTAAGGATATGGGATCGATTACACAAACAATTAAAAACGAAATTCAACTCACCCCTTATAGATTTGAAAGAAAACGAATATTTTGCACCTGGGACTAAAGAGGTAGGTGGTAAGTGGATTAAAAATAGAACACAGTTAAAAGACATAACACTAGAGGGCAAAATTATGACCCTTCACGAAATTAGGATTGAAATGGAGGCACTCAGCGAGTGGAGATACCTTCAGTTGGTGTCATTCGTTAAGTGCCTCCCACACCCATTGAGGTCACGAGAGGAGTACACTACATTGGAACAGATGTGTAGTACCGAAAGCTCAAAAGGAAATATCTCCAAAGTATATAAATATTTACAGAAAATAGATGAGTCGGATACGCTAAACTACATACAGAAATGGGAGAGAGACCTAGGAGTTCCAAGGGGGAAGACGACCATAGGGAGAATCCTTAATTTGACACATACTTCGGCGATTGATGTAAAAACCGCCGAGATGAACTTCAAGTGTCTGACAGGATGGTACACTACCCCAGATAAAATGGCCAAATTCGGAGTAGGGGAGTCAGAGGAATGTTGGAGAGGATGTGAGGCAAGAGGAACGATGGCCCACCTGTGTAAAAATCAAAACGTTCTGGGGAAAAGTTTTGGCTTTGATAAAAGAGATAACTAAAAAAGAATTGGAAAATAATCCTTGGATAGTCCTCTTTCATGGGGGAGAAACGCCAGTGAACGATTATAGGGGATCACTAATTCCGCATTTGTTGAACTCTGCGAAACGATTGATACCCCTAAAATGGAGAAACCCGGTAAGCCCGCAAATATGGGAATGGATCGACTCTGTAGAGGGTACTTATAGGAGGGAGAAAGTAAAATACGGTGGCGAAAAGAACAAGGCAGGAAATAAGGATATCTGGGAAACATGGATTGATTTTAAAAAGTCTCGGAAATACGCAGAAAACATGAGAGAGGAATAAGAATGCAGCAATATAGGAAATAAAAATACTAGGTGGAGTCGGGAGATGGTCTGGGAGGGGTGGGAAGGGTAGTGGGGGGGAGGGAGGGGAGGGAGGGGACTGGGATGGGGTGATGTGTCACGTCATTACGTAATGATAGCATGTTGGATCTCGTATATATGAGGAACGCTCTAGCCCGTTTAAATTGTTAAAGGGCTGAAAGAAGATATGCTTAAAAAAAAAAAAAAAAAAAAAAAAAAAAAATTGTTTAAACAATATGCAAATAGCAGAATAACAAATATAGAATCAGGAAAAAAAAAATATATAAATAAACTACCACAAATGATGCTATACCTGAAATGGAGACGGAATTATGAATAAAATCATGAGCAGGTCTCTTGCTGTGGTTATGTCTGACGTGAAAAAAAAAAAAAAAAAAAAAAAGAACAATATCAGACCTCTGAAAAGTATAAGCATGCATATGTACTCAGTACTTGGTTTGGGTCCCTTTTGCAGCAATTACTGCCTCAATGCGGCATGGCATGGAATCCATCAGCCTGTGGCACTGCTGAGGTGCTATGGAAGACCAGGATGCTTCAATCAGCTCTTCTGCATTGTTTGATCTCATGTCTTTCTCTTGGCAATGCCCCATAGATTCTCTATGGGGTTCAGGTCAGGCGAGTTTGCTGGCCAATCAAGCACAGTTATCCCACGGTCATTGGACCATGTTTTGGTGCTTTTGGCAGTGTGGGCAGGTGCCAAGTCCATCTGGAAAATTAAGTCAGCATCCCCATAGAGCTAGTCTGCGGAAGGAAGCATGAAGTGCTCCAAAATCTCCTGGTAGACGGCTGCATTGACCCAGGACTTAATGAAGCACAGTGGACAAAACGCCAGCAGGTGACATGGCTCCCCAAATCAACACAGGCTGTGGAAACTTCACACTGGACTTCAAGTATCTTGCAGTGTGTGCCTCTCCATTCTTCGTCCATACTCTGGGTCCTTGGTTTCCAAATGAGATGCAAAATTTGTTCTCATCAGAAAAAGAGGACTTTGGACCTCTGAGCAACAGACCAGGTCTGTTTTTCTTTAGCCCACGTAAGACGCTTCTGATGTTGTTTGTTGTTCAGGAGTGACAAGAGGAATATGACATTTGAAGCCCATGTCCAGGATCCGTCTGTGTGTGGTGGCTCTTGATGACTCCAGCCTCAGTCCACTCCTTGTGAAAGTCCCCAACACTTTTGAATGGCCTTTTCCTGACAATCATCTCCAGGCTACGGTCATCCCTGCTGCTTCTGCACCTCTCTTCCACACTTGTCACTTCCACATAACTTTCTTTTAATGTGCTTTGATACAGCACTTTGGGAACATCTAACTACTATTGCAAATATCTTTTGAGGCTTTCCCTCCTTTTGGAGGGTGTCGATGATGGTTTTCTGCACAACTGTCAGGTCAGCAGTCTTTCCCATGATTGTGATTCCTACTGAACCAGACTGAGAGACCATTAAAAAGGCTCAGGAACCGTTTGAAGGTGTTATGGCTCAGTTAGCTGATTAGAGTGGGACACTGAGCCTAGAATATTGCACCTTTTTACAATATTCTAATTTTCTGAGATTGTGGATTTGGGGGGTTTTCATGAGCTGTAAGCCATAATCATCACAATAATGACAAATCACAGCTTGAACTATCTTGCTTTGCATGTAATGAGTCCATCTCTTATATTAGTTTCACCTTTTAAAGTTGCATTAGTGAAATAAATGAACTTTTGCAAGATTTGTTTTGTTGGCTGAAAATGTTGTGCCTTCTGTATGCATACCAAGTTCATGGCCAACGCCCTCCGGACCAAAATCCATGGAAAAACCAGATGCAAGTCCGATAGTGTGTATGAGGTTTAAGTGTGAAGAATTTTTTCTTCAGTCAGTGTGCCAGTAAAAAGGTGCCACTCAGTGATGAATTATAACACACAAAAAAAATATAAATCAAAGACATTTAACCACTAAAAGAATGACAGTACACACAAACATAAAAAAATATAGGGGTTTGCTGTTCTGCAAATTTGTGGATCAAATTATTTCATAATATGTTGCTATGCAGGTATTTATTAAAAAATGTTTTGATCATAGAAAAGTAAAGCCCCACAGCAGCATATGCTATGAAAAATATCCTGTCCAATTCCAAAGATGAATGGAGCAGAACAAAGTTTATGACAGATTATGATAAAAGCTTTCTGTGCTGTCAAAGAACACTTTTAATTGTGAAACAATTTTCCACTGTGCACTTGAAACTTAGCTACAAGGGGCATGAATATGTGCAGCTTCGGGATGGGAAATGCCTTGCCCACTTATGGATTGGTTTTCTGCAGTGACAGCTTCCTGGCCGGATAGTTCAGGTGGGTTCAGACTAGGATGCGAACATGCCAGAGCTCATCCCTAATCGCTAGTAGAAGTTTGTATTCAGGCTGGTTATGCCCATTGTACATACCGAATTTTTTGGACCATAAGATGCTCTTTTTCCCCCAAAAAATATGGGGGAAATCGTCCCTGCGTCTTATGGAGCGAAAGTACCGCAGGCACCAGCCTCCGCCGCCGCTGGCAACGCCCCCCCCCCCGCCGGAAACGCCCCCCCCCCCCCCAACTCTGTGCTGTGTTTTAATCAACGAAGCCACCCCCCTGCACGAGAAAAAGCGAAAGTCTTCCCACTGCTGCCTCCCGCACAAATGCAGCCCCTGGCGGCTGGCACATTTCACACAGAGTGACCGCTGTGAGACAAGCTCAGCGATGGGCGACGAGTGCCCTGTGATTGGCCAAATCGGGTCATTTGCGGGGCGGGTCTATGAGTGATCGCATTATATGGCGACCGGAACAGCTGCAAGTGAGTCCAGCCTCTCTGCCTGGTGGCTGTGTGTCTCCTAAAGGTCTACCTCTGATCACTCTGTCAGCCCCTTCCCCCTCTGTTGGTCAGCCCCCCTCCCCCTGTCAGTCAGCCCACCTCTCCATCAACCCACCCCTCTGTCAGTCAGCTCCCCCTCTCTCTCCGTCAGTCAGCGCCCCCTCCCCATCTGTCAGTCAGCCCACCTCTCTTAATCAGCCCACCCCTGTCAGCACCCCCTCCCTCTGTCAGCTCACCCCCTCTGTCAGTGCCCCCTTTGTTAGCCCACCCCCTCTATTAGCACCCTCTCTCCCTCTGTCAGCCCCCCTCCCCCTCTGTCTATCAGCCCCACTCTCTATAAGCCCCCTCCCTCTGTCAGCCAGCCAACCTCTCCCTGTCAGCCACAGCAGGGTGCATCGTGCCAGCCACCCACTCACTGACTCACAGTAGGGAGCCAGGCCAGCCACCCACAGCAGGATGCACCATGCCAGCAACCCACTGACTCACATCACGGAGCCAGGACAGCCACCTGCAACAGGGCGTACCATACCAGTCACCCACCCACTGACCCACAGCAGGGAGCCAGGCCAGCCACCCGCAGCAGAGTGCCAACCAGCCACCTACAGCAGGGCCAGGGTGCCAGCCATCCACCCAGGGTGATGCGCTTACACCAGAAAACCAGCCAGCCACACACAAGAGCCACCCAGCCATCCACCGCAGAGCCAGGATGCTAGCCAGTCACAGGAGCCAGCCACAGAGGATGCGGGAGCCAGCCAGCCACAAAGGACGCGAGAGCCAGCCACAGAGGACGCGGAAGCCAGCCAGCCACAGAGAACGCGGAAGCCAGCCACAGAGGACGCGGAAGCCTGCCAGCCACAGAGGACGCGGAAGCCAGCCAGCCACAGAGGACGCGGAAGCCAGCCAGCCACAGAGGACGCGGAAGCCAGCCAGCCACAGAGGACGCGGAAGCCAGCCAGCCACAGAGGACGCGGAAGCCAGCCAGCCACAGAGGACGCGGAAGCCAGCCAGCCACAGAGGACGCGGAAGCCAGCCAGCCACAGAGGACGCGGAAGCCAGCCAGCCACAGAGGACGCGGAAGCCAGCCAGCCACAGAGGACGCGGAAGCCAGCCAGCCACAGAGGACGCGGAAGCCAGCCAGCCACAGAGGACGCGGAAGCCAGCCAGCCACAGAGGACGCGGAAGCCAGCCAGCCACAGAGGACGCGGAAGCCAGCCAGCCACAGAGGACGCGGAAGCCAGCCACAGCTACAGTACCAATAGTTAAGGTAAGAGGAGCTCTACACAGTGCAATTTTATTACTACTTTGTGAGAGGTTGGGGCAGGGGTGAGAGTCGTGGTACAAGGAGGGGGTCCCCTGAATGAAGGTGTGGGACCCCCTCTGTCCCCTGCTGTGGGACAGAGCAGCCAGAGCGATGGCACAGGTCGGGCTGCATTTCTTTGGCACTGGTTATTTTAGTACACCATTTGGTTAAGAACATTATTTTTTCTTGTTTTCCTCCTCTAAAACCTAGGTGCGTCTTATGGTCAGGTGCGTCTTATAGAGCGAAAAATACGGTATATGGCCACTTTGAAAGTCCCCCGCAATTTAGGTTGGATCTATAATCCACAAGTTTTGAAACCCCCTATATGTTCAAACCTGTTGAAAATCAAGCAAACCAACCTTGAAGAAGAGTCATATAGCCCAGTCTTTAGGTGTCACCACCCTAAGTGGTGTCGCGAACAAAACAAAACAAAAAAAAAATCTTTTTCACATTTCTTATGAAAAGACAAAGAAACAGTGGTGCTTTGATGGCAGCTAGAAATTACATGTAATATTTCAGTTAGTGTCAGAATATTGACAATCCAAATTTGACTGACATTTTTTGTCAATGTTTCACAAAATGCTTTGGACATTTACTACTGCCAGGAAAATGCAGAACTCTGACATATGAAACAAAAGTGGTAAAAGGCAGGTGCGAACAAGCATCCAGAAAGACAAAAGTTATAAATCCAATGTGCAATAACCATATTCCAGAGATTTGTTTAATGGTTTGCAAGTTTTTTTGTTTTTTTTATTGGTGGTTGGGTTAAATAAAAAAAATGCCTCTCAATCAGCCACTTCTAAGCAAAGGCTTACAAGCTAAATAGGCCTGCATTGGTTGAGGTAAAAATGATGACATTTTTCCCTTTTCTTCAACATGAGCCTTTTCTGAACTGTGAAACTGAAGAGAAAGCAGACTACAATAATTGTGTGAGCAATACTATTAAGCTGCAAGTATTCCAAGGATAGATTGGTAATACATGAGAGGTTTTCAGTGCAGCTTCAGCAAAATGCAAATGATATAATTCTTCTTGTGATATACATCAACTTACCCCTATTATACTTAGACCCTTGAGATATTCTTGACGCGGCTGAGCCTGAGGGACACATCCAGCCAAAACAACTTTTTTATTTTCTTCTTGTGCTTTTCTAGGAGAAAAAAAAAAAAGAAAAAAAAATGTTAAGCATGTAAATTGAAAAGAATAGTAAGTCACTGAACAGAATCATGTTAGAGCACGGGTGCCCAAATGCTGGCCCACAGTGCCCTGTGACGTGGCCCGCCACCTCCTGATCTGGGATGGCAGGTCGGCAAACCCATATCGCAGGTTCCCGTCCCACCATCCCCGAGCATCTATGTGAAGAATGGGACTGACAAACACCGGCAGCTGGGGGTGACCTTAGCGCCTGAGGTGGCCAACATGTTTTAGAGCCACCCAGGGCTGCATTGTCACAACACTACGGGAGGCACTGGGCTCCCCGGAACACAGTGATCTGTCTGGCGGTGCTTCTCCTGACTAATTAAAGAGCCAAAGTAACCCAGTGTGAAAGGGGTACAAGAGTATTGCTGGTTGGTTTGGAGAGTTTAGTAACCTGTAACAACCAGATTTCATGATTCTGCACTTAGGCTTCTTTCACACTGGGGTGCTTTGAGGGCACTAAAGAGCTAAAAATAGCGCCTGCAAAGCGCCCTGAAAAAGTGTCTTCCAGGGCTTTCACACTGTAGCGGTGCGCAGGAAGCACGCTCAAAAAAGTCCTGCCAGCCGCATCTTTTGAGGCGCTGTAGGAGCGGTGTATCCACCGCTCCTAAAGCGCTCCTGCCCATTGAAATCAAGGTGCAGGGCCGCCGAGCCACTTTGATGGCGGTTTTAACCCTTTTTCGGCTGATAGCGGTGCTTAAAAGTGCCCCGCTAGCGGCCAAATAGCGCCACACAAAAAGGACAGTAAAGCGCCGCTAAAAACAGCGGCATTTTACCGCTGACAGCACACCGATCCAGTGTGAAAGTAGCAATAGACCAATTAGCAAGGATTCATAGTTGTGTACTATGAATCACTGCATTTTCACTGTTAAAGAACTCCATTTAGTTCTGATTGGCAGCTGTGGAGAAATACCTCCTGCTAGTAAATATATATTTTATTTTCATTGATATCGTGAGACTTTCAGACTTTATCAGCTTCTTCTTGCTAGTGATCCAACTAGCAAGAAGAAGCTGATGAAGTCTGAAAGTTTCATGATATCAATGAAAATAAAATATATATTTACTAGCAGGAGGTATTTCTCCACAGCTGCCAATCAGATTCTTATTTCAGGGTCGTTTAGGCATTTTTATTTAACTGCTCATTTAAAACATTGACAGGTAAGCTATAAAAAAAAAAAAAAAAAAAACATTGGCAGGCTGCCATACTGTGTCACTTACCTTTCTAGACGTCCAGCTCCTTTTAAGACATCAGGCCTCCTCCAGCAGCTCCTCCCCCTTCACGGTCACATGACCGGCCTGACGTAATGAAGCCCTCCTTCCTTCTAAGCCTAGAGCAGAAGGCTGGCCGGCGGCCGTGGAGGCGGCTGTGTAGCCAGCCGTGGTGAGCGGCGCCGCCGTGCCAGCAAAGGGAGAAGCCCAGCTCACTGCCTCAGAGTGTGGGGGGGACCCGGCCGCACACCTGCCTAATAGAAATGAGGCCGTCTCCGCGAATTCGGCCGCAATCTGGGCGCAGAGAGGCCGGCCAAGCAGCTGAGCGTGGGGAAATGTTAGGCCCCAGCGGATACAGAACTTGCGCGGGTGGGACTCCTCCAGGGGCAGCCTTTGCGCACGCGCCCGCCCACGTTTCTGGATTGGCCAGCCCCGCCAGCACATGACCGCATACGCCCAATCACAGGGCGCCAGCTGCCGCAAAATGGTGGCCGGAGGAACAGTGACACCATATATGATTTTACAAAAGTGACACGGACCCCCCGCGATTTCGCCCCTGCCAATTTTGCGCCCGGTGCAACGGCCCCCCCTGCCAACCCTCCCGTCCCCGCTACGCCAGTGGCATCCACTCAGAAGCAGCCACTGTTGAGGTATTTTGACAACTGTCAAAATACAAAAAGGCACAGCAGGAGATGTGTCCATCCGCACTTTATAGAGTTTTCCTCAGCAGATTAACATTACATGAAAATGGTGCCTGCAAAATTGTATTAAAGGTGCCATGCACTGCAACTACCTGTTACTATGCAGAAAATGAAAAGGTGTACTTCCTGAATTTCCATGAAAATATTTTTTTCTTCTACAATGTAATAAGCAAGGCTATATTTACTATCTCTTATGTGCTTAAAGAGGGAACACAGTGAAGGCCTAAGGGAGGTAAATGCAATAGATAGTTGCCATTTTCCAGGTGCAGAGTTCTTGGCTTCCTAGACCACTACATGACCAACTAATGCAGCTCAAGTTTAGTTAGGACTGCAGAATGCAGAGAGCCGTGGCGAGGCCTGCAGCCTAACCATGTATTTGCAAATGTGTGCAACCAATCCTCTGCTTTTAACATATACAGTTAGACAGTTGAATTTTTGGGTGGCAAGTGTGAGCATGGTTATCACATATACAACTTTATTTATACTTACTGTTTGCTTAAAGACTCATCTCATTTAACCACTTGACAACTGGGCACTTAAACACCCTTAATAACCAGACCAATTTTCAGCTTTTGGTGCTCTCACGTTTTGAATGACAATAACTCAGTCATACAACACTGTAACCAAATGAAATTTTTGTCCTTTTTTTCCCACAAATAGAGCTTTCTTTTGGTGGTATTTGATCACCTCTGCGTTTTTTTTTTTTCCCGCTATTAATGAAAAAAGAACGAAAATTTTGTAAAAAAATGAATTTTTCTTCATTTCTATCATATCATTTTGTAAAAAAGTAATTTTCCTCATACATTTGGCCTAAAATGCATACTGCTACATATTTTTGGTAAAAAAAAAAAAAAAAAATTGGATATTATTTAGTCTGGGTGAAAGTTATAGGGTCTACAAGCTTTGGTACCAATTTCTGAAAATTGAACAATTTGATCACACCTGAAGTACTGACAGCTTCTCTCATTTCTTGAGACCCTAACAAGCCAATAAAGTACAAATACCCCCCAAATGACCCCTTTTTGGAAAGTAGACATTCCAAGGTAGTTAGTAAGAGTCATAGTTAGTTTTTTGAAGTTGCCATTTTTTCCCACAATTCTTTGCAAAATTATTTTTTTTTTTTTTTTTTTTTCATACCAATATTGTCATTATAACAGGTTATTTCTCTCACATGGCATGTATATTCCACAAATGACACCCCAAAATATATTCTGCTGCTCCTCCTGAGTATGGCGATACCACATGTGTGAGACTTTTACACAGCGTGGCCACATACAGAGGCCCAACACCGAAGTAGCAACTTCAAGCATTCTAGGAGCATAAATTACACATCTAATCTCTCAACCACCTATTACACTTTTGAAGGCCCTGGAGCACCAGGACAATGGAAACGCCCACAGAGTGACCCCATTTTGGAAAGCTAACACCCCAACGTATAATCTATGAGGCATAATGAGTCTTTTGAACAGTTCATTTTTTTGCAGATGTTTTTGGAAAATGTGGAAAAAAAATTAAAACGCATTTTTTTTTACACAAAGTTGTCCATTTATAGGATATTTCCAACACATAGCATGTACATAGCAAAAATTACACCCCAAAATATATTCTGCTGCTCCTCCTGAGTATGGCGATACCACATGTGTGAGACTTTTACACAGCCTGGCCACATAGAGACCCAACATCCAAGAAGCACCATCAGGTGTTGTAGGGACACAAATTACACATCCAATTTCCTTACAATCTATCACATTTTTGAAGGCCCTTCATATTTCTAACACAGCATGTACATACCAAGAATTACACCCTAAAATACATTCTGCTGAGTAATGGGTACAAAAAAAAAGGATTACCTGTGTTTTTAGTAGTGCAATTGTCCACAGGAGGAGAGCCCTGATCCAGGCAGCAGGCAGGGACGTGGTCAGCGACAATGAATGGAATTGTCCAGGCAGCAATATTGTTCATAGTCGGTACATAGCCAGCAGTGCCAAAATATTGGTCCTGGTAGTAAGGCCAGGAAAGAATGGGGACAGGGGTAGAGGCTTCTCCCACCCAAATCTCTTTGAAGCCTCCGGGCAACCAGACCCTAATCTGGGAATGAGAAAACTAAAAAATTAGTTTTTTCATCCAGAAAAACAATTCTGGAGCCCCTCACATGTGTGAGACCCCTGTGTTCCCACTAGCATAGCAGGGTAAAAGATCAATCCAAGGGGCAGGCAAAAAACGTGGTCAAACAGTCCAGGGTCAATTCCAGAGCAGGCAGATGTAGGTACAGTTTAGGGTTAGGCAAAAGAGTGGTCGTATAACAAGCCAGGGTCAGTTCCAGAGAAAGCAGAGGTATTTTTAGCATTAGGCAAAATCGTGGTCGTATAACAGTCCAGGGTCGGTTCCGGAGAAGGCAGAGGTATGTAGAGTGCAGTGGCATAAGGGGTGTGGAGGAAAATGACAGGGAATTTGAATTTTGTTTACCTAATAATTTTCAATAGTGTGGTAACGGCGGAAACATGCACCTAAACAGAGGCCTGGTTGGGAGGGACAATCGGGACAATAAACTGTTGTGTCTCTTCTGACTCCTCCTCTGGCGCACACCCGGCATTTCTTCTGACGGGCTGCACCTGTTCGACGGGGGGGGATTTTGTCAGGAAAGTGCCGTTCGTGAAGTCTGCTCACGCAATCAGTGCGAAGAATGTCTGGTGGCATTTCAGGGAACAAAAGGGCGGTGATAACGTCTTCTTGGTAGAGTAGATATGGAACGGGATTCTGTGTTGCTTTTTTGTAGATAACATAAGAGTTACAGAAGGCCAAACTGAAAAAGTAAATGGACACTTTTTTATACCAGTGACGGGATTTTCGGGAGGGAAGATAGGGTTCAATCATCTGGTCATTGAAGTCTACGCCACCCATAAATAAATTGTAGTCGTAGACACAAGATGGTTTCTGCACTGGGCCGCTTCTTTTGGGGACTTCCACGTAGGTGTCATTGTGGATAGTGGTGAGCATGTGGACATCTCGTCTGTCCCTCCACTTGACAGCCAATAGCTCCTGGTTCCGTAAAGACGTCGTCTCTCCTCGTCTCAGCTTCTGATTCACCAATTTTTGGGGGAAGCCCTTTCTGTTTATTCTCACTGTGCCACATGCTGGGGTGTCTCTCCGGTAAAGATTTCTAAACAGGGGCAAGCTGGTATAAAAGTTGTCCACGTAAAGGTGGTATCCTTTTCCAAGTAGTGGATAGATGAGCTCCCAGACGACTTTTCCACTTGTTCCGATGTATTCGGGGCATTCGGGGGGATGTAGTTGGGAGTCCTTCCCTTCGTAAACAATGAAGGAGTAGATGTACCCCGTGTCTCGGTCACACAGTTTGTACATCTTCACCCCATATCGGGCCCTTTTGCTTGGGATGAATTGTTTGATGCCCAGCCTGCCGTGGAATTTTACAAGGGACTCATCTATTGATATATTTTGTTGAGGGATATATAACTGGGGGAATTTTTCAGAAAAAAAATTTAGAAGTGGCCGAATTTTAAATAATTTGTCAAAAGCAGGGTCATTTCGGGGAGGGCACTGGGTGTTGTCATTATAGTGGAGGAACCGTAGAATCATGAAGTATCGGGATCTGGGCATACGGGATGAGAAGACGGGCATGTGGTGGATGGCTTTGGTAGACCAATAGGCGTACCCTTTGTTTTTTTTTTGAGAGACCCATATTGAAGGTCAGGCCTAAGAATATTTTAAACTCCTCTACGGTCAGGTCTCTCCAATGAAAGGGGCGGGCATAGCTGGAATCGGGGTTGCTTAGAATAAATTGCTGAGCGTAGAGATTGCACTGGGCCACAATAGATGACAATAATTCGTCTGTAAAAACTAAATGAAAAAAATCAATTGTGTCAAAATTATCGGTGTTCACCTGTACACCTGGTTGGGCGGTGAAAGGGGGGATACTTGATGCTCCAGAATTCGAAGGCAGCCACAGGGGGTTTTGAAGGCCATAGGGAAGGCTGGCATGTCCCCTATCCCTTTGGGGCAGAGAGGACACCCTACTGGTGCCTGACCTTTGTTGCACTGCTTGCGGGGTGGACGGCACTGCTTGCGGGGTGGACGGCACTGCTCGCGGGGTGGACGGCACTGCTCGCGGGGTGGACGGCACTGCTCGCGGGGTGGACGGCACTGCTCGCGGGGTGGACGGCACTGCTCGCGGGGTGGACGGCACTGCTCGCGGGGTGGACGGCACTGCACTAGTAGTAGGCTGCTCCACGCCAGAACGCCTTCTTTTAACGGGCACAGGTTCCTCCTCTGAATCAGTATCAGACCCGCTTCCTGTTACGGGCTCATAGGCCGAATCGGACAGAGACTCCTCACAGCTGTCATCAGACGCCCATAGTTTCTGGAAGGCCTGCTCGGTGGTAAAAAAATTTTTTGCCATACTGGTGGCTAGTGAGGCTGGACTGCAGAACACTGGTGGGCACTAGTGGCACTGCAGTGGCGCAGGTGTAACTGATGGGCAAATGTGGCACTGGTGTGGCTCTGGTTGCACTGCTGTGGCTCTGGGGTCACTGATTAGCAGGCGGCACTGGTGGGCACAGGCGTCACTGCAGTGGTGCAGGTGGAACTGGTGTGGCACTGGTGGGGCGCAGATGGCACTGGTGGGGCGCAGATGAGCACTGGTGGGGCGCAGATGGCACTGGTGGGGCGCAGATGAGCACTGGTGGGGCGCAGATGAGCACTGGTGGGGCGCAGATGAGCACTGGTGGGGCGCAGATGAGCACTGGTGGGGCGCAGATGAGCACTGGTGGGGCGCAGATGAGCACTGGTGGGGTGCAGATGAGCACTGGTGGGGTGCAGATGAGCACTGGTGGGGTGCAGATGAGCACTGATGGGCACAGGTGGCACTGATGGGCACAGGTGGCACTGATGGGCACAGGCGGCACTGATGTGGCTCAGATGACACTGGTGTGGCACTGGTGTGGCTCAGATTACACTGGTGCGGCACTGGTTTGGTACAGGCGGCACTGGTTTGGTACAGGCGGCACTGATGGGCACAGGCGGCACTGATGGGCACAGGCGGCACTGATGGGCACAGGTGGCACTGATGGGAACAGGCGGCACTGATGTGGCAAAGATGACACTGATGTGGCAAAGATGACACTGGTGTGGCTCAGATGACACTGGTGTGGCTCAGATGACACTGGTGCGGCACTGGTTTGGTACAGGAGGCACTGGTTTGGTACAGGCGGCACTGGTTTGGTACAGGCGGCACTGGTGGGCACAGGTGGCACTGATGGGCACAGGTGGCACTGATGGGCACAGGTGGCACTGATGGGCACAGGCGGCACTGATGGGCACAGGCGGCACTGATGTGGTTCAGATGACACTGGTGTGGCTCAGATGACACTGGTGCGGCACTGGTTTGGTACAGGCGGCACTGGTGTGGCACAGGCGGCACTGGTTGGGCACAGGCGGCACTCGTGGGCACAGGCGGCACTCGTGGGCACAGGCGGCACTCGTGGGCACTTATGGGCACAGGTGGCACTTATGGGCACAGGTGGCAGTGTTGTGGCACTGATGTGGCAGTGTTGTGGTACTTTTGTGGCACTGGTGTTCACTGGTGTAGGACAGGTGGCACTGTTGGGGCACTTGTGGGGCACAGATGGCACTAGTGGGGCACAGATGGCACTAGTGGGGCACAGATGGCACTAGTGGGGCACAGATGGCACTAGTGGGGCACAGATGGCACTTCCTGGGGGACAGATGGCACTTCCTGGGGGACAGATGGCACTGCTGGGGTAAAGATGGGGCACTGCTGGGCACTGCTGGCACTTACTATTGATTTGAAAAAATCTCTCTCCTCTCCTCTCACGCTGCAACGGTGTGAGGAGAGGAGAGAGATGACCTGCATGTGACCCAGCCGCAGGGTTTGTTTACAAATGTGATCGCGCCGTCATTGGACGGCGCGATCACGTGGTAAGGAGCCGCGTCCATTGGCTCCTTACCGCGAGTGCTGTTGCTGCGGGTCCCGTAGACCCGGCGATCGCGTGTGCGCGCCCGCTCGGGCGCGCACAACGCAGTCTCTGGGAGGACGTACATTGACGCCCTCCTAGAGTACAGTAACCGCTCTGTAGCCGTATTTTGGCTATAGGGCGGTTACCAACTGGTTAAAGTCCCAAAAACTCCCCTCTCTTTTAACCAACAGGGCTGGAGGCGCATGTTTTTCATATGCCTTATTTAAAGTCGCAATCCTAGTTTTCTTTATACTGCAGCTCAAGGAAGAAATGTACCTTAGGGCTGGCCATCCACGGTGCAGGAAAAAGTTGCACGATTCCCCCATCAATACAGATCAGCAATTGTCTTCTCTCAGCAAGGCGGCGGGGCATCCAGGAGAAAACATTGATTATCGCTAGCGGATGATCTCAAGAGAATCTAGCAGGCTGGTTGTACCCAAGTTGATCAATCAACTTGGTACATTCAGCTTGCCCATTAACGGTTGAAATCTCTGGCCAGTTCCTGTTAAATTGGCCGAGATAAGAACAGTGTATGGCTAGCCTAAGAGTACTGGAACACTTTATTTGATGTCATTATCAACTAAATCAACCACTAGTCGAAGCCCCCAATTTATTTCCCATTTCTTTCATAGGGAAGCAAGGTGATTATGCTTAAAGCAGTGGTTCACCCTCCTTAACATCATTATAGCATTACATTCGGCATCGTAGCGCGAGCTACAGTATGCCGGTCTTACATTTTTTATCCCGGTACTCACTGTGCTATTGATCATTGAAGATTCAGACTCCCGCGGGGAATGGGCGTGCCTATGGAGAGGGAGGATGATTGACGGCCGGCTCTGGCACGTCACGCTCCCCGAAGACAGCCGGAGTAGGTCTCGGCTCTTCACGGCGCCTGCGCACAGGCTATGCGCAGGCGCCGTGAAGAGCCAAGCCTATTTCGGCTATTTCCGGAGAAGCGTGACGTGCCAGGGCCGGCCGTCAATCACCTTCTCTCACCATAGGAACGCCCATTCCCCGGAATCTTCAATGTGGAATAGCACAGTGAGTACGGGGATAAAAAATGTAAGACCGGCATACTGTAGCTCGCGCTACGATGCCGAATGTAATGCTAGAATATTTTTTTTTTTTTTTTAATAGGGTGAACCCCCGCTTTAAACAGTGATTTAATTGTGAACACCAAAAAATATTGATAAAACTATTGTACAAAAAAAAAAAAAAAAGTATGTTTTAGCACAAAAACTATTAATTTTCAGTTGCAATTTTTCATGATCTCAAACCAATTATTGCCATTAAAATTGTTTTTAAAATAAAAATCCATATGCACCTTTACTTATTTTGTTTATAAAAGAGACCCAATATTAAACATGTAAATCCAGCAACATGGACCCCCCCCCCCCCCCCCCCACCCCACCACCATACAAACCAAATCCCTACCTGATTTGACCTATTGAGTAGGAAAGATGACTACATTGAAAAAAAAATCAAAAACTGACAGTTGTACACTCTTCTACAAAAGTTTTTTCTTCCCCACATTAAATAGCATTCGTGCATGTGTTTACTCAGGTAAGTCACTTTACAAAGAAAGCCCAAATTATTTCATGCATAGTCAAGTATGTTCAGACATTATTAACCACTTGCCGCCCGCCAATGACATATTGACGTCGGCAAAGTGGTTGTAGAATCCTGACTGGACGTCATATGACGTCCTCAGGATTCTGAGCCGCTGCGCGCCCCTGGGGGAGCTCATCGCTGCGATCGTTGTTGCGGGGTGTCAGTCTGACACCCAGCAACACCGATCTCGGTAAAGAGTCTCTCACGGAGACTCTTTACCACGTGATCAGCCGTGTCCAATCACGGCTGATCACGATGTAAACAGGAAGAGCCGTTGACGCCTCTTCCTCACTCGCGTCTGACAGACGCGAGTAGAGGAGAGCTGAATGGCTGCTCTCCTGACAGGGGGGGTTCGCGCTGATTGTTTATCAGCGCAGCCCCCCCCCCCCCCCCGGATCGCCACACTGGACCACCAGGGACCACCAGGGAAGGGCAAACTGAAAAAAATGCCCCCCCCCCCAAAAAAAAAGGCTGAAAAAAATAAATAGAAGATGCCAATCAGTGCCCACAAATGGGCACTGACTGGCAACATAGGTGCCGCCCCACAGTGTCCATCAGTGCCACCCCACAGTGTCCATCAGTGCCACCCCACAGTGTCCATCAGTGCCACCCCACAGTGTCCATCAGTGCCACCCCACAGTGTCCATCCATGCCCAGTGCCCACCTATCAGTGCCCATCAGTGCCGCCCATGTGTGCCCATCAGTGCCGCCCATGTGTGCCCATCAGTGCCGCCCATGTGTGCCCATCAGTGCCGCCCATGTGTGCCCATCAGTGCCGCCCATGTGTGCCCATCAGTGCCGCCCATGTGTGCCCATCAGTGCCGCCCATGTGTGCCCATCAGTGCGGCCCATGTGTGCCCATCAGTGCGGCCCATGTGTGCCCATCAGTGCCGCCCATGTGTGCCCATCAGTGCCGCCCATGTGTGCCCATCAGTGCCGCCTATGTGTGCCCATCAGTGCCGCCTATGTGTGCCCATCAGTGCCGCCTATGTGTGCCCATCAGTGCCGCCTATGTGTGCCCATCAGTGCCGCCTATGTGTGCCCATCAGTGCCGCCTATGTGTGCCCATCAGTGCCGCATACCAGCGCCACCTTATCTGTGCCCGTCAGTACTACCTCATCGATGTCCATCAGTGCCATCTCATCAGTGCCGCCATATCGGTGCCCGTAATTGAAAGAAAACTTACTTATTTACAAAAAAAATTACAGAAAAAAAATAAACGTAATTTTTTTTCAAAATGTTTAGTCTTTTTTTAGTTGTTGCGCAAAAGAAAAAAAAAATCGCAGAGGTGATCAAATACCACCAAAAGAAAGCTCTATTTGTGGGAAAAAAAGGATGCCAATTTTGTTTGGGTACAATGTAGCATGACCGCGCAATTGCCATTCAAAGTGCGACAGTGCTGAAAGCTGAAAATTGGCTTGGGCAGGAAGGTGCGTATGTGCCCTGTATGGAAGTGGTTAATACCTCTAATTTTTAATGCAATACACACTGTTCTAAGCAAAGGTGTCCTGCAATCCAACTGTTCCAGTCTAGGGAAAAAAAAAAACTTCTGAAGAAGCATGCTACCATTCTAACTAGCTCTAATGCAACCTTGCCATCTAGTGGACAGCATGAATTCTACATTTATGACTGCCAAAAGGTTCCACTCTTCTTGACAATCATCTTACTTGGGTTCACTCTAGGCCACTGTTGAAATTTATTATGCATTAAAGCACTGAGTAAAATGAGCCATTATGCTCAATGTTATTAAAAGCAGCAAAACAAAAACCATGGACTGCAGCCAGAAGTCAGCGAACCTGAACGTTTTCATCTTTCTACCAGTAATGGCTAAGATCTTGGCTTCTATCACAGCCAGGCACCAACGAGGTCTGAAAAAAACAGCGGCACATGTATTTTGCCATGCCAGTGATCTGTCACATGTAGTGAATTAACACTTCCAGTATTTTCGTAGAATCTAAAATAAAAACAAGAAGTAACACTTCTGCCTTTTTTCCTTATGATATGGTTTATAAAGTATCCCTTTTATTAAAAAATATATATTTAGAAAAAACTACTTGACTATATCTGTGTCATCCTAAACGCAAAAAATAAAAACAACTGAATGGTAGAAAACGCCAAACACAGCCTGTTCTGTCACTCATGTAGCCAGACCTTTTTTATTCAGTTTAGAATACTTCAGACCTCTAATAGACGATGACTAGTGAAGTCCAGGCCGATGACATGTCTATTCCTTTAAAGTACTTGGTAACCAGTGGGGCCAGATGGCAGAAAATGGGCAGTGCATAGCCTGAAAGTGACCTTGCAAGAATAGAGCCAGTCCCCTCCTAAAGCACAATGCCAAGGGTGCATATGCTCATAATGCTGGAAAAAGTTGTGTTTTTAAGGCATTTCTAGGGCTCGTTCACAATTTACACTAATTCAGTGCAGAGAAATGAAAGTTTTCCATGTGCCTTGTTCACACCGCAACATACAATCACAGGACTTTCCCAATATATACCCAAAAATAATTGATGCCATCCCCCCACAAAGTTTTTCTTTTGGTGGAATTTGATCACCGCTGCGTTTATTTTTTGCAAAAAAAAAAAAAAAAAAAAAACTGACAGGTTTGGGGAAAAAAAAATATTATATTATATATATACATACATACACATATACATACACACACACACACACACACACACACACACACACACACACAGGTATATATCGTTATACTTTGCTATAAAACATCCAATACATAAAAAAAAAAAAAAAAAAAATCTGGTATTATTCTTCATATTTTTTTCCCAAAAAAAAAATCCCAATAGGTGTATATTGGTTGGTTTGTACAAAACTAATAGCATCTACAACCTATGGTATATAAACTATATATTGTCAAAAGTATTGAGACACATGCCTTTACACGCACATGAACCTTCATGGCATCCCAGTCTTCGTCTGTAGGGTTCAGTATTGAGTTGGCCCGGCCCACCCTTTGCAGCTATAACAGCTTCAACTCTTCTGGGAAGGCTGCCCACAAGGTTTAGGAGTGTGTCTATGGGAATGTTTGACCATTCTTCCAGAAGCGCATTTGTGAGGTCAGGCAAGGATGTGGATGAGAAGGCCTGGCTCGCAGGCTCGGCTCCAATTCATCCCACAGGTGTTCTATTGGGTTGAAGCCAGGACTCTGTACAGGCCAGTCAAGTTCCTCCACCCAAAACTCGCTCAATGTCTTTATGGACCTTGCTTTGTGCACTGGTGAGCAGTCTGCTCCCACAAAGTTGGGAACATGAATTTTTACCAAAATGTCTTGGTATGCTGACGCCATAAGAATTTCCCTTCACTGGACGAAAGGCCAAGCCCTGAAAAAACTAGCCCACGCCATAATCCCCCTTCCACCAAATGATTTGGACCAGTGCACAAAGCAAGGTCACTGCCACATTCTGTACTGTACATAGTCTAGCACCTACTAAACCATGCTATGCCCTGCACTGCATGATACCTATTCCACATTGCCTTACTCTGCGCTGTGCATCCGCTATTCTATGTGGCCTCATTCTGTACACCAGGGCTCGACAAATCCCGGGCGCCAGGTCGCCATGGCGACTAGAAATGGGGCCCTGGCGACTTGGCTTGGAAGGGGGGGCAAAAAAAAAAAAAAAAAAAATTTTTTTTTTTTTTTTTTTTAGCTGGGGCCATCTGGTGGTGAGCCGTTGGTATTACAAGTTATTACCACCAGATGTGAGCTGGCGCCATCTGGTGGTGGCCGTTGGTATTACAAGTTAAGCATTACAAGTTAAACAGCAATTCTAATGTCATTTTTCACTATTTTCACTGCCATCTTCTTCCCTCTAATTAGAACCCCCAAACATTATATATATTTTTTATCCTAACACCCTAGATAATAAAATGGCAAACGTTGCAATACTTTCTGTCATGCCGTATTTGCGCAGCGGTCTTACAAGCGCACTTTTTTGGTGAAAAAATTACAGTTTTTTTAATTAAAAAATAAGACAATAGTAAGGTTATCCCCATTTTTTTTTTAATATTATGAAAGATAATGTTACGCCGAGTAAATTCATACTCAACATGTCACGCTTCAAAATTGCGTCCGCCCGTGGAATGCAGACAAACTTTTACCCTTTAAAATCTTCATAGGCGACGTTTAAAAAAAAATCTACAGGTTGCATGTTTTGAGTTACAGAGGAGGTCTAGGGCTAGAATTATTGCTCTCGCTCTACCAATCGCGGCGATACCTCACGTGTGTGGTTTGAACACCGTTTACATATGGGGGCGCTGGTCACGTATGTGTTCGCTTTCTGCGCGCAAGCTCGTCGGGACGGGGCGTGTTTTCTGGCTCCTAACTTTTTTACCTGGCTCCTAGATTCCAAGCAAATTTGTCAACCCCTGCTGTACACCATGTTCTGCATTTCCTATTGCACAGTACCTCATTTTGTACTGCATATAGTGTCTCCCCCTATTCCACGCTGCATCATTCTGTACTCTGTGCTGCACATTCCCTATTCCATGCAGCATCATTCAATACGTTGTGCATTCCCTAGTCCACATTATAATCTCTTTACCCAGGTGTAAATTATCTAAACAGTTATTGGTTGATAAGTAGTGCCTAACCATTTATTGAAATTCATCTTTAAATGTAGAATAAAGGGTTAGCTCTTGGTCTATATCCGGTTTGCAGAAAAGTATACGTAGAGGAAGAGTTTCAGTTATTAAAAATGATTGCACTGATGCTTATATGTGTGTGAGAAACTTGCAGTGACACAGTAATTAAAGCATACTGTGGGGGTAGAACAGGGCTCGACAAATCCCGGTCGCCATGGCGACTAGAAATAGGGTCCTGGCGACTTGGCTTGGGAGCTGGCGCCATCTGGTGGTGAGCCGTCGGTATTACAAGTTATTACCACTAGATGTGAAAGCTGGCGCCATCTGGTGGTGGCCGTTGGTATTGCAAGTTAAGCATTACACGTTAAACAGCAATTCTAATGTAATTTTTCACTATTTTCACTGCCATCTTCTTCCCTCTAATTAGAACCCCCAAACATTATCTATATTTTTTATCCCAACACCCTAGAGAATAAAATGGCGATCGTTGCAATATTTTTTGTCACGCCGTATTTGCAAGCGCACTTTTTGGGGGGAAAAATTACACTTTTTTAAATTAAAAAATAAGACAACAGTAAAGTTATCCCCATTTTTTTTATATTATGAAAGATAATGTTACGCCGAGTAAATTCATACCCAACATGTCATGCTTCAAAATTGCGTCCGCTCGAGGAATGCCAACAAACTTTTACCCTTTAACCATTTCCCGCCCGGCCTATAGCCGATTTACGTCCGGGAAGTGGTTATGAAATCCTGACAGGACGTTCCAGAACGTCCTGCAGGATTTCATGCCGCGTGCGCCCGTGGGGGCGCGCAGCGATCGGTGATGCGGGGTGTCAATCTGACACCCTGCATCTCCGATCTCGGTAAAGAGCCTCCGGCGGAGACTCTTTACCATGTGATCAGCCGTGTCCAATCACTGCTGATCACGATGTAAACAGGAAGAGCCGTCGTTGGTTCTTCCTCACTCGCGTCTGACAGACGCGAGTAGAGGAGAGCCGATCGGCGGCTCTCCTGACAGGGGGGGGGGGTTCGCGCTGATTGTTTATCAGCGCAGCCCCCCCCTCGGATCGCCACATGAACCACCAGGGAAGCCCACCCTGGACCACCAGGGTGGGCAAAAAAAAAAAAATCCTGCAAAAAAATAAATAAAAAAGTAAAAAAAAAAAAAAAGCATTCAAAGAAAAAATATGCCAATCAGTGCCCACAAATGGGCACTGACTGGCAACCTGGCAAAATCAGTGCTGCCCCACAGTGTCCATCAGTGCCACCCCACAGTGCCCATCAGTGCCACCCATAAGTATCCATCAGTGCCACCCATAAGTGCCGCCCATGTGTGCCCATCAGCGCCGCCCATGTGTGCCCATCAGCGCCGCCCATGTGTGCCCATCAGCGCCGCCTATGTGTGCCCATCAGTGCCGCATACCAGCGCCGCCAATCAGTGCCACCTCATCTGTGCCCGTCAGTACTACCTCATCGATGTCCATCAGTGCCATCTCATCGGTGCCCATTAGTGCCGCCATATCAGTGCCCGTAATTGAAAGAGAAAACGTATTTACAAAAAAATTAACAGAAAAAAATCAAAACGTAATTTTTTTTTCACATTTTCAGTCTTTTTTTAGTTATTGCGCAAAAAAAAAAAAAAAAATTGCAGAGGTGATCAAATACCACCAAAAGAAAGCTCCATTTGTGGGGAAAAAAGGACGCCAATTTTGTTTGGGTACAGTGTAGCATGACCGCGCAATTGCCATTCAAAGTGCGACAGTGCTGAAAGCTGAAAATTGGCTTGGGCGGGAAGCTGCGTAAGTGCCTGGTATGGAAGTGGTTAAAATCTTCATCGTCGATGTTTAAAAAAATCTACAGCTTGCATGTTTTGAGTTAGAGGAGGTCTAGGGCTAGAATTATTGCTCTCGCTCTACCAATCGCGGCGATACCTCACATGTGTGGTTTGAACACCGTTTACATATGCAGGCGCTGCTCACGTAATGTGTTCGCTTCTGCGTGCAAGCTCGTCGGGACGGGGCGCGTTTTCTGGCTCTTAACTTATTTAGCTGGCTCCTAGATTCCAAGCAAATTTGTCAAACCCTGGGGTAGAAGACCCGTGGCATGTGTTGTATATACAGAAAGTTGTTAGATTCTAGTTATATGCCCCTTGAAGCCCCCCCTACTGTCAGCACTGTCACCACACCAACATTTGCCATGGCATACATAGCCATCATCTGTTCTCCTTGAGGTACCAACAAGTGCTCCAGGTCGCAATCCTCAGGAATCCATTTTGAATTCCGTTTTATCAAAAATTGGATTTTCAGTTTGCCAGCATTTTTCTGCACAGCTTTCACAATAAATTCTAGCTGTGTTTTTATCCATCATAAAGTATACCAAGAACAAATGCAATTGCAAGACATTACTGAAACAAAAATACGTACACATTCTAAAAACACATGTGCAACAGAAAGCACAAATTGATAATGAGATCATTTTCCCAATAGCAATTAATCACCCGTCAATGACGATATCAGTTTTGTCTGTGCGATCCAATTCAGCTACAGCACAAATAAAGGGCAACAGCTGGAGATACAAAGGACAACCATAAAAGTGGAAAGAAGTTAGTGGCAGAACATGTTGTTTACCTTCTCCTAAACCTGTTTTATCTGCTTCATTGCAAAACACGGGAAGTGCTGTATTCACATGTTTCTACTATAAACACAAAACAATCAGAACTATGCAAGTATCGCTTTCATGAGCAGCACACAAACTTTATATGTTTAACCCAACAAGTTAACCTTTTCATACTGTTCACTGGTTGTCTAATCCTGTCACAGCTGGAAATGGCTGGACCCGCTTTATTTAGGTGCCAATGATACTGCACATACTTTTTTTTCCCAATTCATTGATTTTTTTTTTTCATTGGGGATCCTTTCTGAGCTGTATAAAGTACAATTAGGACAGGCTTAAAATGTTATTCAGTTTGGGTGTACGGAAAAAGGGTTTGAACTTCAGGCTGCTACTGTGAGCCGAACAGACAGAAGAATAAGGCTGGCCATGAATAAGTCAGATTTTTTTGTCCAATGATGTATTTGATCGCCCCATCCATTAATGTGGATGGGGGAATCCTCTTTGCTTTGTAGTCAGACAGTGGGGAGAAGTCCCCACCATCAGAATACACGTATTAGCGCTGCAGGCTGTAGTCTGCAGCACTAATTGAGTGGAAATGTTCCATCAGGCTGGTTCAGTTGATTGACTTCTGTTCAACCATAATGACCATACATGGATCGAAATAAGGCCCTTCTGAAAAATAGTCCCTGCTGAAACAGCCAAAATGTGATCTTGTATGGCTGGCTTTAACCGCTGGATGCCAGTCATACGCATATATTCGGGAAACTCAGTGGATGGGCCTGCAGCATATATTTTTTTATCATACACACACACACACACACACAATTAATAATAATATATAATAATAATAATATTATATATCCCAACTCAATCAATGGCCTTTTAAACAATATTGGGGCCAATTTGCAAACTTTATATATTTCTGCTGATTGGCTGCCGTCTCTCTGTTTTGCTGCCGCGGTGCCGCTGCCCCTGCCCCGGTCCATCCACCCATTCGTTTGGCTATATGGACACCATGGGCGCACCAGATTGGTGGAATTCTGGTCAGTCTTGTCCTTCCATAGGTGATCCCTACTGAGTGCCCCGGACCTTCTGGTCATGCCTTTTTTCAGCCCTTAGGTGGCCCGCTGGTACCCAGCGTTGTGGCCACGTTCCCCTGGTTTTCCAGTAGGGGTGCAACGGATCAAAAAACTCACGGTTCGGATCGTTCCTCGGATCTGGAGTCACGCATCGGATCATTTTCGATCGGCAAATAAAAAAGAAAATTCTCCCCCACTGTAATATCCACATCCCCCCCACCGCAATATCCCTATCCCCCCCCCCCAACTGTAACATCCACATCTCCCCCACTGCAGTGGCTTCACTAGGGTTGGTGTCACCCAGCGCAGAAAAAAAAATTGTGTCGTCGCCCCCCCCCCCAACTATAGTCCCCCCTCGGTGCAGACACCCGCATCAGTACAGACACCCCCCCCAGGTAGTACCGACAGACACCACCACCACCCCCCCAGGTAGTACCGACAGACACCACCACCCCCCCTTCAGGCAAGACACCCACCCCCCCTTCAGGCAAGACACCCACCCCCCCTTCAGGCAAGACACCCACCCCCAGGTAGTACAGACACTTCCAGCGGTGTGTCCGAGTGTGGGCTCCTCCTCCTCTGTGGGTGTAAACAGAGGAGGAGGAGGGCTGCCGCCGTGTGTACCAAGATGGCCGCGGCTCCGGAGCTAGGCCAAAGCCGTGGCCTTTCCTAATGTTATGACCACAGCTACGGAGGTAGGCCGAAGCCGCGGCCATAACGATAGGAAAGGCCACGGCCTAGCTCCGGAGCCGCGGCCATAACGATAGGAAAGGCCGCGGCTTTGGCCTAGCACCGGAGCCGCGGCCATCTTGGTACACACGGCGGCAGCCCTCCTCCTCTGTTTACACCCACAGAGGAGGAGGAACCCAGAGGAGGAGGGCTGCCGCCGTGTGTACCAAGATGGCCGCAGCTTCAGGGCTAGGTCGAAGCCACGGCCTTTCCTAATGTTATGACCGCGGCTCTGGAGGTAGGCCGAAGCTGCGGCCATAACGTTAGGAAAGCCCGCGGCTTCGGGCTAGCTCCGGAGCGCGGCCATAACATTAGGAAAGGCAGCGGCTTCGGCCTAGCTCCGGAGCCACGGCAATTCGCGGATCACAGTGTGTGCTGATCCGAAGGGGGTGACCCGTTCGGATCACGGATCAACTATTCCGTTGCACCACTATTTTCCAGGGTGATTTTCCCTTCTCAAAGATGGCGCCGATGGCCACCTGCGACGCCATCACCGTGTCAATGCGCATGCGCGACCGCCAGGCACCCTCCCTTTGGGTGACCATCAGCCTGGGGATACGCGCTGCGCATGCGCGAGTTTTGACGCCCCCCCCCATTGGAGCAACGTTTGACCAATCAGAACGAATCCCTGGGGCATCCTGAATTGGCCCGCCCCCGGCGGTGACGTCAGACGCCGCCGGGTGGGTACAATAGAAGCGCGGCGATGGCCGCCATCTTTGGCTCTGCTGATCCCCGTTCGAGCAAACGGCTGTTTACACAGCCGCTCATCTACTACCCTGCAGCAAGACACACAAGTATGAATGCTTCATTCAGGAGGCATTGATTTTGAGACTTTAGGTCTCTTGACTAATTCTTAGGTCCATATACAGTTAAAGTTTGTTGCTCTTCTATACCCTAACCTTCGGTTGTTGCTGTTTTCAACAGCTATCAGAGATGTGCTTGCACTCTGTGGGTTGACAAATGGATGGCAACTGTCATCTTCACCTCCAGCCTGTTTGAAACCTCTCCCAGTCTCCTAACTACTCATCATTGACCCCATCTGATTTTTTTAAGGATTAAGGTACCTTTTATATATTATTTTTCCCTCTTATGGCGTTTTTTCTTTGCACTATTATGAAGGCACTGGCTTGCATGCTGCTCAGCTGCAGCTAATCCTTTGAGTTCGTTTCTATGTACTATAGCCTGGATATATGTGTGGGTGGACCGGAAGTGAACGGCCTGCTGTGGCGGACGGTGGCAATGCTTTGATTCGGCAGAATTTCCATATATAAAAATATTTCCATATATAAATATAAAAATATAAATAAATAAAAATATATATATATATGTGTGTGTGTGTGTGTGTGTGTGTGTGTGTACACATACATGGGAACTAGATCATGAAAAAATAGGAGCAAAAAATAAATAAAAAAATCTCATATTAGTAATATTTAATGAATCTTCTTCAAATCAACAAAAGCCAGTAAAATAATTTGTTCTTTAGAAATTCAAGGTAGCTGAAGATGGGTATTAGAAAGGCTTTTACCCTTCAAAAACATGAATGCTAATGAGAATAATACCTCATGGAATCTCTAAGTGAAAAGAATAAATACATTTTTCTCTCACATCCTTCATATTCTTCAATTAAATGAACTTTACCTTGAACCATCATTTTAATTGCATCAGCAGTCGGCTTCTGGATATACACTGCCATCTAAAAATTAATTTACATGGCATGTATCTGAATAGAAATGCAATTAGGCAGAATTTTTTTTTCCCAAAGAAACTTTACCAAACGGGCAACATATCAAAAGTAAACAGATGGAGAATTTAACTTAAGGCGAAATACAAAGGCTTTTTGCTACTCAAGACTCAGAAATACACAGAAAAAAAGGTAGTAGGACAGATCTCAGTCATATGTGGGGAGGCCAACAGGCTGCTATTCAGCAGTGGAGAAAAAAAAAAAAGTAGATCAAATATTTTATCATTACCGAAGCAAATTAAACCGTGATCAGACTGAATAATCAGTCATTTGTTGGCAATTCTGCTTAGCACACTAACCTACTCAATAGGGTAATCTAGAGATGTTATCACTAGTGCATGCTTTACAGAATTATTGAACTGAATGGCTGTGGCACAGATGCACCGTCTTCCAAGGGATGTCTGGCATTTGAACTTGAGGTGGGGAGAGAGATAGCATTTGTGAATTAATTCGCTGATTTAATTATAGGCTTGTAGCTTTAATAATTATTCCCAAAACGACAGCTAGATTCAACATATTAGGGATTTAAAAGAAATGCATGTTAAAAAAAAATATGCATTTTGTATCATCAGAACTGAACCAGACATCTGACTCTGGGACAAAACAAAGAGAAACATGATCATGGTTCATAGATGGGTAAAGATTGACACTAATGGTATTGAAATAAGGTCCCTAGCAAATGTAGCCCCACGTTAGGCCCAGGTTCACGCTGAGCTGCAGGAATGAAGCCATGCAAGTTCAGCTGAACTCCTGTATGTTAGTCCCGATTTTGGCGGCAATTTTACAGAATGGAAATCGCACCCCGAAAAGCAAAAAGTAGTACAGAAACTACTTTTTGAAAACGGTGCGGCACTGCAAGTGTAACATTGCACGGATTAGGACGGTGCCATTGATGGCAATTGCTGCAGATCCGACATGTGATACATGTCAAAACGCATTAATGTGAACCAGGGCTAAAAAAAATTAAACAAAAAATAATAATATATAAAAAAAAAAAAAATGTACACACACACACACACACACACTATTACCCAAAGTATTGGGGTACCTGCCTGTACACGCACATGAACTTTAATGGCATCCCAGTCTTAAGGCCAGTACACGATCCGAAAAATTTGTACGATGAGGTGTCTGCCGATTTTCAGATCGTTCGTACAATGCTTTCGACAGCCCAGTTCGCTTTATTTTGTCAGACAAAAGCTGGATGTCCAGACTATAAAAATTTGTCGGATGTGAACTCAACGTCCGATTTTCGTTTCCTTATCGCAAGAGCAAGTCTATGCATGCTCAGTGATGAAAGAATACATACAAAACTATTCAACATATTACGTCATGACTGACGTTATATTCGGTTGTCCGAAAATATTCGTATTGTGAGTAACATCTTCCCTTTCAACATGGGACTAGCATGCCACAAAAAACGGACGTTCAGTTGTCTGAAAATCTGATTGTGTGTACTTTAGTACGTAGGGTTCAATATTGAGTTGGCCCACCCTTTGAGTGAGTGAAAAACTTGTATAGCGCTACATTTGCGAACTGAATCGCCTCAAGGCACTTGGCATCCATTTTCATTCTGTTTATCCTTCAGAATAAGTGGGTCTTGAGTTTTTTTCTGAAGGCCTGGTGATCAATTTCCATTTGGATATTAGTCGGTAATACGTTTCACAGTCGAAGCCCTTGGACTGCAAATCTTTGTTCTCATTTGGTCTTGTAGCAGGCTTTTGGGATTTGCAGTAGTTTTTGGTTAGTAGATCGCAAAACACGATTGGGGTTTTGGTATTTTATTTTCTCAACTAAATATTGGGGGGTATTTCCGTGTACACATTTGTGCGTAAGGCAGAGGGCTTTAAATGTGACTTGGTCCTTTACGGCCAGCCAATGGAGGGATCTCAGGGAGGGAGTGATTGATTCCCAGGTTTTTTTTCCTGGTCACCAGTCGTGCCGTCGTGTTCTGGATGCCTTGGAGGCGGGCAATCTGGTATTTTGGGAGTCCAAGGTAGAGGGAATTTGCATAATCTAGTCTGGAATAATTGTCCCTACCACTACTGCCGTGTCCTCTTTCAGGATGAAGGGAACAAGTCTTCGTAGTAGCCGTAGAAGATGGTGAGAGACGCCAACTACTGATCCTATTTGTGCATCCATTGTCATGTCAGAGTCAAAAATTACTCCGAGGCTTTTGACTTTGGTGCTTGGGGTGATGGTTTGTCCCAAGATTGGTGGTGGTGACCAGGTAGTTCTGGCCAGTCTCTTGATTTGCATAGAGTAGAAGGAGTTCGATTTTTGCACCGTTGAGTTTGAGGTGACTTACTGTGATCCAGAGTGAGGCATTGTTCTAATTCGGGGTATTGGTCCTTTTTGTTGCCGATTCGAAAATAAAGTTGCGTGTCGTCCGCGTAGGAGTAATAGAGTAGGTCTTGGTTACTAATAATTTTTAGGAGTGGGCGGAGGTAAATATTGAATAGTACCATAACAGCTTAGGAGCGTCTATAGGAAGGTTTGACCATTCTTCCAAAAGCGCATTTGTGAAGTCAGGCATTGATGTTGGATGATAAGGCCTGGCTTGCAGTCTCCGCTCCAATTCATCCCAAAGATTTTCTAGAGAGTTTGGGGTGGATGAACTTGACTGGCCTGCAAAGAGTCCTGACCTTAACCTGAAAGAACACATTTTGGACGAATTAGAGCAGAGACTGCAAGCCAGGCGTTCTCATCCAACATCAATACCAGACTTCACAATTGCGCTTTTGGAAAAATGGTCAAGAACTCCCAGACACTCCTACACCTTGTGGAAAGCCTTCCCATCAGAGTTGAAGCGGTTATAGCTGCAAATGGTGGGCCAACTCAATATTGAACCCTACTGACCAAGACTGGAATGCCATTCAAGTTCATATACGTGAAAAGGCAGGTGTAACAATACATTTGACAATACAGTATATATTGACCTTTACACAGAAACTGCTCTAAGCTTCTGAGGCCTATATTGCTTTAATGCGTGTCAAAACCTCTCTATAAAGTGTACACATGGTTCTACTAGTAACAGAACACTAAAAATGGTATAAGTATAAAAATTACAAGATTTGTAAAACACACTAATGGTAAAACCAATTCTTGGACCCAGCCAATGAACAGGCATTTGCAGTCCTACCTAACATCTTAGGGTCCGCAGACTACTAAAGCTGTGTGCAGCAAAACCTTTTCTAGGCCATTTTAAATGTCAGCTCTGGTGCTTGTTTGTAAAAACAATTGCAGAGTTTCAGACTGAGTTGCTGCAATACTTTTAACCCCCTTGGGATGGGAGCCACAGTGGAAACACATCCCGTGTGGTATAAAGGGGTCAAGACATTCTGGCGAGTTCTCAAAAAGGTGAAAGTGGCAATACACAGAGGGGTGTGAAGCACTGAAAGGTTTCTATATATTTATGAATTATTAATGAGAAGTGCAGCAGTGGAATATTGATGAATGCTCCACAGCACATGCCACTTTATGACACTTTACACTAGAGGCATTTTTAAGGCGCTTTAGCGCTAAAAATAGTGCCTGTAAAGCACCTGAAAAAAAGCCTCATCTGCAATCCCAGTGTGAAAGCCTGAGTGCTTTCATAACTGGGGCGCTGCTCTGGCAGGGCGTCAAAAAAAAGTCCTACCAGCAGCTTCTTTGCAGAGCTTTAGGAGCGGTGACAACACCGCTCCTAAAGCGTCCCTGCCCACTGAAATCAATGGGCAGCGCCGGTGAACTGCCCGAAAAGTGCTGCAAAAATTACGATAAAGCACCGCTAGAAACAGTGACACTTTACCGCTGACGTCCGGGTGCGATGCACCGGTCCCCTGCTCCCCCGTTCTGACAACTAGCAGAGGATCCTCTCCCCACCCCCAGCCAGCTGTCACAATCTGCAACAAACACGGCCGGGCGAATGGGTTCTGGGAATGGGAAAACTGACAGCCTTTGCGGCTGCCAGCTTGTGGTTTTCAATTAACTACCACAGCGCTTTTGAGCACTGTGGTAATTCATTCATATTTCCTGTAACAGTGTAACCGTCAGGTTGTACAGTTGTATGCAAACGTTTAGGAACCCCTGACAATTTCCATGATTGTCATTTAAAAGTATTGTTATCACAAATATTTATAAATGACAATCATGGAAATTGTCAGGGGTTCCTAAACTTCTGCATACGACTGTATCAGAGGTATGGCCAGACAGATGCAGGTCTGTTGGACTATGCCATTACACCCACGATCTGCTGAACAGGTCCATTACAAAAAAATAAAAAAATAATAATGCATATTTTCTTAAATGCAAGAAAATTGAGAAGTCCAAAGCCCCCACGAGATATGGAAGTATTTGTCAGCCTGTTTATCCTGGGGCATTTGTGATATTTTTTACTTAAACCTGACCTAATCTCCTCTCCATAACTACTGAAACTTGCAATATCGCACCAAAACCAATTTTATGAGTGAAACTAGCAGTCATATTTAGAATTGCAAGGAGACACCTCCACCAATGGCTTATCGTGGGGGGGCAACAATGATTTTTAAACACTGTTCAATAAGGATTCAGAAAAGCTGTAGCTCTCTATACCAAGAAGCATCTTTAGGTACCCAGATGTATAAAAAGTTTTTTACACAACCTTGGAAAAAAATATATATAATAAATTGTTAAATTAGCCTACAAGAACATGCAATGCTTATGTTTATTTGTGCGTTAGGAACAGTCTTGTGATCACACTGGAAGATAACCCAAGAGTGACTCAGCTGTGGGTTTTCAAGAAAACTGGTTTTAAACAAACTGCTGCTTACCAGAATAGCTTACAGCACAGGAGGATTTGTTTCCAGCCTATTGTTATGAATGTTAGAGTAGCCAATGCCTGTAGGCATAGTGTGAATAAAAAGTAGAGAAATTTTAAATCAAAACATGAAGCCATTTCATTATGTGCAAAAACAACTTTCCATACTGCAGCCTTGGCCCAAACATTTAACCCACAGAAACAGAAATCATAATGCAATATAAAGAAAACTTCTAGTGAAAGAATTGTATGTAGAAGGGAAGATCAAAGGACACATGGATTAATGATGCATAAGCGGGCCTAAGAGAGCGTGGTCGGGGTGTAATGAGAAAAAGATTTGAGCTGCCAGTCCAGAAAATGCTAATCTTCAGGCTGTTCCTACAGCTACCAAACTCCAGACTTCAGGTCAGTGACTTGTGAATAGTTCTGGAACCAAAGGATCAGCTTAGCAGCCAGTGTTTTCACAAGGACAGGTTCAATTTTAACCACTTGCTTACTCGGCTCTTAAAGCCCTAAAACAGGTAATTGTTCTTTATTGAGGTGTGCTGATAAGGCGGCACTGATATGCAGCACTTATATTCACTAGTAGGTGGCGCTGGCAGGTGGCACTGCATAGTAGCAGTGGCTTTCCGTGATCGGGACCAATGTTCCTCTGACATAAGCTAATCACCATTACAATCTTCTGTTTACATCTTATCAGCTGTCATTGGCTGAGAGCTGATCACGTGGTAAATGGCCAGCATCGGCCCCTTACTCCAATCGCTTATCAGGCGAGTTCCACTGACACGCTGATCAATGAGAGCGCATTCTTGCGAGGACATACGTGCACACACGTTACCCTCCTGGCAATTAAGGCCTGTGCTGTAGCCATCTTTTGGCTATAGCGGGGGCAGAAGTTGGTTAATGAGTAAGTGAATAACTTATATAGTGCTACAAATGCAAACTGAATCACCTCAAGGCGCTTTGCATCCATTTTCCTTCTATTTAGCCTTCAGAAAAGATGGGTTTTGCGTTTTTTTCTGAAGGCCTGGTGATTCTCTTCCGTTCCGATATGAGTTGGTAATGAGTTCCACAGTCGAGGTCCTTGGACTGCAAATCTTCGTTCTCCTTTGCTCTTGTAGCGGGCCTTGGGGATTTGTATTCTATTTTGGTTAGCTGATCGGAGAACGCGATTGGGGTTGTGGTATTTTATTTTCTCACAGATATTGGGGGGCGATGCCTTGTACCTTGTGTGTCAGGCAGAGGGCCTTGAATGCGATTCGGTCCTTGACGGGGCAGCCAATGGAGGGACCTCAGGGAGGGGGAAATTGATTCCCAGGGTTTTTTCCCTGTTACCAGTCGCGCTGCCGTATTCTGGACGACTTGCAGACGGGCAATCTGGTATTTTGGGAGACCTAGGTACAGGGAGTTCGCATAGTCGAGCTTGGAGTTTATTAGTGTTCCCACCACTACTGTGGTGTCTTTCTTCGGAATGAAGGGCACGAGTCTTCTTAGTAGACGCAGGAGATGGCGAGACCCGCTGACTACTGACCCAATTTGAGCATCCATTGTCATGTCGGAGTCAAAAATGACTCCTGGACTTTTGACTTTGGTGCTGGGGGTAATAGTCTGTCCAAATATGGGCGGGGGCGACCATGTCGTCCTGGCTGATCTCTTCGTGTTTGCATGAACCATAAGGAGTTCTGTTTTTGATACATTGAGTTTAAGGTGACTCTCCGTCATCAAGTTGTCTATCAAAGTGAGGGATTTTTCTAGTCCGAGGTAATGGTCCTTTTTGTTGTTTATACGAAAGTAGAGCTGAGTATCATCGGCGTAGGAATGATAGAGAAGATTCTGGTTACGGATAATTTTGAGGAGTGGGTGAAGATAAATATTGAACATGGGCAACAGGGGGGGGCCCTTGAGGGACTCCAGATGTCAGAGTACGTGCTTCTGAGAAAGGTCCTAGTTTAACTGTCTGGGATTGATTTCCCAGAAATGATGAGAACCAGGGTAGACCTGAGTCTGCGACTCTGGCTACTTCTGTGAGCCGAGTCAGCAACATTTTGTGATCTACTAAGATCAAACGCCGCACTAAGGTCCAGCAGTATCAGAAGACAAGATTCTCCTTTGCTGCTTCGAGAGCGTCATCCCATATTTTGAGAAGTGCTGTTTCCGTGCCGTGACCTTGCCGGAAATCCGATAGTGGGTCCAGTAGTTTGTGGGTGTCTAAATGACAGGGCCGCTGTACCGGGCCTGGCCAGCAGGGGGGGCCCGGCAACCTGATCAGATAATTAAATATTAAAAAATAAAAAAAATACACCAGCCATGTCCTTTACCGACCACATCATCCCCCCACCAGCCGGAGTTGTTTTTTCGGATGAGCGTTCTGCGTTTCGGAGCAATTTCGTCTGTAGTAAAGCTTTGGTAATGGAATGGAGTATTTCCACTGTGGATTGATTTTGGTTTATTGTCATTTTATTTGATCATGTGGTTTTGAAGAGTTCTGAGTGGAGTTTCTTCTGGGATCTTGTCCAATGTGATGTTAACAGGTTTGCCAGTTTTTTAAAGACGGCATTGTTGATTATTTTGAAGTTGATTGCATGGTGTTCTGTCCAGGGTAACGGTCTATTCTCCAATATGTTAATGTCTATATCCTGTTTGAAGAGAAGATCGAGGGTGTGACATCATACATGCATGGGTGCACCCATCAGTTGCTGCAGACCTAGTCCTAATTGGTCAATGCAGGCCTTGGCAATGGGATCCTGCAGGGAATTAGCCCAGAGGTTGAAGTCTCTGAGTAAAAGGAGGTGTTTGGTGTTCAATGTATACGTTGAGATCAATTCCGTTAGTGATGCGAGGAGATGCGTCTTTGGTCCTGTCGGTCTATAGCACAGCAACATGTAAACGGTGTCCTGGGGTGTTTGTAGCTGCAGAGTAAGCGTTTCCATGAACGGCAATGAACTCTGTAGGTCTGGTTTGATGAGCGTGAGGTGAGACTTGTATATCACTGCCAGGCCTCCTCCTCTTTGCCCATGTCTATTTTCGGTTATGATACCATAATTATCTGGTACAAGTTCTCCAAGAATAATGTTGCAATCCAGTGTTGGCCAACTTTCCGTAATGAAGAGGCAGTCTAAGTTGTCCTGGGTGATGTCGTGGATTTCCTGTCTATGCTTGACTGCGGACCTTGCGTTTATCAGGGCGCATGATAGATGCTGTAAATGCGATGGGGCCTTCCTGTTTTTGGTGGTCGGTCGTTGCTGGTTTCTTAACAGTTCTCTCTGTAGTATTTTTTGAATGGTATCTGGTAACTTATTACTTAGGCCCCGAATAGTGTTTGCCGAATACTTGAGGTAGAGCATCCCAACAAAAAGTCGGAGTTAGTGACAGTTACCACCAACTGGTGGCTAGCTACGGTGGTTACTGATTGATGAACGGTGGCAGTGCGGTGGACCCCCCAATCTAACCCTCCAGGTTGATCCAGAGGAAGGCGGAAAAAAACCTTCTGAGCAAGGCCAATATGCTACAGCGGGGGAGAAAAAATTCATTCCTGATGCCTCAAAGGCGATCGGATGGACCCTGGATCAACCATCATGCTCTACCTCTATAACACGCCCCTGCTCTTCTACACTAGCAGAATTGTTTTTCTGCACACAGCGCTGCATTACATTTTATAGCATGTAAAATAGAAAAAACGATAATGGCAAACCCAACATTGGGTTTTATTTACTAAAGGCAATTTCCACTGTGCACTTGAAAGTGCAGTCGCTGTAGGGAGGCCATCAGGATCTATATATTAGCCAGCATGTCATTCAACTAGCAATTTATTTGACGTAGAACCAAGATCTCCAAGAGAACATTTCTACATTGTAGGAAAGTCCAAAACTCCTAGATCAGGGATAAGCAATTAGCGGACATACAGCTGTTGCAAAACTACAAGTCCCATCATGCCTCTGGGTGTCATGCTTGTGGCTGTCAGAGTCTTGCTATATGTCATGGAACTTGTAGTTCTGGAACAGCTGTAGGTCCACAAATTTCATATCCCTGTCCTAGATGCTAGGCTAAAAAATTAGCTTGTTCCACAATGTTGGGGGTTTTGGCCTACAGTCTTATACCCAGTAGGTGATGGTCTAAAGCAGTGCTGTATCCTCAAATGTACTGTACAAAAGAGAAAAAACTTTTTTTTTTTAAAGACAATTTAATCAGTAGGAAAAACATGTTATCTAATGTTTTGTTCTTAACCACTTGGTAACCGCCCTATAGACAATATACGTCTACAGGGCGGGTGGTTAACTCTAGGAGGGCATCAATGTACGTCCTCCCAGAGTCCGTCTCCCGCGCGTCCCCTGGGACGCGCACACGGGAACATCCGTGACCGCCGGGTCCAGAGGACCCGGCCGATCACGAATCGCGGTAAACGGCCGCTGATAGCGGCCGTTTACCATGTGATCGCTCCGTCCAATGACGGAGCGATCACATGTAAACAAACCGGCGTCTTTTGATGACGCCGGTTCCTCCCTCCTCTCTCTGTACCGAGCGGTACAGTGTGAGAGGGGGGAGCGCGGGTGTCAGCAGCGCTGTGGATGGATCTGTGACTATTGCAGTCACAGATCCATCCATCCCTGCTCAGCCATCCCTGAAACCCCCTGCAATACTGTGCAATACACTCTGCAATACTGTGCAATACACTCTGCAATACTGTGCAATACACTCTGCAATACTGTGCAATACACTCTGCAATACTGTGCAATACACTCTGCAATACTGTGCAATACACTCTGCAATACTGTGCAATACACTCTGCAATACTGTGCAATACACTCTGCAATACTGTGCAATACACTCTGCAATACCCCCCTGCGCAATACTCTGCATAACCCCCTGCGCAATACTCTGCATACCCCCCTGCGCAATACTCTGCATACCCCCCCCTGCGCAATACTCTGCATACCCCCCCCTGCGCAATACTCTGCATACCCCCCCCTGCGCAACACTCTGCATACCCCCCCCTGCGCAACACTCTGCATACCCCCCCCTGCGCAACACTCTGCATACCCCCCCCTGCGCAACACTCTGCATACCCCCCCCTGCGCAACACTCTGCATACCCCCCCCTGCGCAACACTCTGCATACCACCCCCTGCGCAACACTCTGCATACCACCCCCTGCGCAACACTCTGCATACCACCCCCTGCGCAACACTCTGCATACCACCCCCTGCGCAACACTCTGCATACCACCCCCTGCGCAACACTCTGCATACCACCCCCTGCGCAACACTCTGCATACCACCCCCTGCGCAATACTCTGCATACCACCCCCTGCGCAATACTCTGCATACCACCCCCTGCGCAATACTCTGCATACCACCCCCTGCGCAATACTCTGCATTACTCCCCGCACCAATACTCGGCAATACCCCCGCACCAATACTCGGCAATACCCCCGCACCAATACTCGGCAATACCCCCGCACCAATACTCGGCAATACCCCCGCACCAATACTCGGCAATACCCCCGCACCAATACTCGGCAATACCCCCGCACCAATACTCGGCAATACCCCCGCACCAATACTCGGCAATACCCCCGCACCAATACTCGGCAATACCCCCGCACCAATACTCGGCAATACCCCCGCACCAATACTCGGCAATACCCCCGCACCAATACTCGGCAATACCCCCGCACCAATACTCGGCAATACCCCCGCACCAATACTCGGCAATACCCCCGCACCAATACTCGGCAATACCCCCGCACCAATACTCGGCAATACCCCCGCACCAATACTCGGCAATTCCCCAACACCAATACTCGGCAATTCCCCAACACCAATACTCTGCAATTCCCCAACACCAATACTCTGCAATTCCCCAACACCAATACTCTGCAATACCCCAACACCAATACTCTGCAATACCCCAACACCAATACTCTGCAATACCCCAACACCAATACTCTGCAATACCCCAACACCAATACTCTGCAATACCCCAACACCAATACTCTGCAATACCCCAACACCAATACTCTGCAATACCCCAACACCAATACTCTGCAATACCCCAACACCAATACTCTGCAATACCCCGGCTAATACTCTGCAGTACCCAGAAAATACTCTGGGGAAAAAAATGCGTTTTAACCACTTCCCGCCCGCCGGCCGTCATGACGTCCTTGACTTTGTGCAGGGATATCTGAATGATGCCTGCAGCTACAGGCATCATTCAGATATCATTTTTTTCAGCCGGCGATTCCCTACACCGTAAGAACAATCATGTCGGCTGTTCCGCCTCTTGATCGTTCTTACGGGAGGCGAAAGGGGACGTCTCCCCTCCCTTCTCCCTCTGGTGCCTCTTCTGACTCACCGCTACGATCGAAACCAGGATCGTTTTATTTTTTTTTATTTTTTTTCAGGCTTCCCAGCCTAGAGGTGAGATGTGGGGTCTTATTGACCCCACATCTCACTGTAAAGAGGACCTGTCATGCTATATTCCTATTACAAGGGATGTTTACATTCCTTGTAATAGGAATAAAAGTGATCAAAACATTTATTTTTGGGGAAAAACATATCAAACTAAAATAAATAAAGTGAAATGAACAATAAAAATATATATTTTTTTTAAAGCGCCCCTGTTCCTGCGTGCTCGTATACAGAAGCGACCGCACACGCAAGTCCCGCCCACATATGAAAACGGTGTTCAAACCACACATGTGAGGTATCGCTGCGAACGTTGGAGCAAGAGCAATACTTTTGGCCCTAGAGCTCTTCTCCAACTAAAAAGATGTAACCAGTAAAAATATTTAAAGCGTCGCCTATGGGGATTTTTAAGTAGCGAAGTTTGGCGCCATTCCACAAGCGTGTGCAATATTGAAGGGTGACATGTTGGGTATCTATTGACTCGGCGTAACTTCATCTTTCATATTATGCAAAAACATTGGGCTAACTTTAATGTTTTTTTTTTTTTAAAAGCACAAAACCGTTTTATTTCCAAAAAAACGCATTCGAACAATTGCTGCGAAAATAACGTGCGCGATAAAAAGTTGCAACGACCGCCATTGTATTCTCTAGGGTTTTTGCTAAAAAAAGCATATATAATGTTTTGGGGTTCTATGCAATTTTCTAGCAAATAAATGATGATTTTTCCATGTAGGAGAGAAATGTCAGAATTGGTCTCGGTGCTCCAGAATGCCTGATGGTGCTCCCTGCATGTTGTGCCTCTGTATGTGGCCACGCTGTGTAAAAGTCTCACACATTTGGTATCGGCATACTCGGGAGGAATAGCAGAATGTGTTTTGGGGTGTAATTAGTGTTATGCATATGCTGTGTGTGAGAAATAACCGGCGAATATGAACATTTTGTGAAAAAAAAAAAAAAAAATCTTGATTTTGCAAAGAATTGTGGGAAAAAATTACAACTTCTAAAAACTCACCATGCCTCTTTCTAAATACCTTGGAATGTCTTCTTTCCAAAAAGGGGTCATTTGGGGGGTATTTGTACTTTTCTGGCATGTTAGGGTCTCAAGAAATGAGAGAGGCTGTCAGTACATCGGGTGTGATCAAATTGATCAATTTTCAGTAATTGGTACCATAGCTTGTAGACCCTATAACTTTCACCCAGACTAAATAATAACCCATTTTTTTTTTTTTTTTTACCAAAGATATGTAGCAGTATACATTTTAGGCCAAATTTATGAAGAAAAATTCATTTTTTGCAAAATTTTATAATAGAAATGAAAAAAAAATCATTTTTTTACAAAATTTTCGTTCTTTTTTCATTATTAGCGGAAAAAATAAAAACCGCAGAGGTGATCAAATACCACCAAAAGAAAGCTCTATTCGTGGGAAAAAAAGGACAAAAATTTCATTTGGTTACAGTGTTGTATGACTGAGTTATTGTCATTCAAAATGTGAGAGCACCGAAAGCTGAAAATTGGTCTGGTTATTAAGGGTGTTTAAGTGCCCAGTTGTCAAGTGGTTAAAGCCATTGTTTGGCATTTAAAGGTTGGTAGCATTTTTGTTATTATTTTAAGCCTGTGACATGTAAGTACTTAGCGTCACCCACATGGCTGAACATGAGTATCATCCATGATGACGTGACTAGGATCAGGGCATGCGATAGTTCCCAAGAAGGTCACTCCCATCAATTAGAAGCATTTATTGCAAGTGGAGATTTTCCAGATTGGTGGATAATCTCCTTGTGAGAAGACACTTATCCTTCCATTTTCTACAGAGCAAAAGGAAAAAGTGTGCACATGCAATGCCATCATGCTTCGCCCATTGATGGGCAGATATCCCTCCGCCTATCATGGTGCTCTTTCACAGCTAACTTCAGCCCTGTTTGAGAACACTGCAAGTTGAAATTTTACCCATGAAATCATACTACTAGCAATATATTTTTCTCATTATACACATGGATTTCACTTAAATTTCCTCTAATAAAATCAGCTTAATATCAGACTTGTGTTTTACAGTGCCTGAAGCCTTTCCATCATGCATCCACACTGCACTTTTCTTCCCCAGAATCAGCGAATGAGTACTTCTCAATGCGGGATTGAATCCCCAAAGAAAAAAAAATGATATACCTAATCCAGTGGAGAAATGTGTGCATTGTGGAGGAGCCACGTTTGTGTACAGGTTGCCAAGTAACTAATCTTGCTGACATTTTAACATCAGGTGAAGCAGGAACACCAGCCAGAACATGTGCATGTGGTAGCAAGGTCAATGATTACAGGAAGAGAAGAACAGCGTGCATTAAGATGTGGTGTTGGCATTGGAGAGCAGAAAAGATAATTAAAAACAGTGCACACTAGCAAATAAAAGGGGCTAGTCTGGTGATCTAAAATGTCTTTACTAGTTTTTGCTGTTCCACGATTCCAGTTCCACTACAGCAATCGGGGGAGACAATCAAGTTAGAAAACCCATCCCAATCAATTCTGTACTGAGCTCGGCAGAGTTTGCTGATGCAGATCTTCTGCCCCCTTTGAAAAGTTGACCTTGAAAGAATATGGGGTACTTTGCTATACAATGGATCCCCCTTTAAAGTGATTGTAAACCTCAGACATTTATTTATTTCAGGTACTTTTAAAGCACTGTCAATATACACAGTACTTTACATATACATTGTACTTCCACATCAGTCCCTACCCTCAAGGAGCTTACACTCCAAGGTATGAAATATGAACAGAGCATACCCCTCTATAGTGTGTACTTATCTCAATCCAGAGCACCAAGTGTCATTGCTGTCTGATGTCGTGTTAATCTGCTAGTCATATTTACACCGCAATCATTTTTATAGCACTGGTCGCTGTATAAATGTGAATGGTCCCAAAATAGCGCCAAAGGTGTCCGATGTGTCCGCCATAATGTCGCAGTCACGATAAAAAAAGTCACTGATAGCCGCAATTACTAGTAAAAAATTTATAAAAATACCATAAAACTATTACCTATTTTGTAAATGCTATAACTTTTGTGCAAAACAATCAACGCTTAGATTTTTTATTTTTTTTTAACCAAAAATATGTAGAATACGTATCGGCCTAAACTAAAGGAAATAAATATATATATTTTTTTTTGCGGGGGGATATTCATTATAGAAAAAAAAAAAGTATAAAATATTGGTTTTTTTTTTTCAAAATTGCCGCTTTTTGTTTATAGCGCAAAACCATAAACGCAGAGGTGATCAAATACCACCAAAAGAAAGCCATTTGTGGGATAAAAACGGACAATTTTGTTCCGGAGCCACGTCGCACGACCGCGCAATCGTCAGTTATTGCGACGTAGTGCCGAAAACGCAAAAAGTGCTCTGGTCTTTGGACAGCCAAATGGTCCGGGCTGAAGTGGTTAAAAGAACTTAACTAATTAGGTAAAGTAACTTGAATAATGTACTTATGTGGGGTGTGGCTTAGCGTACGGCGGATATGGCTGCACTCTAAAGAAGCTCCGAGGGTGCAGCAGCTCTTAGCGGGGCTCAGTACCTTGCACAAATTGGGAATGGGAAAAGTGACATAGCACACTTCCCTGCTGCTCACATCATTCAGCCACGTCCACAGCTGCCTGCAGCTACATTTCGGACATCTTCCAAACCCAGGCATCGTCTTGGAGCTGTGTGTCTGGGACCAAGATGGTGACGGCACAGAGAGGAAGATTACAGTGGCTCTTTGTCTGCCACAGAAGATCTAGTAAGAGGACTGTACTACTGACATACCACTCACCTATGCCACCATGAGGGAAATGATGGCAGACAAATAACTCACTTGTTCAGCGGCTTTAACTGACTTCAAAGCAGACATACTTGTACTCAAAACCTAGGGACATAATTTTCCGTCTGCAAAGTTTTTCCTTGAAAGAAGAAATACTGAACAATGTATTTCTAGTTTTAAGCTCTTCTATTCCTGCATGGCTTTGATGTCCATAAGGGCCTGTTAACACCAGACAGTTCCATTCAGGTCCGTGAGCATTTTTTCTGCACTAAAAATGCATGCACAGTGTTTTCCATGTATTCCAATGGCTCTAGTTTACACCATGCAGTCAGTTTCCAGTGCAGAAACTGACCGGAACCGACTATTGGTGCAGAAAAAACGGAACTGCATCTGGTGTGAACTGGCCCTAAAGCTTCACAAAAAGGAGTTCACAAAATACAAAGGCTTCTGTGAATGGACAGTAAAGGGGAGGAGAGCAGTTGTCTGAAGAGAGCGGCACAGCAGGATAGATCCCAGCATCAACATTGCTTATGTTTATGCGAGGATCTGCAAGTGTTGGGGGGGAAAAAAAAAAAATCTCAGCTTAAAACAACTGGTCATCTTTTCATGACTTAAAGCGGGGGTTCACCCCAAAAAAAAAATTTAACATTACATTCAGCCGAGTTGTCAGAATGACAATCGGCTGTTTTTTTATTTTATCCCCGTACATACCATATTTTCACCGCTGCTTCGGGGTATGTCTTCTGCGGGACTGGGCGTTCTTAATGGATTGACAGGCTTCCGAACGGCGCATACAGCGCGTCACGAGTTTTGCCGAAAGCAGAACTGCGAGTCGGCTCTATACGGCGCCTGCGCACCGACGTTCGGCTTCTTTCGGCAACTCGTGACGCGCAGTATGCGACGGTCGGAGGCCTGTCAATCAATTAGGAACGCCCAGTCCCGCAAAAGACATACCCGGAAGCAGCGGTGAAAATACGGTATGTACGGGGATAAAATAAAAAAACAGCCGATTGTCATTCTGACAACTCGGCTGAATGTAATGTTAAAACATTATTTTTTGGGTGAACCCCCGCTTTAATAAACCCTGGACAAAATTCAAAACATTCAGATTTAAATAGCTATAAACAGAAATAAAGTAATCACAAATAACTGATTTTTCTCAGAACTTGTTTTAAAAACAAACATTAATTTGTATACAAAACAAAAAAAGAGTTTAAGGCGTGACTCAGGACATAGCTACATGTAGGCACATGTGGCAACAACAAGGATTATAAAGTTAACTGTGACCCAGATAAGGAATGCTTAGAAACTATTTGTTTGGATTGTACACAAGAAAAAAATTAAAATGGTGTTATCTAGAGAACTTAACTGGAGAATTTACCCAACAAGTTATCCTGTTCACCACTAAAGTGGCAATTAAGGGCCCTTTCACACGTACGGACAAACAGTCCGTTTTTTACAAGTCCGTAGACGGACTTGTAATGCTTCCCTATGGGATTGCAGACGTTAGCGGATGATGCGTCCGCAAAGATCCGCGTCCGCAAAGATCCGCTTTTTCGGACGGAAGAAAACCCTATTTTTCTTCCGTCTGGTGGAACGGATCGGATGAATACGGACACACGGTCGGTATTCATCCGATTCCCCATAGGGGAGAGTGGAGGAAAGACAGGGCGGTCTCTGCACAGTGTGCGGGGACCGCCCTGTCCACCGACAGCTCAGCGGGGATTTACGGATGATCCCTGCTGAGCCGACGGACACACGGGGCGGATCAATACGGATCCGCTACGTGTGAAAGGGCCCTTACAGCAGCTGACCACAAAACTAGGTGTGTGTGTTGGGGGGGGGGGGGGGGGTCAACATGGAGGATGATTGCAAAACATCAAGGTTACTGTATGTGTATACCCCTGTACAGCTTCCTTTGTAGCTTAACCTAAACTCTAATGGTACCTTTACTTTCAAGCCTCGTCCACACTGTTTTGGATACAGTAGAGCACAAAAGGCTGTGGATTTTTAACCACTTGCTTGCTGCGCACATATAACCCCCCCCCCCCCCACCCACCCCGTTCCTGCCCAGGCCATTTTCAGCTTTCAGTGCTGTCACACTTTGAATGACAATTGCACGATACCCATATGAAATGTTTATAATTTTGTTCACACAAATAGAGCGTTCTTTTGGTGCATTTAATTCCCACCACTTATTTTTATTTTTTTGCTAAACAAATAAAACCATAAACATTTTGAATAAAAAATAAATGTTTTCCTTGTTAAAGCGGAGGTTCATCCTAAAAAACATCTATTCACCATTACATCCAGCATACTTCAGATATGTAAAGTATGCTGGACTTTTTTTTTTTTTTTTCGGGGCACATACCGTTTAAAAGTTCTGTTTCACTCAGTTCGGGATCTCTCTGCCGCGGGGAATAGGCGTTCCTAGGCAGCGGTGTAGATGATTGATGTGCTGTTATGACGCTTTCCGAAAATATCCGAGCTGGACTCCGCTCTGTACGGCGCCTGAGCCTGCCGTGTAGAGCTGACTGCACAGGTGCCGTACAGAGCCGAGTCCAGCTCGAACATTTTCAGAAAGCGTGACGCGCCATAACAGCACATCAATCATCTACACCGCTGCCTAGGAACGCCTATTCCCCCGCAGCAGAGAGAACCCGGAAGTCGGATGAAAAATAACTTTTAAACGGTATGTGCCCCGAAAAAAAAAAGTCCAGCATATTTTACATATCCGAAGTATGCTGGATGTAATTGTATATAATTATTTTAGGGTGAACCCCCGCTTTAATTATAACATTTAGAAAACTTTGATTGTTCTTCATTGATGAGCACTGATGAAGCTGCACTGATTGGTATAGATAGGCTGCACTAACGGGCACGGATTAGATGGCACTAAATCTTGTCTGTACACATCCTCCACAGGCTGAACAAGAGAAACCTAGGCATGTATGGCAAGCGGGACGAGCGGGACCGTGTCATACACTGTCTATGGTTGCTGAGTGTATGACAAGGGAGCGCGCCCGCAAGCTAACCCCCTCGGGAGAGAGCTTCTCAGAGGGGGTTAGCTATTGCAGGGAGGAGCCAAGACAGACGCCGAGGGACCGCAGAACAGGAGGATCAGGGCCACTCGGTGCAAAACGAACTGCACAGTGGAGGCAAGTATTATATGTTCGTTATTTAAAAAAAAGAAACCCTTACAATCACAGAGCCTGGACCAGCTAAGTGACCTCAGGCGACAGCGGCCTTTAGCCTGCTGTCGGTTGAAAGTGGGTTACAGGAATGCAGGGCTCGCCTGTGATCCCAAAGGCCAGGTTTACACCTATGCGAATTGAGTGCGGCTTAAACCGCATCCAATTCGCAGAACATTTCAAAATACATTGTTTTCAATGAGGCTGGTTCACATATGTGCGATGCATTCGCACTGCGCATTGTCGCCAAATCGTGTGCGTTTTTTAGGTCTTGCGGTGCGGCTCAGGTGCGAATTCAGTCCCATTATCTTCTATGGGTACGCAGCTGAATTCGCAGATGTGTTAATTTCTCTTCAGTATTTGTCTCATTCAGCTCAATACACTTCCCCCCTCCCCCTCTCCCAGGTCTCCAAATTCGCAGCTAATCTGCAGCTAAAACGCAATGGATCTGCTGAACACTTCTCTTATCTCTCTGCAGAGATAAGAGAGCTAAAATTTGCACCGCACTAGTGTGAGCCCAGCCTAAAAGAAATAGGGCAAAAATAGCTTTGGTTATACTTCTTTAAAATGTTACATCACATCTTTTAATACGTATTTGCTACTGAACTCTTTGCCTTAATTTTTCTACAGTTTCTACAGAACAGTGCTACTGGTAGACAAGTGCGTTACCATTTGTGAGTATGCCTAGATCAATGCAAATACCAAATTTCTTGCAATTGTTATTGTTCACTATATGAATTTGGGGGGCGCACTGAGGAAAGGAGGTGGCATGAGGGCATGCAGTGGTATTCTTTATGCATAACCAGTCTTGCCATTTCTCACAAAAGAATTTTAACAATATTCCCTGGTCAGCATTGGACCTGGAGGGGAAGCCATGTATAACAAATTCACCATGCAGATGTCTTAGGTACTCGCACAGAGACAACACATGATCATTGTATTGTTTGCAATATGATTGACTATCGCCTGTGATCGTCAGCTCTATCTAGTGGCCGTAATGTGGTATTTTCCTGAAACACCTCAATTTAAAAAAAGGATTAAGGCCACTAGATTGAGCTGGTGATCAAAAGGGGATAATCCCATTACAAAAAAATTGTGATCATTTGCTGCATCTGTGCTTAGGACAGCTGTACGGCAAATTGTTTATACCTTGACTTTTAAGTGCAACACTGCAATCAAGTCAATGTGAAATTTTGTGTAAATTACTTTAAAAGCATTGCTAGTGAACCGTGACAACAGTGTAACTCATTTTAACATTACTCTAAGTTTCTATATAAAACAATCTGCATGTTAAGACTTTCATGAGAAAAAAATAAAAAAGCTATTGCAGGTATAACATTCAGACAGATGTATACCTTCAACGGCTTTCAAAACCTTGCTGCTGCAGACAAATTGGCCAATCTGCCAGGCAAAGCTACTGTTGGACAATGACAGGGCTTTCTACAACCTAGACACCACTACTACTATTGTTCTGTAACCATGATGGGCAGTTTTTATGGCCAATAAAAATATGCAGGTACCAAGAAGGGGTGGGCACGTGTTGGCACCATCAGGAAGTGTCAGAGCAGTTCATGACAGAATATCCCAGCAAAGAGCAGGAGGCTGCTGAAGCATGTGCAGGTACCTCTATTTACCTGCTTGCACTTTACACTTGCAGCAGGTTTTCCCCATAAGAGTCCCTTTAACCACTTTAGTACCTTGGGCGTTTTTCAGATTTGGTGTTTACAAGACTAAAACGTTTTTTTTTTTTGCTAGAAAATTACTTAAAACCCCCAAACATTATATAATTTTTTTTCGAACACCCTAGAGAATAAAATGGCGATCATTGCAAAACTTTGTCACACCATATTGGCACAGCGGTCTTACAAGCGAACTTTTTTTGAAAAAAAAAAATCAGTTTTTTTAATTATTATTATATATTGTGAAAGATAATGTTACGCGGAGTAAAATGATACCCAACATGTCATGCTTAAAAATTGCGCCCGCTCGTGGCATGGCGTCAAACTTTTACCCTTAAAAATCTTGATAGGCGACGTGTAAAAAAATTCTATAGGTTGCATTTTTTGAGCTACAGAGGTCTAGAGCTAGAATTATTGCTCTCGCTCTAACGATCGCGGCGAAACCTCACTTGTGCGGTTTGAACATAGTTTTCATATGCGGACGCTACTCAGATATGCGTTCGCTTCTGCGCGACCGGGGCGCTTTAAAAATTTTTTTTTTTTTTTTTTGTTTTGTTATTTTTTTACACTGGAAAAAAAAAATGTATCACCACTTTTATTCCTATTACAAGGAATGTAAACATCCCTTGTAATAGAAAAACGCATGACAGGTCCTCTTAAATATGAGATCTGGGGTCAAAAAGACCTCAGATCTCATATTTAGACTTAAATGCAAAAAAAAAAAAAAAAAAAATGGAAATTGTCATTTGAAAAAATAACAAAAAAATGTGCCTTTAAGACGCATGGGCGGGACTGACGTTTTGACGTCACTTCCGCCCAGCAATGCTATGGGGACAGGTGGGGGCCATCTTGCCCTCACTCGCATCCCCACACAGCAGGCTGAAGGACCCGATCGCCTCCGCCACTACCGACAGCTCCGGTAAGCGGCGGAGGGCGCGGGAGAGTGGCGGGAGGGGGGGCCCTCTCCCGCCGCCGATAACTGTGATCTCGTGGCGAATCCGCCGCAGAGACCACCGTTATCTTTTACCGGACCGCTCACACTAAAGATGCATATATCTCGGTTGTGGCAGCAGCTTCTGCCGTTACCGAGATATCCATCTTTAAAGTGCCGCCGTATATAGTCGTAAGGCGGTCGGGAAGTGGTTAAGGTTAGCTTTAGATAATTTAACTGTGCATTCACTCACTTATAAGTGATTAATTGCAGTAACGCATGTAACAAAGAGTCCATTTGCTTAATTACGAAAGCTACAGTACACAGTTTTATAAGTTGCTGCATGCCAAGAACTGTGGCTCCAGATTTACTTGAGTCTGGAGCCACAAACCATGTATATTTGCACGACATGCGTCAGAACAAACAGAAAGTAATAAGCATTTCAATAACAAACAAAAGAAACAGGCCATCAGAAACGTGTGACACTTTATCTGGCAGTTGTAGAGGTTGTGTTTATTTTATGTTAGCACAGTCTGAGTTTAAACCTGCCTGCAGTGTAGCTGTAATACAATTGTAAATTTAAAACCAGGGGAAAACCGTGGGTGCGTGTTATACGCCGATCCCCGCTGCTTGAGCGCCGCCGAAATATACAGAGCTGAGCCGATTGTAAGCGCCGCCGACAGACGGAGCTGAGCCGATTGTACTGTGTACTCAGCTCCGCTCGCAGTCATGCCCTGTCCTGCAGGGAGAAGCCGAATACACAGGAAATCCGGCTCTGTATAGCGCGGCTGAGGCGCTAAAATTAAAAATACATAATGCTGCAATTTTGGGCAAGGTGCAGATGGACACTTATAAGGCTGGATGGACTCTGTGCAAGGCTGCTGTTGGATACTGGGCAAGACAGCAGATGGACACTGATAAGGCTGCATTGATGGGCATTTAAAATGTAAGTTTATTTTCCCTTAAACTTCCCTCCTAAACATTTTTTTCCCTTAAACTTTCCTTCTAAGATTGGGGTGCGTGTTATACGCTGGAGGGATTGGGGGGAAAAAAACAAGAAATTAGGATAGCGAGAGAAAAGGGTAAAAAGAGAACAAAGAAAGAGTGGTACGTCCTAAAATCTACCATATGAGGTTTTAATACTGTACGAGCGGAGAGGACTCGGGGAGCACTAAATTTCCATGGGTTAGGGGCGCAAATTATTTGTCTTGCCTTGGGTGCTGACAACCCACGCTACAAAAATAATTTTACTGTTAGGAGTTCCCACAACTCGGGTTATTTTATCAAGGGGTCACGGCACTAAAAGGTTGAGAACCACTGCTTTAGGGAAGAGCAGTGTTATCTTCTACTGGTAGGCTGCAAACTGGACAATGAAGAAACAGCAGCACAGCGATAGATGATCAATTCTGCTCAGCCTACTCTCTCCTCCAGTCCCTGTCAATACATGTACATGCAGCAGAACCTGATTAGGTATTATAGTGACAGTTTGATTACTGTTGTGTAAGAGATTTCAGGAGTAAAAAAAATAATAATAATAATAATTATAAAAAGCGTTTGATTGGTTTGCGCAAAAGTTATAGCGTTTACAAAATAAGGTATAGTTTTATGGCATTTTTATTACTTTTTTTTTTTACTAGTAATGGCGGCGAAAAGCGATTTTTTATCGGTACTGCGACATTATGGTGGACATATCGGACAATTTTGACATGTTTTTGGGACCATTGGCATTTTTATAGCGATTAGTGCTATAAAAATGCATTGATTACTATAAAAATGCCACTGGGAAGGGGTTAACACTAGGGGGCGAGGAAGGAGTTAATTATGTTCCCTGGGTGTGTTCTAACTGAAGGGGGGTGGGACCGACATGGGGAAATGACAGATCGCTGTTCATACATTGAATGAACAGACGATAGGTCATTTCTCCCCCTGACAGGGCCGGGAGCTGTGTGTTTACACACAGCTCCCGGTTCTCGCTCTGTAACGAGCGATCGCGGATGCCCGGCAGTGATCGCATCCGCCGGGCACGCGCGCCGGCATCAGGGGTGCACGCCCCTTTTGGCTGAACGGTGGGATGACGTATAGCTACGTGATCTCACCCAGCAGAGCCGACCTGCCGCCGTATAACTGCGGCGGCTGGTCGGCAAGTAGTTAAAAAGTGTGCAAAAGGTTTCTGTACTCTAAGTGAATTAAAGTGGAACTTCTCTCTCCCAATGAACAATATTTTAAATTCTCATGCATTAGTAAATGGATAGCAATGTATATTTACTTGTATTAATCTTATTTTTTTCTACATTTGTTCAGTCACTTCCTGGTCTCTTGTCTAGGCAAATGTTGGCATAGATCCGAGGAGTCTACAGGAGGGAGAGGAGGGGAAGAGAGTTTTTCTCAGTCAAGCACACTCTTCTGCATGCACGCCTCAGCCAAGGGCAAATGGATTCAAGGAAGTAAATTCTACATTAATTAATTTGCCCTTACTCAAGATGACCACAGCCAGACGTGATAGGGGATCGTTTTTCAAAGTGATTTCTCAACAAAAAGCATGGAGACATGGTCGGATGAATGGATGGAGGAGTTGGCTTTGAATATTAAAAATAAATGGCGTTTGTGGTGCTCAGACGCAGTGAAGATCCACTTCATCATAAAGATCAATATTCAATATCATGTTGGCAAACTTTTCCATTATTTCAGCAGTGCTTTATGCAGGGGGGCTAAATATATGTCCATAACTATGGTACATTTGCAAGTTTAGCTATTTATGTAACATGATTACTTTTTTTCTGAGCACTTTAACAGCAGTTCAATATACCACATACTGCTGAACGGCAATAACGAATCTCACAGACCAGTTTTCAGTGAAACATTCGGACCTCACAAAAACAAAGGCAAAAGTAAACCTGTTTTGATAGGTTTTGGCAAGATGTGTATTGACAAAGCTCAGCCTGAAAATAACTGAAATCCCTAAAGGAAAACAGTTCATCCTTCCATAGATGGAATACACCCATCCTGGTTTCAATATAGCTTTGTCTAAGCTGAACTGAGATGCTTCCAAAAAGATCATTTTAGCTTACAGCTATACAAGATGAATACTGGAGCAACTGGCACTGCTATTGAGTTAATAGAGCATAACATTTGCCATACCGCTAAAAGTCTATCATTAATATTTTATCAAAAACGGTTTGTGGCTGTCAAACACATTTTAGGAAAGAGAAAAATAACTGGCATGAGCACTTTTAATATAAAATAACCAATAAAAGTATTTAAAGTAAAGCTGTAGTGTGGACTATAAACGCTGGTGTCAGTAAGATCGAAACCGTAAGGTGCAGCATTATACCTGTATTCTAACAGCCTGCTTGCTTATGATGACCAGTGTTCCTAGAAAGATTTGAACTCCAGGATATAGGACGATCAGGCTGCTGCTTGCAATGTAGTGATCTGGTGTTAGGCCCAAGAATTAACGATTAGAAGGTACGGGAATACCTCTTCCCCAAGTAAAAGTCAACCCTCAAAAAGCGTTAATTTGCACATTAACGTTAGGATCATATATCGGATCTTGGCACTGGAACGTTTTAGCACGGGGCTCCTAGCACCAAGAGCAAGTGGGGGAAAAACTGCAGGTATCCTAGCACACAAAAAAGTATCACCTACACCAAAGTAGCCTCTGCCCCCCCCAACACTTAGGGGCACTTCACACCACATGCAGTCCAGTGTGTTTTTTTTTTCTGCATCAAAAACGCATAGAAAGTTATATGGTTTCCAATGGCATAGTTCACACCAGCGTAGTCCGTTCCAGAAAAAAAAAAGAGAGATAGAGAGATAGATAGAGATATAGATAGAGAGATAGAGATATATTCTGCATTTTTCCTGCACTGTTGTAATTTTAAAAAATGCTTCTAAACGCAAATGCGGCATTTAAACGTGGCAAAACTGACATTTTTAAACGTTGGTTACCATCTTGTCAAGTTAAATCGTCCAGAAGAGGCGGTAGATGTAAGCTGCTACAATACAATGATGGTGTAGTATCCTATGGCGCTGACCAACTGCAGCCATAGCTACGTATACCCAATACTGCATATTTACAGTAAAGTGTGTCCAACTTGGCATTGGTGCATATTTTTTAGCAGTGATCACTGTATTCGTGTCATTGGTTTCCGCAAAGTGTCAGTCGGTGTCCGAGTGTCCCCTGCAAGCACGCTATAAGTCACTGATCGCCATTACTAGTGCAAAAAAAACATTCCATAAATATAAACCATATTTTGAGACCCTGTATTGTTTTGAGTAAACCAAATCAATATATGCTTATTGTGATTTTTTTTTTTTTACCAAAAACATAGAATAAACATTGGCCTAAACTTATGAAGAAAATTGTTTTCCATTTTTCCATTGGATAGGTTTTATAGCAGAAAGTAAAAATTATATGCCAAAAAGGGAAAAAAATGTTTGCTGTAATGGATTATAAAGTAGGACCTGGAATTTCGCTTCAATTTGTTAGTGTATTTGCTTATCCATTTAACACTACACCGCCCCCGACTGACCATGCTGCCATCTGCTGTTCCCCTTGTGCTCACTCATGCATAGTGGGGACACTAATACAGGAGGTGTGCTACTGGTCAGATCATCAAGTGAAAACAGGGGGGGGGGGGGTGGAGAATAATGCAGCCACCACATCGAATGATTGGCAAGCTACAATATATTACATTTTTGGGTTCAATATCGCTTTAAACTTCTCAGTACAGAAAAAATGTACTCCTCCTAGAATAGTAGCATAACACTGAGGAATGTTGGAAGTGCAAGGAGTTATACCAAGTTGGGTCAGTATTTTTCCAGATGCCAGTGTCCAAATTGCTCACAGCCAATGAAAGAGGAAAATATTTTGTAAAGATAAAAAAAGAAAAAAAAAAACTACAAAGGGTTTTAGGCTATTAATGGTTATACAGAAGAACCAAAATGGACAGCAACACTAGTCAAATGTTACACATACATGAATAACGACTTGTAATTGCATTAAAGTGATAAAAAGGTACTTGGGTACATTGTACTGCCTCCAGCCTCTAAGCCAACTGTAACCATCTACCAATTTGTACTTTTATTTCAAAGAATACCACTTAAATTGTATTATTTAAAAAATAAGTATATATGTATTTAACGGGTACAAAATAAACATGAAGGATCAAAACGTAGAGTAAACACTTTTTAAAAACGACTGCATTCAAACTGTAGACCACTGAAGAATGTATTTGTTGGACAAAGCAGGCGATTCATAATGACACTCGAAATATGCCTGGAGCAATGATTCTTATGTAACATTATCTCTTTGTTCGCACTTTATTTTAAAGTTGTGTACACTCATAACAGATTTATTACGGGTAGACAATATTATGTTTTTGAAGAGACAGGCACCATCACAAGCAGAATGCTGACTGCAATACTGCTCCTGGGCAAGTACAAAATGACACCTAGTTGGAAAACGATCAGGTATACTAATACCTGATTCACAAGAACAGTCAACAGTTCAAATTAGAATTAAAGACACACGACTGAAAAGAACAAAAACAGTCAACAGCACAAGCAAAAATTAGGACATCGCCAACTTTTAACTTGTAAGTTATCTATCTGTCCTCTACAAATGAAAATCTTTCATCGCTTTATTTACATGCTTCCTGCAAAAAAATATGCACTGAACTTGTAAGTTAACTCAGAGCTGCATGTAAACCAAATATATGAAATCACATACAGTTTTACAGTATGCACACAATTGCATCAAGAGAGTCAACCAAAAGCCAAAGCCTTCCTTAAAGTGTTACTAAACCCAGTAATATAAAAATAGTTCATCCGCATGAAAAACTGCAGCTTCTTTAACTTTAGTTTTCTAGTTAAATGTTCATATGTAGTGGACTTACTGTATACCCAACAGCACCTTCAGTGGGCTCTTGAACAGTATCACTAGAATATATATATATATATATATACATATATATATATACATATATATATATATATACATATACATATATATATATACATATACATATATACATATATATATATATATACACATATATATATACATATATATATACATATATATATACATATATATATACATATATACATATACATATATATATATACATATATATATACATATATATATACATATATATATACATATATACATATACATATATATATACATATATACATATACATATATACATATATACATATATACATATACATATATACATATATATATATATACACATACATACATACACACACACACACACACACACACACACATATATATATATATACATAGAAGATTAAGCTATGTGCTTTTAAGACATAGAAAAACACAAAAATTGTTCTGTGCTCTGAGCTGTCTTATCAGCACATCTATGGGCTGCCATATAGTGCACCGGGTCCCGAGAAAAATAGGGGGTAAGCAAAAGCTGCTTCTAACATTTCTTGCTTTTTATGATATGCTTGAGCAGAACAGCTGAAAACAAAATCTTGTAGATATTTTCTTTGCTATTATTGTTAAACAATACTAATGAACTCACATACCTCCTACATGAATACTAGTACAGAAAGATCAAGAGGCAGGTGAGGGAGTTGGAACATGAACATCCTACAAACTAAAAGCTTGAATAAAAGACTAGACCATGAAAAAATACAATATAACCTTCTGGTAATTTCAGGACCTTGTAACTTTCTCATTCAGTGGTTAGCTGGCAGAGCCAAGGATATCTAATGAAATATTTGAAAAAAACACCAACAACAAGCATTACATATTTCCTACTAACGCAATGATTCCCAGGCAAATCTGGTCAAAATGATTTTGATGCCTTAACTTCTCTACCATCGACACAACTCCCCACAATTATCTGTGGGGTCAACACTATTTTCCAGTCCATGTTGTGGAAAGGAGCTAATGCTAGAATTAAACTAGAACTGCAGAAGCCAAAAGGATAAGGGTAAGGCTGGCTCTATTACATTGTGTCTCAACTTCAACACTTGGTGGGAGGCCTAGCGAGGAAGAGAGCCTCCAAGGATGGAACTCACGACTCTACGCTTTCTGTAATGTTGCAGTTTTAGTGGGACCAATACCTTACCTGAGGGTCTAGAGGCGCAGCTTTTTGCCAAACCAAACAAACAGTATCCAACTTACAGACTTATACACAAAAGATGGGAAAGCTAAACTACTACAAAAGGTTCGCGGGTTACACAGGGGACAGTCCTATTGGGGATAACCAAACCTACCCCGAATTGGCCAAGTTACAGTATGCAGCTAGATGGTGAGGGTATGGGGCGATGCATATCAAACATATGACACACAATTTCAGTCTAGAAATGGCAATCCCTTTCAATACGTTTTTATTATTTGCAATTGAAACACACAGCAAATTCTCAGCGGTCTTATGGGGCCTCTGAGTTGCCACCGACCAGATCTTTGAAATTATGTAGAAGTCCCATTCTACCAAGGGCTTTATCTCCAACTGTTATGCTCCTGGTGGTATATCCGGAGAAAGTCCCTAGCTCTGCATGTGAAAGGTGGGAGAGGGACAATATCCTGGTAGACAAATGGGAGGAGGCTCTGGATCCAGTGCAGGGGTGCTCTCTTAAAGCCGAGGTTCACCCTAAAACATGTATATACCATTCCATCCAGCATACTGCCGACATGTACAGTATGCCGTTTTTTTTTTCTCGCTGTACATACATACCCTCGTATAGCTATTTTCCCCCCCGGCTTCCGGGTAGTGCCTCCCGCGGGAGTGGGCGTTCCTATACAGAGACTAAGTGATTGACGTGATGACAAAAGCTTTCCCACGGCGCATAATGCGCGTCACCAGTTTCCGGAAGAAGCTGAACTGCGAGTCGGCTCTATACGGCGTCTGCGCACGACGTTCGGCTTCTTTCGGAAAATGGCGACGCGCATTATGCGCCGGGGGGTAGCTTTTGTCATCACGTCAATCACTTATTCTCTGAATAGGAACGCCCATTCCTGCGGGAGCCACTACCCGGAAGCCGGGGGGAAAATAGCTATACAACGGTAAGTACAACGAAAAATAAAATAAAAAAGCATACTGTACATGTCGGCAATATGCTGGATGGAATGGTATATACATGTTTTTTAGGGTGAACCTCCGCTTTAACATCTCAGATATTGTCATAATTATACATCCTATTGAGTCCATCATACCCCAAAATCAGGCTACATTCAATGGGCGTACGCTCTGACCCCATATGCGCTAGATGTACCAGGAACGTTGGGGATTGATACACTTGCTATGGAGGTGCCCGAATTCGTCATTGCTACTGGAATGCTGTGGTTACTACGGTGAACTCTGCATTTCAGATCGCCATAGATATGGATCCTAAACATTATATACTAGGATTGCTTAAAGCTGTAATACCAGATAGGCATGTTAACACATCCAGAGCATTGTTGCAGACTCATTTTACTTAATTGGACTTCTAGTACTCCCCCTTCGCCTCAAATGTGACTTGCACAGATAGGCACAACATTGAGGTTAGAAAAGCTGATATTTCAGCATAGGGGCAGCTTTTCCAAATTTGAGAAGCTATGGGGTAGTTGGTTGGCTTCTCCTGGTTTGGCCCAGCTGATTTAGTAGTGGACAGGTTATTGTTGTAAACTTTATCACAAAAACAGATATGTTTAATTTAGCTGGTAATGTAATGGCTGGCATTTGCATGCCCTTGCTTTCCAAATGTTTAATGTTTGTCTACCTGCTTTTATATGGTGGCCCTAGTGTCCCAGTTGTGCACAACCCTAGATACGGATCTAAAGGGCGCTTTAAACATTCCCATGGTGTGAACTACAACACTGGTATGATGAATTGATATCTGACGTGAACTACATGTACTTTTAATGTCTGGATGTACAAATTTGTGACATCAGAATAAACTTTGCCCGATTTAAAAAAAAAAAAAAGTATGATTCCCTGCTTCCAATTAACATTTTTATGCCCCTTGAGATGGCCAGACAGATCGAATTTTAGCCAATTCCTGTTAAATTGGCTCACAAATTCTAGCCTTCAGTGACACCACTTTCGGCAGGAAAAAAAAATGGAACAGGTTGTAACAACCCTGTCGTGGTGAAGGATCAAGTATGGTTCCCTGCACGAAAAGGGCTACCAACTCCGACACCCTTTTAGCCAAGGTGATGGCCATCAGAAAGACAAGCTTGCGTGACAGCAAGTCTAACGCAATTTCCTTGATGGGCTCAAATGGTTGTTTCTGTAACAGACAGCACCAAGTTCAATTCTCAAGGACACATGGGTGACCTAATGGGGGGAAGCAAGAGAGTTGCCCACAACATAAATATTTGGACCAGTGAATAGATGGCTAAAAGCCTTTGGAAGTATACCGATAGGGCCAAAACTTGACCTCCGATTGTACTCAAAGCCAAATTTAATTTCCACAGCTGGCTGTAGAAAAGAGAATTCTCCCAATCGCGTATTTCCGAGAAAGACGTTTTTTGGGCTTCACACAAAGCAATATAAAAGTCCAGGCATTCTGGGGCCAGGCTGGTGCCACCAGAATGATTGGAACCCCCTCTCTCTGAATCCTGTGCAACAAACGTGGAAGGAGAGGGATTGGAGGGAAAGCATAAATCAGGGAGTACTGACTCCATGGAGCTGCCAGAGCATCTGCTCCAATTGCCAGAGGGGCTCTTGTTCGGGACACAAACTGCTGTAACTTGTTGTTGAAACTGGATGCCAGTAGGTCAACATATGGCCATCCCCAATGTTGGCAAATTTCCTGGAACACCCCTGGGTGTAGGGACCATTCCCTGAGGCAGATCTGCTGGCGGCTGAGATAATCTGCCTTCCAGTTCTCTATTCCTGGGATATGGACTGCCGATAAAATTGGCACATGTCCCTCTGCCCAGGCTAGTATGTGGTTTACCTCCAGAGCTGAATGACTCCTGGTACTGCGTTGGTGGTTTGTATAGGCCACTGCAGCGTCATTGTCAGACTGAACCCTGATAGGGCAGTCCTGAAGCTCCACTGTCCAGAACCGTAGGGCCAGTCGTACTGCCCGCAATTCCAGGACGTAGATAGGCAGGATCTGTTCTGTCCCTGACCCTTTCCCTTGAGCTATGAGCCCCTTTAGGGTCGCTGCCCAACCTGAGAAACTGACATCTGTAGTCCGTACTCTCCAAGTTACCGGGAGTAAGGATTTTCCCTTTTGCAGGTTCTGATGCTGCAACCACCAGTTTGGGCTTAAGTGTCCTCTCCTGTTCCAAGCCAAAAGGATGTCTTGTTGTAAAGGCCTGAAATTGAGCTGGGCATAGGGCACTGCCTCAAAAAAGGAGGATACCATCCTCCTCAGAAGACTCATTCAGGGCACAGATCTTTGCGGGTGGCAAGAATACTCTTGCTTGGACTGTATCTAGGATCAGACCTAAATACTTTAGACTTTGAGCTGGTTTCAAGGCAAACTTTTTATTAAAAAAAGGGGGGAACTAATGCGCATACCAAAGGGAAATAATCTAAAACCTAAAATAAATAGCAGAAGCCACCACCTAAAAATGTTTGCACATAGATAACAATATTAAAAGGAGAAGGTAGGGGGCGCTCACTGGCTGAATAACTATGTAACTAAATGGGTGAACAGTGGGATAATTGATAAAATAAAATAACTGATCAATTAATAAAATGTCCAAACAAAACCAAAACATGGAATTCCAGTGCAAAGGTAAACCAAGTGGACAAGTCAAAGAAAAAAAAAAGGAGGTGAAATAGGCAATCAATAACCCATCCTGCTCTGTATTCCCTTGCGACGCACTTGGCCAGGGTTGTTGACTGGTGCCGGCATGTTGACACAAAATTGTGGGTAGCGTTAGAACAGGAGGCCGCCGGTGCCCCACTCGCTGGCTTACCGTGGGTAGAAAAAATCCACACTACCCATCTGTCTGCTCATCCGGTGATTGGCCCTACTCTTGCGGAAATGGACAGGTTTTCTCGTCTATCTTCCCTCCCCAATGACACCCCTCGTTGGGCATCATATATATATAAATGTGCAACTGACTTTCACTTTTGCACTTTTATGCACATTAAGTCAGATAAACAATAAAGTCTTCAAAAAAGTTCATATTTCATACTGATGTGCAATAAACTCCAAAAGTGCAAGCAGGCAATCACAGTGATTAAAGTGCAGGTGCTAAAAACAGTTTCCCCTAACCTCTCACCTTAATAAAGCTAAGATAAAAGCCTTGCTGTAGTATCTCTTTAGGACCGATTACTGCTCTCTTCCCATTGCCGTCCCAGCTCCTGATTTCACATGCAAAGCAGGCTTATACACATACAAGTTCCTGATGTGATCAATAACCCACAGATCCACAGCTCCAAACATGGCCAGCCTCCTCACATCAGCTCACAATAACAGAGGACAGAAAGGAGTGCTCCATAGTACAGTAGGTTAAAAAGGGGGGATTTATTAAACACTTACAATAAATATGTGGGGGGTCTTCAGCGCTAATCAAAGTGAAATATGATGTATAAATAAAATAAACCGTGTATAAGACGTAAGAACTCCCGGTCTCGGCCGCGACCAAGTAGGAGGTCGTCCAGATACCTGAGCACCAGGACCCCTTAAAAAAGACCCAGTACTGGTGCTAGGACCTTTGTGAAGACCCAGGGAGCTGTAGCAAGCCCAAAAGGGTAAAGCCACAAACTATGAAAATAAGACGTTCCTCTACTGCAGGGATATGCAATTAGCGGGCCTCCAGCTGTTGCGGAACTACAAGTACCATGAAGCATAGCAAGACTCAGACAGCCAAAAGCATGACACCCAGATACAGAAGCATGATGGGACTTGTAGCTTTGCAACAGCTGGAGGTCCGCTAATTGCATATCCCTGCTCTACTGCAATCGTAGGAACCTCTGATTAGGCTGAAAGATAGGTACGTGTAAATACGTGTCTTTTATATCAAAAGAGGCTAGAAAGTCTCCCATCTGGAGTGAGGCTACTACTGAGCGGACAGACGTCATCCGAAAAAACTACATCAGTAGATACTGGTCAAGGGATCTTCGGTCCAAAATGGGCCTCGTGTCCCAGTTTGGTTTTTGAACCGTAAACAGGTTTGAGTTAAATCCTGTGCCCCTTTCGGATACAGGAACCTCTACAATCCTTGATGCACTAAATGATGTAGTGCCTTAAGCAACAAGTCTTTTTGGAGGATCCGAGGGAACACTGGATCTTAACCACTTAAGGACCGCCTCCTGCACACATACACGTCGGCAGAATGGCACGGCTGGGCACATCCTGTACTAGTACCCAGCCGTGGGTCGCAGGCGCGCGCCCGCGGCGGTCCGAAGCTACGTGACCGCCATTAGTGGTAAAAAAATTTTTTTTTATAAAAATGCAATAAAACATTTGACACAGGCATATAAAGCCTGTGCCAAATGTATCCGATCAGTCAATACCTTGATGCATTTAAGAACAGTTTGTGAGACTAGAGATCTGTAGCCCAGAGAGCTCAAACAACTATACCAACCCCTCCCATACAGACTTGCTGTATGGGAGGGGTTATATAGGGGATCACTTCCTGTCTAAAGACCTTTGGTCTACCAGTGTCATTCACCTGGAGATGAAGTAACCCAGCAGGTAATTAATATTAGCCTAACTCTGTGTCCCATGATGTATGAAAAATAAATGCCGTTTTAAAAAGGCCTGGCTGGCCCACTTTTCTTTTTTTTTTTTTTTTTATAAAAGAAGAAGAGTTTGCTGCAACACATTATGGCCTAGAGCAGTGGTTCTTAACCCTTAGCTCAAGTACCCACAACAGGCCATGTTAGCAGGTTGTCCTTTATTGTGCACAGGTGCTTTAAATTGGAGTCAATGGCTTGGTATTTTGGACAGTTATTTTATCTAAGGGAAATTCCCAAAACATGGCCTGTTGGGGGTACTTGAAGGCAGGGTTGAGAACCACTGGTCTATAGCACCACACAAAGGGCCAGACATTACTGCTCCATGCATTACTGCGGGTGTCTAAGATGCTCATCCAGAAAGCATACTGTCCACGTAGTGTGAAAATGCTGCACAACCACAGCTCAATGTGAAATAGAAGAGGCCTCAGCTGTGACTCCTAGGCCACACCCACTGATGGTTTTCACCTCCTCCCCTAGGCCCAAGTCATGGCTAAGCTGCCTAGATTCTCACTATTATCTTACATTGAGCTGTTTTTTTATTTTATTTGCGCAAACATACAATTTTTCAAAACCAGCTTCTTCAAGGTCCAAGCATGTACTGAAAAATTGTATGCTAGTGCAAATAAACATTTTACATATAGTACTCAACCGTTTCTCTGTTAAGCACCTGGCACACACCAGCGCCCTAACAACTAGGACTCATCTGCTGTAAGCGGTATTCCAACAGAACTATATATCTATATATCTATATCTCTCTACTTGCGAAAGTATTTTTTTTTTTTGAACAACCAACAAGTGGGACACAATCATGAAGTGGAATGAAATTTATTGGATATTTCAAACTTTAACAAATAAAAAACTGAAAAATTGGGCATGCAAAATTATTCAGCCCCCTTAAGTTAATACTTTGTAGTTCCACCTTTTGCTGCGATTACAGCTGTAAGTCGCTTGGGGTATGTCTCTATCAATTTTGCACATCGAGAGACTGAAATTTTTGCCCATTCCTCCTTGCAAAACCGCTCGAGCTCAGTGAGGTTGGATGGAGAGCGTTTGTCAACAGCAGTTTTCGGTTCTTTCCACAGATTCTCGATTGGATTCAGGTCTGGACTTTGACTCGGCCATTCTAACACCTGGATATGTTTATTTGTGAACCATTCCATTGTAGATTTTGCTTTGTTTTGGGTCATTGTCTTGTTGGAAGACAAATCTCCGTCCCAGTCTCAGGTCTTTTGCAGACTCCATCAGGTTTTCTTCCAGAATGGTTTTGTATTTTGCTCCATCCATCTTCCCAATAATTTTAACCATCTTCCCTGTCCCTGCTGAAGAAAAGCAGGCCCAAACCATGATGCTGCCACCACCATGTTTGACAGTGGGGATGAGCTGTGATGCTTTTACACCAAACATAACGTTTTGCATTGTTGCCAAAAAGTTTGATTTTTGTTTCATCTGACCAGAGCACCTAACACATGTTTGGTGTGTCTCCCAGGTGGCTTGTGGCAAACTTTAAACACTTTTAATGGATAGCTTTAAGAAATGGCTTTCTTCTCGCCACTCTTCCATAAAGGCCAGATTTGTGCAGTATACGACCGATTGTTGTCCTATAGACAGAGTCTCCCATCTCAGCTGTAGATCTCTGCAGTTCATCCAGAGTGATCATGGGCCTCTTGGCTGCATCTCTGATCAGTCTTCTCCTTGTATGAGCTGAAAGTTTAGAGGGATGGCAAGGTCTTCGTAGATTTGCAGTGGTTTGATACTCCTTCCAATATTATCGCTTGCACAGTGCTCCTTGGGGTGCTTAAAGCTTGGGAAATCTTTTTGTATCCAAATCCGGCTTTAAACTTCTCCACAACAGTATCTCGGACCTGCCTGGTGTGTTCCTTGTTCTTCATGATGCTCTCTGCGCTTTAAACGGACCTCGGAGACTATCACAGTGCAGGTGCATTTATACGGAGACTTGATTACACACAGGTGGATTCTATTTATCATCATTAGTCATTTAGGTTAACATTGGATCATTCAGAGATCCTCACTGAACTTCTGGAGAGAGTTTGCTGCACTGAAAGTAAAGGGGCTGAATAATTTTGCACGCCCATTTTTTCAGTTTTTTATTTGTTAAAAAAGTTTGAAATATCCAATAAATTTCGTCCCACTTGTTGTTGATTCTTCAAAAAAAAAAAAAAAAGTTTTATATCTTTATGTTTGAAGCCTGAAATGTGGCAAAAGGTCGCAAAGTTCAAGGGAGCCGAATACTTTCGCAAGGCACTGTATATGGTTATAGTCGGTTACCCTTTTCCACAGAAATAAGAATGGAATAGGAATACCCTTTTCCACAGAAATATTGCAGTAAAGACTGTTTGTTTTATCAGAACATGTGAGTTTTTGTTGGTCCTTGCACTTACAATATTGGCAGGTGTGTCAGAGGGGCTGAGACTTATTGGGGTAGAGAGGCAGAGTACGGAACCAATTATACTTATGCGGCTCTTCCGAGGGTAGCTCTACATCAACTAATGCTAACTGTAACCTGAAAAACAAATGGCACTTCCTCAAGACTTACTAGTTTGCCAGCCTGTCATTCCTGTTTGGACAAGATGCATGTTTATAGTTATTTAATTCTCAGCTAATTAAAATATAAAATGGGCATGATGTGGTCTAAGCAAACAGCTCAGCATATTTGGCCACAAATCTACAAAGCTTTCAGGGAATTCAAGACGAGAAGATAGACATTGTGATGTGTGTTGTGGGGATAGTGTTTATAGTGCTGCATGAGTAAATAAACGGGAAGGCTTAACATTTCGGTTTATACTGGCATAGAGATCATTTCAAAATTACAGTATGTTTAACAAACAAACTAGCTAGAGCAGTCTAACAAGTACTTTAAACAAGCAGGACCCCGTTTAATTGGAGGTCACTGCTTAGTACAGGTTTAAGAGTCACCTGCACACCAATTTCCAGCAGTGAAAGATGACAGAAAAGTTGTAGAGATAGGTTACCTACAGATATTAGGCAGTCAGACGTCAAGACAAAGTCCGCCATCGTCTGTGCAGCAAATCTGAAAGGCTGTCTCTGCACTGCAATCAGCTCTTCAGGATGGGAAGGGGTACAAAACATGCTGGCAAACCCTGCCAAGCACTTGTCTTGCTAGGAAACAATTAACCACTTCCAGCCCACGGACACTCATAGTGACAGTTCAGCCGCTTGATCGCTCTTACAGACGGCGGGAGGGGAAATCCCTGCAACCACCCTCCTGCTGCCCTCCGGTGCTTCTAACAGCTAACCCGTGTGATCAGCGAGCAGAAGGAATCTGCTAGATGTTGGTCCCCAGTCATCTCTATGACTTTCGGAGGCCTGGGCGTGACGTTATGTCACATTTGGCCGGCGGAAGTAAACAATGCCGAGGACTCGGCTGGAAAGAAAGATTGTTAATTTCTTATTTTTTTTATCTCAGTCTTTTCAGTCTGGAGGAGAGGTGTTGGGTCTTTTGGACCCCACATCTCTCCATAAAGAGGACCTGTCACGCACCATTCCCATTACAAGGGATGTTTTTTTATATTCCTTGTAATAGGAAAAAAAAGTGATCAAAAAATAAAAAGGTTTAAAGCATTCCCGTCTCCGCGCACAGAATTGTACACATACGCAAGTTGTGGCCACATATGTAAACGGCGTTCAAATCACACATGTGAGTTATCGCTGCGTGCATTAGAGCGAGAGCAATTCTAGACCAAGACCTCCTGTAATTCTAAACTGGTAACCTTTGAAAAAAAAAAAATGAAGTGTCGCCTATTGAGATTTTCAAGTACCAAAGTTTGGCGACATTCCACAAGTGTGCATAAATTTTTAAAGCGTGACAGGTTAGGTTTCCATGTACTTGGCATAACATTTTTCACATTATACAAAAAATTGGGCCAACATTACTGTTTTTGTTTTTTAATTCATGAAACCTTTTTGCCTCATGCTCTAACCTAAACATTCCCACCTCCATAGATGCAAACTTAAAATCCAACAACCATGGCCTCAGAGTTTGTTCCTATCCAGTAGTGAAGGCTCCCTTTGGAGAAGTTTCACAGTTGGGGGGTGGAGGTAGTTGAGAACAATAAAGATCTATGGGGCTGTACTGCACAGGCAGATGAGTCTTTCACCCTACAATTGGATTATGTAGTAATACAACTACTAAACACTGGGCAACACATATAAAGGCCAATCTGTAAACAATGGTAATTGCATACAAAATGCATAATACAGGTGTCATTGCATGAAATGTCTATTTTGCAGTCAATTTTTTTTTTTTTTTTTTTTTTTAGAGAACTTGATGTTTACACAGACATGTCTCAGTCTCTCAGCTGGTCTTTAGATTTCAGTGGTAAGTTTTTTTTTTTTTTTTACATAGTACCAGGATGTACCTGTCCCAGGTCCAGCATGCTTGCCAGCTGGTCCAAACTTCTGCTGTACTTTCTGCCTTGGCCTGTAATTACTTACTGCTCTCTTCAGGTATACACACACACACACACACACACACACACACACACACACACACACACACATACATACATACATACATACATACATACATACATACATACATACATACATACATACATACATACACATATATATATATATATATATATACACATACAAAAAATAATTTTTTTGACAACTCTGGAACACCGAAAACCCGGCACACGCAAAAATCTTTTCAGCAATGTAAAACTGTACTTAGAAATTGTCGCATGACAATTCGTACCCCATAATTCCCAATGATAACCATTCATATATGGCCGTAAAATCACGTGACTTTCAAGTCATGGCAGTGTAAAAGGGACCTAAAGGTTTAGCAAATCACATCACATATACACTATAAAGGTATCTTTTCAAAATCAGTGAATACAACTTTTGGGCCTAGATTTACATTTTTGTTTGGGAGAGGTCAAAAACACGGTTGAGCTGCATGTTACTCACCATGTGCCAATTGCTCCCTCTAAGGCAGCAAAGGGGGGTGTACATAAGCTGTGGCAAATATCCCTCATGTCGCACTCAGTGGGCCATACCATTCCTTCTGGCACCAGGTGCCCAACAAAGATAGCTTTTGGCACAGGGAGTTTTACAGAAAATACTTCACACCTTTGGTGCAGTAACTCTCTTCTCTATACTACAGCTGCCACAAGAAAAAGAAAAAATGTGGTCTGCCACTACTCATGACCTTCTAAAAGATGCTAGTTGCCTGACTGAGTTATTTTATTACTTTTAAGGAAAAACAAACATAGCACCCACAAAAGTCAGAAAAAAGATGAAACCCCCCTCAAAATGTTCAGTGGATATAAAACATGTCTACACACCCTTTAAAGTGTCAGGTTTCTATGATGTTAAACAAAAAAAAATCAAAAAAGATAAATCATTAAAAAAAAAAAAATTCCAACTTTAAACCAGTAGCTTACCACCTGCCGTCATACGATGGCGGGACGATGAGGCTCTCGTTCTGGCCAGACGTCATACAACGTCTTTGCCTTCCCGAGTCACTGGGGACCCGATGTGTGTGCCCGTCGACACCCGCGACTGCCCAGTAACTAAGCATTACCGTGGATCTGTGTGTGTAAACACACAGATCCACTTCCTGTCGGGGAGAGGAGACCGATGGTGTGTCCCTTGTACATATGTAGACATTTTATATCCATTGTAATACTTTGTGAAGGTTTGTGACAAAAGACCCTGAAACATCAGCACGACAGCTAGTAGACTTTAATTTTCAAAACGAGGTCAATCAGGGTAAAAGGTCAGGGTAAACTGCCTGGCAGGGTTGCATGCCTGATCTCCCTGCTGCACTCCGATTTCCTCCACTGGCCCCTACATCACTACAAGACTCACCAGTGGGGTAGAGGCAGGCAGAGAAAAAAAAATAGGTGTCCAACACTCCTATTTGTATGCCAGATGCTAAAGACCTTCAGCCACTGTAGGTCTTGAAAATAAAATTATGACTGGAACCGTAGACAGAAATAAAGGCTACAATTTTAAAAAGCAGGAAGTTGCATGATGTCAGATCACAGATCCAAACGTACTAAAACCAGACAAAGCACACCGCAGCCCTCGTCTAGGTCCACTAGTTTCAAAATGTTCACACAATAAGAGCTTGATCACAGAGAATATGAACAGTTTTCTTTGTAGGGGTGTTTTAAATAAAAATGTAATTGACAGAAAATGCTGTAACAATGTGGTGGGCCATTAAAAAGACCTAATTTACCACCGTCCATCACAGAACAAAGAGGAAACAATGAGAAATGTGCATGGTAAAAAGGAGGAACCAGCCGCCCAGGCTAAATCAGCTCATTGACAGATAATATAACTAAATAGTGGAGAACAAAATTCACTTTTCGTTACACACAAACTTCTTTGCATCCAATTCAAGAAAGGGAAATTAATAAAAAAAAAAACAACATAATAGCAGATAGAGAACAGAACAGAATGTTCTGGATATCAAATGGAAGTTTTCAAGGTAACATCATTTAGTCCTAGATATAAGTGAGCTGCTTGTCCAGTACCTTTGAGGGGAGTTTTGCTCACACTTGAAAACATGAAATTCAATACACATGAAAATATAATAAGATGAGTCACAAATAGAGACAGAAGCAAAAAGCAGTAAATGGCAATTTTAAAACTGCAGATGTTCATAAACCTCTCAAAGATGGCTAAATAAGGGCTAATGGTAGCTGTGCATGCGTTTTAAAATTGCTCTGTGGCCTCTCTGCTGTCATCAGAAGGGATTGTGATGGTCACCCAATCACGTTTCCCCAAAAAAATATTTGGGTTAGATTAGCAGCGGTGAGACAGGCATAGTGTCATGTAGCTGGTCTCTGTACAAGTCTTCTTGTGTTCATGGATCTCATTAAGCACTTCTGTTTGGAGAGCGAGGCTGGAAATTTGATAACCTCAAACTTTTTCTCCAGCACAAAGGGAGGCATCAGGAGCAAGATTTTGGCTGAAAACAAAAAGAACCAAAAACACAAGGGACACCTCATACTAACTGCCAGTTATGTTCCTTGTGCCGATTTTTCTGTTTCTAATTTTACCCAAGCTTAGGCATGTAATGGAAATATGAGGCCTACAATATATTTTTACTTCCAAGGACATCATATTTGATAAGACATTATTTATAAACTTTTGTATTCTAGTTGGAAATTAACTGAAGTTCTTTGACTTGGCAATTTACCATCTGTCTCGTCACCATAAAACCCACCTTGAAGGGTTCCTGAAAAAAGGTTTACGTTAGGGAGTGGGAGGACGGGGGCCAACTGTCTGATGCAAGGAAGTAGGCCCTGAATTCTTTGCAATTTTGAACAGTATTGCAATAGATCTTCCTGCAGGAATCTACTTCAAAAAGATGTACAGGTAAAACTCGAAAAATTTGAATATTGTGCAAAAGTTATTTCACTAATGAATCTTAAAAAGGTGAAACTAATATACGAGATAGACTGATTACATGCAAAGCAAGATAGTTCATGCCGCGATTTGTCATAATTGTGATGATTAAGGCTTACAGCTCATGAAAACCCCAAATCCACAATGTCAGAAAATTGGAATATTGTGAAAAGGTGCAATATTCTAGGCTCAGTGTCCCACTCTAATCAGCCAATTAAGCCATAACACCTGCAAAGGGTTCCTGAGCCTTTAAATGGTCTCTCAGTCCGATTCAGTAGGAATCACAATCATGAGAAAGACTGCTAACCTGACAATTGTGCAGAAAACCATCACCGACACCCTCCATAAAGAGGGAAAGCCCTTAAAAAGGTAATTGCAAAAGAAGTTGGATGTTCCCAAAGTGCTGTATCAAAGCACATTAAAAGAAAGTTATGTGGAAGGAAAAAGTGTGGAAGAAAAAGGTGCACAAGCAGCAGGGATGACCACAGCCTTGAGAGGATTGTCAGGAAAAAGCCATTCAAAAGTGTTGGGGACTTTCACAATGTCAAAAAAATGAACTTTGGTGTGTAGATGAGGGCAGTTTAACCATTAAAAAAATAAACCTTTTTTCTGAAACGTGTTTCTTACAAAGTTAAAATATATTTTTTGCTTGAAAATTACTTGGAACCCCCCCAAACACACACACACACACTATCTATATATAAGCAGAGACCCTAGGGAAGAAAATTGCGATTGTTGCAAATTTTTATGTCCCACTGTATTTGCGCAGCGGTCTTTCAAGCAAATTTTTTGGGGAAAAAACTAAACCTTAATGAAAAAAACTAAACAGTAAAGTTTGCCCAAATTTTTTGAATGTTATGAAAGATGTTAAGCCGCGAGAATCATGATCTTTATTCCAAGCAAAAAAAAAATTGCGATTCTTATTTTAGCCAAAATCGTGCAGCTCTCTCATACACTATACAATTTTCTTGTACAAGTTGTTTTAGATTTACCAAAACCATATAATTTGTGGTCAGACCTCAACAACACTTTCAATTTGTATGCAGCCAGGCCCTTGCACTACATAGTTGAAGGTAATTCTTAGGCTTCATGTACACAGGTCGTTTAGTCGCGTTAGCGTCTAGAAGTATTGGTTAAAATGAAAAACGTCTGTTACTGCGTATAGCAGCTTTTACAAGCTGTTACAGGCATTTGGTGTTTCAAATGCCACTGAACATCAGTCTAAACCCATTTTTCTTGCATTCCAAAAAATTCTGCTAAAAATTCAACTGCCTAGAAACGACTATAAAATGACACTGTGCACATGTATTGATCAGATAACCTAGGAGAGTTCAGTGGCAGTTGAAAAAAAAAAAATGGTCAACTGCTCCTAAACATTTGTTTACCAGCAGCATACGAGAGTCCTAATGCTACTTTCATACTAGAGCAGTTTTCAGGCATTTTAGCGCTAAAAATGGTGCATGTAAAGCACCCGAGAACTGCGTCTCGTGCCCCCCCAGTGTAAAAGCCCGAGTGCTTTCACACTGGGGCGGTGCGCTTGTGGGACAGGAAAAAAAGTCATGCAAGCAGTATCTTTGGGGCTGTGTAGGAGCGCTGTATACAGTATCAGTACAGTAGAAGCGCCACAACAAGGCCGCTATTTACCCCCACCTTTGGCCACTAGCGGGGATTAAAACTCTCCTCTAGCAGCCTAACAATCGCTGCTCAAAACAGTTGTAAAGCGCTGCTAAAGTTAGCATTGCTTTACCGCTAATGGACCCACCTTCCCAGTGTGAAGGCAGCCAAAGGAAATTGAAGAACATTGTATAATGCATGACAGCCTAAGAGTTTAAGATATGTGAGCGGGAGTGTCCCTACCTGGAAGGGTAGGAGAAAATGGCTCAAGGGCTGGATTCTTTGCAAGCGTATGCAACATCAGAACACAGACCTGTGGCTCTCTTTTTGGTCTCTGTGGCTGCACAATGGGAACATAAGTTCGGCTAAAGGGTCAACCTGATGTAATGCATCACCATAATTCTTTGTTCCTTTTACTGTATCTTTCTTTCCTGTAGTTGTCTTTTTGTATTGGCAATATGATGTATTTACATTGTAACTTTTTTTTTACTACCTACTTTGAATTTTATTATATTTGATTTAATGGTCAGCTTCTTTTCTGTATAAATTAATTAGAACTTTATTTTTTAGCACAGTTATTTGTTATTAACTTTATTGGTAATAGCCAAATCAGAATTGCCTAGAGTCTTTTAAAAACGAAAAGGTTGTAAGGACGCATTATATTTAGTATCAAGCGTATAAGTGAGGTAGTAAAAAAGCCAAAACAGCATCTAAGCAAGTTATTTTGCACAATAAAATCATATGTGGGTAGAGAGAAACAGTTTCTTGGTGATTCATCATATCCAAGGGCGATCAATTGTCGATAATCCATCGAGTCTAAAAGTTTTTTACGTGCGAGTTGGAATAGTCTTGCATACGGGAGGATCCAAACCATTCATTTTTTGGCCTGCAGTCAGAAAAAGTTTAGACCTGGTACAAATTAGTGCCGCGCTTGGTAAATATACTGTTCACAATTGCGCTGTGTACATAAATCACCTATGCGTATTCCAATCACCAAATGCCTTTTAAATCGTGCGCAGGTGACAGGACTATTCAAGCATAGTCCCAGATGCAGTGCTCAGACTTACAATCACAGTGCAATACAAGTGAAAACAAAAAATATAAAAAAAATAAAAATATGGATGTGTATATTTTCAATTCTTCAAAATAGTGCAGTGTTGGCATGCACACAATTTCATTGTGTATAGTCCATAGTCGTGCTATACTAATTACAATGAAAGCTTGTGCATGAAAACACTGCACTACTTGAAGGATTGAAAAGGCCTAGTTAGACTTACCGGTCACGGTATTTCTAAGAGCCTTTCAGGACAACCTTGGAGCGAGCGCAGCCCTGCCTCTTCTGTAGGAAACACCCACAGGCTTTAAATCCCTCCTCTTCCACCATGGCTTCAGTTATTGTGTGGCCTCCGGCACTGGAAAACAAAGCACAGAGAACCACAACACCATGATGGATACATAATTACTTTAATATACATTTAGGGAGGGAAATAGCGGTTGTCCTGAAAGGCTCTTAGAAATACCGTCACCGGTAAGTCCAACTAGGCCTTTCTCAAATCGCCTTTCAGGACAACCTTGGAGAGGATAAACAAGTAACTTACCCTAGGGTGGGACTACTGCCTGCAGTACCTTCCTGCCGAAGGCTTGATCTGCGGCCGACAGCAAGTCCAACCTGTAGTGCCGAATAAAAGTTGAAAAACTGGACCAAGTAGCAGCCTTACAGATCTGATCAGGCGTAGCACCGGCCCTCTCGGCCCAGGAAACTGCGGTTGACCTTGTTGAGTGAGCAGCGATACCTGAAGGAGGAACTTCTCCCTTTGCTTGATAGGCTTCAGAAATTGCTTGTCTAAGCCATCTACCGAGCGTACTCTTAGAAGCTTTTTCCCCTTTGCGGGTACCGGAGAATACCACAAAAAGAGCGTTTGATTTTCTGAACTCCTTGGTGACGGAAAGGAACTGTAACAAACATCTCCTCACATCCAGTGTATGGAAAGCTTCTTCTCCTGCATTAGCTGGAACTGAGGAAAATGTCGGTAAAATTATTTCTTGCGACCGATGGAAAGTTGAGGCCACTTTCGGTAGGAAGGCTGGATCCGTTTGAAGGATCACCCGGTCTGGAAAAACTCTAAGGAAGGGTTCCGTAATTGCTAGAGCTTGGAGCTCACTGACTCTCCTTGCTGATGTAATGGCAACTAAAAAAATTGTTTTGAGAACTAAATTTTTTAACGATGTACTCTGTAATGGTTCAAACGGAGCTCCCGTGAGACCTTGCAAAACAATAGATAAGTCCCAACAAGGGAAAACTTTGAGGGCTATAGGCCTATTTCGAGCAAGAGCCCTAAAAAATCTAGAAATTAAAGTTTCTCTGGATAGAGATCTTTCAAGATAAACTGAGAGAGCCGCTACCTGTGTTTTCAGGGTGCTGGCTGCTAGACCTTTCTCCATTCCTTCATGGAGAAATTCCAGAACTGAAATGGTACTCTTGATTTCGAAAATTCTTGGAAGAACACCAAGAGTTAAATTTCTTCCATACTTTGAGGTAGATGGATCTAGTTACCTCTTTTCTACTTGATAGTAGAGTCTTAACCACTTTATCAGAAAGTCCTTTAGATTTTAGAAGGTCTTCTTCAGAAACCAAGCACTTAGATGTAACCTGCTTGCTTCCGGATGGCACACAGAGCCCTGTGTCAATAGATCCTTCCTGTATGGTAATCTCCAGGGAGGTTTTGTGGCCAGGTTCAAAAGTGTTGCAAACCAAGGCCTTTTTGGCCAAAAAGGAGTGATCAGGAGCAAGTTGGTGTTTTCCTCCCTGAACTTCCTTAGAACCAGAGGAATTAGTGGAAAAGGGGGAAAGGCGTAACACAGCCGGTAATTCCATGGGTGTGCTAGGGCGTCTATACCCACTGCCTGATCCATTCTGTGAAGAGAAAAGAATTCCTGAACCTTTGTATTTTGCTGACTTGCAAACAGGTTCACTTGAGGATGTCCCCACTCCTCCGATATCATATCAAACACCTCCTGGTTCAGACTCCATTCTGCTTCCACTACTCTTCTTCTGCTTAGCAGATCTGCTAAGAGATTTTGTGATCCCTTCAGATGGACTGCCGATAGGGAGGCCACATTTATTTCTGCCCATGACAGAAGTTGATTGGCTAAATCCATGAGACCTTTGCTCCTGGTTCCCCCTTGTTTGAGCACATAGATTACTGCTGTCGTATTGTCTGACAGAATCTGTACATGATGTCCCTTGACCTCTTGTTGAAAAGCGAGGAGACCCAAATGAATGGCTTTCATTTCTCGCCAGTTTGATGATTTTTTTGCCTCTATCTTTGACCACGTGCCTTGTGCGGTTTGACCCTCCAGATGGGCTCCCCAACCCCAAGAGCTTGCGTCGGTTGTTAGATGCTTGTCCAGGGGAAAGACCCATGGGAGACCTCTCGTTAGATTGGGAGAGTCCCTCCACCACCATAGTGCTCGTTTCACTTTCGCAGATAGTTTGAAACGTTTTTCGAGCGGCACCTGGTGTGACCAGACCTGTAAAATGTTTTTCTGGAGAGGTCTGGAGTGTAGTCTTGCCCACTGGACTGCTGGAATTGTAGCCGTGAGAAGGCCCAAAACTGACATAGCTGTTCTTACTGAGACTGAAAGGTTCGTCTAGATCTGACCCACTGCTGAAACGATCTTCTCTATCTTTTCCTGAGGCAGGAACACTTTTTGCACCACCGAGTTTAGGGTATAACCCAGAAACCTCATCTCCTGAGAAGGATCTAGATGCGATTTTTCTAGATTCAAAATCCAGCCTAGACTTTTGAGATGAGTCTGACATTTGAAGGTTCGTCACAACCTGATCCCTGGAATCTGCAAAAAATAATAGGTCGTCCAGGTATGGCACGACCGAGATCCATCTCAGTTTCAGGGGTTCCAGGGCTTCCGCCATAATTTTCGTGAAAATTCTGGGGGAAGATGATAGGCCGAATGGTAGGGCTCTGAATTGGAGATGCCAGACTGATGTTCCCAGATTGATGGCCAGGCGAAGACATTTTTGGGAAGCTGGTGCTATCGGCACATGTAGATAGGCATCCCTTAGGTCCAGGGATGCCATGAAGCAGCCTGGAGACAACAGTTTTGTGATGGAATAAATTGTGTCCATGCGGAAGTGTTTGTACCGTATTGATCTGTTTAGGATCTTTAGATTCAGAATCAACCGGTATTTGCCTGAAGGTTTTTTCACTAGAAATATATGGGAGTAAAACCCCCGACCCTCCTGTTGTTTCGGGACCTGGACAATGACTTCTTGTTGAATCAGATCCTGTAAAAGGTTCATCATGGCAGAAGCTTTTTCCTGATCTTTTGGGAGGGCTGTAAGGTAAAACCTGCTTGGCGGACATTCCGAGAATTCCAGTCTGTAACCTTGTGAAATGATGTTCGTTACGAAAGGACTTGTGGATATTTGACTCCACTGAGGGAGAAAGGATGACAATCTTCCCCCTACTGGAGTAGTTTTGTCATTTGTCTTTAGGGGTTTGATCTGGGGGAGATCTAAAGAGAACTCCGCCTCTTCCCCTACCCTTTTGAGGAACCCAGCGTTTCTTGTTGTCTTCTCTATTTTTGTAGGGTTGTTGAACAGCACGAAAATTCTTTTTAAACGTTTGCTTCTTCTTGGCGGGGAAAGCCTTTTTATCAGCCGTTCTATCCAAGACTGTTTCCAGGTCTGGACCAAAAAGAAAATCCCCTGAAAAAGGAATGCCACAAAGTTTAATCTTTGAGGCTGTATCCCCTGACCACGTCTTTAGCCAGACTGCACGCCTAGCTGAATTGACGAGTGCTGAGGATCTGGCTGCCATTTAAATTGATTCAGCTGATGCATCAGCCATGTACTTAATTGCATTAAGAATTAGAGGGAAAGACTCTAAAAGGTCTTTCCTATGGGTACCCGCTTCAATGTGGCCCTTTAGCTTCTCTACCCAGCATTCCAGGTTTCTTGCTACCACCGTGGAAGCCATGGCTGGTTTGAGGCTGGCAGATGCAGAATCCCAAGCTTTTTTCAGGAGAGCATCTGCTCTTTTGTCCATCGCATCTTTCAAGACCCCCATGTCTTCAAAGGCCAGATCTGTCCTTCTAGAAACCTGTGAAAAGGCAGCATCCACTCTGGGTTTCTTATTCCAGACTTCAGATTCTTTATTTTCAAAGGGGAACCTTCTCTTAAGAGATTTGGGTAGGAAGGGACCTTTTTCCGGATCTTTCCATTCTTTCTTAATTGTGTCTGATAACACTTTATGAACTGGAAAAACTCTGTTTGGAATCATCCATACCCTGGTACATTTTATCATGGACTGATAATTGTACTCTTTCCTCCTGAATATCCAGGGTAGTGTAGATTGCAGTTCATCCACGTCCTCCAGGGATAATTTATATTTAGAGGTTCTGCCTGCATCCTCTTCTTCCTCTTCCTCAGAGTCTTTAAGAGAGGGAAGAGTACTTGTCCCTTCATCCCCAGAGTCCACCACTACTGGCCTGGAGGTGGAAGCTCGTGGGCTTGCTGGGGCTCAGTATGGACCGAACTTTGTACTAGCATAGATTTAACTGAACTGAGTGAGTCCGAAAGTTCCCTGACTGACGAAAATAATTCTTTAATTTGTTGAGAAGATTCCTCTTCAACCAGTTCCTTAATACATGATCTACACATGGCTTTCTGCCAAGAGTCTCGGAGGATTTTTACAGGAAGGACATTTCCTTTGGCTTGGTGGAATTGCTGGTTTAGTTTTATTAGCAGTTTTCTCCTGAAACGAGAAATTAAACTGATTTTAATCAAAGCTCTATTAGCTAAGCGAGAGAAACCACCACCGTGCTGATACCACCACCAGAGTGAAATGTCCCCTTTAAGAGAGAAAACATAGCAACCAACAATATTACTGCTAGATGGCCCAGCACAAGCTTCCATCAGAGCAGAGCAGGCTCCCATAGGGAGGAAACAACATTACACAAAATAAGCCCATAAGGATCAGAATAAAGGCACCATTGTACCCCTCTTACCTGGGCCTGACCGGTGCTAACGGCGCCTGCATCCGCCATCGCTGTAACTCTTTCCTCCATCGCAGAGAGACAGCTGTAGAGAAATTGCTGGGGTTTTTAAATTTCCCGGGCTCCGGGTCATCAACAGGAGCCGGAAACGGAAGCGCCGGTCAGAGAACCCGCCCTCTAGTCCCTGCGTTCCAGGCGCAAGGAGCCACAGGCGCCACGCCTCCACAGGAAACTCCGCGTCGCCGGCGTGACGTCATCTGCCAGACCGGGACCCGGGACCGACATGCGGGACGTGTTTGACAAGAAACGGCACCCGCCCGACCACCAGAGCCAAAACCCGCGGACCCCGGGCACCAGACGCCGCATCTCCTATGGATCCCAAAGCTCCCGTGAGCAGGCGAGACCAGAGGGCTCCGGAGCATCCCCCCTTAAAGGTACAGTGGGGGAGCTGGGATGGTAAAACACATAAAGCAAATACTGAGGGAAAGCCTGTCTCCAGCCTGATGCTTCCACCATGGCGGAGGAAACACAATAACTGAAGCCATGGTGGAAGACGAGGGATTTAAAGCCTGTGGGTGTTTCCTACAGAAGAGGCGGAGCTGCGCTCTCTCCAAGGTTGTCCTGAAAGGCGATTTGAGAAATATACACATCCCTATTTTTATTATGTTCTTTGTTTCACCTGGATTGCACTGTGATTGGAAGTCTGAGGACTGCACACGTATGTTAAATTGTACTGTCAACGGCACGATAGATCAATTTGGATTATAAGGAATTTGTTGATTGGCATACACATAGGCGATTTACACAGCACAACTGTCAACAGTATACTGTATTTTATATTACCAAGCACGGCACTAATTTGTATTTGGTTTATTGACACATTTGCATAGGAATGTGAAGGGTACCAAGCAGCTCTCATTTTAATTATTTAGCATTACACAGCAGCTTGGAAGGTAAGTCACCTTTTATGTTTAGACCAGATTTATGAGTCCCGAACGTAAAGTCTGGTCAGATGAATCACTTACGGTTAAAGTGATTGTAAAAGGTAAAACTTTTTTTTTTTTTTTTATTAAAAAAATAAATAAAAGGGAGGTCTGTGCTCACCTGCTCTGTGCAATGATATTGCACAAAACCAGCCCCTTACATCCCCTTCTAGGATGTGTCCCGTCCCCCCTCTCGGCGCTGGCAGCTCCTCTTATGCTCGAGCTGAGCTGCGTGTGTCCATAGACAGAGTGGTATGTATAGTCTGTTCATCTCTCTGCCATCAATCACATCCTCATGTAGTTCTCATCTTCAGTCCTGGATTGTAAAGCAGTAGAAACAAGACCACTCCCCTAGGTAGAGGACCAAAAATGTTGCCTCCTTGTCTCCCAAATACTCTAAAGCTGACCATAGACTCTGCAATTTTTTTCCTGCAACCACGGGTTGCAGGAAAAAGAGAAATGCTTTAGTGCCCTATTAACACAATCATTGTTGATGAAGGAATCCCCCCTGTGAAGCTATTGTGTTCTCTCAGCGAGGGGAGCTGTCCCTGAAGAGAGAACACACAGTGATCATTCTTAACAGCTATAAGTCTCTGCCAATAATCACATGAAAAATCCAACAGGCTGATTGTTACAAAGCTCATCAATACGCGATTAGAATCTCGGACAGTCCCTGCTGAGCTGGCAGAGATTTGAACATCCAGTTTAAAGAAATAGTGTTGCAGGTAAAGCTTGTGCATGCACACCATCCACAGCTCCCTCCCGCTGTTATCTTACACAGTGAGAGCCCAGCAGCGCGTACCATGGGCTCGATGTCCACTGGCACCCGCCGATTGCTTAGTACACAGGCAGAATGGCAATTTGTCTATTTAAACTAGGTTCTGTTATTAGTGAAGGCATGGCCACGTGTTGCTGCAAAACAGGGATAAGGATCTATGCTAAGAACTGGCTAAGAACACATTTAACCCTTTCATCGCCCCTGATGTTAACCCCTTCCCAGCCAATGACATTAGTACAGTGATAGCACATATTTTATCAATTTAATAGTCACTGGATCCCAAAAAGTGTCAAAAGTGTCAGTGTTCAAATTGTCTGCCGCAATGTTGCGGTCCCACTTTAAGTCCCTGAACGCTGCCATTAAAAAAAATTAAAATAACCCATAGTCTGTAGACGCTACAACTTTTTTGCAAACCAATCAATATACACTTATTGGGATTTAATTTTTTACCAAAAACACATAGCAGAATACATCAGGGTTTGACAAATTTGCTTGGAATCTAGGAGCCAGCTAAAAAATTTAGGAGCCAGAAAACGGGCCCGTCCCGAAGAGCTCGCGCGCAGAAGCGAACTAATAGGTGAGTAGCGCCCGCATATGTAAACAGTATTCAAACCACACGTGAGGTATCGCCCCAATCGTTAGAGTGAGAGCAATAATTCTAGCTCTAGACCTCCTCTGTAACTCAAAACATTCAACCTGTAGAATTTTTTAAACGTCTCCTATGGAGATTTTAAAGGGTAAACGTTTGTTGGCATTCCACGAGCGGACACAATTTTGAAGTGTGACATGTTGGGTATCAATTTACTCGGCGTAACATTATCTTTCACAATATAAAAAAAAGTGCACTTGCAAGACCGCTGCGCAAATACGGTGTGACAGAAAGTATTGCAACGATCGCCATTTTATTCTCTAGGGTGTTAGAATAAAAAAATATATATAATGTTTGGGGGTTCCAATTAGAGGGAAGGAGATGGCAGTGAAAAATTACACATTAGAACTGGTGTTTTACTTGTAATGCCAACGGCCACCACCAGATGGCGCCCGGTCACAGAAGGAAGCTTGGGACTTCACAAGGCCGCAAAGCCGCGGCCTCAATTACCAGCCATCGCAGGCCCGCCACGATCGCGTGACGGGGGAGGTGGGGGTGCACGGAGACACAGGATCCTGTGCCTCCATGCTCCCCCGCCGCGTGTTTGCGGCAGGCCCGCGACAGCCGGTAATTGAGGCTGCGGGCGCCATGTCACAATTTCTTGTCGCAATTGCGACCTGGCGCCCGGATTTGGTCAAGCCCTGTAATACATATTGGCCTAAATTGATGAAGAAATTTAAATGTTTTTATTTTTTATTTAATTGGATGTTTTATAAAAAGTAAACATTGCTGTTTTTTTGTTTAGAAATTCATAAATCTCATTTAGGTACAGTATTGCATGACTGCACAATTGCCAGTTAAAGTAACGAAGTGGCCTGGTCACGAAGGGGGGGAAATGGTTAAATTCTTGTTTTTTTTTCTTTTAAAAAAACATGGCATACTTACCTCCTCTGTGCAGTTAATTTTGCACAGAGCAGCCCAGATCCTCCTCTTCTTGGGTCCCCTGCGGGCGCTCTTGGCCCCTCCCTCCTGCCGAGTTCCCCTACAGCAAGCAGCTTGCTATGAGGGCACCCGAACGGAGTCACTGCTCTGTGTGTCCATTCAGACAGCTGCGGCTCGGCACCACCCCATCTCTTTTCTCATTGGCTTACCGACTTTGAATGGCACCCCACTGCTGTCTGAGCCAAAGAGGGAGAGTCCCAGTAAGCCAAGACTCCTGTGCAACATTGCTGGACTGAGATGGGCTCAGGTAAGTATTAGGGGGCTTCGGCACACAGGTTTTTTTATCTTAATGCAAAGAATGCATAAAGATAAAAAATAAATGACTTTAGAACCACTTTACCATTTCTAGAGGAAGTATAGCTTTCACTTCCCAGGTCAGCACTACGCCATGCACACCAACATTCGCTCTTTTATAAATAAAGAATAAGCAGACAGAACAGAACTCTTAAAGATCACCTTAAAGTGGTGTTCCACCTGCTACAAACACTGGAGCTGTTGACTTTTAATAAGGACACTTGCCTGTCCAAACTGGCAGTGGCGCCCTGCGGCTTTTCACTGCCTGTTTCCTACTGTGCACTCAGCACTTTGTGAATGGCCAGCTGTCTTCTGGGACACACACACACACAGGTCACAGAGGCGGGGGGGGGGGGGGGGGGGCTCGCCGCACACAAAAATCATCCTGCGCCACGGACCAGATGGATCGGAAGTACACTATGTGTATGATAGAAGAATTTTTTTATTATTATTATCCAAAAACGAGGGGTGGAGGGGTGGACTTTCATTTAAGACCACCTCTCAAAAGTGGGTGGAACTCCGCTTTTACGGTTTTCAGAATAAGTCATAGAAATTCTGCATTCTATTACAAAAATACATTCTGGTAAGAGGCAAGCCGAATGTCATTTAGTAAGTTCTTTCCATTGTGATAAAGATAAAAGATGCAGTCTGGAACAGTGAGCTCCTAGCTAATATATCGACACTAATGTACACTACACCATTTACTTGCTCCTACTCTTAAAATCTCAACAGCTGGACACAATTTCCACAACATCAGCAAGTGCACAAGAAGCTGGCACTTCATGTAAGCACTTATAACCAACACAATAGCTCATAGCTTAAGAGCTTTACTAACTTTCCATTTTCTACTATTCAAGCTAAAAGCTACCAGGGTTACTGGAATAAAAATGTATATCAACGAAAGTCCTTCTATAAGGCTTGCTTTGGTAAAAATACCAGTCTGCCCATCCATGAAGCATTTAATGGAAAAAAAAATGTATTTTTTTCTACATCAAATTTATACAACTTTTGGGAACAGAAGACTTTTAATGACTATAAAAGGGGAACACTATAGTTTATCAAAGTCAAAAACAACCAAAAAATTAAAATCTGAGCAAAATAAGGCAATACATTTGTTTATGAAACAAAATACTCTCAGTATGTTGAATTGACACAAGATTTTGGAGCACTTGGAAATAGATCCATCTGGATGTATTATTTTATTTGTCTAATCATGTAGAGTTTCTCTGGTGGCATACAATTTAAAGTCCCTTTTAAGAATTCTTTGATTATACCCAGAGCTTTTTTTTCTCAGAAAATTGGTGCAGGAACTCAACCACGACCTGTTCAAAATTCACAAACAATAGAAAAGGTCTTAAAGAGGCATTAAATACCAGAATTGCATTACAGAGTGCAGAGTTCAGGGGGTTACAAAGCTGTCACTTGTAAACACAGAAACCAGACTTCTGTGTTTACAAGTGATTGTGGTGAGCAGGCACCAAAGGCTCTGAGCCAGAGGTGGTGGAACGGAGTTCCACCAAGTTCCCCCTGAAAAAAAGCCCCGATTATACCTATGGGCGTCTGTATGGGCTCAGTGTCATCCGGCCAGCAGATCCTCCTGATTTCTCCCTGATGCATTGCTGGGATGATGAGGCTGCGCTGGTGGGCCACAAATTAGGCAGAACTGATAAGCTGCACTGATGGGGCTGCACTGATAAGGATGCACTAATGGGAATGTAATAATGGGCACTGATATGCTTTAGGTTAATATTGTTAAAAGTTGTTAATATTTATTTTTGGAACTTAATTCTGCATAAAACGTTTACCAGTGCAATTTCATGAGACAATTTACGAGGGCGTGTTTAGGGGCAGGGTAGGGGTTAAAAACAGATTAGAAATTGCTAAATCAGACTATGGCAGCTTAATCCTATGAAGCTTTGCATCAAGTTTCTCAAACCTTTGCATGCCTGTGCTTTTATATGATGACTAAGCCCCTCCCTCTTATGACATTGTCAAAAAAAGGGGCGGTGCACAGGTGACCTTAAAATGATGTGCGCCCCACCCTGAAAAAAGTTCTGTGGACACCCATGCCTATAGGAAGCTGCCTCTGAAAACGGACTACAAATGGATAATAGAACATTAACCCACATTCTTAATGTGTATTGCAGAATATCCAGGAGACCAACATCCTCAGCATTAGAGCTAAAGGGTCTATTTCCCCAGAATCCTTATGTCAATCATCCAAGAGCAAAGAGCCAGACTGAACAATACAACAGCTTAAGGCCTCATGCACACTGGACGTTTTTACAGCAGCTGTTTTTGGTAGCAGACGTTTTTTTTCTACAGTCAAACTCCATCATGTTATCCTATATGTCCATGCACACATAGGCTGTTATCAGCAGTTATGGGCAGTGGTGTTTTTTAACAATAACAAAAAAAAAAAAAAACTAGTGGGTCCTGAGAGACGTTTTTCAGCTGTAAAAACGCTCCAACGCTGATAAACGTCAATAAACGCTGATAAATGCTCAAAAACGTTACTCACCAGCGTTTAACGTTTTTGATTTAATTGAAAAAAAAAAAATGTCTTCAACCAAAAAATGCTAAAAGACGCCAACGCGGAAAAACGCTAATAAACGCTATTGAAAAAATGTTGAAAAAAAAGTTGTAAAAAGTTGAGACTCACTGCAAAGCTACTGGCGTTTTTATAACGTTATTTTAACGTCCAGTGTGCATGAGGCCTAAATGGTGACACGATCTTTTATTTGGGGGGCGGACAGGCTAAGGGGCTTTCATTTTTACATGAGATGCCAACATTGAACAAACCTTAAACTGAATTTTTGCTGGAAAAAGTTTTACCATACAAAAAAAGAAAAAATAAAAGGTCAAGAAATAAAATAGAGAACAAGCAGTAGCAATTCCGTATCGCTTCTATTAATATGAAGTAGGAAAATCCATACAGATAAAAAAAAAAAACACATACAAAATTCGTGTACAGAAACAATGAACCACTACTGCTTAAAAGGTCAATGGTTTTTCTTCTGACAAACACAAAGCAGCTCAATAACTCCTATAGATGAAAACAAAATAAGAGGATAACAGATACTGCATAGCAAATCCTTTTAATTACAGCATACTTTGGAAAGCTAATGGCTTAACCCCACCATGATGATGTCAGCAAGAACTAGCCAAGGCTTGGGAAAGAAGCTCACATTTGACTTTGATTTAAAGCGGATGTGCCACGGGAACAAAATATTAAAAGCCAGCAGCTACAAATACTGCAGCTGCTGACTTTTAATATTAGGACACTTACCTGTCCTGGAGTCCAGCGCCGATCGCAGCAGGGCACGAGCGATCGCTCGTCACCCTGCTGCTCCCCCCTCCATCCACGGTGAGGGAACCAGGAAGTGAAGCGCTGCGGCTTCACTGCCCGGTTCCCTACGGCGCATGCGCGAGTCGCGCTGCGCCCGCCGATTGGCTCACAATCGGTGCTGGGAGCCGAGTGTTCCCAGCACACAACGGGCGAAAGACGGGATGTGACGGAATGCCCGTCTTTTGCCCGTAGCGTGTGGCCGGAAGTGGGTGCAAATACCTGTCTTTAGACAGGTATCTGCACCCCCCTCCCCCCTGAAAGGTGTCAAATGTGACACCGGAGGGGGGGAGGGTTCCGATCAGCGGGACTCCACTGCCCATTCATCCAGGTCTCTGTGCTTTATTTTGTTGAGAAATCACTTTAAAAAACAGCCCTCCAAGCATTTCAAGCTCTGGCCAGCTTGAGTAAGGGCAGATGATTCACATAGCATTTACTTCCTTGAATCCATCTGCCCTTACGTAATCTCACACATGTGCAGTGCAATATACATGACCTGCCAGTACGCTGTTACAAAGTCAGGTCTGCAAGCAGTAGGGTGTACTTGGCTAAGAAAAACTTGTTCAGATGGAAGAGAAAAAGCCCATTAAGGGCCCTTTCACACGGGACGGATCTGTGATGATCCGCTACGTGAACCTCCGCTTGCTCAGCTGGGAATCGCTCCTCTGATCCCCGCTGAGCCGCCAGATGACCACCCTGTCAGATCTCCGCTCTCCCCTATGGGGAGATTGGATGAACACGGACCGTCTGTTCATGTTCACCCGATCCGATCTGCAGAAGAAATGGAAAAATAGGATTTTCCTCCGTCTGCAGAATCGGAGGATTGTGGACACTGATGAGATCGGGTGTCAGCGGATGTTCATCTGCTGACAACCGCTGTCTCATAGGGATCAATGTATGTCCCTTTTTCATCCGTAAATGGATGGATGAAAAAGCGGACATACGGACCCCGCATGTGTGAAAGGGGCCTTAGACTTCTGGGGTGTCATTTTGGCCTAGGCCAGAAACCATGAAGTAACTGAAGTGCAAAAAAAAAAAAAAAAGTTTAAATACCCTGGTTACCACCTTCTGGCCTTCCCATCCGAACCTCTTTTTTTTACCCACCATTTTAAAAACATGGAAGAAAGTTCCTCTTACCTTTTGCCTTTCTACCGCCAACAACCCCACTTAACTCCCATTATAGGGAAACTAGCGTTCCCTTCTGCATGCCATTCCATGGCTTTCTTGAACTAGTGCTCTCCTGAAGCTTCCTATAGTGTTCATTACCTCTATGAAAACGTTCCGTTACCCCTTTTGCAACAATTTCACCATTCTACACCTCAGAGAGGAGCTTGGCTTTAATATTTAATCAGTCACTTATTTTATTAGATCCATCTTTAATCACAATTACCATATTTATCGGCGTATAACACGCACTTTTTTCCCCTCAAAATCAGGGGGAAATCGCGTGTGCGTGTTATACGCTGATCCATGCTGTCTGAGTGAAGAGGAGCGAGCGCCGCTGAATTACATAGAGCCGTGATCTCCTTCCTCTGTATCCGGCACTCCGTCGCGCACAGCTACGCCTCCTGGCCCCGCATTGGACCACTGTACTGTCTATCATATGAACAGGGGCAGGAGGCGTGGCTGTGAGTGACGGAGCGCCGGGTACACAGGAAGGAGATCACGGCTCTATGTAATTCAGTGGCGCTCGCTCCCCCTCTTCCCTCGGAGACAGCAGGGATGATCTGACAATGAAAGGCAAGACTGCAGATGGGCACTTAACAGGCAGGGCATTTTGGTAAATGTATAGGCTGCAGATGGGCACTAATCAGGCTGCAGTGAGGAGCAATGTTGCAGATGGACACAGATCAGGCTGCATTGATGCTCAGATACCATCATTTTGCTCCAAAGTGGTTTATTAAAAAAAAAAAAAAATCCTGAAACTTCTCTTAAATTGGGGTGCGTGTTATACGCCGATAAATACGGTACATAGTCAACTTACTTGAGCAAATGTGTTTCCCATGAAATCCCGCCCCACATTATCTTCCTTATGTATAGCTCACTACTCTAATCAGTAATCTGTGATGGTTTATTATCTACAGGAATGGGAAATGGTACTTAACATTTCACCATCTAATTAGAATTTAGGTTGGCAATGTACCAAAGAAATTGAAACGCTTTCATATCCGGTGGAACTGCCCATTAACCACTTACCCCCCGGACCATATTGCTGCCCAAAGACCAGAGTACTTTTTGCGATTCGGGACTGCGTCGCTTTAACAGACAATTGCGCGGTCGTGCGACGTGGCTCCCAAACAAAATTGGCGTCCTTTTTTTCCCACAAATAGAGCTTTCTTTTGGTGGTATTTGATCACCTCTGCGGTTTTTATTTTTTGCGCTATAAACAAAAATAGAACGACAATTTTGAAAAAAATGAATATTTTTTACTTTTTGCTGTAATAAATATCCCCCAAAAATATATAAAAAAACATTTTTTTTCCTCAGTTTAGGCCGATACGTATTCTTCTACATATTTTTCGTAAAAAAAAATCGCAATAAGCGTTTATTGATTGGTTTGCGCAAAAGTTATAGCGTTTACAAAATAGGGGGTATTTTTATGGCATTTTTATTAATATTTTTTTTACTAGTAATGGCGGCGATCAGCGATTTTTTTTTTGGTATTGCGACATTATGGCGGACACTTCGGACATTTTTGACACATTTTTGGGACCATTGGCATTTTTATAGCGATCAGTGCTATAAAAATGCATTAGATTACTATAAAAATGCCACTGGCAGTGAAGGGGTTAACACTAGGGGGCGGGGAAGGGGTTAAGTATGCCTGGGTGTGTTCTTACTGTGGGGGGGGGGGGGTGGCCTCACTAGGGGAAACACTGATCCTCGGTTCATACAGTGTATGAACCGAAGAAAAGCATTTCCCCTGCTGACAGGAACGAGAGCTGTGTGTTTACACACACAGCTCCCGTTCCCCGCTCTGTACCGAGCGATCGCGTGTGCCCGGCGGCGATCGCGCCCGCCGGGCACACGCACGGGAGTCGGGGGCGAGCGGGGGGCGCGTGCGCGCGCCTCCGGCGGCGCGCGTGCGCCCCTAGTGGCGGCTAAAAGGTAGGACGTCATAATACGTGATCTCGCCTAGGAGAGCCACCTTGTGGACGTATTATGACGGTGCGGCGACGGCAAGTGGTTAATCAAACCGTTCTAGAATAATTCAGCGAGGATACACAGATTTACATCTTCCAACCCTTAAACTGAGGACGGAGATAGTCCTGCTTTCAGCAATCCCTGGTTTTAGCTTTTCAACCAAAAACTCCTTACTCTTCCTTTGCACTGCTAAAAAGCAGAGATTCCAAGACTCTTGGCGATTTCCCACGGTTCCCTCAATTGGCGAGTGGATATCTTAAAGCAGGGATTCACCCTAAAAAAAAATTCTAACATTACATTGAGCTCACTTCCGACATTGACAGTATGCTGATCTTTTTTTTGCTGTACATACCGTTGTATCGTTATTTTCCCCCCCGTCTTCCGGGTAGTGAATCCCGCGAGAGTGGGCGTTCCTATGCACAGGCTAAGTGATTGACGTATGACAAAAGCTTCCCCCCGGCGCATACGGCCGCATCACGAGTTGCCGAAAGAAGCCGGACTGCGAGTCGGCTCTATACAGCGCCTGCGCACTGACGTTCGGCTTCTTTCGGCAACTCGTGATGCGCCTGCATGCGTCAGGGGGAAGCTTTTGTCATACGTCAATCACTTACCCTGTGCATAGGAACACCCACTCTTGCGGGATTCACTACCTGGAAGCCGGGGGGGGGGGGGAATAACGATACAACGGTATGCAAGGCAAAAAAGAAAAGATCAGCATACTGTCAATGTCGGAAGTGAGCTCAATGTAGAATTTTTTTTTAGGGTGAACCCCCGCTTTTAGTATGCCACTTAAAGAGGAGGTCTAGCCAAAAAAAAAAAAAAAAAAAGTAAAAAAGTCAGCAGCTACAAATACTGCAGCTGCTGACTTAATATTTGGGCATTTACTTGTCCAGGGAGCCCGCGATGTCAGCACACCAGCCGATCTTCGGATCGAATCTTGGGTGCTGCCGCCACCATTCTTGGTAAGGGAACCAGGCAGTGAAGCCTTTCGGCTTCAATGCTGGTTCCCTAGTACGCATGCACGAAGCGCGCTGCGCTTTCCAATTGGCCCGGCGGTGGGCAAAGGAGGATGGGGGCAGAACTTCCCGGGGGAGATCGGGCTACTGCCCGTCTCCCGGACGTGGGGAAGGGGGACCTGTCAAAAACAGGTCCACTTTCCTCCCTGAAAGGTGCCAAATGTGACACCGTAGGGGGGGCGCAAATAAGCAGAATTCCAGTTTTGGATGGAACTCCGCTTTAATGAGGATGGAGGAGTTGCTCACTCAACACTATGACGGATACGAGTCATATCAACTAACAGACTTTACATGTCCCATAATGCCACCACCACTGTGATAGTACCGAGGTCAGCTGCTGAAATGGATTAAAAAAATACAAGGTTTCATAACACGCAGGAGTTTTTTTTTTACTCTGAGAAGCCAGCAGCATTTTTTCAGGAACAAAACGCCTGACACTTGTAAAAGTATCTAACACTTTTACGAGCGTTTAGGCACATTTACAGGCATCAAGTGTTTGGGTGTCAATTCACTTTGACCAGAATAAATAATTTATTCTAGCCATTTACAAGTATCAAGAGTTTTTTCTACCCAAACTCAGCTGCTCTTGGACATAGCAAGGACTCCCGTTGGAGCAGCTGGAAAAATGCCCGGTGTGCATGGGGCCTTACGAGAATATTTTCTATAGCTTTCATGTGTAAAGAAACCATACTACTTACTTTATTGAGTTCCTGAAATGGTCCTCAGCTGGGCTTTTCACTGTGCAACTGTTTAATAGCCACAGGTCTGCTTGCTCTGGACTTTCTATGGAGAAACAAAACATTGAACGAGAATTAAACACAATCTCTGGAATTCCTAAAGACTAGTACAGGCAGATTTTTCTTAAGTGTCTCTCGTCCATTCTAAAAATGGTGAAGAATGCGCCAAATTCATATACCTGTCTAGAACTTGTACTTGATCTTGGCTGATGCTCCGCCACTTTAAGGCCTCATGCACACTGGATGTTAAAATAGCCTTATCAAAAAACACCAGTAGCTTTGCAGCGAGTTTAATTTAATTTATTTTTTGAATCCATATTCATTGGATTAAAAAAAAAAAATTAAATGCTGATGAGTTAAGTTTTTGAGCGTTTATCAGCATTAGAGAATTTTTACAGCTGAAAAATGTCTCTCAGAACCCACTAGTTTACCACGTGATCAGCCGTGTCCAATCACGGCTGATCACGATGATAACAGGAAAAGCCGGTAATCGGCTTTTCCTCACTCGCGTCTGTCAGACTCGAGTAGAGGAGAGCCGATTGGCTCCTCCAGTGACGGGGGGGTTGTGCTGATCGATTATCAGCAGAGCCCCCTAAGGGAGGCCCACTGGACCACTAGGGATGCAAAAAAAAAAAAAAAAAAGAAGGTATGCCACCTTAGACCACCAGGGATGACAATGACAAAAAATGGATGCCAGTGCCCCAATGGATGCCAATCAGTGCCCACAATGAGCATCACTGTTTGGCACTGATTGGCATCCATTAGTACAACGCATACGATAGTGCCCATACGTGCCGCCTACCAGTGCCCATCCGTGCCGCCTACCCGTGCCCATCCGTGTCGCCTATTCGTGCCCATCCGTGTAGCCCATCCGTGTCGCCTATGAGTGCCCATCATTGCCACATTAGTGCCACCTCAGTGCCCATCAGTGCCGCCTTATCAGTGCCCGTCAGTGCAGTACCATCAGTGCCCATCAGTGAAGGAGAAAACATACTTCTTTACAATGCTTTATAACAAACAAAAAAAAAAATTTCGGTCATTTTTTTAATTTTTTTGCAGAAAATAAAAATCCCAGAGGTGATTATATACCACTAAAAGAAAGCTATTTGTGGGAACAAAATGATAAAAATTTGGAGTACAGTGTAGCATGACCGCACAATTGTCATTCAAAGTGCAACAGCGCTGAAAGCTAAAAATTGGTCTGGGTGGGAAGGTGTATAAGTGCCCTGTATCAAAGTGGTTAATGACGGTAAGAAAAACACGTCTTTATTGGCTCCACTTTTACATTTGGTGCACTCAATGAGACACAATGTAAAAAGATCTGAATATAGTGAATTTGGTCACTGTCAGAACGAAAGGCGTCAAACGCTTCATAAATTTGGTGCAATACATTAATGCCAGAAAAGCTTTAATGAATCGCCCGCCCCCCCCCCCCTCCCCCCAATTCCCCAGAGAAGAAAATTAGGCAATAGTTATACATCGATCGGCAGCGCTGAGATACTTTATTCATGAATATGATTGTAATTTGAGTGATTGGATTATGGATTACAGGGTGGAGACTGAAATTCAATGCATAACATACACGCATACAATTGTGTCGACTATTAAAAAAGATGGACTCTCCATGCATGGTATATCGATCGAATGAGTTGTCCACCAAAGGTCAATTACTCCATTCAGAAGAAATCATTTGTGAATAAAACCAGTCATTTACTGAATCATTAGTGGCCACCATTAGGCTAGGTCCACACTTGTCCGGCTGAGGTTTGCCGTTGGTTTTTAAAAAGGAGTTCGATGCAGCTTTGTTCACCAGTTCAGGTGCGATTCTGAGGCAATTTTTACTTAAATTTTCATCTGAACTGGACCTAAAATCACAAAGGACTCTTCAAAAACAGACAGCAGCTGCCCCGGACATGTGTGAACTGGTTCCATTGCAAACCGGTCTGGTTCGCACGCTGTGCGAATTGGATGTGGTTCAAAACGCATCACATTCTCATATATGTGAACCGAGCCTTAGAGGGAGCCATAGAATGCAGAGCACCACTATCACACTAAAGTACAAGGGTTTTGTGACGCTCTATTGGGGACAAAAACAAAACCCATAACTAGGATAATAAAGCAGTATCACAGTATCGGGATAAACTGTTTCTTGATAACGCCAATTGCAGGCGATGCAAAAAGTCGCAGGCGATTCGTAAAGGAATTTCTCTTCAAATCAAATGCGATTTGCAGTGCGATTTGAGTCTTAATTTTGTAAAATAAAATCGCACCGCGCCCACACTGAAAAGGTGCATGCAACTTTTTTTTCTGCACTGGAATTGGATGACATGCAAGCCTATTCAGCCAATCACACTGCATTCTGCAACTTGTTTTTGGGGTGCCGTTAACACAACATTGACACCCACAGTAGTTTGCATGAATGGCGTGCGATTGTGGTGCGGTGAGAGAAAACGCAGAGAAATTGCTGTGAACCGAAGGAGTTGTAAAGGCAGAAGGTTTTTTATCTCAATGCATTCTATGCATTAGGATAACAACTGTGTATAGCAGCCTCCCCAACTGCTACTAGACCCACTAGGTCGGCGTGCCAAGGACGCCTAGGAAAATCCGGAGCAATTAGGATCATTGGAATCCCCTCTCTGCGAAGCAGATGAGAAAGGAGCTTTAGAGAAGGGAAGGCATAGGTTAGCCGGTACTGACTCCACAGTGCCACCAACGCATCCGTCGCGTCTGCCCATGGGTCTCTTGACCTGGCCACAAACCTCAATACCTTCCGATTGAGTCAAGACGCCAGGAGATCTACGTCTGGCGTGCCGCATCTTGGGCAAAGGAGCTGAAACACATTCGGGTGCAGAGACCATTCTCCTTGGTCCAGCATCTGGCGACTCAGTAGTCCGCCTGCCAGTTTTCCACGTCCGGAATGTATACGGCGGACAGGGCCAGTACGGTCCTTTCTGCCCACCTTAGGGTGTGAGCAACCTCTGGACGCTGCAGCCGAGCTTCTTGTTCCTCCTTGATGGTTGACATATGCCATAGCAGTGGCGCTGTCCGACTGGACGCCCCTGTAGCCTCTGAGACCATGTGGAGAGGCACAGCCTGATCGCCCGAAGTTCCAGGACATTGATCAGCAAGTGGGGATTCTCCGGGGATGAGCGACCCTGGGTCGACTGAACCCCCCAGACTCGACCCAACCGGTAATGCTGGCGTCCGTCGTTTTGACTATCCAGTGAAAGGGAAGGAACGACTTCTCGGACAGAAGTGCCGGTGAGGTCAGCCACCAAACAAGGGATGTCCTGACCAGGTGGCTCACCCAGATTTGATAATCCAGGGATGATGGGCGCTTGTCCCATCTGAACAGAATTTTCTTCTGTAGCACTTGCGTGTGAGATTGAGCATATGGTACCGCCTCGAAGGAGGCCACCATGAGGCCCAGGACTCGCATGCAAAAGCGAAGTGACGACCATTTCTGGGATGTCAACTGCCGCACCGCAGCCCGAAGGGTCTGCAACTTTTCCACAGGAAAACAAACCTTTGCCTTTGAGGAGTCCAGAAATCAACCCCAGATATACTAGGCGTTGAGTCGGTACCATTACCGACTTCTGAACGTTCAGTACCCAAAGTGTCGGAGGGTTTGACAGGTTATAGACACGTTCACCTCTAATTCTGAGTCTGAAGCAGCCCTCAGAAGCAGGTCGTCCAAGTAGCCCACGATAGCCATGCCACGTTGTCTTAGTAGGGCGAGAATTGGGGCAAGCACCTTGGTGAACACCCTTGGTGCCGATGCCAGGCCAAAGGGGAAAGCCACAAATTGATAGTGGTCTTCCCCGACCGCAAAGCGCAGAAGTCTCTGATGCTTTGTGCATATGGGGACATGTAAATAGGCATCCCTGATGTCCAAGGATGCCAGAAAGTCCCCCAGCTGGAGGGCAGCGACGACAGAGCGAACCGATTCCATCCGATATCTTTGTACCTTCACAAAGCAATTGAGGGCCCTGAGGTCCAAAATTGGGCGAATGCCCTCCTTCTTTGGTACTATGAACAGATTGGAGTAAAACCCCTGAAACCGATCCTGTCCTGGGACAGGAATAACCACCCCGCATTTCAGCAGATCTTGAACTGCCCCAAATAGGGCTTCCCGACGAGTCGGTTGTCCAAAAAGTCTGTTGCCCTGAAAGGGCAAGTCCATCAGGGCCTTCTTGGAAGATTGGTCGGCGGACCAAATCTTTAACCAAAGTAGACTGCGTAACGCCACTGCCTGACCTGAAGCTCTGGCCAGCAGAGAAATAGTGTCCAAGGCTGATTCACAAATGAATTTTAGGCCTTGTACTAGTTAGTCAGCTAGGGCTACCTCGTTCGAGGAAGCCCGACGTGCTTGTAACCCATTGAGCAGCATCTTTGCCCATTCAGTGAGCGTCAGACACCAGGGCCCCAACTATGGTTGGGCGTACCGCCGAACCCACTACCGTGCACAGGTTATTTTTTGAGTATCTCGCACTGCGGTGATAAGGTCACTTACTAGAGCCCTATCTCGTGCTGACCTGGGTCCGAGGTCGTCCTCACTGTCTGGGCGATCTTGGTCAGTATCAGATCCAGGGTCATGAGCGCTAGCTGGACCCGGGCTCTGCATCTGAGTTGTCCCCAGAAGATGGCGGGGGAGGGGGGCGCTTTCTAGCCCCCGTTCTCCCACACGCTGCTTCCACCTTGGTCACAAAGTATAGCGCCGAGTCCCAGTTCGTCTATTTTCAGGACTTGTGACGCGCCTTACCCGCACGTTAATCTACACATCTTCATAGGAACGCCTACTCCCCGCGGGAGTGAGAACTCGGAGCCGGGTGAAACGAACTATAAGACTTGGGTAAGTACAGCGAAAAAAAATTAATACCAGCATACTGTAGATGTCAGCAGTATGCTGGATGTAATGGTATATAGATGATTTTTAGGGTGAACCTCCGCTTTAACTAGGCAGAAAAAAAACTGGACTGCTTGGTGCAGGCTGAAGGGATATAGTCAGTAGGACCGCACCCTGAGCGGGGCTGTTCAGCTTTGAAGTTGTTAACACTTTCTGCCAAGTCACTCCTAAAAGGAAGGCTATTTCCCACGTTGTCAAGATTAAGGCAGTCCATGAACAAAAGAGAAAATAGGATTTCCCTTCGTCTGCAGAAACGGAGCATAGCAGAGAGCGATGAGATCGGATGTCAGCGGATCTTCAGAACGGATATTCTGAGGTATTTGAAACGCCAAATGCCTGTAACAGTTTGTAAACGCGGTAACTCGCGTTTAGCCGCATTTTGAACATGGCAAGCGGACGTTTTTAAACGTCGGTTACTATCTGTCAAATTAGATCGTTCAGGGGAGGTTGTAAAACATGCCATGTACATTAAGCCTTTAGTGGCAAGTATTCTATGCACAGTTTTGCGGTTTTCAGTTTGAACATAGTAAAAGATTTGCCCTGCACTTTATACAAATGCATTTTCTTATAGCATATCTAGAATAAAATGTGTTCATGAACTACAAACTTTAATATACAACCACATAAGCGATCAGAGCCAATAAAATTAAAAGAAAACAGCAATATTCTTGATGTAGGCAGAATAAATTTTACAAAAGAAAAATATAATTCAGATTTGATTTCTGCTTAAACCTCAGCTTGATGGAAATATGCCACTCTTCGGTTTACTGCCAATCAAACAGATTGTAAAAACCAACATGCAAATTGCTATGCAAAGCAGCAACTGTGAGTGAGTCACATGCTGACTCAAAGGTAAAAGTGTACCACTTGTGACTCTCCCTTGTTTTCATGCAGTAAGGGAAGCAAGCTCTGAAAATTAAAATCCTTCTCTGTAGGATCAAATAAATGATCTTTATCTAAATAATCTATATCAGCATTACCAAACGCTGAACAATCTGGACACTTTCCAGGCCAAGTCCAAACACTGAGGCATGTTCTCCTGAAATGACCCACAAAGCTCTTCCATGAGCAGTACAGTGTCACAGAAACACAGTTCATAATTCTAGACCATCACTTTCATAGACTTGAAAACATATTGAAAGGTTTAACGCTGAATTCCAGGTATGGCTTTTTTTCCCCCCTATAGTCAGATGGTCCATCTTGAGGAAATGTTGGCATGCATACGCCATACCCGTGGGACCACCGTGGAAGTAGATAATCACCGTCTTCTGTGTACCATGTCGAGTGGCTGCCCTGCTTCGCAGTGAACACCGAGGGTTGCTAGCTTAGCATGGGCATGTTTCTCTTTAACCACTTCATCCCTGGAAGGATTTACCTCTTTCCTGACCAGAGAACTTTCTACAATTTGGCACTGAATCGCTTTAACTGGTAATTGCGCAGTCATGCACAAGAAATAAAGCTTTCTTTTTTGGTGCCATTTCATCACCTCTGCGGTTTTTAATTTGTGTACTATTAAACAAAAAAAGCACGACAATTTTGGAAAAAATAACTTTTTTTTTTACTTTTTGCTATAATAAATATCCCCAAAAATGTTTAAAAAAAATAAATAAATTGTCACCAGTTTAGGCAAATCTATAATATTCTTCTACATATTTTTATGGCATTTTTTTTATATATTTTTTTCTTTTAGCAATTGAGGTGATCTGCGATTTTTAGCGATATTGCAACATTGCAGCAGGCAGAGCGGACACTTGACACATTTTTGAGACCATTGACATTTATACAGCGATTAGCGCTAGCAACCCCTTGTGTTTACTATGCAGCAAGGCAGCTGCTCAGCAGGGGACCCATCGAATATCAGCGATCACTGTAGTATCAGTGATTACTTCAGTCATTCTCCACTTTCACAGGGATCACACAATATGGCACACAGGGGCGAGGGGGGAGAGGGCACCTGCCCCAGGTATTACAGTGGGGGGCGCACCAGGTGCTCCCTCTCTCTGCCTCCCACCGACAGGAGTGACTGAAGTGTAATTTCTGTTAGCAGGGATTTTTTCGGTACGGAGAGTGGTAGTACTCTGTATCACCACCTCTGACACTAATCCTTTATTTCTCACAGGTCACCATTATTTGTAAACACAAGCAGCTTCCTGTGCAGATTCTATGTTTACATATGACACAGCACACCTCAAGTGACAGCAACTCCTCAGTTTAGGAGGAGCAGCAGCTGCCAATAGGCTAGGCATGCTGCAGTCTGCAGTAGCACTGTACTGGGCAGGCCACAGGAGACGGGGAGAGGGGGAAGTTCTGTGTAAACAAAATCCTTTTTTTCCCCCATAAATAGAGAGCTTTCTTTTGGTGGCATTTGATCACCTCTGCGGTTATTTTTCGCGCTATAAACAATAGAGCGACAATTTTGAAAAAAATGCAATATTTTTTACTTTTTGCTATAATATATAAAAAATGTTTTTCCTCAGTTTAGGCCGATATGTAATTCAGCATATTTTTGGTATATCATTTTTTTTTTTTTTTTTTACTAGTAATGGCGGTGATCAGTGATTTTTTTTCGTGACTGCGACATTATGGCGGACACATCGGACACTTGACAAATTTTTGGGGCCATTGTCATTTGCACAGCGATCAGTGCTATAAAAATGCACTGGTTACTGTGAAAATGACACCAGCAGTGAAGGGGTTAACCAATAGGTGGCGCTTAGGGGTTAAGTGTTCCCTGCATAGTGCTTCTTACTGTAGGGTGGATGGGCTGTGTCACATGACGCTGATCTCCTCTCCGAGTACACAGAGCCGAGATTAGTGTCATTGTCACTAGTCAGAGAGGGGAGATGTTTGTTTACACAAGCATCTCACTGCTCTATACCTCCGTGAGACGATCGCGGGGATCCCTGCGGTGATCAAGTGTGGGACCCGCGGCGCCCTCGCGACCACACGGCAGGCATTTAAAGGGTCACGTACAGGTACGTGATTATGCCTGTCCGTGCCATTCTGCCAACGTTTATATCCAGTGGGCAGTCCACAAGTGGTTAAGGAAGCAAATCCAACTAGAAGCACGTGTGGCCAATTGCTGGAAAGTATCTGCATTGAGTTAAAGCAAACTACACAGACTACCTGACCACAGAGATGTATTGCTTTCCTAAACCGTATTAGATTTTACTGATTATTTTTTTTATATTTCACTAGACATTGGCCTTAGATGCTTACTAATGACTTTCCACTGAAAAGTCTAAACCAGTTTTAAAAGCATACCTACAGAAAATCTAAAAATGTAAAACCTCAGAAAAGTAAGGGTTAATTTTGGTTTCAACAACACTAATGAAATATTCCTTTTCTGAAACAACCCTTCAGGTGAAACGGTTATATGATCACTTGGCTTAGAAAGCCATGTAGTTATGTCCACAGACAGCTTGGCAGTAAGAGCTAAAATGGGAAAAAGAAACGCCCATGTTTAGATCTGAAAAAAATCTTGAATGCATAAAAAAAAGCACAAAGATCTAGGCTAACAGGACATGCGTCGGGAGTCGGACAAGGCTCATGCAGTTGTCAAATCATTTCTTACCTTTCGATTGGACAGAGTTTGCTATATATGCAGCCCTCCCTTTCATTTGCTACCTCCAAAGTATAAGTATTGCACAAGCTTTGCAAACCAAACAGAAGGGATTCTGACCTTAAACAGATAGATTGAACATGCTCAAATTAAAGAGGTTGTTCAGGGCAACAGGCCTATAAAATATGCGATTAGAAATTATGAAAAAAAGCAGTCAGTTCACACATCTCTGGGGCGGCTGCGGAGCGAATTGCACAGGAGTCCTGCGAGTCTTTGGCTTCATTTCAGGGCCGAAATCAGGCAGAAATGTGGGCCCAATTCATCCCTTAAAAAAGAGAACAGGGATTCACCGAACCCCTGCTTTCAGCCAAATCCGCATTAGGTGTGAACACAGCCTCAAGGAGGTGCATTTATGAAAAGAAAAATAAATTGTACAGCCATTTGTCCAGCAAAGCTGCTGGTACATTTTCTCCGTGAGAATGGGGTAAAATCAAATGCTCTCCTATTTTCTCTATAGGTATTCATATATTAAAAAAAAATAGAGCTGCTTTTTGCCAACATAGTCTTCACAAAACCGACAAACCCGTTAACACACTGGTCAAGATCCCAAAAGAAACTCCACTCGGAACTCTTCAAAACGACATTATTAAATAAAACAATAATAAATCAAAAATCAAGCAGTGGAAACACTCAACTCCATCAACAAAGCATTACTACAGACGGCAGACAAAATCGCTTTGAATCGCAGAACGCTCATCCGAAAAAACAACTCTGGCTGGTTCAATGACGCTCTCACATTATTGAAGCAAGAACGCAGAAGAGCGGTAGGCGCATGGAGAACAAACCCAAAAATATAAAAACCACACAATTTACAAATCAATCACTAAGAAATATCACAAAGAAATCTTCAAAGTAAAAAAATAACACTTTTCAAACATCCTCGCAAAAGCCCGAAACCGCCCCCGTAGTCGCCCAAACCATGAATCCAGCCTGTCTAGAGGCTCCGAAACATGAATTAATCGGATTTTTTCATTAATAAAATCGAAAATATCCGTGAAACAATTCAGAAAAAACAAAAACAAAACTAACCCCGTCAATACAAATCAAAAAAGGCAATATTAATACAAATATGCCTCAGTTAACAAAATTTAAACTGAAACCAATCTCCATCGACACCACCAAAAATATCATAGGTAGCCTGCGAGACAGCACAGCGCCTAATGACATCATCCCCACAAAATTGCTGAAAGAATGTGCCGATATTTTGGCACCTGCGATCACGCATTTTATAAACCAAATCATTTAAATAAGGCATGGTGCTGACCTCCCTAAAACAAGGCATAATAAAACCCATTCTAAAAAAAAAAAAAATAATAAAAATAACCTCGACCCTAAAGACCCAAACCACCGTTGACCTATAACCAGCCTCAGTGTCTTCTCAAAGATTGAGAAAACTGTAGTACAACAGCTACAACTCCATTTGGACACCCACAAACTACTGGACCCACTGCAATCGGGTTTCCGTCCAGGTCACGGGATGGAAACAGCACTTCTCAAAATATGGGATGGCGCTCTCGAAGCAGCAGACCAAGGAGAATCATGTCTTCTGATACTGCTGGACATTATTGCCGCCTTTGACACAGTAGACCACAAAATGTTGCCGACTCGCCTCGCAAAAGTAGCTAGAGTCGCAGACTCGGATCTACCCTGGTTCTCATCGTTCCTGGAAAAATCGATCCCAGACAGTGAAACTGGGACCCTTCACTTCTGAAGCACGTACCGTGGCATGTGGAGTCACACGAGGGTCACCCCTGTCGCCTGTGCTATTCAATATTTATCTTCGCCCACTCGTCAAATTATCAGTAACCAGGACCTACCCTACCATTCCTACGCGGACGACACTTAACTACTTGCGTATAAAAAAAAAAAAAAAAGGACCAATAAATGGACTAAGGACTAAAGGACTAAAAAAATGCCTCACTTTGATAGACAACTGGATGAAGGAGAGTCACCTTAAACTCAATGAATCAAAAACAGAACTGTTTCTGCTCCACGCAAACCAAAAAAGACTGGCTAGGACGACATGGACCCCCCTGCCCATCTTGGGACAAACCATTACCCCTAGTACCAAAGTCAAAAGCCTCGGAGTCACTTGACTCAGACATGACAATGGATGCACAAATTGGGTCAGTGGATCTCACCATCATCTGCGGTTACTACAAAGACTTGTCCGTCACCCCTTCATCCCAAAAGACTCCGCAGTAGTGGTGGGAACAATAATCAACTCCAGGCTTGACTATGCAAACTCCCTTTACCTGGGACTCCCAAAATACCAGACTGCACGTCTACAAGTCGTCCAGAACACGGCGGCAAGGCTGGCAAAAGGGAAAAAGGGAAAAAATCCATGTAATCCATTACTCCCTCCCTGAGGTCCCTCCACTGGCTGGCCGTAAAGGACCGCATAACATTTAAGGCCCTCTGCCCAACGCACAAATGTATACAAGGAATCGCCCCCCAATATTTATGTGAAAAAAAAAAAAAAAACACAACCCCAATCGCGTTCTTCGATCAACTAACCAGAGTCTACTACAAATCCCCAAGGCCCGCTACAAGACGAGAGAACGGAGATTTGCAGTCCAAGGACCTTGACTATAAAAAGCATTACCAACTAATATTCAAACAGAAATGCATCACCAGGCCTTTAGGAAAAAACTCAAGACCCACCTATTCTGAAAGCAAAATAGAAGGAAATGGATACCAAGCACCTTGAGGCGATTCAGTTGGCATTTGCAGCGCTATACACGTTTTTCACTCATTTAGAAATAGAAAGTAAACAGCAGAGGGGAATATGCAAAACATGCAGGGAATCCATAAGTTGTGGAAAGATGGTCAGTAGACAAGCAGCACTCAAACATAAAAGGAGATCCTTCAAATAAATATTGGATTGTCAATAACTAGTGTTTGCGTTAAGATTATGTATAATAAGTATGTGACCATAGTTCTCTTTTTAAAGCAAACTAATCCCATCAATTTAACTCAAACTCTAGAAGACAGACTGGACACAAATGTCATTTCAAACATCTAAAAAGAGGCCAAGATGGAAGCTTCCTTGGTTGTAAAGGATAGGCAGTTTTAGTTCCGCTTTAAGAAACCATGACCTTTGTCCAGATAACAGAATCCCCTAGATCACTTATTTTTTTATATACGGTATATATTAATGCCTTTAAAACATAACTTGCATCAGTAAAGTTTATTCAACTGGAAAGGTATTATAAGTGGAAACTAGTAAAAAAGATAGCTCTGACTTCATCCTGCTCTGAAATGTGAGCTAATAAGATAAGTGGAGCTGGACTGGACACAAAGACCGGTACAGATTCCAAGATCCATTTTATATCAGCCAATTGCACATAGCTCATAAATTAGGAAGTCAGGCATGGGATTCAAGATACTGTATTAAAAATTAGCTCATTGAAATGACATGTTTCACATGGGTAGGAAAATATTTATTTTCAGCTACTTTGTTTAAATGGAATTTGCTCACTCGCAGAGGAATACAAAAAAAAAAAAGAGTGCCATTTATGTCGGGGTCTGCTGTTTATCTCCATCAATTGGTAAGAAAACTAAAAATCAAGTAAATGTGAAGACAAGGTAGACTGTTCTTGTGCTAGCACTGGCCTTTAAACGGCTCAACTAAAAAAAAGTGTTAGCCCTTCTCTAAACTCCCCTGTCAAAACACAACAGCTCAGCGAGGGAGATCACTGGACTAACCTCACATGGAGAGTACAACGAGCAGTAAAGGAAAAATACATAAAAAATATGTTAGTGTGTACCAGGCTAAGGGCTCTTTCACACGGAGCGCCCGTTCAGGTCCGCCTGCCAGTTTTTTTAGGCGGACCTGAACGGGCGCTCCGTGCTCCTATATGGAGCCGCAGATGTCAGCGGTGACATGCCCGCTGACATCCGACCCGCTCCGATCACAGACGGTCCGTGTTCATCCGATCCCCCCCCCCCCCATAGGGGAGAGCGGAGAAGAGACAGGGAGGTCCCTGCACAGTGTGCGGGGACCGCCCTGTCATCCGCCGGCTCAGCGGGGATCAACGGAGCGATCCCCGCTGAGCAAGCGGAGGTTCACGGGGCGGATCATTAATGATCCGCCCCGTGTGAAAGGGGCCTTAAGGACAACCAAAGGCCTGCAAAAACTACAAAACATACAAGCATGGCTCCACCACCCTCAGGCAAGAACAATGGGGTCCATAAACTGAAACGCCCTGCTCAGTGGTGTTTGGGACAGTACCCAAATCAAAAAAGGACAACACAGATGGGGGGCAGTCTCATTTGTAAATGCCCTTGGTTTCATCATCTCCGAAATACTACTGCGTGTACAGGACTATTCAAAATGGTTTCTGCCTCAGAAAACGGGAACCCATGTTTTGGTGCTTTGGAAATTCAATTGTCTGAAGGTCTTCAAACTACGGCCCTCCAGTTGTTCAGGAACTACAATTCCCATCATGCCTAGTCATGTCTGTGAATGTCAGTGTGTTACAATGCCTCATGGGATGTGTAGTTCTACAACAGCTGGAGGGCCGTAGTTTGAGGATCCCTGGTCTAACCAGAGAAACAAAAGCTTTTTGAGGATTTAAAACCCCCAGGCAGTTTATTTGTTGCTGTCTGTACCGTTGGGGAAATCTACCTTCACTTGCTGTCCTGGAGACCCAACAAGAGTTACAGGAAATATTCCAAGATGAAGGCAAGTGCCATCTTAGACCGTTTTCTCCAGAACAGGTGTGCCCATTAAAATACTTTACCTTCCCATGAGTTTCCCTCACTATAGTCAATAGTAAACAGCAGTGACCAATACAGAGAGATGAATCTCCTCTTAGAGATACATTTAACAACTTTATCTACTGCTCCATATATAAATTAAATACCCAACTAAAAGATCCAAGACAATTTTAGACATTTGCGAGTTTAAATGACAAATAAGGCTCATGCACAATGGGCATTTATCTCCTGTGCTTAGGATTGTGGCATTTTTCTGTAGGCAGCAAACACAAGTACAATGTCCACACTCCCGACAGCCTGTAAAACTCTATAAGGAGGTTGAAATTTGCAGCTGGACAATGCACCAAATGGTACCAATGTTTAGGGTTGTACCGTATGTTCATACAATTCTTGAAATTCTGGGCATTTATCACTGGGTGCAAACTGCTCTAAAACGTTAGTACCACTTGCGTTCACCATACATCCCTTTCCAGCCACAGCAGCTTTGGGCCTTTAGTTTTACAGGCTGCCGATAGAGCTGGACAATACACCTGTTCCGGCATCCTGCACGAAAAAGCTGGGTGAATCTCGCACACAGGGGCTAAACCCTTCCTGGGCATAAGGCCTTAATTGATCCAAATACAATTTACAGTAAATGTGGGTCTGTCAATCATGTTTAATGGAAAAGGTTCAGCCATATGGAATTTAGGGCATTTGCTTCCAAATGCAGGAATACTTAACTATCTCTTTTGTTGAAAGATTTTGTCACTCTTGTCTACGCAACCATTGATCCCATTAATAGGGGTTCCAATTCACCATGTTAGATGTTTATTTTACACTGCTAAGATTGCAGCATGTGGAATCAAAACATAGTTGACAAACTATTTTAGTCAGAACAGTAAAACATCCATTTAGGGTGGGAGCAGTATTAGCAGGGTCAGAACTTATGGCAAGGATACCTCGCCAATATATGTCCAAAAGACATAAAAAAGGCAGCGTGTTACTCAGCCCACTAGACTTCATTTATAAATAAAATATTGCCTTAGGACAAACTGACCCTTTCAGGGTAAAATGTGGATCTGAAAAGCAAAAAAACTGAGCAAAGAAAATTCTTAACCCATGGATAATAACCATTAAAAAAAAAAAAAACTAGGGTTGTCCCGATACCACTTTTTTAGGACCGAGTACAAGTATCGATACTTTTTTTCATGTACTCGCCGATACTGAATGCCGATACTTTGTTTAATGTCATGTGACAGTTTTCAAACCACAATACAGACTAATGATATGAAGAATGCTCCTTACATTGGTGATCAGTGGGAAGAATGACCCTTACATTGGTGATCAGTGGGAAGAATGCTCCTTACATTGGTGATCAGTGGGAAGAATGCTCCTTACATTGGTGATCAGTGGGAAGAATACCCCTTACATTGGTGATCAGTGGGAAGAATGCCCCTTACATTGGTGATCAGTGGGAAGAATGCCCCTTACATTGGTGATCAGTGGGAAGAATACCCCTTACATTGGTGATCAGTGGGAAGAATGCTCCTTACATTGGTGATCAGTGGGAAGAATGCCCCTTACATTGGTGATCAGTGGGAAGAATACCCCTTACATTGGTGATCAGTGGGAAGAATACCCCTTACATTGGTGATCAGTGGGAAGAATGCTCCTTACATTGGTGATCAGTGGGAAGAATACCCCTTACATTGGTGATCAGTGGGAAGAATACCCCTTACATTGGTGATCAGTGGGAAGAATGCTCCTTACATTGGTGATCAGTGGGAAGAATGCTCCTTACATTGGTGATCAGTGGGAAGAATGCTCCTTACATTGGTGATCAGTGGGAAGAATGCCCCTTACATTGGTGATCAGTGGGAAGAATGCTCCTTACATTGGTGATCAGTGGGAAGAATACCCCTTACATTGGTGATCAGTGGGAAGAATGCTCCTTACATTGGTGATCAGTGGGAAGAATACCCCTTACATTGGTGATCAGTGGGAAGAATGCTCCTTACATTGGTGATCAGTGGGAAGAATGCTCCTTACATTGGTGATCAGTGGGAAAGTAAGGAGTAAACTGATTTTAAGTCTAGCTGATATTTATTATATGTCTCAGAGCAGGTAGAAAGCAAAATTGCATGGGGGGGGGGCGCCCCCCCCCCCCAAGATTTTTTTTGCCCAGGGTCCAATCAACATTAAAGATGGCCCTGCCTTTTACAGTCCCTTATTTGTACCTTCAAAAAACTGAGCTTCTGGGGTATGGGGGCCGTGACTACTCCAGCCTCTTGCAATACAGCACCTGGTGCCTAAGTTACAATCAGGGAAGAGTAGTTAAAATATAACTAGTCCCTTTGTAAAAAAAAAAAAAAAGCTAGAATTCGCTAAGCTCACTCAGTGGTCGCTGTGTGTGTGCTTTTTTCTTTAAGAGGGGGGGGGGGGTTTACTTCATTTAGAAGGTTTTAAACTCCAGTGTTGTGCATGTCTTGACTTCCGAAGCAGAATACTTTTTAGGTTCCTACCACAAAACAGCAGGTCCCATGATAGATGATCATCCCTTTTTTTGTGTGTGCTCACATGTTGACCACTTAAGGACCGCCTTCTGCAGATATACGTCGGCAGAATGGCGCGGCTGGGCACAAGCACGTACCTGTACGTCCTCTAAGTGCCCAGCCCCCCTACAGTTAGAAAAACATATGAGGTCACACATAACCACTAGGCGGCGCTGTAGGGTTTAACTCCCAAACTACAATTGTCATTTTCACAGTAAACAATGCATTTTGATAGCATTTTTTGCTGTGAAAATGACAATGGTCCCAAAAATGTGTCAAGTGTCCGATGTGTCCGCCATGTCGCAGTCACACAAAAAAAAAAAAAAAACGCTGATCGCCACCATTAGGTAGTAAAAAAAATGTTTTTCAAAATGCAATAAAACTATTTTGTAAACGCTATAAATTTTGCGCAAACCAATCGATAAACGCTTATTGCGATTTTTTTTTTTTTAACCAAAAATAGGTAGAAGAATACGTATCGGCCTAAACTGAGGAAAAAAATGTTTTTTTTATATCTTTTTGGGGGAGATTTATTATAGCAAAAAGTAAAAAATATTGCATTTTATTCAGAATTGTCGCTCTATTTTTGTTTATAGAGCAAAAAATAAAAACCGCAGAGGTGATCAAATACCACCAAAAGAAAGCTCTATTTGTGGGGAAAAAAAGGACCCAAATTTTGTTTGGGAGCCACATCGCACGACCGCAAAATTGTCAGTTAAAGCGACGCAGTGCCGAATCGCAAAAACTGCCCAGGTCCTTTACCTGCATAAAGGTCCAGGTCTTAAGTGGTTAAACAGTTGATGTTATTAAAATGCTGAGTTATAAAGTATAGTTAAATTGTACTTGATAAACCAACATTGATAAATCCACCAAAATCTGCTTGCAAGTAGAGAGAAGCAGCTACTGTCAATCATTGCGGTGGTGTTAAAAAAGTTCTTTCTTCTAATAGGCTTAACATGTCGGCATGTTATACATTGGCATGTTGTGAATATCTGTAAAATGCTGCTGCTTCATACATACCTTGAAAAAAAGGGTGGTTGTTGTCTCCCTATTAGCCCTGGTTCACACTGGGTACGATTTGGAACGATTTGAGATGCGATTTGACATGTCAAATCGCATCTCAAATCGGCGGCAATTGTCGGCAATGGCACTGTCCTAATCAGTGCGACGCCGCATCTGCGATTTCAAAAAGTAGTTCCTGTACTACTTTTTGCGATTTCGGGCTGCGATTTACATTAAATTGCGGCCGAAATCGCGGTAAAATCGCGACAAAATCGCAGCCGCAAAATCGCAGTAAAATCGCGCATTTTACCGCGATTATGAATTTGCAGCAGTGTGAACCTAGGCTCACAAGAAGTTGTGCTGGAAGTTGTAGAGGTCACTGTAGTAGCTGTGCCCGCAGATATGGTACACATACATATATACACTGTATTGCCTAAAACCGGACCATTGTAACACTGTTACGCCCGCTCTCCGTTCCCACCCCTCTGTCCGCCCGCTCTCCATCCCCGCCCCTCTGTCCGCCCGCTCTCCGCCCACCACAGCTCTCTCCGCCCGCTCTCCGTCCCCGCCCCTCTGTCCGCCCGCTCTATGCCCACCACAGCTCTCTCAGCCCGCTCTCCGTCCCCACCCCTCTCCCCACCCACTCCCCGCTCCTCTTTCCGCTCGGTCACCGGGAGCATTTGTACTTGCAAGTACTTGCACAAATGCTAGGCATCGGTCATGATACTGATACTAGTATCGGTATCGGGACAACCCTATTAAAAACTATTAAAATGTGCATGTCCTTTATGGGACTCTCCTGCAGGAAGCATGCAAAATATGTAGATTGGCCTGGCCTGCTTTTGTAATCTTACAGTACTTAAAATTTCCTTTCCGTTTTAATCTACAGCCATCCATTATTTTCTAAACTACCAAAGCATTCACTTCCTTACAAACATAGCAACATCACTGTGTGCCGTTTCTGTACAGAAAGACACCAGAAATGTGCTCGCGTTATTGGCTGCTTTTCCCCAGAATTCTGAGCGTAGCTTCTGGTAAAAGTTCTACAAATCCTTGTAATGTACATAAAACAGCCTTAAAGAGGATCTATGAAATGTTTTATTTTAGTCTTGTCCTTTATGGGACAAAGTACTTGTAGTAGTGATTTGTTCCATGTTTCCAAGTGCTTTCCAACCTTGGTCACGAGTACCGAACTGCCCTCCCACCCCGCAACAAAGAGAAAAAGCAGCACATCCAGAAATTAAGAAAAATGTGTTAGTTTATTGTAAAGTCAAAGGTTTAAAAAACATCACACACACACACACACACACACACACACAAGGAATCCAAACTGTTCAGCAAACGCGCTTCACACAAAGTGCTTATTCATTGCCCTCCCACACCTCCCCTACCATTGCCGATACGGCAACAGCTTTGAAGGAGACAGTTGATTCAGAGCTGCAGCGCGTCTCTGGCTGGAAGCACCTTACACAGACAAGCAACGGCAAGAGGCATGCAGTGCCTGACACACTCTGCATGTCTCTTGCTATTGTTGGTCTTGGTAAAGTGTTTTCTGCAGAGACAAAATTGCAGCTATGATTCAGCAGCCTTCTTCGTAGGTGTTGTCAAACCAGCTTCAGCAGGAGGGGGACAGGTTGGATCCCATAATTATGGTTAGAAAGCAGCACTTGGACTCCCCCCGTCCATTCTGGGCAAAATTATCTCCCCTAGCACCAAAGTCAAAAGTCTCTGGGTCTTTTGACACCTACATGACAATGGATGCACAAATAGGGTCAGTAGTCAGCGGATCGCACCATCTGCTGCGCCTACTACCCAGACTCACCCCTTTATCCGTAAAGAGGACATTGCAGTCGTGGTTGGAACAATCATCAATTCCAGACTTGACTACGCAAATGCTCTCTATTTAGGTCTCCCCAAATACCAAATCACTCGTCTTCAAGTCGTTGAAAATACGGCCGCGCGATTAGTGACCGGCAAAAAAAACATGGGAATCAATCTCCCCTTCACTGAGATCCCTTCATTGGTTGCCAGTAAAAGACAGAATCACTTTCAAGGCACTCTGCCTAATGCATAAGTGTATTCAAGGAAACGCCCCCCAATATCTATGCGAAAAAATAAAAGCCCACAACTCTAATCGCGTTCTGCGATCCTCCAATCAAAACCTTGTGGAGATACCCAAAGCCAGATACAAGTCCAAAGGAGACCGAAGATTTGCTGTGCAAGGACCTCGGCTGTGGAATGCACTAACAACCACCATCCGACTGGAGTCGGACCACTTGGCCTTCAGGAGAAAGATTAAAACCCATCTCTGAGGTCAAGGGGTTTTCCTTGCCCATGAAATGACTACAGCGCTCAGAGGCGATTCAGTTCGCATGTATTGCTCTTTACAAGTTTCTCACTCACAAATAATTATAATAAATCATCTAAAGTGACGCTAAACCCAAAAGGGATTTAGTGCCACTTACTAGAGCTGCACAATTAATCGTTAAGAATCAAAATCACGATCCTTCCCGATCTTCAAAACAGCATATTATCTTTCTGAGACCCCTTTCACACTTATACGACTTGTGATGGCAAAGTAGCATGACAAGTCGTTTCTCATGATTTCCAATCACAACCATTCAATAATTTAGTACAACTTAAAGTCATTCCGACTTCAAAGTAGTCCCTGTACTACTTTGGTCCGATTTTGATGCCACTTACACAGGCATTCCCTGAAATCGCTTTAAAATCGCCGTACAATAGCGAATTTAAAGTTGCAGTTGTGTGAAAGGGGCCTAACAAGTCCAGAGAGGTCTCACAGCTGGAAAAAAACAAAAACCAGGCAGTCTGACAAGTTTTATTACAACACATGAATAAGTGGAAAAGTATCTTTTCATTCTTTTATCAAAAGAAAGAACTTGGCGAGTAGATGGAACTTTAACCATTTAAAGACCAAACCTTTGCTAACATTGTTGCTTACAAGTAAAATCATACATTTTCTGCTAGAAAATTACTTGGAAACACCCAAACACAATATATTTTTTTAGCGGAGACCCTAGAGAATAAAATGGTGGTTGCTACAATATTTTATGTCACACAGTATTTGTGCAGCGGTTTTTCAAAGAAAAAAAAACCACAACGAATTAAAAAAATAAATAAAAATTGAAGCAGTAAAGTTAGCCCAATTTGTTTTGTATAATGTGAAAGAAGATGATACACCGCGAGAATCGTGATCTTTATTCTAAGAAAAAAAAAAAAAACATGATTGTCATTTTAGCCAGAATCGTGCAGCTCTACCGCTTACTAGGCTTTAGATGTGTGGGCTGCATTTGTGTTTTTTTTATTATTTTTTTAATCATATTCCCTTCAACTTAATAAAGATTCTGCAACACATTCCTCCACTGTGTAGTGGCTTTTCACACATACTTATATCCACTTCAAGACCAGTCCTTTTACTGAGACTTGTTGCTTACAAGTCAAAATCTGTATTTTTTTTGCTAGAAAATTACTTAGAATCCCCCAAACACTATAACATACACATTTTTTTATAATATATATATTATACACACACATATATACACACATACATACACACAGACCCTAGAGAGTAAAATTGCGGACGTTGCATTTATGCAGCGGTCTTGCGGCACATTTTCACCTGGTTATTCTGCAAATAACACTTCCCGTCCCTGGCTGGCTACATGTCTCCTCCATCTATGGAGGGAGTCATGGTTGTGACCCAAGGCTACTCTCCAAATATGAACTACAAACATGTCCTTATCTCTTGAGCAAATGGTAGTTGATTTTCTTTGGTGCAGTTCACAGGAAGTAATAAAAACGCTGCTGTTCTCACAAGAACAATTGCTGCATTTTCCAAAAAAAATTCAAGCCAACAAAAAAAATACTTAATTGCAGACAACACATTTAGGACAGGTCCACAGTGCTCCAACATGAGTCGCATGACATTGAAGCAACTTCAGGGAATGCCTGCATTGTCTTTCTGTAACGTCAGATCCAAATCACATCAAGATGAGGATGCGACTTCCATTCAATTCTTTGGGCTGAAATCAGACGGAAGTAGTGCAGGAACCTTTTCCAAAGTCAGAAACACAAGTCGGACCAGTTAAGACTGTTCACATAGGGAAACATTGATTTTTACACGTCATGCGATGTGCTCTCAAAGTAGGAGCAGATGTTGCACCAGTGTGAACCAGGCCTTAAGGAATCCAATCTGCAATATAGTATACCGCTTTTTTGTGCTAGAGTTAAATTATCTTTTTTTACAAAAATATTCAGTAACATAAGTTATGACTATAAAAGATTGGTCATAGTGGCAGGATTAACACATAGTAATAACCATTTTCAACAAAAGGAAGGGTTAACAGATGTCGATATAATACTTGATAATCAACTCCTGCCTACCCCAATTGGGTTCAAGCTGTAAGCAGGGGCTGATCAAATTAACTAAGAATGTAGTGTTAGATGATGAACCACACCAAAAACTTTAAGGCCCCTTTCACATGGGGCAGTGGAGGTGCGGTGACGGTAAAGTGGCGCGATTTTTATCGCCGCTATACCGTCGTAATTTCCACGATATTCGGTCGATATTGGTGCGGTTTTAACCCCCACTAGCGGCCGAAAAGGGTTAATACATCCTGCAATGCGCCTCTGTAGAGGCGCATTGCGGGCGGTATTACTGCGGTTTCCCATAGATTTCAATAGGATGGAGCGGTAAACACCCCGCTCCTATACCGCTCCAAAGATGCGGCTAGCAGGACCTTTGGAGCAGTCCTGCTAGTGCACCGCTTCAGTGTGAAAGCCTTCGGGCTTTCATATTGAAGCCTGCAGGGCACGATTTTTTTCAGGCGTTATAGCAGCGCTATTTTTAGCGCTGAACCGCCTTAAAAAACGCATCAGTGTGAAAGGGGTCTAAGCGAGTTGTTAAAGGGGTTGTAAAGTTTTTTTTTTAAATAACCAACATATCATACTTGCCTCAACTGTGCAGTTTGTTTTGCACAGAGTGGTTCGATCATCCTCTTCTGGGGACCAATGGCGGCTCACGGCTCCTCCCCACACTACCCCTTTAACGGTTAATTTTTTTAAAGCATTTAGAGGCTTTAGGGTGAGATAGCCAAGCTTCCCTTTTTTCTTTTTTTTTTTTAAATAGGTGAAGATGGAGTAGTTCAAATAGGCCATCAGCTCTTATTGTGCTTGGATGTTTACTCTAGCAATAACATTTGATAGATTAGGTCAGGGTTCGACAAAATACGGGCGCCTGGTCGCAATTGCGACTAGAATTAGCGACCTGGAGCTTAGGCCTGCAGAAGGCCGCAAAGCCGGGCTCTGTCTCCGTGCGCCCCCCACCGCGCGATCGCGTCAGCCGCTTTGCGGCCTTTTGCAGGCCTATGCTTCCTTCTGTGATCTGGCGCCATCTTGTGGTGGCTGTTGGCATGACAAGTAAACCAGCAATACTAAATGGAGCTTCCCCAGTGTTTTCACTGCCATCTCCTTTCCTTTAATTAGAGCCCCCAAACATTATATATATATTTTATACTAACTCCCTAGAGAATCAAATGGCGGTTGTTGCAATACTTTCCGTCACACCGCATTTGCGCAGCGGTCCTACAATCGCACTTTTTTGGGGAAAAAATATATATTTTTTTTAATTAAAAAACAACAGTAGTAAAGTCAGCCCAATTTTTTTTATATTGTTAAAGATAATCTTACGCCGAAAAAATTGATACATGTCACGCTTCAAAATTGCATCCGCTCGTTGGAATAGCAAAAAACTTACCATTCAAAATCTCCATAGGCGACGTTTAAAAAAATTCTACAGGTTGCATGTTTTGAGTTACAGAGGAGGTCTAGGGCTAGAATTATTGCTCTCGCTCTACCAAATCGCGGCAATACCTCACATGTGTGGTTTGAAAACCATTTAACATATGCGGGCGCTACTCACGTATGCATTCGCTTCTGCGCGCGAGCTCGGCGGGACGGGGCGCGTTTTCTGGCTCCTAACTTTTTTAGCTGGCTCCTAGACTCCGAGAAAATTTGTCAAACCCTGGATTAGGTGCATCAATGGATTTCCATACCCTGGTTATCTTCAGTCTTGCTGCTATTAATATATGAACTACAATTGTTCTATATATTGAGGGAAATTTATCGAGATTTATTCCCAATAGGACTGTAGCAGGAGTAAGCCTAGTTAGGTTTCCCCTAAAAGGTAGCTATGAAGTAGGATACAGACTTCCAGAAACTACACTGCTCAAAAAATTAAAGGAACACTTTGAAAACATACCAGATCTCAATGGACAAAAATCTCATGCTGGATACCTATACTGATATGGACTGGGTAATGTGTTAGGAATGAAAGGATGGCACATCATTTGATGGAAATGAAAATTATCCACCTACAAAGGGCCGAGTTCAAAGGCACCCCCGAAACTAAGTGAAAAAATTATGCAGCAAGCTAGTCCATTTTGCTGAAATTTCATTGCAACAACTCAAAATGGTCCTCAGTAGTTTGTATGGACCCCAAGTGCTTGTATGCATGCCCGACAACATCAGGGCACGCTCCTAATGAGAAGGATGGTGTCCTGGGGCATTTCCTCCCAGATCTGGACCAGAGCATCACTGAGCTCCTGAACAGACTGAGGTGCAACCTGGCTGCACCGGATGGACCGAAACAATGTCCCAGAGGTGTTCTTTTGGATTTAGGTCAGGTGAGCATGGGGGCCATTCAATGGTATCAATTTCTTCATCCTCCTGGAACTGGCTGCATGCTCTCGCCACATGAGCCCGGGCATTGTCCCGCACCAGGAGGAACCCAGGACCCACTGCACCAGCGTAGGGTCTGACAATGGGACCAAGGATTTCATCCTGATACCTAATGTCAGTCAGAGTGCCATTGTGTAGCCTGTAGAGGTCTGTGCGTCCCTCAATGGACATGCCTCCCCAGACTATCACTGACCCAGCACCAAAGCGGTCATGCTGAACGATGTTACAGGCAGCATAAAGTTCTCCGCTGCTTCTCCAGACCCTATCACGTCTGTCACATATGCTCAGGGTGAACCTGCCCTTATCTGTGAAAAGCATGGGGCACCAGTGGTGGACCTGCCAATTCTGGTGTTCAATGGAAAATGCCAATCGAGCTCCACAGTGTCCGGCAGTGAGCACACTAGAGGACGTCAGGCCCTCAGGCCACCCCCATGAAGTCTGTTTCCGATTGTTTGGTCAGAGACATTCACACCAGTGGCCTGCTGGAGGTCATTTTGTAGGGCTTTGGCAGTGCTCATCCTGTTCCTCCTTGCACAAAGGAGCAAATACTGGTCCTGCTGACGGGTTAAGGACCTTCTACGGCTCTATCCAGCTCTCCTAGAGTAACTGCCCGTCTCCTGGAATCTCCTCCATGCTCTTGGGACTGTGCTGGGAGACACAGCAAACCTTCTGGCAATGACACGTATTGATGTGCCATCCTGGAGGAGTTGGACTGCCTGTGCAACCTTAATAGGGTCCAAGTATCGCCTCGTGCTACCGGTAGTGACACTGACCCTAGCCAAATGCAAAACTAGTGAAAAACAGTCAGAAAAGATGAGTAGGGAAAAAAATGTCAGACACCTCCACCTGAAAAACCATTCCTGGATGGTGGTCTGAAAAATAAGGACGTACATGTGAAGAGCTTCTACCATCCTGTTAACCAAACCATCCTTGGCTTTTCTGCACCAGGAAAACCACCTAGCATTCTCTGGAGATCTCCTACCTGTCAGAGCACCACGCGAGGCCAGCATTACATCGCTCATTACCATTGCTGCAGCCTGAGGGACAGTCCGCGGCTCCTTCTGGTGGAGCGGCGGCCATCTTGCTGCACCCGGTATCGGGGCCTGCACTGTCTCCTGGCCTTCCTGAATTCCCTGCATCCGGCTTACTCCTCACATGGTCACCGGAGCCATGCTAACTGCCGCCTTCATCCCCATACCACATGCCTGCTCAGCGGCCTGGAAGTAAACTCATGGATCTGGCAGTGGGACTGGTGGCCATCTTGCTACACCCGATTCCAGGGCCTGCACTGACTCCTGGCAATCCCGACTCCCCTGCACCTGGCTTACTCTGCACAGGCTCTCGGAGCCATCCGGTCTGCTGTCCGCTGCCCTATCTCCTCATACTTCATGCCTGCATAGCAGCCTGGAGGTGTGATCATGAATCCAGCAGACTGAGCAGTGACTAGCGGCCATCTTGCTACACTCGGTAACTGCCCGTGGCCTCCCTGTCTCCTTAAAGCCCGCTGCATGCCACATCTGACCGCCAGATTATCCTAGCAGGTCTCCTTGCAGTCCAGAGCTAGGATAGCGGCAGGCATCCACCTCTGTTTGGCCCAGAGCCACGTGTGGTGGCCATTTTGCTCCACCCTGCTACAGTGTTTTAAAATGGGGGGGGGGGGATCGATTTGAATCGTAAATAGAGTTTTGTATATTAAAAAAAAAATATGCAATTTTTTTTTAATTAACCGATTAAAATCGAAACAATAAATCGAACCAACTAATCGATTATAAAAAAGAATTGTTAGTTGCGGTCCTATTTTCTACATTGGCTGAACATATCTGTCAGAAAGGGGCTTAGGATATCAGCAAAGGCTTCATAATACTCCCCTGAGAGGCCATCAGTGCCTGGAGATTTATTCTTTGGTAATTTGTTTGAGGACCTTTAGGATTACCTCCAGTGCTATTGGTTTATTGAGAATGCAACATGCCCAGTTATATACTGCCCCAATGCCTGCCATTGTTTTAATATTCTAGTGTGTTGGCAGGGGCTATATGAACATTAAAAGAGGAAGTAAACCCTTCACTTAAAAAAAAAAAAACCCTGCAAGAGAAAGGCATAATGAGCTAGTATGCACAGCATACTAGCTCATTATGTGTCACTTAGCTGCGATCGAAGCCCCCAAAGTCATCCATCCCGTCCATCGCCGCAGCCACGTCCCCTAGTCACTTTTTCCCGTTATCGCCACTCCGGCGCTGTGATTGACCAGAGCGGCGATGACGTCACTCCCGCGCATGCGCATAAATATACGGCATTAACTCCATTAAGAAAAACGGTACACTCAGTGTGCCTGCGCCGTTGACATCAGCGCTCGTCTCAATTGTAAATATCTCCTAAACCGTGCAGGTTTAGGAGATATTTCTTGCACCTACAGGTAAGCCTTAATCTAGGTTTACCTGTAGGTGTAAGATGTGTGGTTGGGTTTACAACCACTTTAAAAATGTGGTTAAATTGTTTTTTTAAACCCTCTGTTCACAATTTCAAATCCAATGACAGAAAAACAATAACAGTATATGTATTTAGCCTTTTGCTTCAAGTTCTGCTTTTAAAAAGTCTTCTATTAATCCCAAAACCAAAGATTTAAAAGTCTAAATGGTGCTCTATGATAAAAAAACAAAAAAAGGCAAGTATGAACCAGAACAGGTTATCTTCATTCTACATAAAAAAGCCAACAAAAACAATCACATTTATCATTACACAAGATACGGCTTAAACTGAATAGTTGTGCAGTTAATAATTAGTTACAATCTGAAAAAACGTTACCAGGCTATGCAAAGAGACTGTAGTATGCTTTCAATCCTTCAACACTTTAAAGATTCCGAGCAACTTCTATCAGCAATTTTATGTGAAAATGAAGTTTTGCTGACCTCTATAAAAGCAAATCGTGTCATTTCCAAAATCTATGTTCATTTGGCCAGAGCAACCATCCAAGCTCTGGTAGGAAATATTAGGAATATAAAAATACTGTGCTATACACAAACAATTGCAGCCAGCACTACAATCTTAACAAAAATTGTGTGAATGAATAAAAGTGAAAACAGTGCAGCGCTAAGAATCAAATGTTGAGTATAAACATAACATACTGCGATATACAAAGTAAATTGTGATTAGCATATATGAAAATCTCTAACACCATCATCTGATTGATGGGGTCTCTAAATAAAAGTGCACTGTGGAAAAAATGTAAAGCAACATTGGTAGGATAGTCCCATTGGTGATTAAAAACATTATATTGATGGGAAGAAATCCAGGAGCGTAGGACTAAAGGAGTCACCACCGTATGTACATCCACCACCCAAGGGAGAAGATTAAATACGCTTACCAGAAGGTAGCATCAGGCACGCAATATCAAATCTCTGGATAGCGAGTGGTATAATTCCTCCTCAGCTGAGCCACCTCAGGCAACCTTGACCCGGCATTTGAGAATATCGATCAGGATGGCAATAATAAAAAAACAACAAATAAATCATAAAAAAAAAACACAGAACCATTTGGTAGGTTTATGGCATCCGTAAAAAAAAAAAAAAAAAGCTTCCAAATAGGTCAAAACCATATGGTTACGGGTTTATTTAGAATAAAAAGGCTTTAACATAGATTTCAAGATTCATTGAATTATGTAAAAAAAAATCTCCTTGTGATCACCAAAGCATAGAATTCAAAAAGGCGCAATGGCATGGAAAGGACGCAAGCCTGACGCATTTAGTCTACAAAAGACTTTAACTGGGGAACTAGCTTCAAATTAGGAATTAGCATTATAGGACTCATGCACACGGGAAGTAAGAGGCTTAAAGCGGAACTTGACTGTTCTAAATTAAGATTATTATACCTCATGCTGCTTGCATTAGTAAATAGATAGGAAAGTATATAGTACCCAGTTTGCCGACTGTCCTTTGTAAATCTGTCCAGCATTATATGCTGGTACAGATATATAGATGACATCACTATGATATGGAATTCCAGTCAAACAGACCTGCTGGTATTTTTGGACAAATTGTCTAAAAATGACTAACTTGATACTGGATCACTATTCATGGTAAATTTCAATACCTTTCCTGGATGTCAATATTTTCAAACAAGAGAATGGCAACCTAGGTACCTCACTCAGAAAACCAACGGCTGGAAACACAAACCTCCATGCCTCCAGCGCCCACACAATCTCTTATTAGGTCTATACCATACTCCCAATATCTACGCCTTAAACATAACTGTTTAAATGAGGATGATTTTTCTAGAGAGTGAAAATTATTGAGAATGAGATTTGATAGGGGGTATTCAAAAACCACCCTTAACCACTTCCCGCCCGGCCTATGGCCGATTTACGTCCGGGAAGTGGTTATGAAATCCTGACAGGACGTTCCAGAACGTCCTGCAGGATTTCATGCCGCGCGCGCCCGTGGGGGCGCGCATCGCGGCGATCGGTGATGCGGGGTGTCAGTCTGACACCCTGCATCTCCGATCTCGGTAAAGAGCCTCCGGCGGAGACTCTTTACCACGTGATCAGCCGTGTCCAACCACGGCTGATCACGATGTAAACAGGAAGAGCCGTTGATGGCTCTTCCTCACTCGCGTCTGACAGACGCGAGTAGAGGATAGCCGATCGGCGGCTCTCCTGACAGGGGGGGTTCGCGCTGATTGGTTATCAGCGCAGCCCCCCCTCGGATCGCCACACTGGACCACCAGGGATGCCCACCCTGGACCACCAGGGTGGGCAAAAAAAAACAGAAAAAAAAAAGTTAAAAAAAAAAAAAAAAAAAAAGCATAAAGAAAAAAGATGCCAGTCAGTGCCCACAAATGGGCACTGACTGGCAACAATCAATGCTGCCACCCCAGTGTCCATCAGCGCCACCCCAGTGTCCATCAGCGCCACCCCAGTGTCCATCAGCGCCACCCCACAGTGCCCATCCATGCCCAGTGCCCACCTAGCAGTGCCCATCTGTGCCACCCATAAGTATACATCAGTGCCGCCCATGAGTGCCCATCTGTGCCGCCTATGTGTGCCCATCAGTGCCGCCTATGTGTGCCCATCAGTGCTGCCTATGTGTGCCCATCAGTGCTGCCTATGTGTGCCCATCAGTGCCGCCTATGTGTGCCCATCAGTGCCGCCTATGTGTGCCCATCAGTGCCGCCTATGTGTGCCCATCAGTGCCGCCTATGTGTGCCCATCAGTGCCGCCTATGTGTGCCCATCAGTGCCGCCTATGTGTGCCCATCAGTGCCGCCTATGTGTGCCCATCAGTGTCGCATACCAGCGCCGCCAATCAGTGCCACCTCATCTGTGCCCGTCAGTACTACCTCATCGATGTCCATCAGTGACATCTCATCGGTGCCCATTAGTGCCGCCATATCAGTGCCCGTAATTGAAAGAGAAAACTTATTTACAAAAAAATTAACAGAAAAAAATAAAAACGTATTTTTTTTTCCAAATTTTCAGCCTTTTTTTAGTTGTTGCGCAAAAAAAAAAAAATCGCAGAGGTGATCAAATACCACCAAAAGAAAGCTCTATTTGTGGGGGAAAAAAGGACGCCAATTTTGTTTGGGTACAGTGTAGCATGACCGCGCAATTGCCATTCAAAGTGCGACAGTGCTGAAAGCTGAAAATTGGCTTGGGCGGGAAGCTGCGTAAGTACCTGGTATGGAAGTGGTTAAAAAAAGGACTTTAATAAAGTCGGTCATAAAAAACGGATAAGGCTCCTTTCTCCCCCCACCGCTCAACCATATGTGTACCGCAGGAGATGTGAGCTCATTAGCTTCACACTTTCCGCAAAGCACACAGGAGAGGGGAGGGGGCGAAGGAGCCGATTTGCTGTGTCATCCCGTGCGAGAGAGGGGAGAGGGGAAAGAGGGGGAAAAAGAGGGAAAGAGGGGGGGGGGAAGAGGGAAAGAGGGGGGGAGGGAAAAAGAGGGAAAGAGGGGGGGAGGGAAAAAGAGGGAAAGAGGGGGGGAAAGGGAAAAAGAGGGAAAGAGGGGGGGGGGGGGAAGAGGGAAAGAGGGGGGGGGGAAAGAGGGAAAGAGGGGGGGGAGGGACAAAGAGGGAAAGAGGGGGGGAGGGACAAAGAGGGGGGGAGGGAAAAAGGGGGGAGGGAAAGAGGGGGGGAAAGGGAAAAAGAGGGGGGGGAGGGAAAAAAAGAGGGAAAGAGGGGGGGGGGAGGGGGGAAAAAAATAGATTTTTAATACAGCTTACCTGTAAAATCTTTTTCTTGGAGTACATCACGGGACACAGAGCGGCATATTCATTACTATATGGGTTATATGGAGTACCTTCAGGTGATGGACACTGGCAATCTCAAACAGGAAATGCCCCTCCCTATATAACCCCCTCCCATAGGAGGAGTACCTCAGTTTTGTAGCAAGCAGTATGCCTCCCAAAATGGTCCCCAAAAGAGGGGTGGGAGCTCTGTGTCCCGTGATGTACTCCAAGAAAAAGATTTTACAGGTAAGCTGTATTAAAAATCTCTTTTTCTTTATCGTACATCACGGGACACAGAGCGGCATATTCATTACTATATGGGATGTCCCAAAGCAATGCTTACAATGAGGGGAGGGAGAACATCTCCAAGACAAAAGGATTTAATTTAGAGATATACTCAAATCATAATAAATCCAACTTAGTTGAGAAAAATAATTTTAAATTTTAAATTTAACTCAAAAAAGGGGAGCCCCCGGAATCCGAGGGTCTCAAACTGCAGCCTGCAGCACTGCCTGCCCAAAGGCTGTATCAGTATTCCTTCTTACGTCCAACTGGTAGAATTTGTAAACGTGTGGACAGAAGACCAGGTTGCCGCCTTGCAAACTTGAGCCATAGAGATCTGGTGGTGTGCTGCCCAGGAGGCGCCCATGGCCCTAGTAGAATGAGCCTTTAATGATAACGGAGGAGGCAACCCTTTCAAGCCGTAGGCCTGAGTGATTAACTGCCTAATCCACCTTGAGATGGTGGATTTTGCAGCTGCCTGCCCCTTCTTGGGCCCATCCGGTAAAATGAACAACACATCTGTTTTCCGGATCTTCTCTGTAGCTTTAAGATAGGCCTTCATGGCCCTGACAATATCCAAGGTATGCAGCAACCCTTCCTTTCTGGAAGTAGGTTTAGGAAAGAAGGATGGTATAATACCAAATCCTGGTTTAGATGAAAACTGGATATAACCTTTGGTAGGAAGAAAGGATGAGGGCGGAGAACGACCTTGTCCTTATGAAAAATAAGATATGGTTCCTTACAGGATAAGGCTGCCAGTTCCGATACTCTTCTGGCGGAAACTATGGCGACCAAAAATACTAACTTCCTTGTCAGTAAAACCAAAGGAATTTCAGCCAACGGCTCAAACGGTTGTTTCTGTAAACCTGACAGAACAAGATTTAAATCCCACGGGCAAAGCGGGGATTTAACTGGAGGATTAATACGTAAGACCCCTTGAAGGAAGGTCTTAACTAGCGAGTGGGTGGCCAGCGGCCGCTGAAACCACACTGACAAAGCTGAAATCTGTCCCTTGATTGTGCTTAATGCCAGTCCTTTATCCACTCCTAGCTGGAGAAAACTTAATACTCTATCGATGGTAAACTTGCGAGAAAGCCATAACTTGGACTCACACCAGCCTACATAGGCCTTCCAGACCCTGTAATAAATCACCCTAGAGACCGGTTTCCTGGCTCTGATTAGGGTAGAGATTACTTTCTGAGACAGACCTCTACCCCTGAGAATCAGGGATTCAGCCTCCAGGCCGTCAAATTTAGATGCCGTAAGGCAGGGTGGAGGATCGGACCTTGCGATAGCAGGTCTGGCCGTAGAGGAAGAGTCCAAGGGTCTCCCACTACCATCTTTAGGATTAGTGAATACCATGCCCTTCTGGGCCATGCTGGAGCTACCAGGATGACTGGTATGTGCTCCACCCTGATCCTGCGCAGCAGGCGGGGTAGTAACTGGAGCGAGGGAAAAGCATAAAGAAGTTTGAACTGATGCCAAGGGCAAACCAGCGCATCGGTTCCGCAGGCCATCGGATCCCTTGAGCGGGATATGAACCTGTCCAGCTTCTTGTTGAGTCTCGATGCCATGACATCCACGTCCGGCACTCCCCATTTTTGGCAGAGTGCTTGAAAGATTTGTGGATGTAGAGACCATTCCCCCGGCAACAGAGTCTGGCGACTTAAGAAGTCCGCCTGAAGGTTGTCCACTCCTGGAATGAATATTGCCGATATGCAGGGCACATGAGCCTCTGCCCATAGGAGAATCAAGCTCACCTCTCTCTGAGCGGCTTGACTCCTGGTTCCCCCTTGGTGATTTATGTATGCCACGGCCGTGGCATTGTCTGATTGAATTCTCACCGGGAACCCCTGCAATTTGGACGTCCAAGCCCTGAGGGCTAGTCGAGCAGCTCTGAGCTCCAAGATGTTGATGGGCAACTGCCTCTCTGGCTTTGCCCAAGTACCCTGGCGAGTGCAACCATCCAAAATTGCTCCCCAGTCCGTCAGGCTGGCGTCTGTGGTTACTATCTTCCAAGCCACTGGGCTGAAAGACTTCCCCTTCACTAGATTCTGAGGGTCTAACCACCAACACAGACTTTGTCGGACTCTTGATGAGAGCGGCAAAGGGATATCCAAGGCCTGTGGCCTCCTGCTCCATGCTGACAGGATGGCTGCCTGCAGGATGCGAGTGTGGCTCTGGGCGTACGGTACCGCCTCGAATGTGGCCACCATCTTGCCTAGTAACCGCATACATAGGCGAATAGTCGGGTCCTTTTTGCTTAGAACCAGTAGGATTAATTCCTTGATGGCTTTGACCTTCATCAGAGGTAGAAACGCCCTTTGTTGTTCTGTGTCTAACCTCATGCCGAGATATTCCAACTGCCTTGTGGGCTGGAATGCTGACTTTTCTCGATTTAGGACCCAGCCGAACCTCTCGAGGTATTGGACCGTGAGGGCCACTGCTCGTTCCAAGCCAGGAGACGAGTGATCTATGACTAGGAGGTCGTCCAGGTACGCTAGGATCGTGACCCCTTGGATCCTTAGCTTGGCTAGGATTGGGGCTAGGACCTTCGTGAACACCCGGGGGGCCGTAGCCAACCCAAAGGGAAGCGCCACGAACTGGAAATGACGCGAAGCCACCATAAAGCGTAGATATCTTTGATGTGGCTGATAGATTGGAACATGAAGGTAGGCATCCTTTATGTCTATGGAAGCCATGAAGTCGTCCTTTTGGAGTGTGGCAGCTGCTGACCGCACGGATTCCATCCGAAATGAGCGGACCTTTAGGTATGCATTTACCATCTTTAGGTCCAAAATTGGCCTGACATCTCCATTGGACTTTGGGATGATGAATAGGTTGGAGTAGAAACCCAGCCCTTGTTCTAGGACTGGTACCTCTATTATTACTTCCTGGGAGAGTAGATGATTTAATGCCGTCATTAATGCGGCTCCCTTCTCCGGATCGTTTGGAATCCTCGACTCCTGGAAATGAGGAGGAGGAAACCTTAGGAAGTCTAATTTGTAGCCTGTGGCCACGGAAGACCGTACCCACTTGTCGGGAATGCTGGCTTCCCAAACCTCTGAAAAGAGACGCAGCCTTCCCCCCACCTTCGTGGGTGGGGGCGCCCCTTCATAAGGTCGGCTTGGGGGCTGGTTTTGCTGGTTTGCGAAACCACTGCTTCTTGCCTCTAGCAGCCTGTCCCTGCGATCTGCTGTTGAAGTTAAAGTTTGATCTTGCAGGAGGCCGTCGATACTGTTTGGCATTAGAGGGCCCCTGCCCAGGGGAGTGCTGTCGTTTAAACGCAGGCCCCTGAAACTTCTTCTTGGTTGGCAAAAGAGTACTTTTGCCGCTTGAAATAGTCTAAATGTATTTATCCAGGTCTTCTCCGAAGAGTCGTCCTCCATGGAAGGGGAACCCTACCAGGAGCTTTTTGCATGGGGGCTCAGCCTCCCAGCTCTTTAACCATAAGAGTCTTCTCATATGGATAAAGGGATAACGATAAACGTGACGCTTGCTGGATAGAATCCTTAATCGCATCTACCGTAAAGCGTATGGCCCTAGGGACATCCGAAAATTCTTCTGCCTGCTGGGCAGGAATAAGTTTAAGCATCTGCTTAGTTTGATCCGATAATCCTTGTGCAACCCCAATCGCAGCCACAGCTGGCTGCACTACTGCCCCTGCAGTAGTGAAGGAGCTTTTAAGTAGTGCCTCCAAGCGTTTATTAACCGGATCCTTGAACACCTGTATGTTTTCTACAGGGCATGTTAAAGATTTGTTAACACATGAGATGGCTGCGTCCACCGCAGGGGTTGCCCATCTCTTGGAAAACTTCTCTTCCATAGGATATAAGGCAGAGAATCTTTTAGGTGGTAAAAAGATTCTATCTGGCTTGCTCCAATCTTGGAACAAAACTTCCTCTAGCAGAGGATGGATCGGAAAAACTGCGTTGTTTTTGAGGCGCCCTTAGTGAGCCCAAAGCTGAAACAGTCGATACTTGGAGATCTGGTACTGGCAAGTTGAAAGCACTATGGACCAAGTCCGTTAAGGCTTGAACCCACCAGCTCTCCCTTTGGGAGACTGCCCCAGACTCCCCTGTATCCGGATCCTCGATCCCCGAACCTGCTTGGTCCTTGTCCAAGAGGTCGTCCAATTCCCCTGCGGAAAGGACCTCCTCCTCAGAGGGTCCACGCTCGGGCGACGGAGATCTATTCCGTTTTCTGCCCCGCAGAGCCATGTTTATCATTTTTTCCATTCTTTTTTCCATCTCCTTTAAAGAGGTGGACAATACCTCGTCTGTGACCACCCTAGGGTTGGACTGACCCGAGCCAGCTCCAGCCCCAGATCCCGATGGCCCCAAGGCTCCCTCTCGGGAAAGCAGCGGCATAATTTTTTCCGAGACCTCAGACTCTCTGGGGGAATCCCCACCTCTTGTACCCTCTGACCCGGATGCCATGGTACAATACCGAGGTACGCCCGCTAACTTATCGGTGTTTGGGAACTATAAACAATTATTGCCCAAAAAACCCGTTTGGGGGGATAAAAAATGCCTTTTCTCCCTTTAATGGATCTTTTTTTTTTAAACCCAAGAAAGAAAAAACATTCTGTCCCCCTTAGTAGTATTGCCAAAAAAAAACTACTGAGATAGAAAAGAACAGCCTATTTCTAGGCTTGAAGACAGTCTTATGAAGACTGTAATATCTTTTTTGGCCACTGTGTGTCCTCGGCGCCCCGTGCTGCCGCTCTGGTCTCTTCCTCCTCAGTTTCAGCATAGACTGAGCTGATGGAACGAAAGGAAGGGCCGCCCCTTCCTTAAACCAACTGACCCGCCCTTCCCCCCTCAGCTAACGGCGCGAAATTGCGCCCATAACACGGGGGCGCGCGCGCCCCCGCCGACGGGGGGGGTGGGGGAAAGGGAGCCCACGAGGAGGCCAGCGTTTGCCTGTCATCCAGGCAAGGAGGAAAAACCATGCAGCATCGCCTGGAGGCTTGCAGGTAAGCACAGCTCTCTGAACACACACACACACAGCCACTCAATGCTTTTCAATACTACCAGGGAGGTCACCTCTTATGGGGAAATAACACATAGAGCCTGTGACGGTATCGGTATGATATCCCCGCCAAGCATTCCCTCCTCTCCATACAAGAACATCACAGGATTCCCCACACATGAGTCAAGACTGGATGCTGGAACCAAGACACTTTATTGACACAAAAACTCAGCTTATATGTGGTTACAGCCTGTTAGGAACGCCCCCCTCACACAGTGGGGTTTCCCATACAGATTATAGGAGACAAGTCGGAGCCGACCATGCAGACACGTTTCTTTAGATAAAGACATCACTGGAGTTAATTAATACACTGAAGCAATCAGAATAATTAACATACTACTTCTCTAATCATTTAGCCTGATGATACAATACACATCTTTTAAGGGTAAACACAGATCTTCTTTACACAACACAATAGATCAATTAACGTTTAGAATAGTGAGGGGACATTAGCACGTCAATAACCGGTCAGAGCAATGAATCACACATGAAATTCCTTTCTACCTCTACCCATATGGCTAGCAGGGAGCAGTACACTGAGACATATAGGCAAATGTATCACAGAGCCATCCTATCATTAAGATATGTGACTTGCTTTGCCAGATGCAGCGCATAACTTTAGGCATGTCCCCTGTGACCCCCCAGAAAAACCTGCTAAGAACCAAGTTCCGCAAGTTTCCCCTCACTTACCTGCTCCATGCCGCAGGACTTTGCCAAGCAAGAGGCCCAATCTTCCCCCATCTCCGTGGGGCTGTCTAGACCTTCAGGCCCTGGGTTCCTATGAAGGATCCACTGTCCTGGGCCCATATAGCACTCTGGCAACAGAAACATTAGGCCCCCAAAGGTTTCTAAGTTCTGGGCCCAGGGTCCAGCTCTCTAAAAAGAAAAGCATTATGGGCTATACCCCAAGGGTTTGGGGTCCGGTTACTGACCACTTTAGCGCTGAGGCCTTTGGACAGAACCGGTTAGCTCACCTAATCCCAAGGATGCGGAGGCAAGCTAAACCATGACCAACACCTAAGACACTGGCGTAAAAACTGAGGTACTCCTCCTATGGGAGGGGGTTATATAGGGAGGGGCATTTCCTGTTTGAGATTGCCAGTGTCCATCACCTGAAGGTACTCCATATAACCCATATAGTAATGAATATGCCGCTCTGTGTCCCGTGATGTACGATAAAGAAAGAGGGAAAGAGGTGGAGGGGAGAAGGACAGAGGGGCAGAGGGGAGAAGGACAGAGGGGCAGAGGGGAGAAGGACAGAGGGGCAGAGGGGAGAAGGACAGAGGGGCAGAGGGGAGAAGGACAGAGGGGCAGAGGGGAGAAGGACAGAGGGGCAGAGGGGAGAAGGACAGAGGGGCAGAGGGGAGAAGGACAGAGGGGCAGAGGGGAGAAGGACAGAGGGGCAGAGGGGAGAAGGACAGAGGGGCAGAGGGGAGAAGGACAGAGGGGCAGAGGGGAGAAGGACAGAGGGGCAGAGGGGAGAAGGACAGAGGGGCAGAGGGGAGGGGAGGACGACAGAGGGGGAGGGGAGGAGGACAGAGGGGGAGGGGAGGAGGACAGAGGGGGAGGGGAGGAGGACAGAGGGGGAGGGGAGCAGGTAGAACTCGGCTCCGAGCTGTATGAAAGATACGCGCTCAACTCAGAGCTGTGGGACTAGCAACTCTGCCGGGGCCCTTCCGACAGTGGCGAAATGCCAGGGCCCCAGCGACCCTGGTAGTTCCGCCACTGACCCCAAGAAAACCATCCCCACTGTAAAACATGGAGTTGGAAACATTTTGTTTTGGGGGTGTTCACCTGCTACGGGGACAGGACAACTTCACCGCAAAAGGGACAATGGATGGGGCCATGTACCATCAAATCTTGGGCAAGAACCACCTTCCCTCGGCCAAGGCATTGAAAATAGGTTGTGGACAGATGGGTATTCCAGTATCACAAGGACCCAAAACACACACAGCCAAGGCAACAAAAGGAGGCTCAAGACGACGCACATTAAGGTCCTGGAGTGGCCTAGCCAGTCTCCAGACCTTAATCCCATAGAAACATGTAGAGTGAGCTAAAGGTTCGAGTTACTGTTGCCATTCTGTCTCTCACCTGTTAAAATAAACCTACGATTAAAATAACAGGCTGATCATTTGTCAGTGGGCAAACGTATCAGGGGATCAAATCCTTCCCCCCCTCACTGTACATTTACTTTTAAGGCAGGCACCTGCAATTCCCCGAGGAGCAAGAAGATACCTAGAATCTTACAGCAGCATATTTCCAGCCTCTCACTACCTATGTGCGGTGAATGTCCCAGGTTTCTGGGTGCTAATGAAATAAACTGAGGATGCATGTATCCACCTGAAGCTAGTATCATTTTTCAAAACACCATTATAATTATGAAGCAAAGCCAACATTATGGAGCAGTTAAATCATAGTAATATAGGAAAATTATATTTTCCCATTAGTAGTCAAGTTCAAAAACTTTGAAAGAACAAGGATGACCTTGAGGCTTGAGTTTCATCTCCATAATTTTAATCCCTCTCCCCATTCAATAAGTAGCAAAAGCAACCATCAAAAGTGTCTCAGGGGTCACAGTGAATAGCAGAAAAAAAAAGCAGCAACAGTACAGTTTAAGATGAAATGTAAAGTAAACCTAAATATAAGACGCTTCTAATACCATCCCATATTCACAGGATAGATTGATCAAACAATATCTCAGAGCATGCTCTGTTTCTGATTTCTTTTTTTTACAGTTACAAGAACAAAATGTTGATTGCAGCACAAACAGACTTTTTATGCATATTGCAGTTCCATTATGTAGTACCCAGCAGCAATCATTGATTTCTCAAGTCAGATTCAACTCATTACTCCAGGTGCTGACATCCCAGGAGACATTGGATTTAAACTCTATCTTCCAGCTTTAAGATATAAAGCATCCACCTGAGCCAGATATGTCCAAAACACTTATTAAATTGGACCTTCTAGCATTTTATTGACTTTTACAAGGTTGCCTGTGCATTTCTTACAAATGGTTATCTCAGACTAAGAAGCTTATGAAACACTGAGGCCAGTTGAAATGCAAAAATAGTTTACAGACATGGCAGAGGCCCCATTCTCTAGTCACTGCTACATACTCATCATTCAGCAGGCAGCACGGATAAACCCATATCTGGCACATTTAGTGAATATGGGTGTTTAAATTAATTTAGATACTGTATGTATTCATCGACAAATCATTAAAACTAGACTCATGCTTTTTGGGCGAATTGCCTTTATGTTTTTACTCTTAAAGCGGGGGTTCACCCTAAAAAATAAAAATTTCTAGCATGCCATCAAGCATACTAGCGCGATCTACAGTATGCCTTTCTTTATTTTTTGACGCCGTACTTACGGTTTACTGCCGTAGTGAAGTTTCAGACTCCCCGCGGAGGACTTGCCTCTTCACGGCGCCTGCGCAGTCAGCTCCGATGTCTTTGCGCAGGCGCCGTATAGCGCCGTGAAGAGGCAAGTCCTATTTCGGCTATCTTCGGGCAGCGTGACGCGCCATAGCCGGCCGTCAATCATCTTCCCTGTGCATAGGAACGCCCATTCCCCGCGGGGAGTCTGAAACGTAACTACGGCAGTAAACCGTAAGTACGGCACCAAAAAATAAAAGAAAGGCATGCTGTAGCTCGCGCTAGTATGCTTGATGGCATGCTAGAAATTTGTTTTTAGGGTAAAAAACCGTTTTAAAAAGCCTATTCAAAATGAATGGACTGGCAGCGCACATCTAAGTCTCTGCAAACACAATTGTGCCTTTTCTGGTAATGCACCACATATTGAGGCCGATTAATGAAAAAATTTGAGCACAATGTCTGCGTTCAGGGCACAACTGTCAAATTAGGATGTGCATCCGTGTCTACACAGTGCCTGTGCCTACAATCACTTAGCCTAGGTTCACACTGTAGCTATGCGGGAACCAGCACGATGACAGCGCCGGATGCCGCATTGCATCTCTCACACTGCCCTCTGCGAACCACTGCGGGTGTCAATACAATGTTAAGGACACCCACAGATCTGTTCACAGATCGCAGTGGGAACAGTGAACTCGCACAGGAATCGGATCACATGGGTGAGAACACCCATGCGATCCGATTCCAGTGCAGAAAAAAAAAAAAAAGGCCCTGCACTATTTTCCTGCGAATCCAATGCAAGTTCAGCCATACAACTGTATGGCTGAACTCCATTACAGACATCGCATTCAATCGGCACCGTAGTGCGGGTGTATATCACATACGATGTCTGTGTTCGCAAAAGTGTGAACGAAGGCATTAAAAATCGGCGTCTGGGTCATGTTTTTACCACTTTCCGAGGGCTCATTAATGTCACAAAAAATTGTTAAAAACAGGGATTGGATGAAGTGTTCAAACTGCAGTATTGGCATTGCGTAGAGGAAACATTAACGCTGCCTGCAGAGTTTGACAAGCATTGATGCTTTACAATGCCTCCATTCACTTCTATTGAAACACATCACAAGCGTGACCAAATACCACCTATGGTGTTAACGCTTTAAAAGTGATTTCCCATTTTACCCTTTTTTTTTTTTATAAAACACACACAAACACACATCACAAGGCGTTTAAAAAGCATTGCCTGATGCAACATGAATGCCTGTGCAGCGTAACCAAAATGCTCATTAATGCTATAGGTGATGGGGTGGCAACTATGCTACACTACTTCAGAATACAGAGTAGAGTTGCTATGTGGCTGGTTAATCATTAGCTGGCCACACCTAGTCCTGCCCACTGCTTTCTTGAATGACAGCACTGCCTGTTGCTGAACCCTTCCCTCTCAGAGCTGCAGTGTGTGGGGGGGGGGGGAGCATGTGAGATGCAAATGGAGAATTTGATCCAAAGGAACTTTGTTTGCTTTATGGAGACTTTTGCTTAACAGTTTGGTATTTGTTTAAACCACCATGCATATAGGAGCCTTTAGTGGCCCCAAATCAGCCCCATTACCCCAGAGAAATGTCATAGTAGCTATGACTAAGCACTTAACCTCAGTGTGAAACGCGTCAGCTACATACCCCACTGCTTGCTGTGCTTTTTCCTTTTATACCATTAAAGGCTACTGCTTGCTGTGCTTTTTCCTTTTATACCATTAAAGGCTACCTTTCAAAGTTTTTTTGGTGTGCGGCCGTCCATACCTTCTTTTTCTAGTTTTGCTTTGTGCATTGCTGGCACCCACCATTTCTGAGAGGACATCGATTGCATAGTGCACTCACCTGGAGCAGCAGTTTCTTCTTTCTCATTACCCCAGAGGGTTCCAAGATACTATAGTCCAAAAACAAAAAATTGTGCTCTATGAATTCCTGCAAGAAAGCACACGCAGTAATAAAAGTCCACAAGCGTTCACCAGAGTGTAGGATTTCCAAAAAAAAAAAAAAACCTCCACCACATAGATTGACTGCTTACCAGCTCCGTAGACCTCCTATTACGGAAGGTCTATATAGATTTTGACTATTAAACCCAGCCAAGGCTTTTATTCTTCCAAGGGAATCCAGCCGATGAGCAAATGTCACTCAAGGGAGAGCTTGATCATATGGGGACCCCAAAAGAAATAAGGCTTCCTTAGAGCAAAATCTTTACATATATTTGAAGATATAAAAATGTGTGCCCTTCCAAGAAGTAGTTGTAAAATACACACGAATAAGCCAGCCGGCTCACATAAAACAGCCCGTCCTTCTGGGACCTGTGCAATTGTGGCGACGTCAGCACATCACTCCTTCCTAGTCCCCAGGACATCATCTTGTGATGAAACGCATAGGTAGGAGCAATGTGCTAAAGTCAACCGCAATTGTGCAGGTTCAAGAAGGACGTTTGCTCTTAAGCTGGATCCCCTTGGAAGAATAAAAGGCCTTGGCTGCATTTTATAGCATAAAGCGATATAAACCTTTTAGGAGGTCTAAGGAGCTGGTAAGTAGCCAATGTGGCGGAGGTTCCTTTTTGTCTTTGGAAATCACATACACTCTGGTGAACGCTGGTGCACCGTGGAATATTGTGGACTTTTATTACTGTGTGGTCTTTCTTGAAGAGTGCTTGCTGCATATATAACCCTTCATAGAGCGCAATTTTTTTGGACAATTTAAATTTGGCTGTGTGTCACAGAAAAAAAATGCTGCCATTAGATCACTTTATTTCATTTGGATAGTGCAGTATTATTTACCATTTAATTTCTGAGATACTATGTCTGAATTCTAGGATAATAGCTCTTTTTTTCCCCCTCGGCCACAGTGCTGGTGTATAGAGCATTTTTTGGGAGAAAGGATATTAAGGCCAACCCACAGTATTCATCTTACCACATGTTACCTTTAATGAAAACTTCCATTGAGAGAAATGTGTAGGATGCATTGCAAACCAAGAAACATGGGTTGCACGGATCAAATGGCTTCAGCAGTCACAGACCTTAAATAATACTGTAGATCAATTTCCCTGACTTTATTGCTAAACACTTGTTCCGAATCAGTATCCTAAAACTTAATGAAGTCAGAGAATGAAAATTAATGCCAAGCAACTAGCATTTTCAAAAGGCGGCCAGCAATTAACTACATACACCTATTGTAGGTTGTGCTTGCGAGTCTGCAGACAGTATATGTGCAAGCTGGCCTGCAGTGCGATTACTTGCATCTGGAGGATGTTGGACTACAAAAATGTGTGAGCTAGTAGTGTAAACTGTATTTTGGGCTGTAGTGGAGCAAAGTTCCATTCACAGCATTTTTTTTTTTTTATCACACACACACACACACAGCAATAGTAGACCGCTCTGATGCATAAATATTAGAGTTATTCAAGCAGGAGGAGGGGGCGGGCAGACACAGGAGAGCAATCTGAGGATAATGGAGGCACATAAGCTGACCATGGTGTCAGGGCTCAGCAGCCACGATAAACCGTGGTCAGTTTACAGGGGGGGGGTAGAAACTAGCATAATCAGACAGGTTTTTTAGATGTTACAGGGGGCCAAATGACACAGCACAAGCACTGTGCTGTATAAAGTGCTTTAAAGGATCAGGATCAATCGTTTTTTGTGGGGGGGGGGGGGTGTTAACACATGCTTTAATATACATACATTTAGGAGTTTTTTTTGCTCTAGGTTTACTGGAAAATTCAAGTTACCCAAGTTGAAAACATCTGCAGTGAATAGTTTATTCTGCAAAATGCTTGGGAGAAAAATATGCACAAAATGTTTCCAGCAATTTAAGTATATCAGTACCAGAAGAGTTACCTGAGGACACGCTGTTTGTAACATTTATAAAGTAGCACAGGAATCAGTCCAACACTTACTAAATTACAGACTGGTATGGGAGTAATGCTAGTCATTAGAACGTCCTTCTCCGCTAAAAGGAAACAGTTGACATTTCCTTTGCAATTAAGAGATGCAGAGTTGAGATTTTCTTTTTTATAAATATAAATGTTTGGGTTAAAAAGAAAAAAAAAAAAAAAAGATTCATAGATTAATAATGTCTGAATGTAGAAGAGTGCAGAAAAGTCATGGATTCCCATGTGACCTGCCAAAACACAGCTGCATTTGAAATGGCCACAGATGATGATTGAGAGTTGAAGATTCTATAAATAGACAAATTAGCAGGCGTGGCACCAAACACTTCTGGCACTTTCCCTTCTTTAACCAGTAGAGGAAAAAAAAAAAAAATCTTTTAGATACATGACAAAGTATTATGTATACCCAAATGATATCCAAAAAACGGAAGGAGTTACACTAAGGATTTAAAGCAGATCCTTCACCTGAAAGTTAAAGCGTGAATAAACCTTGAGACCCTCTTCAAACCTGCTTGTAGCTCAAAAGCGCTAAACAAGCAACTTATAGTTTTCAAATAGCCCTTGTTCACATCTGAGCATCATGTTTGTAGCAAAACTCCTGTTGCTCAAAAAAGTACCCGACCTACTTTTCCGGCAGAATTTAATATTTTTTTGTCCCCAAAGACTTTAACCATTTGCCAACCAGGCCAATTGTGACATCTCTCCTACACGTAAAAATCTTAATTTTCTTGCTAGAAAATTACATATAACCCCCAAACACACACACACATTATGTGTAAATATATATATATATATATATATATATATATATATATATATATATATATATATATATATATGTGTGTAAATATATATATATATATATATATATATATATATATATATATACATATACACACACACATACACATGTACACACACACACACACACATAAAAAAAATATATAATATATATTGTGTGTAAGCAGTGACCCTAGAGAATATAATGGCTGTCATTGCAACTTTTTATCTCACATGGTATTTGCGCAGCAATTTTTCAATAAAATAAAAAAAGTTAGCCCATTTTTTTTTGCATAATGTGAAAGATGAAGTTGCGCCTAGTAAATAGATACCCAACATAGATACCCACATGTCACGCTTCAAAATTACACACGCTTGTACTTAAAAATCCCCATAGGCGACGCTTTAAGTTTTTTTTTTTACTGGTTTTGAGTTACAGAGGAGGTCTAGGGCTAGAATTATTGCTCTCGCTATAACGCTTGCGGCGACACCTCAATGTGTGGTTCAAACAGTTATCATATGTGGGCGGGACTTGCATATGTGTTCGCTTCTGCTTGCAAGCACACGGAGACAGGGGCACTTTAAAAAAAATTGTATTGTTAATTTTACTTACATTTTTAATTTGACACTTTTTAAAAAATAAATCAATCATTTCTGATCACTTTTATTCCCATTACAAGGAATGTAAACATCCCTTGTTGTAATAGGAATATGGCATTACAGGACCTTTTTACAGTGATATATGGGGTCAATAAGACCCCACATCTCACCTCTAGGCTGGAAAGCCTTAAATAAAATAAAATGGATCATGGATTCCAAGCGGAGGCGGCGCATTTTCTTTTTTTTTAATGCATAGGCTGGGCATATGACCTGCAACGACCATAGCGACTCCGGCGGAAAACTCTATGGTGGACATCCGGGGCCGACTCGATCGCATTGGTGAGTCGGTAGAAGCACCAGAGGGTGGTGGGTTCCCCCTCTCGCCGCCCGTAAGAACGATCAGTCGGCGGAACAGCTGCTATGATCGTTCCTATGGTGTAGGGAATCGCTGGCTGAAAATGCCGATATCTGAATTAAACCTGTAGCTGCAGGCATCATTCAGATATACCACCACAAAGCCGAGGACGTCATATGACGGCCAGCCGTCAGCAAGTGGTTAATAGAAAGGCTTGAAAAGCACATGAGCTTTTTTCTATCCTTTTTTACGTTTTCTGCTCATATAGCAGATCTCTGCTTTTTCAGCAGCGCTCCACACCTTTTTAGTTGAAAAACACCAGGAAAAAAAAGCCTTACAAAAGCACTCAATTCCGCTTTAAAAGACACTTGGGTAAAAAAAAAAAAAAAAAAAAAAAAAAAGCCTGAAGATGTGTTGCCAAGGTGTGAAAAGGAAAAAATGCATATAGTTTAGTAATCCTCAGCACTTGCAAGTTTTGCTGTATGCATTTCTTTTAAACCCTGTAATTGCATTGCATTTAAAATCAGAAAAAAAACAAAATAAAAAATAAAATAAAAGGACTCATCACCAGTTCCTACTACTCAGTGGCTCCATCCCCTTGCAAGACCCCATGGAGTTACCTCTGTTAGCTCCCAGCTGAAACTGCAGCCAAATGTCCCATGCTACCCCATGTTCGAATAGCAGTAGAAGCATGTCACTCTCCTGCTCCGCTCCAGCAGCTCGACTAAATCTACACTGTCCAATGGACCAATACACCGACATGCTCAGTGTGCCCACATCCCATTATGGAAGTTCAGGAAAGCAGCGCAGAGTGCTCTGGAGCCCCAATTTTTGAAGGGGTCTAAAAAGAATATAAAAACTTCTTGCATTGCCCTGTAGGAATCAGATTCAGATATCTCCAGCTAACATTTTCCTGGGAAGGTCCAAGTTTGATTTCTGTGTAAAAAATAAAGACAGTACCAATTACATGCTCAAGATACAGTGTATAATATGTTAAACCAATAAATACACAGTGTATTGAAAGTCCGTTTCCACCAGAGATACCACTATAAAATTTATATTTTTCTGCATTTATCTAGCAAAAAGAAGAAAACCAGGCTTAAAAAACATGCATACTAATTAATCCCAAAATAGATAAATGCACGCAGACCCGAAGCTCATAGATTAAAAACTGAAGTTGAGTAGACAACAGCCTGTCAGACAGCAGGGTGTGATCTTCATAGAATAGGCTCCAGTGTCTTTCTCTGGTCTCAAAATGTGCTTTGCAATAAGCCTTTACTTTGGCAAGCTGCGCTAAAACAGAAAATTAGAATCATTAACATTTGTTGAAAAGAACAGAACACTGTATACTATGCTGTCTCTACCACTTCTCATCAAACACACACATAATGATAACCTAATTCAAATGAAATGAAATGAGAACTACATCACTATCTGGCCTTACTTGCTGGTCTATTACATTAGCATTTTGGCAGCAATAATGATATAGGGGACAGGAAAAAGGTTTTGGCTGTGTCAACTTATGTCTTAGATGAAAAAAAAATTGTTTCCACAAGTTTGTGTGCCTGTAGTGCTACTGCATCATATACATTTTCTGTTGTAGGGTCGTTTGCCTCTCCTCTTGTGGTTTCCAGTTATTCATATGTCGCAAAAGTGATGGTAAAATTTTAGCATATCGGTAAAAGACTGCAAAAAGGAAGTGACCACTTGCTGCAGCTAATGAGTGAGCCAAAGATTAGAAGCCAATAAAGTGGTTGTAAACCCTTATTTTTGACTTCTACCTATAGGTTAACCTAGAATAAGGCTTACCTATAGGTAGTGGAAATCGCTGCTAAAAGTGCGCCATTTAGGAGAGATTTCACTTGTAGTCCGCCATAAATGTGCTGTGAAAGTGTGGTTTCTTCCCTAGCATGTGCTGTTAATGGTGGCTCCCATTGCGCTGGTGTGACATCATGCGGCTCCGGCGAATCACAGAGTCGGAGTTCGCAGCCCGGAAGGAAGAGGGGCCAGAAGATGGACGCTGCCTACACAGGGGACATTGCTGGATTCTTTGGCAGGCAAGTGTCACGTAATGGGCTAGTATGCGGTACATACTAGCCCATTATGCTTTATTTGCAGGGAAACAAAAAGAGGAAGTAAAACCCATCAGTGTTTACTTCCTCTTTAAGCCCCTAGCATATATGCAATACATAATCTTTACAAGCATTCAACAAGCTTATAGAAAGCCTTCTTGATGGCCTTAAAAGAATTCCAGGTATGGATATTTTTACATAGTTACATTGGTCCAGTGGAACCAATGCATCTATACACATGCCATACCTGTGGTATCCCCTTATTGAAAAAAATCAATAAGGAGGTCACGATTCTGGTACAAGTTAGCAATTTATCTCATCCATTTATAATGCATACATAGTCTACGCCAGGGATATGCAATTAGCGGACCTCCAGCTGTTGCAAAACTACAAGTCCCATCATGCCTCTGGGTGTCATGCTTGTGGCTGTCAGTCTTGCCATGCCACATGAGACTTGTTCGGCAACAGCTGGAGGTCCTCATTGCATATCCCTGGTCTACACCAAATCCACGGAATGGCGCGCCCCCTTCCTAAAATTAATCAAAGAAGTTGTTACGTTCCTCATCTACCAACAACCACCCCCACCCCCCCCCCCAAAGATCTTCTGTCTGATGCGGTTAGTCGACTTCATGAGCACCACGTCCCATACAATATTCCACCATCTGAAGCAGGTAAAAGACTGCAAAAAAAAATAAAAAATTGCGTGTGCAGCAAAAGGAGGATTTTGAAGAGATACCAGCTACCATTGTCCCCCGAACCCGGCCTTTGCATTGGTGAATGCTTCCAACTTTATCACACATTCTTAAAATATTAGCCCATATTTTTAATCATTTCCATAATCTTTGCTGACCATTTTCCATGCTTCCTCAAATAACCATGCCACTGCCTTCCATGCGAACTCTCCCTGGCCTGTTTTTTGACTATGCCTCTGCCTAACGCTTGGACTGCTTCCACATAAACTGACCCTGGCCTGTTTTATCAACTACGCTTCTGCCTACTGCTTGCACATGAACTGACTCTGGCTTGTTTTATGGACTATGCTTGTGCCTATGCTTGGACTGATCTGTTGCCCTGCTACTGTACACAGGGGTCTCACATGCAGGGGGCTCCAGAAAAAAGTTTTTCCGGATGGAGAAGAACATTTTTCTCTGGGTTTCACAATTTCCTGATTAGGATCTGGAGTCGGAGGCTTTATAGAGATTTGGGTGGGTGAAATCTCTACCCCTGTGCCTAGGTCTTGCCTAAATGCAGCCATCAGTGTGCTGCCCCAATGGGGCATAGAATTTATATATATTGTTTCTCAACCATTTTTCTATGGACGTTCGGTTTAGTTCACATGTTTCCATCTAGTGACCTTTTCTGGTAATGCACCCATTTTCTATTATTCTTTCTCTGATGTATGACACACTTCCTTTGTATGTAATACTCCACCCCTTCATGTGTTTGGGACGTCTTTGTAATGGAGGCAGCCAACAGGCCACATGTATTCTGCGTAGTAAGCTACAGACAATATCATCTTTTGACCGCATAAGTACCACAACCTATTCATCTGCTGTAACCTGATGCCCAGAATAAAAGCACCTCTGCGAATAGAATCGGTACTTGGTGAGTTCAAGCTATCTGATGAGGATTGTCCTCTGATTATATCTGCTTATACAGGCCAGGCATGGAGGTCTCAAAAAGGAAAAATCGCTTCACAACAATCGGAGTAAGAATACTCAGCCTGCTGCTGACTTACTGCCCACATGCCTCTGCATGAACTGACCACACCTCTGCCTGTTACCTGGACTATGAAAATAATTGGATGTAGCAGGAGGCAGTATGTTTGTTTATGAAGGGCTGGAGAGCGGTACAATAAAGAGTGTCTTTTGGTAGCAGTGGACCAGGACCAACATTATGACTGTGCAGGCTGTCTCTGCCTGGACAATTCCTATGGACAAATGCATTTGGCTGTGCTGGCAATATCTTTGTGCCGACTATAGGACAATATTCCTGCCTGCTGCCTGGATAATTACTATTGCTGTTGCTAAGCACATCTCTGCCTGGCACCTGGACCAGTGCTCTCCTCTGTGGACACTACTAAAAGCACAGGTAATACTTTCTTACCCTTTCCGCAAAATAATTTTTCCCAGAGCATCTTTCAGGACAGCACCTCGAGAGATAGTGGCTCCTCCCTCTCCAACAGGAAACACCTTCATTCCAAACTTTAAAGGGAGGCTCCTCCCAGCACACTTCAGTTTTTGTGTTTCCTCCGACCCGGAGGGAACATCTTCAAGGGAGTTCTTAGAGGCCAGGGAAGCCCTGGATTACTCCCGTTTTTTCATACCTTTTACAGGCTAAGAGCCTGGGAGACTCCGCTCCCCGAGCTACCCGTTCGGCGACGGTAGTAGCCGGGCTTTCCCCTTCCATGCACCCGGGTCCGGGTGCTACAGGCAGGCGAGGTGTGCTCAGTGGAGCCACAAACAGCAGGGGATGGCGTCCGGCGGCCGCGATTCGCGCCATTCTGTTTACAGCGCGGGCGCTGGCCGATGCGTCATTTCCGGCCCGCCGGCCAGGAAGGGGCGGAGCGGGAGCTGGTGCCGATTTCCGCTTCCGGTCCGGCGCAACGGCGCTATAGGTCTCCGGAAGCCGGTCAGTGAAGCCACGAGTGAAGCGCTGGTATTCTGCGATGGAGACAGCAGAGAATCCAGCGGTGGGGACAGGCATAGGCACCAGCAAGACCTCGGCGGGAAGCAGCACAGTGAGTGTTTTTCCTTCCTTATGAGTTCTGCCTGTTTTTTTCCTTTTTCTGTCAGGTGGATGGTCAGTCTAAAAATCCTTTTTTCTCCCCCCCAGTGGTTTGGGGGCCTGTCTGGGCACTGGTTGGTCTTTATTCTTTCCTAGTGCACCTATTATGGGGGTCCATAAGTGTGAACAGGGTTTCTCACTAAGGTCTCCCTGTCTTCTCTTCCCTGTTTTTTCCTTGCAGGCCAAGTCTGACTCTAAAAAGAGATGCCCATCATGTAAAACTAAGATGAGTGACAGCTGGAAGAAGGCACTTTGTAAACCATGCATTGATTCTTTGATACAGGAGGAGTCAGCCGCTATGCGGGATGAACTGATTTCCTCAGCAAAGAAAGAACTACTGTCCACATTTCAGTCCTTACGTGAGTCATTAGTTCCGCCTACCACCCCTCTAGCCTCCACTTCCCAATCCTCTCAGGATTCAGTGTCAGTACCGGAACTGATTTTGGGAACAGTTGACGCAGGTCCCGGGGAAGGGGGCTCTCAGGTACCAGACAGCGAGGACTCAGAGGAGTCAGAAGGGGAGTCTGTGGGGCACCCCTCAAAATTTAAACTATCCCTGGAGGAAGTGGACGGCTTAATCAGGGCTATTCATTTAACTCTAGGCCTGAGTGAGGAAAAAAGGGATCTAACCTTGCATGACCGCATGTATACGGGTCTGGGTGAGTCAAAGGGGCGGGTCATTCCGGTCCATTCAGTGATTTCTGAGACCATAGTTAGAGAATGGCAGAACCCAGAGAAAAAACCTTTTCCCTAAAGCACATAAGAGGCGCTTTCCCTTTGAGGAAGATCAAACAGCAGTTTGGAATAAAGTTCCAAAACTCGATGCGGCTTTTTCGCAAGTATCTAGGTCCACGGATCTAGCCTTTGAGGACATGGGCGTTCTAAGGGACCCCATGGATAAGCGCATGGATCTCCTCCTCAAAAGATCTTGGCAGTCAATCACGAATGGTTTAAAGCCCGCCATGGCCACAACCTGCGTTGCACGGAATCTAGAATTCTGGACAAATCAGCTGAAGAATCATATTTCGGCTGATTCGTCGAAGGAGGAGATTCTGGAATCGTTTTCTACTCTGACCGCGGCAGTAGCCTACATTGCAGATGCCTCAGTGGAGGCCATTAAAATGTCAGCAAGGTCAGCGGCCCTCGCCAATTCGGCCAGGAGGGCTCTTTGGCTAAAAACCTGGCCAGGGGATGCTGCATCAAAGAACAAACTTTGCGGTATCCCTTTCTCAGGAAATCTCTTATTTGGTCCAGACTTAGATAGTATCCTGGACAGGACCGCAGATAGAAAGAAATCTTTTCCGGTCAAAAGGAAAAGGCAGCCCCCTAGACGTTTTTTTCGTCAGCAAAGGGCACAAGATAAGGGTAGCAAACCCCAAGGGGACAGGAGAGGTTGGGCACAGAAAGCCAAAGAAAAGAAGGGAATCCTTTTCAATCCTCCTGCACAGCCCCAAAAAACGCAATGACTCGGCGTCCCGGGTTGGCGGAAGATTACAAAGGTTTCTTCCGCGATGGTCAGAGATAACCACCAATCAGTACATTCTGACCACCCTGTCCCGGGGTTACGAGATAGAGTTTTCAGAAACTCCACCCCAAAGATTTCTGGTGACAAATTCCCCGAAGGATCCAGCAAAGTCCCTGGCCATAAAATCCTCTTTAAAGGAGTTGAGGCAGCAGGGGGTAATAATAGAGGTACCTCAGGCAGAACAAGGCCTGGGTTTCTACTCCCATATTTTCCTGGTAAGGAAACCGACAGGAAAATTCAGGATGATCTTAAACCTGAAACCCTTAAACAGGTCAGTCAGGTACAGGAGGTTCAAAATGGACTCTATTTTCTCGGTCCAGAATCTATTGACGCCAGGTTGCTTCATGGCGTCCATAGATTTAAGGGACGCCTACCTGCACATCCCGATCTCTCCGCAATCCCAAAGATACCTCAGGTTTGCGGTAAGGAGAGGGGGGATAGTTCAGCATCTGCAATACAGGGCTCTGCCTTTCGGGCTCTCATCCTCACCCCGGGTGTTTACCAAGGTGATGGCGGAAGCCTTGGCCCCGCTGCGGCTACAGGGAGTAGCAGTGGTCCCATATCTAGACGACCTGCTATTTTTTGCCCCGTCAAGGGAAAAATTACTGATAGACGTGGCCACGGCTCAGACGCACCTGGAGTCCCTGGGATGGATCCTGAACCTTCAGAAATCCTCATTGGTACCTGCTCAGGATATTCTGTTTCTAGGATTTCAGGTGAACTCTCTGAGCCAAAGTATATTTCTGCCCCAAGAAAAAAAGATCAAGGTCCACGAGACAATCTCTCGACTTCAGTCCTATCAACCCATATCCATAAGGCAAATAATGGCGGCGTTAGGACTATTAACCTCAACCATGCCTGCAATCCAGTGGGCAAGCTGCATTTTCGGTGCCTACAAAGTTTTCTGTTAAAGTCATGGGATCACAACCTCAATTCCCTGGACAGTCTAGTAAAGATTCCATCTCGGGTAAAAAGATCCCTATATTGGTGGAAGGACCAAAGGGTGCTCTCGAGAGGTCTGAGTTGGTCCTTTCCGGTGGGGGAAAGGATAACGACAGATGCCAGTGCCTGGGGATGGGGAGCCCATTTGGGAAAGAACTTTGTTCAGGGCCGATGGTCAAAGGAGGAATCAGCTCGATCCTCGAACTGGAGGGAGTTGAGAGCAGTCTCATTAGCTCTAGAGAGGTTTGCGCCGGATCTTCTAGACCAACATGTCCAGGTGTTGACGGACAACGCTACGGCCGTAGCGTATTTGAACAGGCAGGGGGGCACCAGAAGAAAGTCCCTGCTGATGTTGGCCGAAAGCACTCTATTATGGGCAGAAAAAAATCTGCGATCCCTCTCGGCAATACACCTGAAGGGATCCCTGAATGGGGTGGCAGATTTTCTGAGCAGGCGTCAGGTTCAGGAGTCGGAGTGGTCTCTAAACCCCGAAGTCTTCGCAGAAATAGTCAGCAAGTGGGGTCAACCAGAGGTGGACTTATTTGCTTCGAGAGAAAACTCCCAGGTACCTCTGTTTTTTTCCCTAAACAGACTGGAGGGCTCCTTAGGGGTGGATGCCCTGGCGCATCCCTGGGGATTTCACCTCTCCTTCGCTTTCCCCCCGTTCCAACTGATTCCACTGGTCCTGAGAAAGATTCAGAAGGAGGGAGTCCCAGTAATCCTGATTGCTCCGTTTTGGCCCAAGAGACCATGGTTCTCGACACTCCTAAGCATGGCTACAAGACCATGTTGGCACCTACCTTGCAGGTCAGATCTTCTGAGTCAGGGTCCAGTGTGTCATCCGGACGTATCCAGGCTCTCCCTTTCAGCTTGGTTTCTGAAAGAAAGATCCTAGAGGATAAGGGGTTTTCGGATCGGTTAGTGTCTACCCTATTAAATAGCAGGAAGAAGGTCACAAGAGCCATCTACGCTAAAGTTTGGAGAGTATTTACGTCTTGGTGTCACACTGCTAACATGGAACCTAGCAGTTTGAGGGCCATTCTAGAATTTTTGCAAAATGGAGCAGATATGGGGTTAGCGGTCAGCACTCTGAAAGTGCAAGTATCCGCCTTGGCAGTCTTCCTAGAAAGATCAATAGCCTCCGAACCGTTGGTTTCAAGGTTCTTTAGAGCCCTCTCGAGGGCTAGGCCGCCACAGGTCAGGGGTTTCCCGAAGTGGGATTTGTCTATTGTTTTGAAAGCTTTAGCGGGAAAGCCTTTTGAACCTTTGGGTGATGCTTCTCTTAGAGATGCTACCTTAAAGGTACTTTTTTTGGTCGCTATCACCTCAGCCCGTAGGGTGAGCGAACTACAGGCCCTGTCAATAAGGGAACCGTATTTTTCTTTATTTTCGGATAGGGTTGTGCTTAGAACAGACCCAAAATTCTTACCAAAGGTAGCCTCAGCAGCCAATCGAGCTCAAGAGATTGTGCTACCTACGTTTTGTTCAAACCCCTCGGGGGAAAAAGAATCGTTTTTTCACATGTTAGATGTGAGAAGGGCTCTGTTATGCTACCTTAAAATAACAGAGTCCTTCAGACAATCAGATTCACTATTTGTTTTGTTTGGGGGCAAAAGAAGGGGCCATCCAGCCTCAAAGGGCACGATAGCTAGATGGTTAAAGCTAGCCGTCAGGGAGGCCTATTTGCATGCAAAGATTGTCCCACCAGATGGGATCTGTGCCCACTCTACAAGAGCGCTTGCGACCTCATGGGCAGAGAGAGCTGGTGCCACCCCGGAACAAATCTGCAGGGCGGCGACGTGGTCAAGCTTTAACACGTTTATACGGCATTATAGATTGGACCTGATTTCTGCCAAGGACCAAGCATTTGGCAGAAAGGTCCTACAAGCTGTTGTCCCGCCCTAAGGTGGTAAGTCTCTGGTATCCTCTCGAGGTGCTGTCCTGAAAGACGCTCTGGGAAAAAGCAAGTTAGGCTTACCGGTAACTTGTTTTCCAGAAGTCTTTCAGGACAGCAGCAACCCGCCCGTTTGAGATACTTGTTAAATGTGCCATGCTGTGACTAACCTATGTGTTTATATGTTCCAGCCGGGGCCGGAGGTTTCTCGGTAACAACTGAAGTGTGCTGGGAGGAGCCTCCCTTTAAAGTTTGGAATGAAGGTGTTTCCTGTTGGAGAGGGAGGAGCCACTATCTCTCGAGGTGCTGTCCTGAAAGACTTCTGGAAAACAAGTTACCGGTAAGCCTAACTTGCTTTATTTTGAATTGCAATTGTTGGTATGTAAATGCTATGTGTAAAATATGAAGGGCCTTCAAAAATGATAGGTTGCCAGGAAAAATCTTAATTTTGTAAAGAATTGTGTGAAAAAAATTACAACTTCAAATAACTCACCATGCTACTCAAAACCTTAGAATGTCTATTTTCCAAAAATTTGTGTGGACAAAAAGGACGCAAATTTCATACAGGTTCAGTATTGCATGACTAAGTAACTGTCATTCAACATGTGAGCACTGAAAGCTGAAAATTGGTCTGAGCAGGAAGGAGTAAAAGTGCCCTGTATGGAAGTGGTTAATCATCATCAGTTCACTAGTCATGTGGAAGGCAGGTCTGACATCACAAAGAAAAACCCCTTTCTTCACCAAAGTGACCACCTTCACACAGACACGGTGCAAAAAATCAAGCATAGTAACTCAGATTGGCTGCATGATATACTAATGACTATTCTTTATCCATTTTCCTAAAGGCAAAGTTGGCCTTTAAACTAAATAAATCCTAGTCTCCCAAAGTTAACTATACATTTATAATATTTTGAGATTGAATCTCAAAGTAATTTGCGACTAGTTCTCTTTAAGATAAGCGTTTACATATTTCTGTGTCCAGGGTCTATGTTAAAGGTGTGGTTCACCCTAAAAACTACTTTTTTTTATTACACTGGCCCCCCACATTACAATACGATTAAGGCTATTTTTTTTTGATGCTGTACATACCTTTGTACAGCATATTCACCCGTGGCTTCCGGCTTGCGAGTCCCGCGGGAGTGGGCGTGCCTAACATGTCTGTGCTTGACGTTTTGACCAAAAACGAGCTTCCCCCCGTCGCGCAAGCCGCGTCACGATTGGCGAAAGGAGCCGAACGGCGATGCGCATGCGCAGTATAGCGCCGACTCGCCGTTTGACTCCTTTCGCCAACCGTGACGCGGCTTACGCGACGGGGGAGCTCGTTTTTGGTCAAAACGTCAATCACAGACATGTTAGGAACGCCCACTCCCGCGGGACTCGCAACCCCGAAGCCACGGGTGAATATGCTGTACAAAGGTATGTACAGCATCAAAAAAATAAATAATAGCCTTAATCGTATTGTAATGTGGGGGGCCAGTGTAATAAAAAAAAGTCGTTTTTAGGGTGAACCACCCCTTTAACTGCAGTAATTGGCCTGTCATAAATAGGCGACAATAAGTGGGGGGAACAAAAAACCTGATAAATGACAAAAACACACAGGAAACCACAGCAGTATTAGACTCTTGTAGGAAGGCTTTGTTTTTTCTGCATTTGAAATGCACCTCAAAACGCAGGTCAGCAGGTTCCCATTTACTTTAAGGCCTCATGCACACTGGACGTTAAAATAACCTTATAAAAATGCTACTAGCTTTGCAGAGAGTTTTATTAAAGTTATTTCAACGTTTTTGCAATAGCGTTTTTTTTTTTGCGTTTATTAGTGTTTTATTTTTTTCAAGGTTTCAAAAATGTAAAAAGTAAAAAAACAAAAACAAAAAACAAAACACTGAGCCACGTTTGAGCATTTATCAGTGTTTGACGTTAGCGCGTTTTTACAACTGAAAAACTCCTCTCAGAACCCACTAGTTTGGGGTTTTTTTAAAGCCAAAAAACGCCCCAGCCAAATTCTGCTTATAACAGCCTATGTGTGCATGGACACATAGGATAACATGCTGGGGAGTTTATCGACTACAAAAAAAATGTCTGAAGCCAAAAACAGCCGTTATAAAAACGTCCAAAAAAAACATCCAGGGTGCACGAGGTTTAATCTATGAGCCTGGTGATATAAAGGGGTTTCCCGTTTTCTCAGCGAAGACGAATGCTAAACTTACATTTAGGCACTTATTCATTTTAGATTGCTTTTAAATTTTTCAGATTTTGCAATCTACCACCAACAGTTTTGATCAAAATTATTCATCAAAGAGGTTGGTAGTAGATTGTACATATGCAGTCACGATTTTTGTGGCATATATTGCTATCAGCTGACCTAACATCAAGCTGGATTAAAATCTCTCAATTCTTCAGACCAGCAGTTCTGGATGCAAGGCTGGCTATAAAAAAACAAACAAAGTTATTTGCATGACTCCACCGGCTAGCCATAACATCCTTTTTATATATTTATGATGGAAGTAATGACATGTAAATGGCTTCTTTTGTATGAAATCATTTTAACCCGTGCCAATTCACAATCTGTGCAAAAGCATTTTACACATACACTGTCAAGGATGTGTTAATAAATGTCCCCTATGACAGCTAGCAAAAGATACTTTGTGGTTGCTACCTCTCAATCCCGCAGATTTTTAGGGACCAGAGTGTTTCCCAATCATGTGATAAGATAGAACACAGTGATCACACAGTCTGGAGGCTTCACTGACAAAAATGAAAGCCTTTAGCTAGCGGATAAACACTGCCACCTTCCATCTGCACATTTATAGTCTATCTTAGATATACTTGCACTACCAAAAGACAAAAGCATAAAAAAATTTGGATTTTGTATCAACCTTAAAATCCAGCTAAGAGTAAGCACCAGTAGTTACGGTGTGAAACATGTCAGCTGTTGATTGCATCTTTTGCTGTATGGTTTTTAACCAATAAATAAAAATTGTCGAGTGCAGCCATCCGGATTGAATTATTTTCTATATGCCATTTTGCATACTGATCCAGCACCATCATTTTGAGAAGATTTGTGACCCAGACATCTGGAGTGGGTTCTTTTCCCTGCTTATAATCCTTTTCTTGAAGGACATGGGAAGGATTCGACCTCAGAGGTTTACCGCTACCGACCAGAGGATTGAACACTGGCAATTTTGTAGCAAGGCAGTACAGAAAGCATGATCACAAAACATAGGGGACGCGGAAGTAAAAAAAGACTTGCAAAATCTGTCCAGCTGAGGGGTGGGTAACGCAGAAATCCAATGCCAACAGGCCCAATGTAAACAGGAACTTAAACGCTTGAAGGACCTTATACCTAAAGCTGGCATCAGAAGAGACAGAACGGTCCACCTGGTAGAACGTTGAGAACATAGGACCAGGTGACAGTGAAAAAGAGGCTTTATGCTGGAAATTAAGTAAAATAAGCCTTTAATAAGGATTTTCACTTCCATCATGTTTGTTCTATGTTCACATTCACACAGCATACCTAAAATATTAAAAATATTCCTTACACTTTGGACCAGGTTTATACATAGAACAGAGACCATCCTAGGCAAGCAGGAAGTCATGGGCTCCAAAACCACCTTTTCTTAATGCAAGACCAAAAAAGATTACAAGAGAATACTGCCAGTTCACATACTCATCTCACAGAGGTGATGGCTACAAGGAAAACCATTGTGTGGATGAGAGCATGAATGTCTAAACGGGTTCAAACGCGTGCAGAAAGAACCAGATTCAGATCCCAAGAAGTCACTGGAGAACGGAGGAGGGGGATCTACATTGGAGAACACCATGTACTAAGGTCTTAAAGAATACATGGCCATTGGTAGTCAAAACATAATGAAATAACCTGACCCTTGATAAGACCATATGTCCATTAATATAACTTAGGGTAAGGGGGCCTAAACACTGAAGTTGAAGTATTGGAGAAACAGAAGGGCTGTTTGACAGGCAGTAAGGGGACAGAACTTCAGTGTTGACTCTTTAGGCTTCCTCCATAGGGGAAGGGGTTTTCATTTGCCGCCAACAGATTCCTTATTATAATCAAAAGCCAATCTGAAAGACAATGGTCCTTGAAGCAATGTCAAAGGAAAGGATCCATAAGACACACATGAAGCAGAACCATGTGCATGAAGATGAATGGCAGCTAGACTCCAGCCATCTCTGCCCCCAACATGTTTCCTGATCCTGAAGGCTTAATCATGGGGGATCATCTCACTTCATGCATCTGTCTGCTTCACGATTTGCAGGTTATGGATCTTTTCCTTTGACATTGCTGCAACTTGGAGCTAGGGTGAGCTCCCTATCCCTGCCTGGGAATAGATGAAACCTTCATAAAACTACGGTACCGAAATATACCCATAGACAATGCTTTAAAAGAAAAAAAAAAAAGCATCAGTTACCAGGTTAGAGCTACAGAGGAAGTCTTTTGCTAGAATTATTGCTCTCACTGACGATCGTGGTGATACCTCACATGTGTGATTTAAACACTTTACAATTGCGGGCATGACTTAAATATGTGTTTTCTTTGCCAAGAGCGCTTTAATTGCCGTCACAAGGAATGCAATAGGTGGTGACAGGTACTCTTTATGGAGGTATTGGGAGTCTAAAAGACCCCAAATCTGCGATTCTGAATAAGGTCATTTTTTTAAATATATATCAGCGCTAATGGCAGGCGAGTTAAATCAAAAGGGACTTAATTTCCAGGATTTTACTTCGGGGACTCAAAGCAAGCCAAATCCAGCTTTGTTTGGGTCTCAGCCTAGACGGATGCGCCGGCTGGTGGCTCGGGTCTTCCAGTGGGACGGGAGGCACAGTAAGAGCGGCGGAAGGGCTGGGAGTCCCCTCGCACTCATTTAGGACAGCCAAGTGGCTTTTAGCCGCATCAGTTATCACTAAAAAAGCTAACTGCTGGCTGGCTAGCTACATACACATACATACACACACACCATACATTGTATTCAGCCCCCTTTACTCTGATACCCCCAACTAAAAGCTAGGGGAACCAATGGTCTTTAGAAGTCATTTAATTAGTAAATAGGTCCACCCGAGCATTGGCGTCCGCTCCATAGGGCAAGGGGGGGTCATTTGCCCCCCCCCCTGGAATCACCAGGGAGAGCCAGGAGCAGGGCCGAACTGGCCCTGGGGCCGCTTTAAGCGGCAACTGCAGCGCTCCTCTCCTCCAGAACTCGTATCATATGTCATGGAGCTGGGTCTGTGTGCAAGTTCTCGCCCACATAGTTCGACTCCTCTGATAGTCTTCTAGTGTTCAGCCTATCACACGAGCCAAACTAAGGGGGCGGGACCTTGCACACAGACCCAGCTCCGTGACATACGATACGAGCGCCAGAGGACAGAGGGGAGCGCCGTTTTATATCGTTTACCAGGCCTGTGCTTTTGTTTGTTCCAACATCTGTTGCCACAGGTAACACTAGACTATTTTCTGATGTATTTTTAGCAAGTCTGGAAACGCAGAGCAAACAGAGTTGTAGCCTACGGCATAGTTTCTAGTTGTCCCTTACTTAGAGTGCCTGTCCCTCTTCTGGAATCAAATCATTTGTCCCTCATGAATATACTGTCAATATAGTGTAGTGTTTCAGTCAAGGGAAAGGGGTGCTGTGTAATGTAAAGGGGTCCAGAGATGCAGTTGTGGAGAGGGGGTACACAGTGACAAAGATATTGAAAGATGCAGGGGGCACAGTGGGGTGTTTTTACATAATGTTGGGGGGGGCTTTAAACCCCCGCTAGCGGTCGAAGAAAGGGTAAAATGCGACTCTCGGCCCCCCGAAAATATTTCAGCGGACACCCATGCACCCGAGTACAATTTAATTTCAGGATAAATACAGCTGTTCTGTGAAGTCTTCAGAGGTTTGTTAGAAAACCTTTGTGAACACACAGCATCATGAAGGCCAAGGAACACACCAGACAATTCAGAGATAAAGTTGTGCAGAAGTTTAAAGCACTGTTAGGTTAGAAAAAGAAAAAATTCCAAGTTTTGAACATCTCACTGAGCACTGTTTAATCCATCTGAAAATTGAAAGAATTTGGCACAATTGCTAACCTACCACGACATGGCCATCCTTTAAAACCGACAGGCCTGGGCAAGGAAAACATTAAAATCAGAGAAGCAGCCATGGTAACTGAAGGAGCTGCAAAGATCCAAATCCCAGGTTGGAGAATCTGTCCACAGGACAACTATTAGTCGTGCACTTCACAAATCTGACCTTTATGGAAGAGTGGCAAGAAGAAAGCCATTATTGAAAGAAAGCCATAAGAAGCCCCGTTTGCGAGAACTTGCCATGTGGAGGACACAGAAAATATGTGGAAGAAGGTGCTCTGGTCCTTCAAGGCAAAAATGTAACCCTATAAGCAAAACGCTATGTGAGGTCACAGGAATGAAGGTGAGAGTACACCTGGTGGAGGGGGTGCAACATATACAGTACACAGAATTAGAATCAAGGCTTGAATTTATCATAAGATATTTGTGAAGATTTTTGTTGAGCACTTTCTATTTGTGTTTTCACACATTGGACTGCATGAACGGTTTACTATTATTATTAGACAACACCACTATTGTCAGTATTGCATGGATATTACAACCGAGGATTTTATATAAGACATATTGTTAATTGTATGGCAACAGTGCTCCACATATTTTAATGCAATTGTTCATTACATAAAACATAAGGAATTGTGTGGAGTGTCAGCTGCTCACTTATATTTATTAGGGCTACATGGCAGCTCAAGGTTTTTTCAAATTGTTTGACACTGACACTAACACTACATTTTTGCCTGGGCATCTATGATCTCTGGTTACAAAAGGGTTAAAACAACTACCAAAGAGAATTCAACAGAATAACTACAAAAGCATATTAAATGACATGTACAAACATACTTTAAATTTCAGTCACCTTTCCCACACAGATACAGAACCAGTATACTGCCAAAAGCAGACTAATTATTATATACAGATAAGAGTATCAAACAAATGGAAGTCAAATAATATGCAAATTGCCAACATTTGAAAGCAGCACAATGCAGGGTTAAACTTTGGACAGAATGTCAACATGCAAATATTATGCAAATCATTAGTACTAGAAACTAAACGATAAGGCACGGTCACATTCTGTCTTTTCTTGCAGGTTCCCATGTTTTTCATACACTAGAGTAAAGCTTGTCATCCCATCACAATAATAATAAGTTAAACAAATGCAAGCGACACAAAAAACATTAAATAAGTGAAAAAGAAAGCCAAGTAGTTTTCATTTTGGAAAAAGTGTTTGCATAACGAATAGTGGATTTACATGCATGGTACACGTATTAGGCACAGCAATTGATATTAAAATGCCAGCGTTTATGAGCATGATCCGTTTCTGTATACAGATTATGTAAAGGCAATGATGAAAGTCATATAATCCTCAAATGTACACAGAACCCACCAAAAAAAAAAAAAAAAAAATGGAATAAAATCCTCAAACTTCTATGAAAAAAAAACTTAAGCCCAGGTACACACTGGGCTGCGGAAATTAAGCTGTGCAAGTTCAGCTGAACTCACAGGATTTCACTCCGGCTTTTGAGTTCCGATTTCAGAGACATCTGTGCAGGTCTCTGCAAAAATTAGCACAGAAACTACTTTTTGAAATCGGTGCAGCGCTACATATGCGGCATCACACCGATTAGGATGATGCCATTGCCGGTGTTCTGGCGAGCTAGTTCCTACCATCGATATGGTTCCCGAGCCGACGGAAACAGCTGTTCATCAGCTGTAGACGCGCTCGCTCCCGATGGCTCATTATACACTCTATACAAGCCGCAGCAAGGGGCGGATGTGGTATTGACCAGTGTTTTTTTGATTGGTTATCCATGCCGCTCTTTACAGTAAGGGGCGGATGTGATACAGCCCCTTGCTGTATAGAGCGGGGTGGATAACCAATCAAAAAAGCACTGCTCAATATCACATCCGTCCCTTGCTGTGTAGAGCGGCTTGTACTAGTGTATAAGCAGGCATCAGGAGCGAGCTTGTCTAAGCTGACAATCAGCTGTTGAGGCTCGATTTCCGTGGCCTACTGCGCCATCGAGGCAGGAACCATATCGATGGAGGAACCAGCGCGACAAAACACCGGCAAATGCCGCCGATTTGACACGTCAGATCCTACCAATGTGAACCAGGGCTTACTTTTCTTTGTAGACACAAATTCTGGAAAATGCAAGAAAACAGATTGCAAGCACAAAACAAAAAAACAAACAATTATAGCATGTAGGGGCCCATTTATTAAGCAGCATATGGCTGCTTTACAAAAACAAACAAAAACAAAAAAACAGCACCACACACATTAGGAGAAAGTCATGTTACCAGCCTTTCCTTCAATCACATTGTATTTTTGCAGGATCTAAACCTTGGCCTGCATATTATACCCCTGAAATGTAGGCACAATGCAGAGAAAGCAATGTCCAGCAGGGAACAGTAAAACCAACCATCTGCATCCAGTGCTGATAACTCACATGTGAGCGGGTGTGATTTCAATTGCTTTCAATGGGGTTGCCTACTTGCAGATAATCGCGGGAACCCTCAATGGGGTTATCACAGTCAGGGTGCATTCCTATGAATAAACCTTAGCCTAAGGGCCGGTTCACACTGGTGTGATGTCAGATATTGGATGTGCTTCACACTACAGTGAAAAATGACATGCGATCTCTGTGCAATGTGATTTTAGCCATAAAAAACAGGACCCTTTTTTTGTCCGCAGCAGAATCCGATTGCTGTCCAAGTTTGCAGATCTCACTGCGATAGGCAAACTGGTTTGGGGGCGTCATTAACTTTTAACGGACACTCCCAGCAGTGCACATTAGGGTCGTGTGAACTGCTACCATGAAACATGTGATGTGGGAACCCGCTGCGGATTCGCAGGGTTCCCGCATCAGTGTGAACCGGCCCCAATACCGGTGACAACAATTTACACTTCTGTTGACCATTTTATTTTCATCTAACAATAATATACCACTCAGCAGGGAAGTAAGGCATTTTCCTTGAACTAGCAGTGCAATTTAACAAAAAACAAAATTGAAGTGCCACACCACTGCGAAGAGGGCCAAATAAAATCTAGGGGAACAGCCAGTCAAACTAGCTGCTGACAAGGCCTATGCCTGTAATCACACTGGAGGAAATAATATTAAAATGTTGAGTCCACTTCTAGTCTATTCACATAGTTTTCAAGCCATGACGACGTGGGCATCATTAGATCTTTGAAACACGTTGGCTACTTTGTGGATTGTCCCCCTGACTTCTTGGAATGATGATATGGACAAAATTAGTTAGTTATATTGTTTTCAATAGTGACCGTTTACACCTGAGCATAGTGGCATTTGAAGTTTGTAGCTCAAACAAATACAAGCTTCAAGCATTCCATGCCCCAAAAGACCTTTATACGTTAGCTTTCCATTGGCAAAAAAAAAAAAAAAACAGGCTATGAGCATTCAAAAACTTAAAGCTCAACAAGTGGCAAGTAAAGTGTAAAGTGGTTGTAAAGGCAAAAGATTTTTTTTTTATATCTTTATGCATTCTGTGCATAAAGAATAAAGATTAAAAAAAAGCCTTCAGTGTGTAGCAGTCCCCCTCCGCACCCCCTAATACTTGCCTGATGTACATCTAGATCCAGCAATGTTACACGAGAGACTTGGCTATCCGGGACACCTCCTCATTGGCTGAAACAGTGTGGCGCCATTGGCTCCCGCTGCGGTCAGTAAGCCAATTAGGAGAGAAAGGGGGTGGGGCAAAGCCGCAGCTCCGTGTCTGAATGGGGGAATTCAACAGGAGGGGGGGCCAGAAGCACCAAAGAGGGACCCGAGAAAAGAGTATGTGGCAAAACCACTGCACAGAGCAGGCAAGTATAACATGTTATTTTCGTTAATAATAAAGATTTTAGTATCACCTCAAGCCCAATTTCAGGCTTGTCCAGTGCTTTATGCCCCGTTCACCTGCTTTGCTTAAATGCATGTGCTGCCACCAAAAAAAAAAAAAAGGACCCGCACAATTTTTTCCTGATGCATCACCACCAAAAGTTGTTTGCAGTGCAGCTCCCCAACCGTATCCACACACTAAGGCTGCATTCACACCTGAGCGTAGGGCGTTCGGTCGTTTTTTCGGGCGTTTTTTTCTGCGCGTATTCATGCTAATATGCGCGTTTGCATACAGCGTTGTCCGACGTTTTTGTACTTAGACGTTTTTTTTTTAGCCAATAGGAAAAACTATCATCTTTTCATCACTTGTTGCTATGTTGGTAGATTTTTTTAATCTTCTGCATGGGCGACAAGTTCTATTGACAAAACGCCCGTAGCAAACGCTTGTTGTCGCGCAATACGCGCGTATCTGGCGTTTTACATTGATTTCAATGGAAAACCAAAAACGCTCAAATACGCGCATATCGCGCGTATTGCGCGACAAAAAAGGGTCCGGAACTTCTTTTGACTACAGGCGATGCGCGTCAGGCGCATCAGCGTGCAGATGTGAACCATGCCCATAGCCTTACATGTATTTTGGTCCCTCTGGCGTTTGTGCGCGTCGCGCTACAGGCGACAAAACGCCAAGGTGTGAATGGGCTCTAAATAGAAACATTGGCCATAAAAGCCAACATCCGATACAGAAACCTGAGATTGTGGCTACATATTGAATCTTTCTACTCTCCATGGCCACATTTATGGTTTTAAATATTTTTATTTAACAACTTAACCGCGCGCTATAGCCAAATGACAGCTACAGTGTGGCTCGATAACTCTGGGAGTACATCATAGTACGTACTCCTAGAATCACGCTACCCCTGGGGCATGCACATGAAAGTATCTGACTGCCGGGTCCCGAGGACCTGGCGCATCACAGTAAGTGGCAGCCGTTTAACACAAGTGGCAGCCGTTTAACACACGATCGCTCCGTCAAATGACAGAGCGATCACTTGTCAAGAAACCGGCATCATGTGCGGTTCCCCTCTCCCCTGTGTACTGATCGGTACAGTGTGAGGGGAGAGATCGGATGCAGCAGCACTGTGGGTTGGATCTGTAGTGCCCACAGCGCTGCTCTGTGCCCTTTGCAGCCTTAGCCATCCATCCATGCTCAGCCATGGCATCCACACCCAGCCATCCCCATTCATGCCGCTACAGTGCCCAGTGTCTTACAAAAGTGCAATAGGTAGCCCTGTATGTGGCCAGGCTGTGGACAAGCCTCCCACATGTGGTATCACTGTACTCTCAGGAGTAGGAGAATTTTGGGGTGTAATTTTTGGCATGTACATGCTATGTGTTAGAAATACTGTAGAAAAAAAAAATGACATGTCTAAAAGACTCATTATGCCTCATAGCATATACGTAGGAGTGTTTTCTTTCCAAAATTGGCTAATTTTTGGGGCGTTTCCATTGTCCTGGTGCTCCAGGGGCTTCAAAATTGCAAGAGGTATTCATGTAATCATGTGTGTAATTTATGCTCCTAGAACTCCTGATGGTGCTCCCTGCATGGTGGGCCTCTGTATGTGGCCAGGCTGTGTAAAAGTCTCACACATGGGGTATTGCCATACTCAGGAGTAGAAGAATGTGTTTTGGGGTGCAATTTGTTATATGCATATGCTGTGTGAAAAATAACTTGCCAATATGAAAAAAAATCTTCATAAAACTCTATGCCTCATAATACCTTGGAATGTCTACTTTCCAAAAAGGAGTCATTTGTACTTTCCTGGCTCGTTAGGGTCGCAATAAATGAAAAATAGGCTGTCAGTACTTCAGGTTTGATCAATTTTCAGAGATTGGCTCCATAGCTTGTAGACTAACTTTCACCCAGACCAAATATACACCGATTTGGGTTATTTTTACCAAAGATACCGTATTTTTCGCCGTATAAGACGCAGTTTTACTACTCCAAAAAACGGAGTAAAATGTCCCTGCGTCTTATAGGGTGAATGCTGACCAGTCACTGCCCCCCCCCCCCCCATGTCACAATCCCTCTCTCATAGGAGAGGACATGTGATGCATACCAAGAGGGAGTGGGGGGGGGGGGGGAAGACGTTTTGCACCCGGGTGTCAAAACATGGGGGATGTCAGTAGCAGTGCGATGAGGGTGTGCTCCAGATCGGGTGTCATTTGCCAGAGGTGACACCATCCTGAAGGCAGTGAGAGACTTTGCTGGGTTTTTTTTTTTTCCAGCCTAACCCCCCTCCCCTTTCGGCGCCGTGGTGTAGTACTGTCTGACTTCCTGCTCCTTCCCCCGCAGCTGCTGGTGTGAACGATGTCCCACAACCAATTCCTAGCTGCGTTCTGGGTACATCTGAGAGCCAGCCAGCCAGCCAGAGAGGATTATAATGGCAGTGTCCTCCACTGCCTGAGGTGAGCTGTTGATAAGGGGGTGGGAGGTGTGAGCTGGCATGGTATCCATTGCTCATCACCTGATAGAGGGTTAAGGTGTGTTTGTGTCTGCCCTGCCACCCTGAGCTGATCTAGGAAGGGGGGGAGGTTGCTGTGTCCACCACCACCACCACCACCAGATAAAGTGTAGCTGATTTGATAGGTGGGGTGGTATTGCTGTGTGTCCACCACCCACCTATAGTAGTAGTATAATATAAAATATTTTAGTACACCATTTGGTTCAGAATATTTTTTTTTCTTGTTTTTCTCCTCTAAAACCTAGGTGCGTCTTATGGTCAGGTGAGTCTTATACGGCGAAAAATACGGTATGTAGCAGTATAAATTTTGGAAGCAAAATTACTAATTTGCAATATTTTAGAAAACAGAAACAAAGAAAAATGCACCAAAGCAAAAGCTAAATTTCTGAAAAAAAAATTAAAAATCATATGGGTTCAGTGTTGCATGACTGAGTAATTGTCATTCAAAATGTGAGAGCACCGAAAACTGAAAATTGGTCTGGTTAGGATGGGGGTTTAAGTGCCCAGTAGGCAAGTGGTTAAAAAAAAAAACCCACACACAAATTTGAGCTGCCAGTAATGCAGCATCTGTTGACCTCACAAACTTTTAGTATTGCACAGGATCTACCCTTCTAAAAAAATAAAAAGTCACAGATTTATCAGAGTTTGGTGGTTCCACTGTTTACACAGCTTACTCTTATCATATAGACAACACTGGGAAAGGAACAGATGGCTACCCTACCATCATTTTCAACAAGATTTTGTTGTGCCCTTTGTGCAAACAAATGATAAAGGAGCCTGCTGCATTGATTTACTGATATTGCAAAGTTTGACATTCATAAAAAACATAATGGTTAAACAGTCAAACACTGAGCTTCCAGTCTACATAGATATGGGGGAACAAAAAAACCTACTCAGTAGCAGTCAGACAAATCCTCCTGCCTTGAGACATCTGCTCATCACCACAGGTAAATAAATTCACAACTGCTGATCATTTTGTATTGCTGGGAATAAATAATGGATGCCTTAGAAAACAGGGAAGCCCATGACAACCAATAAACCCCACCTACCTACCCCTAAGCCTAGTGAAGATTGGAGTGGCAAAAATCCTGTTTTTTTAGCAAGTGAAAAATAAAATGTAGTCTTTATTATTACCAAAATAGGTCTTCTGAAAATTAAGGTTCTAGCCACCTGAAGTGTATCTACACCCAAGAAAAACATTATATTGCAGCTTACCAGTTCTTACATACCGGTATGTTGACTACATTTTTTTCAGGTATTTTATTCTTTAAATGTTACCTTAACATACTTCTAGCACCAGGGTGACACTAATCCATTGTGCTATATCTATAAAGAAGTGGCATTGTTACTTTTCTGTAACCTGTAGTCCAGAGTGAAACCTGAAAACCATATTACCTGATAACAGTACAGCACAGCCAGAGAGAATAGAGGGAAGCAGGCTCACTCGATATCTGGCAGCATCAAATTGATATACCTAAATCGCATATTAAAAAACAAAAAGAGCCAATGCAATAAAGCTCATTGTTGGGGTTTATATATACTTTAACCACTTGCCATCTGTGAGGCTTTACCTCCTTCATGACCAGGGAAGAAGAGAAAGAAGAGAAAGAAGCATGGGGCCTGTACAGGAAACCCCATACTTACAATTTGCTCAATTGGTCACAAGGACCGATTCCCCAATGGTAACAAAAGGTGCTCCAATCGGGAGCTGAAGGGGCAAGGCCCGCAGCAGCCAAATGAGGCCAGGCGGAAGGTGAACATGGCGAAGATATTCAATGTGCCCCATTTGCCATATATACCATGACAACTATAACAAAAATATATGTATAGTATCCAAGTATATTGAAAATTACCACAATAGTAATCTGAGAGTATGAGTATATAGAGTACCAATCCCATATCAAGGGGCATGGGTAGAGGAGAAGAGTGAAAAAAAAAAAAAAAAAAAAGAAAGAAAACGTGAGATAGCAAAAGTAACAAAAAGTGAAAGTGGTAGAGATGTAGAAACAGGTGAAAAATAAAGGAGAAGGTGTCCCTTGGTATACCCCATTGACCATGTACACCATGACAAATGTATCAAAATAATACATGAATCCAACTCCATTAGCAGTTACCATATTGGTAATCTGGGAGAATAAATAGGTATATAAAAGTATCCATGTCATGTAGTGAGGTCCATGAGATTATGGGGAGGTGTGCAAGTGGGGGAAAAAAAGTGAGAAAAAGTCAAGGAAAAAAAAGGGTTAAGAAACATCCTGCTGTTGAGATGTGCCCTCTATCGAGAAGTGCCCAGGATGTACTGTGCATGCGCCGTATGGCACAGCACAACAGCTGATTTGCCAATCAGCTGGGCTGACGTAACCATGGTGCATGCGCACATCATAGGGGGTATCTCTCGCTGGGAGATACCATTTTATGGCCACAATTGAAACCTATACCAACAACAGGGGGGATACCGTAGTTCAGATTGTGCATCGCTGCTGCTGGAGGGCAGCATGTGTTGAAGGGTTGGTTTTGTCTGTGTTGCAACCCACCCTTTCACACAGGCAAACCCGGCCGTTCAACACAGCAAACCCATCCTGCAACACAGACAAAAAGCAGACCATCAGCATACTGTAAAGCCGCCATGTAACAGCAGGGCACAATCTGAGAACTACGGTCTCTCACCACGGTCTGTATAGGTTTCAATTGTGCCCATGAAATGGTATCTCCCATTGTAAAAGCAGCCGTCATGCTATGCATACGGAGCATGCGCAGTTCGTACCGGGCACTATTCGACGGGGACGGGGGGGGGGGGAGCACTTTGACCGAACACCGGAATATTAGAAATGTTGCAAAGTGTAGAAATAAAAACCACACTAAGTGTGTGCAAAAAAACACAAAATGTCAGTGGCATCATGCTTACTCATGTGTATGATCTCATGTGTATTAGATGAAAAGCCAAATGAAAGTAAGAGTTTACCTTGTCGTCTAAATCCCCGGGGCGGGGGGCTCTGAGGGGCTGCAGCACTACACTACCCTGTATTCATTAAGGTGAAAAACCTTTAGGGTTTACAACCCCTTTAAGTGACAATAGAGTGATCATGCAACACTGTACGTAAAATTTATAGAATTTTTTCACACAAAGCTTTATTTTAGTGGTATTTGATCACCACTTGGATATATATATATATATATATATATATATATATATATATATATATATATATATATATATATATATATATATATATATATATATATATATATATATATATATATATATATTTTTTTTTTTTTTTAAATATGCGGCTATAAACCAAATCCAATAAAAAAAAAATGTTAGAACAATCCTTTTCATGAATTTAGGTCAAAATGTATTCTGCTACATATCTTAAGTTAACCCATTCGTGCCCAAGTGTAAAACAAATGTTAACGCCCAAGCACAATTTCGCAACTGACATGTTTTACTAAAACCGTACACATCAGAGGCTTAACTAGAACCTTCAGGAGCATGGGGCCAAGTTGCAAAGGCAACTCCTGCGACTCCTGTATGTACAACCCTGGTACATATCACAACTACTTTGTGCATCCAGGTGGACTATACAATGTTTTTTTTTTTCAGAATAAATTGGGCTCTCATTTGGTGGCAAAAGACAACGCCTGATTTTTTTTATTATTAATCAAAGAAAAACTGGCCCAAAATAGTTATATTAAAAAAAAAAAAAAAAAAAAAATGTACCTGTACATGTGTTACTACCACAACCTACCACAAAAGAACAACCCAAAAAAAAATTATCCTGCTCCCAACGATCGCAGGGATACCATATATGATTATGTTAGTAGTAGTTTGTACCCTAAAAACAAATAGCGCACAGCTTTCTTTTTTTCATCCTACTCAAAACACACTGACAGTAACTGATACTGACCCGAATTAAAAAAATAAAATAAAAAATATAATATAATATATATATATATATATATATATATATATATATATATATATATATATATATATATATATATATATATATATATATATATATATATATATATACACACATACATACATATATATACACACACACACACACACACACACACACACACCATGACCTTTGAGCAAACATTGATCTACGCATTTTTTATTATATTCCCGGGTCCTGATCATTAGTACAGGACCCGAGACTCTAAGTGAGACCCTGTCTCTATGCTGAGAGCAGACTGTGCCACACTCCCAGCACAAAGACAAAGATAGGCACATATGTAGCCCCACGGAAAAAAGCCCAGTCCAGCGTGACTGCATATTCGTGTACTGTTTGCATCAGGAGGAGGGTTAAGAAAAATAAAAAGTGTATATTTTATTTTCCGGAAAGTAAAAAGGTCTGCAACCTATGGTATTATATAGTGGAATTTTATTTATACTGGTTATCACGGTGACCAGCGGCTTATAGTGGGACACCAATACTGTCACTGTACTAATGACATTGGCTGGGAAGGGATTAACATCTAGGGGAGAGTAACCAACGCCTAATATAATGTGTGCTGCTTTTACCAAGCGATCTTGTTTTTTTCTCTGTATTGCCGGAAATAAAAACAAACTCGCACAGCAAGATCACCTATCAGTGTACAGAACTCTGTTTACAACACAGAGCTCTCTTCCGTGAATGACGGAGTCAATCAGCGGGTCCCGGCGATCAATCATTTGCCAAGACCCACTGATTGACTTGTGCTGTAAGTAATCACAACACAGATGGGTTGACGGGGGGGACGGGGGGGGGGGGGGACACACACGCACCCCTTATCCGAAAGCACTGTTCACGTATCAGATGATCCAGCACACAGCGGCAGCCCTTCCATAGTAGATGTACATGGGGCATTCACAAAGTGGTTTTTAAAGTTTTAAAGCAGGTCACTTCTGAACAGGCCATATTTCAATCCATCTATGGCCAGCACTAAGACGGCAAGGCACTCTGGCTCCTCCTTAACCCCTTGCCGACCGCTGCACGACTTTATACGCCAACAGAATGTCACGGCTGGGCAAAACGACGGTTTTGCTGCGAGCTCCGCGAGTCGGATTGCGGGTCCCAGCGGACTCTACGTCCACCAGCAGTCCCGCAAACGTCTCAAGGAGAGGAAGAACAAGGAAATGCTAATGCAACCAATCCTTTCCCCGTTCTGCCTAGTGACGGGACACTGATCAACCCTCCAGATCACAGGAAGCGGTTATCAGTGTCGTGTCACACGTAGCCCAGCCCCCCCCCCCCCCACAGTTCAAACACATCTCTAGGACACACTTAACCCCTTCAGCGCCGCCTCCTGGTTAATCCCTTCACTGCCAGTCACATTTACACAGTAATCAATGCATTTTTATAGCACTGATCGCTGTGTAAATGTGAAGGGTCCCAAAATAGCGCAAAAAAGTGCCCACCATAATGTTGCAGTCACGATAAAAATACCTGATCGCCGCCATTTCTAGTAAAAAAATAAATAAAATAAAAATGCCATAAAATTATCCCCTATTTTGTAGACGCTATAACTTATGCACAAACCAAACGCTTATTGCGATTTTTTTTTAATCAAAAATAATTAATACGTATCAGCCTAAACTGAGAGGAAAAAAAAATTTTTTTTTTATATATATTTATTGTAGCAAAAAAAAAAAGTTTAAAATTGTCGCTCTTTGTTTATAGCGCAAAACAAAAACGCAGAGGTGATAAAATACCACCAAAAGAAAACTATTTGTGGGGAACAAAACACACATCAATTTTGTTTGGGATTCACGTCGCACGACCACGCAATTGTCAGTTAAAGAGACAGTGCTAAATCGCAAAAAGTGCTCCGGTCTTTAGCCAGCCAAATGGTCCGGGGCTGAAGTGGTTAACCGTCCCATTTCCAAAGTAACAGGCTGACTGGAGACTGCACTGAAGTTCAGGAAAGCAGCACAGAGCAGGAGTTAGCAACATTGGAAGGTATAAACGACAAGTAAAGGCGTAAGAATTTTAACAAATAATTTATTGGGAAAGGTTTATTTTATTGTGCTCAATTACTGTTAAACTAAAAAAACACTGAATGTGTAATACCACTTTAAAAGCACAGTTCCAGTGAAATGTATTCTGTTTTGAATAGAATTTTAAGACTCACCCCCCCCCCCCCTTTCAGCTGACTTGTGTTAAAAGGCAATTGCTATGTACCCACAGAGTTGAAGTCTTTCTTACTATTTGACACCCAACACATACTGTACACAGCGCTGTAATGACTTGACAGAAGTTCTAAGCTTTCTAAATCTAAAAAAAAAAAAAAACATGCATTTTAATCAATGCCTGTGTCAATGGATTGTTTTCCCCTCACTTCCTGTACGGACACTCAAACTAGACAGGAACTGGTCAGATTTCCATTACATGCACATGGACACATATACAGGCATAGGGCTATACAGCATAAAATATACCTGTATGTCTACAGTGCCTGGGAGCCCAAGCTGTGCCATTTGTCTGCCCCCATTGCTGCCAATTACACAGGTGCAGTCATATGTTCACGAATGCCCATGTGTGCAATTGCCAGCACTGGTGTTTACCTGAGAGTACAGGATCAAGCGTATTTTCTCATACAATACATCACAGAAAAATATGCTACAGTTGTAAATACAGTTGTATTTTATTCTGCACGCTCACGACTGTATGGCGCTCATTAGCCCTTAAAGCCCAGTTGAAGTCACAGATATGGAGTCAGATATACATTATCAAAACAACCTTCATTGTCATCTTCCCTCAGCTTTCCAATTACAGCAGTTATTCATGGTGGCTAAATATGATTGTGCAACCCAAAGGGCATGAAACTAAGGCAGGGTTGCCAAACGCCAGTAAATGTACTGACAGTTTGTAAAAAATCAGGGGCTGAAAATGTCATGCTGTGTTGACTAAGTGTAAATCAAGCAAATTACTTTGTTCTAGGTATGGTCAGTGTTTCCATATCATGTTTATACTGTTCAAATATTCACTGTGTTAGTTATCAATAGTTCTGTAATTTCTCAGCTTGCCAGTAAAAAAAAAAAAGTGCTCCGCCAGTACATTTTTCATGTTTTGTCAGTAAAAATGCCACGGGAGGTTGACAACCCTGAATTAAGGCCCCATTCACACTTGCCATTATGGTCCTCTTCAGATTTCAAAAGCAAAAAAAAAAAAAAACTAAAAAAAGGCAGCAAAGAACAGCTGCAGCCAATAAGCCTGTTCGAAGCAATGACAGGCTAACAGGAGCCGTCAGTCTGCCCCTATTTGCATGTGTCTGGACATCCAATTGTTACCTGTGGTTAGGAACAGATTGGCCCTGGATGGAGACAGATACAGGGGTTGATTTATAAAACTGCCGAGTCCAAAATCTGGTGCAGCCAAGTAATATATAATCAGCTTCCAGGTTTTATTCTTAAAGCTTAAACAGACTGAAGTTGGAGCCCTTTCACACTGACAGCGCAGCCACCTTAGCAGTAAAGCGCCACTAGTTTTAGCTGTGCTTTACTGTTTTATAGGCGCGTTAAACGTCCGCTAGCGGCTGAATAAACGGATAAAAGCGCCACTGCTTATTGATTTCAAGAGTGATGTATACACCGCTCCTAGAGCGCCCCAAAGATGCTGCTAGCAGGACTTTTTTTTTCTTTAACATCCTGCCAGAGCAGCAGTGTGAAAGCAAAGGCTGTCGGGACTTGCAGTTTTCCATTCACAGGACGACTGTCAAAGAGTGACACGGCCAGACAAACAAAGCCACGAACAGCCGCGTTTTTATTGCAACAGCTAGCAGGGGGAGAAGATCGCCCACTAGCTGTCACAACAGGAGAATTTGGGTGCAACATGTCACGAAAAGTGAAATTATCTTCTGGTACATTAGCAGTCAAAAGAAGCAGATCTGTAGATCTGTACTTTCCAAAACTATATTGGTTTGGTGCTTTTTATGTAGTGTCAAGAACTTCCAGCGCTCACCATGTTTTTATACCTTTCACACCATGCATGTGTGAGAATGTGTTGCGTATAAAAATGTAGCATGTCGGCTATGGCATGCAATATAGTATATTTTTTTTAAAATACATTTAAAAAGAAGACTCAAACAGTGCAATGTATGGTAACAATGAATTGCACCCCCTCAAACCACACACCAACGCACAGGCACTATATGGAACATAACAAGTACAGGCAGGTGTGATTTGGCTTTGAGTGTCGTCAGTCCTCCCAGCTGTCTTTTACTAAACTACTTCACTACTCCTACTCTTCGATCTTTACAACTTAAGGCTGGATTTACACTTGTACGAATCCAAAGTCGCACAACTTTGGAGTGCAACCTTAGATAGTTGTCTATCATTGGTCAGTCACACCTGTCAAATGTTAAAGTGCAACATTCACATGACTTTGAGAGTGAACATTGAAGCTCTATGGCCCTAAAGTTGCATGCAAGTCAGACCAAAGTAGAGTAGTTGAAGTCGCTGTGACTTTAGATATGAACGGTATTGAACAGTACTCTTTGGAAAAACGTGGGATGTGATCGATGTCCAAAGTTGCATAACATGTTGCACAAGTGTGAATAGAGCCTTAAGGTTAAATACTCTGTAGTCCAAGATAAGAACAAGGAGAGCTTTGAGATAACACAGTAAGTGCACACAGGACAGCTCAGAATTTCTGATTTATTTTGTGCTCATCAGGCAAGTATACCAAAAGCCCTTTGAATAGAATACTTTAACACACCTAAAGACAAAAATGAAAAAGGTTCATTGTTAGGGCTTACATACACTTGTAAGTCAGTAAGCGTGCAACAGGAATTATTAAAACAATACATTAAAGCTAACCTCTGCCAAAACCTAAACTACGTAGAACTTCAGGAGAGGAAAGTGGCATTCCAAAAGTCACCATTCCATATCCAATCATTTCTGGATGTTAATTTACTTTGACTACACAGACATCCAAATGAAGGATTGCTGTCTGGATCCAGGCACACGGCATTAATACTAAACAAGTGCATTAATTTCAGGTTAGCGGCCAGACTGTCTCAGATTCAGCGGGTGGTAAAAGTAATGCACTCATTAAAATGGATGTGTGACAAGATTTTACACATACCATCTTCCACCACAGCAAAAAAATGGAGTGAACCTGCTCATTAGATTTGATGGAACAAATACAAAATTGTACCCAATGTGCTTGCAACCATCACTTATACCGATTGCACTTCTTGTTTCGACAATGGCCCACATACACATCCAGATTATACCAGTCTGAAAACACTGCATTTTTACGAATGTATTACGAATGTATACCAGGAAGGGTAATTTAGCAAATATATTCAAGTTGCAGTTAAAAAAAAAAAAAAAAAAAAAAAAAAAATCAATCAGTCATACATTCTTGTTTTATTTTAGCCTTTTCACCAGTTTTATAGATCTTATTTTCTATATGCATGCACTGGTTTGTCATATATTAAATATTTATTAAAAGAACTCCCAGGGCACTATGAGCTAGCTAAATAGACATTACAACAGTACGTTGACATCTTAGCGTACAGAATTGGAATTTGAAATAGCGTCAAATTGCGAAATCCTATGCGATCCCCGTCACATCTAATGACACCCCGACCTTTGAGTAACTTTTCCTTGATACGGAGGACGACAATCGCGCAAACAGAATCGCGGAACGCCTGTCGCCCAAAAGTACAAGAACTTTCTAGGCGACAGGCGTCCCGCAAAACTTTGTGCGATTTTATCGCGATTGTCGCCTGATGAATCGCAGCACCATTGGAAGTGATGGGGATCGCCCGAGCATCCCGCGATTTTCCGCAATCTGAATCGCAGACAGAATCACTGCATTTCCGCCCGCCATTCGAAAAGCCAAGATGTGAGCAAAGCCTAAATGTGTAGTGAAGGCTAATGACATGTATTATAGCGATTGATTCAGAAGCTGTGTAAGGGAGCACTCAACAAAATCTCAGAATTCCTGGAGCTGTGATCTCTCGCCAGCTCAGTGTCCATCCTTTTGGACACTCCCTCTTCTCTCCTGCAGCAACCATTCTGGATAATTTTTTTTTAATATTAGATTTGTTTTCAGTCATTTGAAAGCAAGTTCCCACTCTCCTCACATATTTAGTAGCTTTTGTTCTTTTCATGGGGGAGCCCCTTTTTCGGACAGGTAGCCACTCCCACTTCAGCAATTATTTTCTAAGCGAGCATTACGGAGGACAATTAAAAATAACATTTTGCATGTTGAGTGTAGCCATGGATAGGGAAACAAGCTTGAATAGGGGCTAAATATGATTTGCAGCACCCAAATTGTTACTAAACCCACAGTAAAACCAGTCTTTATATGCAGTAAAGCATGCTCGTTATACTCACTGTGGAACCTAAGGGGTTAATCCTCCACACTGTGCAAAAATGCTGTTTGATCCCCCCCCCCTTCCTTTACTATCCCCAATCCATCTGCTGATAGCACAGAGCCTCAGTGGCTCTCTGCACATGCTCAATTTGGTGTGCATTGCTAAAGTTTTTTTTTTTTAGTTTGTTTTGGGGGGGGGGGGTTATGTGAACAGCACAGGGCCAAATAGTCAATGTCCAGACAATGCCGGTTAAACATTTTTTGCCTGCTTTCAGGTAAAAAGATGTTTAGGTAGTAGTATCCCCCCCCCCCCGACACCAGAGCCCTCATTCAATTCAGTGCTATGCCTGTCTGCAGCAGATCTCTCCCCTCAGTTCCTGGACTCCCAGGCTTTGAGGCATTGGCTCCGCTGCTACCTGCTGTCTGTCTATAGATGCAGACAACAATGCTCAGGAGTGAGCCTGCATGAGTGCCCATATAGGAAGCACCTTGCTATGGGGGCACTCACCAGAGGAGCAAAAAAAAAAAAACGCTAGAGGGGGACCTGAGAAAAGTAGGTTCAGGGCAGCTCTGTGCAATTCCATTGCAGAGAGTAAGGATAAAGAGGTTTGTTAAAAAAAAAAAAAAAAAAAAAAAAAGGGATACATTTGTAATCACAGCAACCTAATAGATCTGGTCTATTACTTTTTTGGGAGGTTGGCTGGCCATGGGCATCCACAGATATATGAGCACTTGCAATTCCAACTGTAATCCAAGGGATTATACAAAGATCATACCTTTATAAATGAATACCTAGAAGAGTAAAAACATACCTGCAACACAAAACAAGGACCTAATTTTGGACTAGAAAACACTGCCACCCCCCATGTTGTGAAGATGAAAAAAAAAGTGGGACGAATTTTGTAGTTTAGCACAGTGGGGCAGGCCGGATACCAGTATTCTTCTGCACACTCCGGGTCTTGAATGACAACACATGGGAAAATGTGCATGTATTGCAGAAATAGATTTATTTATTTTTTTACTATTATGCCTTGACACACGTTACAATTATTTCCATTGAAAGCAAGAGGGTCATCCTATGTGAAGAAGAGCTATCAGAACACATTGTTTACAAAACATATATAATTTATAAAGTGTTTACTAAAAATAATGTATCTTATATATTTCTATAAACACTGGCAGTCTTAAACTGTGTTTAGCAACATATAAGTTGTTTTATATTAACTCTTATCAGACAAGTCATACCGAAGCTGTGCCTATTTTTCTGATGTAAAATGCTTGCTGCAGTAAACTGTATATAGAAAAACCCATGCAGCGGCAAACGTGAGGAAAAAAAAAATATATATTTCCTTGAAACTTATAGATGAAAATATGAGCTGTATGGTGATATGGGTAAAAGATTTGTTATAGAAGTGTTAACCAATTCTCAACAAGGAAAAAAAAAACACACAAAATCCCAAAAATATTGGAGATTAAAAAGAATAAAAATCCTTTCAAGAAATGTATTACCCGTCTATATATTTTTTTCTTTTATTACAGCAAGCTAGAGATAGAACAAGTAAATTAAAAAACACAGTGAAACAGAATACATGATGCCACAGAACCGCGCATCTCCCGTTTCGGCTTATGACTGCAGAGCAAAGGCTAAAGCACAGAGAATACAGGGCAGAGCACCGATAGGACAGAGCCAACCTGCTGGATTACGTAGATCACGATGCGCTCCAGTCAGCTGCACTAGGAGATGATCAGTTTTATGAATGAACAATTTTGGTTATGCTTACACTTCGCTGTGACAAAGCGTATTGCTTCTGGATTTGAATAGGACCGTGTGTCTGAATATACTCCACATACATTTTTATTTATATATATTCTCCTATTTCTATCTATATACATACACAGATAAAGTGTGTGTGTGTGTGTGTGTGTGTGTGTGTGTGTGTGTGTGTGTGTGTGTGTGTGTGTGTGAAATATAACGCATTCCTGGCTAAAGCTGTGGTTTAACAGTGATTTTCTACAACTGCAGCCTTAATTAGACAAAATATACTCTTTACACAGAAAATATCTCAGATATAAAAGAACTAATGAAACATAATTACATTGTACAGTGTAGCGGACTGAGATTTAACTCTAAATAGCAGTGTAGCATTTTAAGACTTGAAGAATTACATGGAGGAACAGCGCCATCTACAGACATGTACTGGTATTATGATGTGAAGCTCTTGACAATTATGTGCAAGCAAGACATGACACTGCAAATCAAAAGATGCAGATTTCCAGCTCCTGTGTAGCCGTCACATAGCACATATTATACTTGTATCCACAATCATTAAAACATGCATGTTATAAGCATTAAAATGTAAGCAAAAACATTTTTTGTTTTGCTTTAGATAGAAGTGAGAATGGTTAAAAACCCTAGCAAATGAAAGAAAATCTCTTCAAAGTGACTGGAGTTCCCTTAGAAAGCCGTCACACCTTCTACGACCACTACCCCCCACCCAGGAAGCTCTTACACCTTTACTCTGGTGTCAACTCACAATTGTAGGATTTGACCTTACAATGGTCACCGGGAAAAATGGAGGGGTGACTTTCACAATCAGAGACCCAGATAGAAATAGAAACCCGACAGTCTAACCCTTACCTATGATAAAAAATAAAAATAAAAAATAAAATGGCCTTTACATACAACCAAGTCAGGCAGTGACCTCCGACTACCCATTACTAGCGCCCAGACACTGAGGCCGGGTTCACACTGGTCCGACAAACGCTCTGACATTGGGAGCTCATGTCGCATGACGTGTGAAAATCAATGTTTCCCTATGAGAGCCGTCTTAACTGGTGCGACACATGTCAGTCCGACTTTGAAAATGCTCCCTGTACTACTTTGGTCCAACTTTGATCCTACTTCAGCCCATTGAATATCATTAAAGTCGGATCAAAATAGGATCCTTGTCCTTACCATCCAACATTGTGATTACAGCAGCAACAAATGTTGATTAAAAAATTTTTTGTCAAGCTAGGTAGTGCTGACAGCACCAATCAAAGCTCAAAATTCCAGCTAAATTTCAAAATTCCGGTGGCGTATGATTGACAGAAGCCAGGCTTAATACAGTGGGGCAAAAAAGTATTTAGTCAGCCACCAATTGTGCAAGTTCTCCCACTTAAAAAGATGAGAGGCCTGTAATTGTCATCATAGTTATACCACAACAATGAGAGACAAAATGTGGAAACAAATCCAGACAATCACATTTTTCGATTTGGAAAGAATTTGAAAATTATGGTGGAAAATAAGTATTTGGTCAATAGCAAAAGTTCATTGCAATACTTTGTTAAATATCCTTTGTTGGCAATGACAGAGGTCAAACGTTTTGTTAAGTCTTCACAAGGTTGTCACACACTGTTGCTGGTATGTTGGCCCATTCCTCCATGCAGATCTCCTCTAGAGCAGTGATGTTTTGGGGCTGTCGCTGGGCAACATGGACTTTCAAACTCCCTCCAAAGGTTTTCTATTGGGTTGAAATCTGGAGACTGGCTAGGCCACTCCAGGATCTTGAAATGCTTCTTACGAAGTCACTCCTTGGTTGCCCGGGCGATGTGTTTGGGATCATTGTCATGCTGAAAGACCCAGCCACGTTTCATCTTCAATGCCCTTGCTGATGGGAGATTTGCACTCAAAATTTCACGATACATGGCCCCATTCATTCATTTGTTCATGTACACGGATCAGTCGTCCTGTTCCCTTTGCAGAGAAACAGCCCCAAAGCATGATGTTGCCACCCCATGCTTCACAGTAGGTATGGTGTTCTTTGGTTGCAACTCAGCATTCTCTCTCCTCCAAACACGACGAGTTGCATTTCTACCAAACAGTTCTACTTTGGATGATCCAGAAGAGGATTGGAAGAATGTCATATGGTCAGATGAAACCAAATGCTCTCTAGCAAACCTCAGATGGGCCCGGACATGTACAGGCTTAAGCAGGGGGACACGTCTGGCACTGCTGGATCCGAGTCCCTGGCGACGTAGTGTGTTACTAATGGTAGCCTTTGTTACGTTGGTCCCAGCTCTTTGCAGGTCATTCACTAGGTCACCCCGTGTGGTTCTAGGATTTCTGCTCACCGTTCTTTTGATCATTTTGACCCTACGGGGTGAGATCTTGCGTGGAGCCCCAGATCAAGGGAGATTATCAGTGGTCTTGCAAGCCTTCCATTTTCTAATTATTGCTCCCACAGTTATTTCTTCACACCAAGCTGCTTGCCTATTGCAGATTCAGTCTTCCCAGCCTGGTGCAGGTCTACAATTTTGTTTCTGGTGTCCGACAGCTCTTTGGTCTTCACCATAGTGGAGTTTGGAGTGTGACTGGACATGTGTCTTTTATACTGATAACAAGTTCAAACAGGTGCCATTAATACAGGTAATGAGTGGAGGACAGAGGAGCCTCTTAAAGAAGAAGATACAGGTCTGTGAGAGCCAGAAATCTTGCTTGTTTGTAGAGGGGAGCAAATACTTATTTCCACCAGAAATTTGCAAATAAATTCTTTCCAAATCAGACAATGCAATTGTCTGAATTTGGTTCCACATTTTGTCTCTCATAGTTGAGGTATACCTATGATGACGATTACAGGACTCTCATCTTTTTAAGTGGGAGAACTTGCACAATTGGTGGCTGACTAAATACTTTTTTGCCCCACTGTAAATGGCAGTTTCATATGTTAGCCTGCACATTTTCATTATTTAACAATAAATATTTAGATTCTTGAAAGAAATCAAGGCACTGTATTCTGCTCTGGCTTAGAATCCATGGTTTACACTATTGTTTTGAAGACAGGCCACAGGTACCTACAACCATACCAATATGCCTGAAGTTCACACCGGACAGATATTATGGTATGTTCACAAACGCGCAGAAAACACCAGCGTTCCTTTGGAAGGGTCATGACATGGACGGCTGTAAGGCTGAACCAACAAATACCAGTGTACTTTTCCTGGTTATGCATTGAAAGGGGTTACAAGTTACAAAAGCTTTAGCAGAAAAAACAGTGGATTTATATACGTATACTGATTGGTTATTTATCTGGGCACTATGATTTCAGCAACTCTTTGTACCAGCCACCTCTTAAAACCTCTCAACAACCATCAATATGAACACTTTCCTCAGAAATTTCTATCACTAATTTCTTATCACCAATTTCTACATTTCCTTGTCACTAGAGAGACATCTCACATTCACAAGTACAGTGCAGCTTTTATTCTTCTCATTGAAGAAGAAAGAAACCTATTTTTATCTTTGTGTAACAAAACAGTTTGAGATAACAATGACAGGCCATCAATCCCAGGACTATTAAAGTGCCGCAAACATAAAAAAAAAAGAAAAAATAAAAAAGTAGTAAATTAGGTTGTTCATATTAAAATTTGGCTTCTGTCTGCATTGTAAATCACTTTTCTCTTATCCTCTGCTGCCATCACGTGGTTACTATTTGTAACTACACACTGCCGGCTATCTAAACTGTATATACTGCAGTTATCAAGATTAGTTCATAACTTACTCAATTAAGAATTTCATTATTTTCCCACCTGAACCCAGTTTTTCAAGGTTAGCATGCCAATAAAACTGTACATTGGCTACCAAGTGTACCTTATTGCCCAATATTTTGTGCTTGCCAACTTTAGTGCATTGCCCAACACCTATCGATATTGCAGATCTTTATAGTGCTAAAAACACATCTGAATAGGGAAAGTTTGCACAACATATTTGGAGATACAAATCATGTGGAGTTTTTCTGAAGGGTGCGTCTTGCATGTAATTAAAGCAGTATTAAATGAAAAAAGTAATGCATTAAACCCCCCCCCCCCCCCCCCACACACATTTTTAACCGATGATATGGCCAGTATCACATTAGCGCTGCCCACTCTGAATGAATGAAGGAGTACAGGGGGGCATCTTTCCATTTATTAAATCTACTGCACTTTTAACTTTGGATAGTTTTTTTTTCTGCCAGTAAATACCTGATACAGCCCACTTAATCTTTGTCTGGTAATTAGCCTAGGCTTATGACATGCACAGCTCTCTCTCCCCCAACTCTTGTGAGTTTTCCCAGGAAGGGGAGGGGAGTTATAAGAGGGCCAATGAGATCTGCAGAGCTGGAGGTGTACCCCTGTGTAAATCCAGAAAGTAGAGCAGGCAGCAGCTTCAGCTGCCACAGTTAAAATGGTTGCAGTCAGACTTGGAGGAGGAAGATTTCTGCAGCATATTTGGCAAGTACAGAATCACAGTATATAACTGTATAAAATATGCAAAGTTGATGGAGGGAAGCTTCAGAATGGCAAAGATGTTTTTATTACAAAATGATGCGAGCTGCAGTTCCTCTTGAATAGAATTTGCAAGTAATACCCAGCCATGATATCCAAAGCATGCAATTTCAAAATGTGGTTCTACATAAAAAGTATTTTCTAAAACCGTTACCATGGCTGACCAAAGGTCCATGTTCTATTCTCTAAGCGCAAGTAAAAGCTACCATCAGAAAAGAGCAATTTTATCTGAAGCCACCATGACCACAAAAACCATACTTCATATATGGTCTTCTCAATCATTCAATTATAAATTATATTCAATTCTGAATATGGTAAGAACGTTTCTTTTTTTTACTGAAAAAAGCCAAGGTTTTGTGCATCCCCCAAACTAGCGGTGTTAACCCTAAATACTTTAGGCGACTTGTTTGAGCCACTAACAAACCTTTATGTCTCCAAAGACCCAACACTTTCCCTTGCTGGAACAAAATATGGACATCTACTTTCAAAATATCTAGATGTGTGGCGCAGAGACGGCTTACAAAATCCTTCTGTTCTGGTACAGAACCCCTGAAGTCTTGCATTGTCAAGACCATTGCCTTTCCCCATTATGCTGGCATTGTGGTAAAGCTAGGGGTACCCATTTCCATACATTCTGGCAATGTGAGGATATTGTGCCCCTGATGTGTCCCTGATCCAACAAATATGATCATTCTTTATTGCTGGATCCACTACATTGTCTTTTTTAGGCCTCCCTTTCCCTGGTATTGGAAAGATATATTCCATTACACTGGTTATCCACTGGCGTTTCCTTATGCAGGTTTTATTTTAGTAATTTTAAAAAACCTCAAAAAGAAAAAAACATAAATCACACACACCTTTATGTCTAAATACAAGGTTGTGCATGCCACTGGCTGCTGTTAATCTACCAACTCTCAGAGGCAATCTATTCTTTAGCTAAAACACTGCCTATAAAAGTATGCTGGCATCACCATTTGGATAGATTTGTTTTGTACTTTTATAACTTTTGTTTATCTGTAACAATTATATTTTTCTTTACCTATTGTAAATTACAGTAATCAAATTTGGACCGAGAAAGATCAATGTACAAAAAGCACCACCACAGAATTACCAAAGTCAACAAATCGATGGGAAACCTGCAGACTTGTGATCAAGCTTGATCTGTATTGCTTACCTGTTATGCTGTAGCCATATGCAGCCAACTGGCCCGCCATGTACTCTCCATCAGAGCTGTTATGTGAACAGCCCCACGTGCGTACCCAGATCTTCTGGGTGCCAGGTATGGTACTAAACAAAAGACCAGAGAATAATAAGTGGTTAATGTACAATTCCATTAAACTGCATTATTTTATAATCAGATACCTATAACAGAGTAAAATGCATGTCTTAGATATTGTCGTATTAGATTAAAATGACAGTATATGAATAGCATTCTTTAAAGTGGACACTAGCACTTAGAAAAGGTTATGTTTCCCTGTCACCTCCTCCTCTACCCCCCCCCCCCCTGCTCCTTTCACAACTGGGTATAAATGCATGTTGCTTTTTTTTTGGCGACACTTATAGTCACCATGGTGGGAATTAAAATTATGTGTCCCACGCCGCACCCCATGCATACACTGTTGTGCTGCAGGGCTTCAGGTGCCCTGGGTTCCCCAAATATCTGTACACAGAAGTTTTGGAAGTTCAAAACCTTTGCCGTCTTTGTGCATATGCAGGAAATCTGATGCGTCAAAAAGTCTGTGTCAGAAGCCAAAGGCCGGGCAGAGCCCTTCAGCACAAGCACCATAATGGCAGCAATGAAGGAAGTAAGGTTGAGGCAAAACACAGCAGACTGAAGTTCCTCTTTAAAAGTGCTTTCACACTGAAAGCGCCCGGTGTGGGCGGTAAAGCACCCCTATTTTTAGCAGCGTTTTTGCGGCACTTTAACCCCCGCTAGTGGCTGAAAAAATGGTTTAAGGCGCCCACAAAGCGACGCCGATTCCAATGGGCAGGGGCTGCAAAGAAGCTGCTGGCAAGACTGACGCCCTGCCAGCGCAGCGCCCCAGTGTGAAATCACTGCAGTTGAGGCTTTTTTCAGGCACTTTGCAGGCGCTATTTTAAGCACTTAAGTGCCTCAAAAATGCCTCCAGTGTGAAAGGGGTCTAAAGGATTCTCTTAGTAGCAACCCTATAAGCAAAATATTGCCAGCAGTTAGGTTCAATGCTGTAAATGAGGGGTGTCCAACCCACAATCTGGGCCTGTCTGGAGAGATGCTGTGTCACTGCAACCACGTCGGCCGACACAGACAAGCGCAGTCCATACACCTACGTAGGGATGCCATGCAAACATAGCAGGCAGCCTACATTGACAAGCCAGGCAAATGCACATCCGGAAAGATGCCTGGGCTACCACGTTTGCAATAACACCAACAGCAGGGAATGCTGCATGGCCGAATCTAAGGGGGTGGGGTGCAGGGATGGGCTGCACCAGTGATCAGGGCCAGCGCGAATTGTATTAAAAATTTCCTTCTACAGATCTCAGCAAGTAGAAGCCGGGGGGGGGGGGGGGCCTGCCCCATTCACTATAGTCACAGTTCGCCAGTGGCCACACCTATTTCGCAGCTCTCTACAAAGCCAACGTTTATCTGTGGGAACCACAGTAGGAGCTGCTCATCAACTCTCTTTGTTAGTATATTTTATGTGCGGCCCAAAACAATTCCTCTTCTTCCAATTTAGCCCAGGAAGGTCAAAAGTTTGGGAGACCCCTGGAGTAAATAAACCAGAAAATTAAAGCTTATAAAAATATATCTATATATCTATATATCTATATATCTATATATATCTATATATCTATATATCTATATATATCTATATATATCTATCTATCTATCTATCTATCTATCTATCTATCTATCTATCTATCTATCTATCTATCTATATATCTAGCTACAGTATCGCTACAGTAAAACCAAAACTTGGAAGCTGTGGCATCTTACAGTTATAGACTAGACCTGTACCTTCTATCGACTTATCTATGCGCCTACATACTGTAAACCACTATAAAAAAAATAGACAATTGACCCCTGACCTTATTAGGATTAAGGTCTTCCTTCCTCTCTCCTTAAGCCTCTTCCCACTTGGACATTTTTACTTTGTTCTCACTCTACTTTCTAACTGCTTTCAAGTGATACAATCTCTATGCTTCTATTTAGGCCCAATTTACACTAGCAGTTTAGTTAGAATAAGTGATTTTTTTTATTCTTCCCTGATCAGATTTTCCTGCTTTTAGGGACTTCTATATTAAAAAGGATGACTCATTAGACTATGGTACATTCATATTTTGGGTGTAGCATAGCGCCAAGCTGACACCACCCCCCAATCTAAAACCCAGAGATAACAAATAAACTTGCCAGAAACCTTTTATTACAAAAATACAGCTACAATGACATTTTACTGTGACATACTTTCACATAAAAAAGTTACAAACTTTTCATCAATTACACTAATGTGTTCTATTCTCATGCATTTTAAAACTTTAAAAATAAATAAAAACACACACACACACACACACACACACACACACACACACACTATAAAAAGGTAAACAATTGTATTCCTCTTGCTGTACTACTTCGTAGTTGTGCCTAAAGAGGCTGGTGTAAGCTCTTTATTGCACCCTCTCACATATCACAGTATCTAGTGGTTATGAAACTAAAATTCCACTTACATTTTATTAAAGCGGGAGTTCACTCGAAAAAAAAAAAAAATGTAACATTAGATTGATGCTCGTTTTTTCAAGGGGAATCGGGCGTTATTTTTACAATCGAAGCCGTACTTACCGTTTTAGAGATACATCTTCTCCGCCGCTTCCGGGTATGGGCTGCGGGACTGGGCGTTCCTATTAGATTGACAGGCTTCCGACGGTCGCATCCATCGCGTCACGAGTAGCCGAAAGAAACCGAACGTCGGTGCGGCTCTATACGGCGCCTGCGCACCGTCGTTCGGCTACTTTCGGAAAATCGTGACGCGATGGATGCGACCATCGGAAGCCTGTCGGAAGACTGTCAATCAAATAGGAACGCCCAGTCCCGCAGCCCATACCCGGAAGCGGCAGAGAAGATGCATCTCCAAAGCGGTAAGTATGGCTTAGAGTGTAAAAAAAAACACCCGATTCCCCCTGACAAAACGAGCCTCAGTCGAATGTTAAAAAAATAAATAAAAAAAAAGGTTTTTGGGTGAACCTCCACTTTAATCCCAGAAAAAAAAAAAAAAAAGTCAGCCATCAAGAAGAGCAATACCAGCAAGGCCCAAAAAATACAGTAAATTAGATAAAAGGCAAAACATATTTTTTAATATAGCTAGAGTGAGGGAGGGTTTTTTGTTTGTTTGTCCATTTGTGTGCCATTGGGGAGATTTACATTCATTTCCTCTCCCATAGTGAAAGGAAATCCATACAAAGTGAAGGCGTTCTTGGTAGTTTCCTCATTGAAAGATTTTTCCCAAATGTGGGATTTTCATTCATTTTCAGCAATAACGATAAACATGGCAAATAAACCATAACCAAAGCACAGGCAACAATAAAATCGTGTTCTAATCCCTCTCCACTCTACTAGAAAGATATCTAATAAGTCCATGATAAATCCAGAAGGCATCTGGAAATGTGTTTGGTGCACACATTAAAAGCTATAAAAACTACACCTGTTCCTATATTGCTTGTCATGATAAAAATAAAAGCTAAAGTGGGCCGAGTGGTTTTAATATTTGAAAATCAGTATTTGAAGCAAACATGAAGTGAAGGTAGAACTTTGATTCACTGATCTGCATCAGTGGCTCAAAACTATTGAAGGTAGCCTAGGCGTACGCACAGGGTGTGCCAAATGTGCCCAGGCACACCCCAATCACCCCATGCGCATTAGTGTTATCGCTCTTTAAAGCTCTTACCGGCTCTGCCATAAAAGTAGTGTTTATGCTTTTTCTCACTATGCCGGTGGGGAGATCAATGTTCTGGGGTCATATACACGCAGACAAATACACGTGCATGCGTTTGAGCTTAAGGGTGCAGACCCTAATGCAATAGGCTGGGCACACCTATGGAAGGCAGACTGAACAATTATTTTCAAAAAGAGGTTAGCAAGACAGTTCTGTGTGTCATGACAGGTTTTCTTTTAAAGCTAGGCTGATGGTGCACAAATTCCTAGAGAGAGTGCTGTCCAACTCATTCACCAAGTGACAGCCATGTATTCTCCCATGCATTCATGCACCGGTCCTTTACACTTCCAGGAGGTAAGCTCACCTTGTCATTACTTTCTGCTTGTTAGCTCTCCTCACATAACCGGGATTTAGAAATCATCTCTCACAACTCTCTCCATAAAAACAGATAGAGATATACATTCACCATCCACTTTATTAGGAACACCTTGCTAGTACCGGGTTGGACCCCTTTTTGACTTCTGAACTGCCTTAATTCTTTGTGACATAAATTCAACAAGGTGTTGGAAACATTCTTCAGAGATTTTGGTCCATATTGACATGATCACGCAGTTACTTCAGATTTATTGGCAGCACAGCCATGATACAAATCTCCCATTCCACCACATCCCAAAGGTACTCTACTGGATTAAGATCTGGTGAATGTGGAGCCCATTTTAGTACAGTGACCCAATTGTCATGTTCAAGAAGCCAGTGGCGAGATGATTTGAGCTGTGACATTGTGCATTGGCCTGCTGGAAGTGGCCATCAGAAGATGGGTACACTGTAGTCATAAAGGGATGCACATGGTCAGCAACAATCCTCAGGCCATGTTGTTTAAACAGTGCTCAGTTGGTACTAAGGGGCCCAAAGTGTCCCAAGAAAAACCCCCACACCATTACACTACCAGCCTAAAAACAGTTGATACAAGGCAGGATGGATCCATGCTTTTGTGTAATTTTTGCCAAATTCTGACCCTACCACCTGAAATCGAGACTCATCAGGCTAGGCAATGTTTTCGCAGTCTATTGTCAAATTTTGGTGAGCATGTGCGAATTGTATCCTCAGTTTTGTGTTCTTAGCCGACAGGAGTGGCACCCCGTGTGGTATTCTGCATACCTTGGTTGTAACAATTGGTTATTTGAGTTATTGTTGCCTTTCTATGATCTCACACATCTGATCTCAACAAGGCATTTTCCTCCATACAACTGACGCTCTCTGGATATTTTCTCTTTTTGGGACCATTCTCTAAATCCCAGTAGATAAGGGGTGTATGTGTATATTTTTCAAACAAACAAACAAACACACACACACACACACTCTATGCTCCACAAAAGGGTGAGGGATGCAGCCGGTGATAAAGGACACATTGAAACTTAAGCCGGCCATTGATGGGAATGAATATTTGGCTAGTTCAGCAGACAGAGGACGAATTTCAATGCACCCATGGCCATTCCCACATGACAGAAGTTCAACAATCTTGAACACGACTATGGAAAAGCTTGTCAAGGCTTACACCCAGTGTCAACCGATAGCGAGTCCTGCTGTCAAAATTCAAAGGCACAGTGGGGAGGTTCCTTCATCCACGGTGCATGTGTGGATAAGGTAATCTTCTCCCTCCCATTAACCCACTGACTGATCAAAAAAAAAAGCCATACTGGAATGAGCTTTTTTCAATTAGGTCTAGAACACGCCTTGACTATTGCAACTCCCTTCTCATTGGCTTGCCTCTCCATAGGCTATCCCCTCTTCAGTTTTTCATTAATGCTGCTGCCAGACTTATCCAACTTACTAACAGCGCAGTGTCTGTCAACCCTCTCCTCCAATCCCTACACTGGCCCCCAATCTCCCAGCAAATTAAATTCAAAATACTAACATACAATGCCATTCAAAACTCTGACCAAGCTACATCACTAATCTAGTCTCCAAATATCACCCAAACCGTCCTCTGGTCTCATCCCTATAAAAAAAAACTGATACAATACAGATGAGAGCTTGTTCTTTTGAAGAAAAAAAAAAAAGAAAATTACTTACTGGCCAGATCACCAGATGAAAAATAGAAGAAAGTATGTCAAAGAAAACATGAATGCAGCCATCACATCTAAGAATTGGTAAGCTGCAATAAAATGTTTGCTTTTGGGGTTACTACTGCTTTAAGGATGGTTATAGCCCACTCAAGTAAAAAGTCACTAATTTTCAGTCAATACCTGAACTAGGGTTGTAAATTTATGGACTGCGTTTTTTTTTTTTTTTTTTTTTTTTTTTTTTTTTAAGTGGCACGTTCCCTTTTTCTGTAAGCATAAGTGCTCCCATAAATGTTCCTACTTTTTCCCCACTCTGTACTATGCATGCCAAGTTCCAGAGCTGGCCAATTATTAGACTGCCGAGCTCAGCCTGACGCAGGGGCGAGTCCAGGAGGGCGTGTGACCTTGAGGTGCTTGGTACCCGTTTCTAGTAGTACCCGATTTTCTAAACCATTGTATTCTATACCAGCTTGAGGATAGCATTAGTTTCCATGGTATTAAGTGGACCAATAGGTTAGTGTTCCGCCAGTTAAATTTTCCCTGTTGTAAGATGGCCCCTATAGAGCCTGATAAAGAAGCACGCATGCTTTGAACGCGCGCACCTCCCCGCCGACTTCTGACCCGGATGCAACGTCATCTACGGCCATGTGCTCAGGAACTCTGTCCTCCTCCATTCTCTGAGAGCGCTGTGAATACCCACCGCTGCCGATTGAGGCAAGGAGCTACAGGGACCTGGTCTAACAAACATCAAGGCGAGCGCAGCACCAGCTGTACCCGGGACAAGAGCAGATGAACTTATACAGATAAGCCTTGCCATATAGCTCGTTTGTAAGTATTTCCATGTATGGTTTTTAAACATTTTTAATAAATTTACTTACTATGCTCAGAAGGCGCTGCTTTTTCCTTTTTGCTACATTTCAGATTTCCTTCACCTGCTAGCAGGCTGCCATCTCTGCGGAAGTTTTATTTTACTTTATTCAGATTGACTTAGGAACTTAAGGACTTATTATTATTACTATTTTTAGCCACAGTTACAGTTGGTCCCATAGCTGTAGTCTCCATTACTTTTCCAGGAGTGCGCCCAATTAACCCTTTGTTTTTTCCAGATGATCATTGTGAAGACTTCCGGATTTAGGGTCCATTCTGTTTCCTGAATCCGTCTTCCGCTTAGAAAATCTGCCACTATATTCAAAGTGCCTTTGAGGTGGACCGCTAAAAAGGACAGCAAATGATTTTCTGCCCAGTTTAGGATGTCTGAGGCGAGAAGCTGAAGTGATTTGCTTCTTGTGCCTCCTTGCCTGTTTAAGTAGGCTATGGTAGTGGCATTGTTTGAGAAGACTTGAACATGGGCATCTTGAAGGTCTGCGGAGAAGGCATCCAAAGCTAAAGCCACTGCCCTTAGTTCTCTCCAATTGGAGGACTTTTCTGCCTCTGACCGGGACCAAACATCCTGAGGGTAGTTCTGACCCAGGTGCGCCCCCCATCCCCATAGGCTGGCGTCCGCCGTTACCACCTTTTCTATTGGAAACTACCATAACAGGCCTTTTGACAGGTTTGTCTGACTTCACCACCAAAGCGATCGTTTTACTTTGGTGGGGATTTTTACCTTTGCTTCCAGAGATTCTGTCCTGTGATCCCATGCTTTCAGGAGGAAAAACTTTGAAGCGGTCTGAAGTGAAGCCTTGCCCGTTGCACCGCTGGCATGGAGGTAAGGGTTCCTAGAGCCTGGCAGCTCTTGATTTGTCTGCAAGGAGGCTATGAACCTTAGTATCATTAGTTTTTTGTCTTCTGGGAGAAAAATTCTTTGCCCCACTGAGCTGATACCCCAAAAATTGTGCTGGTTGGGTTGAAATTAGATTTTTCCCATACTTATACTGTGTCCCCCGGCTAGGTTTTTAACCACTGCGCCCTCCTAACTGAATTAGTAAGGGCTGCGGATCTTGCCGTCATCCTGATAGGCTACAGCAGCTGACAGGGTTGAAAAGGAGTCTAGGATTTCTTGCTTTGGAGAATCAGCCATTATATGATCCTTAAAGCGGTGGTTCACCCCTAAAAAACAAGTTTCTACCATGAAATCCAGCATACTAGCGTAAGCTACAGTATGCCTTTATTTTTTTGCGCCGTACAGTTTAATCCCGTAGTTAAGTTTCAGACTCCCCGCGGGGAATGGGCGTTCCTATGCAGAGGGAACGTGATTGACGGCCGGCTATGGTGCGTCACGCTTCCCGAAAATAGCCGGAGTAGGACCCGGCTCTTCACTGCGCTATACGGCGCCTGCGCACAGACATCGGAGCTGACTGCTCAGGCGCCGTGAAGAGCCAAGTCCTATTTCGGCTATTTTCGGGAAGCGTGACGCGCCATAGCCGGCCGTCAATCACGTTCCCTCTGCATAGGAACGCCCATTCCCCACGGGGAGTCTGAAACATAACTACGGGATTAAACTAGTACGGCGCCAAAAAAATAAAATAAAGCACTCTGTAGCTCGCGCTAGTATGCTGGATGGCATGCTAGAAAAAAAATTATATATTTTAGGGTGAACCCCCGCTTTAAGCTGGTTCAACCAATACTCCATATTTCTGGAGACGCAAGTAGTCGCCATTGCTGGCTTAAGGTTGCCTATGATGGATTGCCAGGCCCTCTTTAAATTGCCGATTCATCCTCTTATCCATGGGTTCCTTCAGAATCCCCATGTCCTCAAATGCTAGATCTGAAGATCTTGAGACTTGAGAAAAGGCTGCATCGAGTTTTGGAACTTTATTCCAGGGAGCTGCTGGGTCTTCATCAAAAGGAAACCTTTTCTTGTGTGCCTTAGCAAAGAAAGGTTTATTTTCAGGATCAGTCCATTCTTTCTTGATCACTTCAGAAATTACTGTGGAAAGGTATGCATCTTGGGCTCACCGAGTCCTGCATACATCCTGTCGTGTAAAGACAATTCTTTATGTTCCTCCTCTAATCCTAAAAGTCACATGAATAGCTTTTAGGAGGCCATCAAATTGTTTCAAAGACAAATTATATTTTGAAGACATATTCTCCAGCTCGTCCTCATCCGATTCTTGAGAATGTGAGGGGGAAGGACCTTACTGGTTCAGAGGACTCTCTTCTGCCTCCACTACCGGGACTAACAGTGAGTCTTGTGAGGATTGTGAGGTAGAGGTCTGTCTCACGGATGGTTCCGTGAGGGAGGACTTAAATGATTAAATATTATCATCCAATTCTTAACAGATGCGATTATGTCGCTGCAAGCGGCAGACACTTCCTCCTTCACTAATGTGTCAATACATGTTTGAAAGTATTTTTCCAGCCTTCAGGTAGTTTAGACTTGCATAAAGGACATTCATTTTTATTCCCTGGGTCAGAGCTCTTGGCCTGCCATAAGGGAAAGAAAAAAGGGAAAAACAACAAAAACAAAACCATCCATTTGAGTCAGCCTGAAAATCAATCAAGATGCTCACCACAGGTGCACAGTGAGGGATTCACTACACTCACGTGCCCAAACAGGCCCCTGCCACCAGGAAAAAAAAAAAACACTCACACCCCCCTTAAAAGGAGAAGAGAGCTAGAGAGACCCCATAGCAAATGAGATTAGAACCTCAGTCTTCTCCTTACCTGGGACTTGCTGGTGCCAGTGCCTGTTCCACTCGCTGCGGATCCTGAATCCATGTTGAGGCAGCAGCGTGATGCTGGTGGCAAAACCGCCAGTTCCAGACTCCACTGCACCGGACTAACAAGGCACCAGACCTGTTCCTCCCGCCTCCCTTAGCGCTTCTTGGCGGAAATGACGTCCATGTGCCCACTCGTAGGATGCCGCCCCCTTCCGGTTACCTCACTTCCGGGGGGGGGGGGGGGAAGCAGCTTGACTGAACTCCCCGGCGGTCGGCTGCCCGGACAGGAAAAAGATGTCCGTGCCGTCGACCTTGCCGAAGGGCAGCATCCCGGAGCAGTCCCTGGCTCCTCCGAGCACCGATGAGGTAGAAGGAGCCCATGTACAAGGCACCCTCTATCCAGTGAATGGAAGGAAACAGACTCTGAGGTATGAAGAAAAAAAAAAAAAAAAAAACAACAGGTGGAGTAGGGAGATATGGCCTCTAAGGTAGCACCTAGAGGGCTCCTAACCCCCCACATGTGTTCCCGCCGGAGGAAACAAACTGATAAGTGGAAGGAGCCTCCCTTTTAAGAAGTTTGGTGGAGGTGTGTTTCCTGTCAAGTGGGTGGAGCCACGCTCTCCCAAGGTACTGTCCTCAAAGACGATAAGGGAAATTTCTTGTAAGCCACCCAATTGTTTAGCGACTTCAAGTTTAAAATTAGGCGGAATTTGCCCAACAGTTTCCTCACTACGAAAATGTGCGAATAGAAACTTTGGTTCATTTCTTGCTGTGGCACTGGAATAAGAACCCGATGGTCGACCAAGTCGCCAATTTGTGATAACAAGGATGTCTTCTTCCGAGGATCTCCGGGAAGCGAGGTTACAAACATTCTTGCGGGCAGAGTGCCCTTGAACTGAATTTGATAGCCCTCCCTGATTATCCTCAGGATAAACGTATTTGGGATGGTCTTTGGGAGGAACTGCCCCAATCTCCCTCCCAAGGGAACCAAGTCACTGCGACTTGGTCGTCTTTTTAGGAGAGGAAAAACAGGACACCTTTCTGCTTACCCCCTTCCCCACTGTTTTAGGGGTCGACCCCTTAGGGGTCTTGTCCCTGTGACGGCCTTTGTCCTTGGGGACGAAAAAAAGTGTTTCCCCTGAGCCTTCTTGCTTTTAACAGGGAAACATTTTTTCTCTCATCGGCAGTACGGTCTAGCACTTTCTCTAGATCTTGTCCGAACAAGAGGTCTCCTTCAAACGGGATGACACATAGCCTAACCTTTGAGGCCGGGTCCCCCGACCAGGATTTTAGCCATAAAGCCCTGTGTGAGGAATTTATTCGGCAGCGGTCTTTGCTGATAGCTTGACAGACTCAGTGGATGCGTCTGCCATATAGCCTGCCACTTTGTGCAACATAGGAAGGGAATCAAGGATCTCCTTCCTGGAGGTCCCACTTTCCAGATGGCTTTGTAGCTGGTCCAGTCAGACCTCCAAGTTACGAGCCACTTTAGTCACAGGCATTGCTGGCTTTAAGCTTGTCATGGCTACTTCCCCATGAACTTTTCAGTAATACCTCCATCCTTTTGTTCATAGGTTCCTTAAGGCGAGGTCTGTTGATTTGGCGCACTGGGAAAAAGCTGCGTCCACTTTGGGCACTTTGTTTCAAATACAGGTGGAATCCTCACTGAAGGGAAATCTCTTCAGACTTTTGGGGGGAAAAGAAATTCTCAGGTTCCAGCCATTCCTTTTAATAGAGTCTGCCAGTGCGCTGTGTACCGGAAATACTCTGCTCTGATCTTCTTTCAGGGTTTGATACATCTGGTCATGTAGGGATAAGGAAGCCTGCTCTTTTTTGATATCGAGAGTCTGGGATATCACCCCCAATAAGGCACCCACCTCTAAAGAGCCAGTATCTAGATGAGCTTGTCCCGTGGCTCAGAATATCTCTGGATGATGCCGCCTCACTTAGCTAATCCAAGGAATCTGGTTCCTCTCCGCCCGATTCGTGACCCACCTCTGCGCCTGAATCGGGGGAAGCTGCAGCTGGTGGTTTTGGGGTTTCAAAGTTTGACCCGAGTTCCATTGTATCCATGCTGTCCTCTACCTCTGTAGATACCTGCTGGATCATCTCCGTTCTGTGGCCGGCATTCTTTAAAATTCCCGCCATGGTTCCGGCGTCTACGCTCGCCAGGTGACCCGGAAGTGGTGTGCCAGAAGTCCCCGCCCTCCTCCGGCGTTCCACAGGCCGGAACTCGATGCCTATGCTCAAACCGGATTCTAGCCAGAAAACACAGTACCTGGCCGGCAGATGCCGCAATGTCTGTGCGGGGAAAGTCATCCCTCCCCAGGCTACATAGGATTGCGCCAGTGCTAGCCTCCATGCAGTCTGACCGGGGGACCCAAAAAGCCTTCCACCGCAACAGGTCCCACAGACCTCCTTCCCCCTTTTTCCTCAAGCAGCCTGCCTCGGCTCAAGGGAAGGAGAGCTCCATCCAGCCTCTTCCTCCGGTGGAGAAAACACAAAGACTGAGGAAGTGGGGGCAGAAGCCGCCCTTTAAAGATCTGAATGTTGCGTTTCCTGCCTCCGGAGGTGGAGCCCATCTCTCTCTATTGCTGTCCTGGACAGATGACAAGAGAAAAGTTGCTTTTCAGGATCTTTCCATTCATCCAGTATCATGTCTCGCAATGACTGATGGAACAGGAAAGGTTCATCGACCTCCTCAACCAGAAAGATAACGACCTGAGCTACCAACCTTAGACTCTGGAGGAGGAGGTTTTCGCCAGAATAATAATACTGAGGCTGAATTCTCAACCTACTCCAGGTCAGAGACTGCCTGTGAACTCAAGGTTTCTAATTCCAAGGGAGGGTCCTAGTGGTAACTGAAGACTCCCTCTCAATAGTAACAGTTTGTGAAGTGGCAGGGCCTACCGCTGCAAACTTACCGCTGCAAACTTAGAAGTAAAGGACTGAAAGGAAGAGACCAAATCGCCTTCGTAGAAGACATTAGATCTTTTAGGCACGCAAAAGTTGAATTTCACAGGCAGCAGAATCGGTCTATCACATAGTAGGTTTTTAGCACAGTCTGGAGACCTAGTCCTGCAATTCACAATTTTTTTCTTTATGAACTTGTCAGAAAAAAAAAAAAAAGAAGAAGATTTCCTATCTAATAAAAAGCCTTGCATAAGAAAGAACACCCGTCACTCTCACTGGAGAGGCACATACCTTGAGAGCAGGATTGGAGGAGGAAGCAGCTGATCAGCCAGGTGGATAGGGTGCTCCATCATCTCCAGGGGTGTTATTGTCCACCTTTGATAAGTACTCTCTTCCACCAGGCCGGGACTCAGATACCGCACACATGTAGGCTTGTCCTGCCACTGAGAACAAGGGAAGACCTATATAGTGAAACCACAGTCTCACTAGTGAGGGTCTAACAGCAGCAGTCGCCCTGCAGTGTCTCTGCCCAGGCTCCTGAGACCTTAAATCCTTGCAGCCCGAAGTGCGGTTGGGATACCATCTTGCCCTGCCACCGCAAGTGCGTCATCAAATGCCATCATGGTACACCTGATGGAAAGATCTCCCTGCACAGAGAAAGGCTAAAACAGGAACATGTCCCAGAAGTGCCAGCACCACCATTATAGAACCAGATACCCCATGTGCGACACATCCCAGGGCTTCTATAGACTGGCAGGCTGCAGAAGTCGCCTGATGCACCAAAGGCAAGTACCATATGGGGGGGGGGGTCGAATGGGCTTTTAGCATAGGGTCTACAGACTTCAGGCACATCTGGTCAGAGCACCTAGAAGGGGGTCTAGCAAACAGATAAAAACAAACATTGCGGTGTGTACTCCTGGAGGGTTCAGGAAACACAAAACAAACTGGAGGTACAAGGGAAGGGAGGGGCCTTTTAAACTCTTTGCGATTTGTGTTTCCTGTAGAGGGCAGAGCCAATCGTCGCTCCAAGTAAGCTGTCAAAGGGGGAAATCGCACTGAAGTCAGAATATAATGCGATTTCCCTTGTCATGCAATTTTGTGAACCCCCAGCTTGAGAACTTGTGCACTGGAAATTGCAGGAGAATCGCATAAGAATATTGGAAAGTAAAAAAGCAACGCAAACACGCTGCAATAACGCATATGCGTTTTTTATGCAGAGCAGTATGAATCGCAGTGAAGTTAGGCTACTTTTAAAGTTCTATGACAATAAAACATGAACACTCCCAAGTGGTGGATATTTTTTTACATGCACTATAGTCACACAGTATGTATATCCCTAAGAACAGCCTTTGTTTTCAAAAGGAATAGCTAAAACATACATATTGAACATAAAATCATTTTATAAAGATTAAAATGTAGGGTTTAAACCCAGGTAACTTTTTTCCTACAAATGAAATACTAGGGAGATGTACCTTTACTTCACTTTACAAAGAGAAGAAAAATGACTGGTTAGAGAGTCTTCATAGGAAGAAATGCCCCCACGGCAGCATGTTCCTCACCTCTTGCTCTAATTACAACTAGGGCCGAAACAACTAATCGATGATGAAATTAATCGATAACAATTTTCATAATCGATTAATCGGCCAGTAACATAATGGGGTTAAAAAAAACAAAAATTAGCCCGTTATAGTGCAAAAAGCAAATCGCTACTGTAAATATTACTTTCACTGTCCCACAGTTAAAAAAAAAAAATGAACCCCTTACAGTAGCGATTATTTCCTCTTTTTGTACTTATTTTTTTTTTTTTTAACCCCATTATGTTACTAAACATCTCAGGCCGGGGTCACACCTCTGTTTTTTGGTGCTTTTTGCAGAAACACACTACAGTTCATTTACATGTATCCCTATGGGACACGTTCACATGCATGATTTTTTTTCAGCTGCTGCGTATTTGGAGAGGGCAAGGACTTTTTAACGCAAAACTGTGCTATTTTGTTTTTTTTGGTTCAATATACTTCAATGGAGAAGCTGCAGAAAAGCATGTAAAGTGATTTTGCGGCAAATTTTTTTTTTTTAAGCCTATTATCCGATTAATCAAAAACAATAATCGGCCAACTAATCAATTATGAAAAAAATCGTTAGTTGCAGCTCCAATTATAACTCCAATGGATTACTTCTCACTTTCGGTCTCTGATATTGGAGAATCTTGCCAGCAAGGATAGACAGCAATACAATTTGACAGGGGCTCTAGCCCAGAGCTGAAACCATTTGCAGACTGAGTTTTGTAAATTAAGATCAGCTATCAGAATTATAATAACGCCCTCGGATTGTGACGTTTCTGTTCTTGCAATGATCTACTCTTTTCCAAACATTTACTATCTTTTTCTCTCTGTTTTGTCAATGCAAACGCTTAAAGCAGGGGTTCACGCTATTAAAAAAAAAAAAAAATTTTTTTTTTATTCTAGCATAAAATTCGGCATCGTAGCGCGAGCTACAGTATGCCGGTCTTACATTTTTTATCCCCGTACTCACTGTTTAATCCTACCTAGACGATTCCGACTGCCCACGGGGAATGGGCGTTCCAATCCAGACGGAAAGTGATTGACGGCTGGCTCTGGCGCACCACGCTTCTCCGGAAATAGCCGAAATAGGCTTGGCTCTTCACGGCGCCTGCGCATAGCCTGTGCGCAGGCGCCGTGAAGAGCCGAGACCTACTCCGGCTGTCTTCGGGGAGCGTGACGTGACAGAGTCGGCAGTCAATCACCCTCCCTCTTGCTAGGAACGCCCATTCCCCGCGGCAGACGGAATCGTCTAGGTACGATTAAACAGTGAGTACGGGGATAAAAAATGTAAAGACCGGCATACTGTAGCTCGCGCTACGATGCCGAATTGTATGCTGAAATGTTGTTCAGCAGGGTGAACCACCGCTTTAAAAAAAGAACAAGAAAAAAAAAAAAAGGAATTATAATACCTACCTGTCACTTGGAGGGGGCTCCTCAGTTTTGTTTTGGTTTCTTTTCCGGACCCGGGGAACAACATTCTGTCTTGCCGACTGCCGGTCATGTGGTTTAGGGTCTTCTGCTGAGACCATGTCTTCAATATCATCAATTATTGATTCACAAGAAGCAGGCATGTTCTGTAAAAGTACACAGAAATGGAACTGGTAAGGAAACATACTCAGTACAGCTTAATTTGGGAGATAAGAATTTTGTTTTATTTGTATAGCACTTACAGCAAGTCTTGTAGGTCACTTTCACACAGTATCTACATTGCAGAAGAAAAAAAAAAAAAAAGAAGGTGGTCAGTAAATAAAATTCACTAACATGAACGTCCCTACGCAAGACAAAACAATTAACATGTACCATGCAAAGCACATAGAAGAGAAAAGACTCTAATGGGGTCCCCCCCCACCTTCCAGGACAGCTACTTGAGAGGATATGTAAGGCACTATACCTTAGGGAGGGACAACAGCCTGAAGCACTTTCCTACCAAAGGAGAGGTCCTGGCTGGAAAGCATCTGAACTCTAAAGTTTGACAAATGCACGAGAGGAGAACCAGACGGCAGCTTTAGAAATATCTTCCCATGATGCCCACACTTTTTCTGTCCATGACGTCGTAGCCATGGATCTCGTTGAATGAGCCCTAATTCAAGAAGGCGGGATGTGACCTAACGCTTTGTATGCTTTACAAATAGCTTCCCTAATCCACCAAGCAATAGAACTTTAAGGCCCCTTTCACATCGGAGCGGGAGCCACGGTGGCAGTATAGCGCCGCTAAAAATAGCGGTACTATACCGCCGGGATTGACGCGGGAATCAGCTGCTAGCGGTGCGGTATTAACCCCCCAGCTATCGGCAGATAAAGTTAATACCGCTATATATATATATATATATATATATATATATATATATATATATATATATATATATATATATATATATATATATATATATATATATATATATATAATTTTTTTTTTTTTTTTCCATATCCAAAATTGACCAGACTGGATTTCAAACCCGTATTTTTCGCTGTATAAGACGCACCTGACCATAAGATGCACCTAGGTTTTAGAGGAGAAAAACAAGAAGAAAAAAATATTCTGAACCAAATGGTGTACTAAAATATTTTATATTATACTACACTACTACTATAGGTGGGTGATGGACACACAGCAATACCACCCCACCTATCAAATCAGCTCAGCTACACTATATCTGGTGGTGGTGGTGGACACAGCAACCTCCCCCCCTTCCCAGATCAGCTCAGGGTGGCAGGACAGACACAAACACACCTTAAGCCTCTATCACATTAGCTCAGGTGATGAGCAATGGATACCATGCCAGCTCACACCCCCTTAACAGCTCACCTCAGGCAGTGGAGGACACTGCCATTATAATCCCCTCTGGCTGGCTGCCTGGCTGCCTCTCAGATGTACCCAGGAAGCAGCTAGAAATTAGTTGTGGGGACATAGTTCATACAGCAGCAGCTGCGGGGGAAGGAGCAGGAAGTCAGACAGGACTAGACCACAGCGCCGAAAGGCCGAAATTTGGAGTAGTAAAACTGCGTCTTATACGGCAAAAAATATGGTACATGTTACACTTCAAAAGACGCTTGTCCATGATGAATCTGTTTTTACACATCAAACCTGCAATTAGATTTTACACATCAAAGGAGGTTTGTCGATTGTCAGTGTGCAGGAGTCCAGGATGAATCTATTTAGTACATGAAACCATTACTCAGGCCACATGTGATCCGATTACTTATTAGACTGAGTTTATTGGTATGCAAGGATGTATACCAATTAACTCCCTAATACTAATTAGTGACTCCGGCTGGGAGTGACAATTACCTGGCACTTTGGAAGACAGGACGTAGATCCTGTCTTTCAGGTCAAAGACGGCCAAATCAAATTGCTCAGCTATTCAGTGAATTGGCAATATAATCTTGGGAGTTCTGGTTGTCACTCAGAGAACATACCCCTATGTATTCTCTGCATGGACATATGTTGGTCTGGAAGTGATCAGAACATGTATTCTCTAAAATGAGACTGACACTACATTACTTTGTTAGACTTTTGTATCATCTGTGGAATTTGGACTTTGTTTTTATTGGAAGTTCATTAAAGTTGCGTTCTCTGGAGAGCCTGTGTGTTGCTGCGAAACAACCTAATTTATAGTCATCATATAATATCTAAGATATCGATTATCTAACCGGAGGACTATACCATATACTTATTCATATAAGATCACTACAACTGCCCGCAATGCGCCTCTGCAGAGGCACATTGCGGGCGGTATTGCCGCGGTTTCAAATTGTTTTAAATGGGAAGGAGCAGTATACATACCGCTCCTCTCACAGCTCCACAGATGCTGACAGGAGATTTTTTTCTCTCCCGCCAGCGCATCGCCTCAGTGTGAAAGCCCTCAGGCTTTCACATTGAGTAGGCAGTGAAGGAGTTTCAGGCGGTATAGCAGCGCTATTTTTAGCGCTGTACCGCCTGAAAAACTCCTTTGTGTGAAAGGGGTCTTAGATGCTTTGCACCCCCTTCTCAGGGTCACTGAACAACACCAACAAACAGCTGGGAGGAACTCCTAAAACCACTGGACATGTCTAAAAGACTAAACCTTTCCTCCTCCGCATTCTTGGGAGAGGTACAGAAACTAGGCAGGACTACCTCCTGGAACCTATGAAAGTTTGAAGATACTTTGGGCAAATAAATAGAAAGGATCGGGCCTAATCACCACCCTGTCCTCTAGAATCCTCAGGAAGGGGTCTTTACAGGAAGGACTGCAAATCAAAAATCCTTCTCCCTGATGTAATGGCCAAAAGGAAGGAAATCTTCAAGGAAATTCATTTCAGGGAAGCTTCATGCAAAGTAGGGTTGTCCCGATATCGGTATTGGGACCGATACCAAGTATTAGCGGGACCCGATACCCCCGATGCCAAAATAGAATACTTCCTCCCCCCCGCCACCGCAGCCGTCGTGTGTCGCAAAGCCGCCGCCGCGTTAATCACCGCGGCGCGGGGAACATTACAGTCAGCTTTCGTTTGAATAGCCGTTTTCCCCACCATGCATAGACACTCCCCCTTGGACGGATCTGTCCAATCGCGAGCAAGGGGGAGTGAGCAAGGGGGAGTGTCTCTATACACAGTGCGGCAGGGAAAACAGCTATTCAAACGAAAGCTGACTAATGTTCCCCGCGCGGTGATTAACGCGGCGGCATCATCTAGGTACGGGGGACATGGCTGAATATGTTGGGGGACATGGCTGAATATGTTGGGGGACACGGCTGAATATGTTGGGGGACACGGCTGAATATGTTGGGGGACACGGCTGAATATGTTGGGGGGACACATTTAAAAAAAAGTATCGGTATTCGGTATCGGCGAGTACATAAAAAAAAAAAAAGTATTGGTACTTGTACTCAGTCCTAAAAAAGTGGCATCGGGACAACCCTAATGCAAAGGCTCAAAAGGAGCCCTTGTTAGCGCATTTAACACTAATGACAGATCCCAAGGAGGCACATGTTTGGATGACCTTGGAAGCATGTCTAGATCTGTCTGAAAAGGAACCTCCTGACTAAAGGATCTTCTGCTAGATTCTTGTCTTAAAACAAAGACCGGGGCATAACCTGAACCCTAAGGGTGCTGACAGATAGTCCTTTCTCTACTCCCTTGTGCAAAAAGTCCAATATATAGGGAATGGAAAAATAATCTAAACCGGATTTCCTTTGCCAGGAAAAAAAAAAATTTCCAGACTTTCCCATAGATTCTCCTTGTGACCAACTTGCGGCTGTCCAGGATAGTTTGAATAACCTTCTCTGAACACCCTCTCAACTGGAAGATGTGCCACTCGGCCTCCAGGCCGTCAAATGGAAGGTCTGAGGGCTTGGATGCAATACTGGTCCCTGGTAGAATAGATCCTTCCGATCTGGTAGGGGCCATGGAAGATCCACAGAGAGGGCCGTCAGAGAGGAAACCAGGGGGCAATCAGAACAACGTCTGCCTGATCCTGAATAGTTTTCCGAACTACCAGAGGTAAGATGGGAAAAGGAGGGAAGGCGTAGGCCAGAGCGAAATCCCACGGGAAGGAGAGAGCATCCGTCCCCAAGGACCCTGTCTCTCTCTCCAGTGAGAAGAACGCCGCAGTTTTCTGTTGAGCGGAGGCAAAAAGACCCCATCTTGGCACAATCTCCCTAAACGTGCCTTGACGCCGCTTCCAACAGCTAGAACTGACGCTCACTCTGCTCAGATAGTCCGCCAGTGTATTCTCCGATCCCCTGATGTGGGTTGCCCTGATTGAAGTGACATTGATTTCTGCCCAGGACAGAATCTGCTGTGTCAGAAGTGACTCCGAACGAGTGCCCCATGCTTATTCAGGTACAGCAACAATGTGGCATTGTCTGAGAAATCCACCAGGTCTCTTGAATATACCCCCCCTTGCAGAGCCAAGGGAGCTTTCCCCACAGCTAGTAGTTTCCTGAAATTTGAGGAGCAGCCTGACTCCTCTGGCAACCAGGCTCCCTGAGCCTGCCAGCCCTGAGAGTGCGCACTCCAGCCCCACAGACTGGCGTCTGTAGTAACTTTTACTGGAGCATGTTGCGCCCAGTTCTTCCCTCCCTGCAGGTGTTCCCACTGCTCCCATCAGAAGAGATTGAGAAAATCCTCTCGGCAGCTGCACCAGCTGATCTAGAGAACCCTTCCTGTGATCCCAATGCTGTAAGAGAAACGCCTGAAGGGGTCTGGAGTGTAATTGGGCCTAGGGCACCCCTGGGATGGCTGCAGTCATTAACCCTAATAACTGCATGATACGCAGAAGAGAGGAGAGAAGAAGTTTTAAAATATTCTCTGTTACCCAAAAGATTTTTCTTCCAGAGTCTATAAGATAACCCAGGAAAAGTATGCTCTGGGAGAGCACCAGACAATACTTATGTTAGTTGACTTTCCATCCCAGTTTCTGAAAGGTCTGCAAAACCAACTGCAGATTCTGGATAAGGCACTCCGTCTCTGGCAAAAATCTGAATATCTTCCAGATATGGGACGATCGATACACTTTGCATCTGAAAAGAGGCCATGACTTCGTCCACGATTTTTGTAAAAATTCTAAGTGCTGCCGAGATATTAAAAGGAAGGGCATTGAACTGCCAAAGACTCGGCCTGTTGTCCATGAGAATGGCAAATCTGAGGAACCTTCGGTGGCTTTGGTCATACGGAAGCCGCCGGAGGCTTTTTGAACCAGAAAGACGTGGGTATAAAATCCCCAGAATTTTTGATTTTCCGGAACAGGGGATTTAACCCCCTCTGTTTCCCACACAGAAATTAGATTCAACATGACTTGCTGTCTCTCTTGGTCTCTCGGCAGATGAGCAAGAAAAAATCTCTGGGGAGAAAGACTCTTGAATTCCAACCTGTAACCCCTTTCCAATGTCTGAAGAATAAAAGTAATTGTCGGAAAACTCTGCCCATTCTTTGACGAAATGAGACAACCTTCCCCCCCTACCCCTATTCTGGTGTCACTGGGGATTCTTGGAAGGGGCTAAAGGAGCAAAGAGTCCCACTCTTTTGCTTATCTTTGTTAAAAGACCACTTATTCTTCGCCTTTTGGTTTAAAAATTAACATTGTGATGGAAACCGCGAAAAGGCTTCTTATTCTGTGGCTTATTCTTTTGAGAAGGGAACCATTTACTCTTCTCAGAGGAATGAGCTAGGACCTCCACCAAGGAGGAACCGAATAAGAGCTTGCCTTCAAAGGAAATGCTGCAGAGTTTGTTTTTGGAGCGAAGGTCCCCCTCCCAAGATATTAGCCAGATAGCCCATCTGGCTGAATTAATGAGAGCAGAAAACCTAGCTGCAGCTTTCACGGAGACTGCAGCTGCATCAGCCAAGAAGGCAACCTATTTGGCAATGAGTGGGAGAGACTCCCTAATCTCCTCTTTGGGGGTGTCGGATGAAAGAAGATCATCCAGACGCTGAACCCATACGTCCAAATTCCTAGCCACACAGGTGGATGCTACAGCTGAACCCAAGGATAAAGCTGATGCTTCCCAGGCCTTACACAGCAAGGAGTTGGCCTTCCTGTCCATTTGCTCTTTAAGGACCTCCGAAGATAGGTCTGACCTCTTGGATACCAGTAACATAGGGTCATCCAGCCTAGGACATTTAAAGAAAGTTTCCTTAAACTCAGACAGAAAAGGAAATCTTCTTTTGTGCCCTTTAGACTGGAACAACCTCCTTTCAGGTTCCTTCCACTCTGAAAGAATCATATCCTTAAGTGACTGGGCTCTCTCTAACAGAGGAAGGGGTCTAGCTGAGGCTTAAGGCTCTTGAACTATGGAACTAGATGGGAAAGGTCTCAGCCCTGCTACTGTCATTAAAGGACCGGAAGGAGGCTACAACCTCCTTCATAGAAGACATTAACTCTTTCAAAGAGGCAGTCTCTGACCTAGCCCTGCATGGAATACAATTATCACAAAAATAGGATTTTTGTACTCACCGTAAAATCCCTTTTCTCTGTAGTTCATGGACGGACACAGCAGCATATTCTTGACAGTAGGGTATTAGCATTCTATCAGGAGAGGACTAGGCAGAAATGTCCTAATATAACTTTATACTGTACAGTACCGCCCAGGAGGCGGTCCTTCTGGGTATAACCACTCTCCCTGCATGTAGCAGCTCAGTTCGTCAAAAATCAGTACAGACATGAGGGGTGGGAACAGCAATCAAAAACAAACTTCACCCCAAACATAACCAGAGCTCCTTAACGGAGGAGTTGCAAACTTAAACAGCTGTCTGCAAAACCTTGCGGCCGAAGCAAGCATTCGAAGATGCACTCATATCAACCATTTGTGAAGGTGTGAGCGGACGACCAGGTCGCCGCCTTACACACCTGGGAAACAGACGCTTGATGTCGGAAAGCCCAAGAGGCACCTATCGCCCGGTTTTGAAATCGCCGTGACAGGAAAAAGGAGGCACCCGCCCTTGTAGGGCATAAGACTGAATCACGACCTGTCTGATCCACCTAGAGATAGTGGTCAACGAGTCCACCAGGCCCTTCTTAGGACCAGCCACCGAAACCAACAGTGAAGCCGAACTCCGTAAAGGAGCAGTAGCAAGCAGGTACACCCGCAGAACGTCCAAGGAATGCAAGCAAGCCACTTATGGATGCGACAGTCGAGGACACAAGGACGGAAGTACAATGTCCTCATTGAGATGAAAAGCCGAAACGACCTTAGGAAGAAACAAAGGCTGCGGACGTAGCACTGCCTTATCCTTGTGAAGGATCAGATAAAGGAGCCTTGCAAGACAAGGCCGCCAGCTCAGAAACCCGTCTGACTTAATGGCCACCAAAAAGGCAACTTTCTGAGAGAGTGTCAATAAAAGGAATATCCCTAATGTTTTCAAACTGCGGTTTCTGAAGTACCAAGAGGACCAGATTAAAGTCCCATGGAGGCAGTGGAGGTCACACAGGAGGGGCCACATGTCTAACCCCCTGTACAAACATACTCACCTGTGAGTAAGCCGCCAAGGGCCGTTGGGAAAAAAAAAAAAAAAAAAGCCAGCCAAGGCTGAAATCTGCCCCTTAATAGTACTTAAAGCAAGCTTTTGGTCCACTCCACGCTGTAAAAACAGCAGGATCCTGGAAACAGAGTATGCACGTGCACACTACTTCAGCTCCTCACACAGAGATGTAGGCCTTCCAAGTACGATGATAAATCTTCCTAGGAGGAAGACTCCCGTGTCCTCAGCATGGTAGAAATAACCGAATCCGACAGGCCTCGGTCCCTAAACACCTGGCTTTCAATAGCCATGCCGTTAAAGCCAACGACTAAGGATGAAGTATGGGACCTTGCGACAGAAGGTCCTCTCGAATCGGTAGACGCCAAGGAACATCCGCCACCAGGCGCACTAGGTCGGCGTACCAGGGACGCAGAGGCCAATCTGGAGCAATTAGAATCATTGGGATCCCCTCGGTTTGCACCCTGCGAAGTAGACGAGGGAGAAGCTTTAGTGGGGGAAAGGCAAAAATTAGCCGATAGCTTGCCAGTTTTCTACGCACGGAATGTATCCGGCCAATAACGCCAGCACACTCCGTTCTGTCCATCGCAGCATGTGAGCGACCTCCGAGGCTGCAGCCGAGCTTCTAGTCCCCCCTTGATGGTTGACATATGCCACCGCCGTGGCGTTGTCCGACGGGATCCTGACTGAATGCCCCTGAAGTCTCAGACCAAGTGGAGAGGCAATGCTTGATCGCCCAAAGCTCTAGAACATTGATCAGTAGGCGGGATTCTTCCTGAGTCCAGCGACCCTGTGCTGACTAGACACCCCAAACACCCCCCCCCAACCGGTCAGGCTGGTGTCAGTCGTGATCACCGTTCACTGAAGGGCCGGAGATCTTAGCCACCAGACCAGGGAAGTCCTGACTAGATGGCCCACCCGGATCTGACAATCCAGGGACAACAGAGACTTGTCCCATTTGGACAGGATCTCCTTCTGTAAGGCACGAGTGTGGAATTGAGCATATGGTACTGCCTCGAAGGAGGCTACCATGAGGCCCAGGACTCGCATGCAAAAAACGCAGTGATGACCATCTGCGACAAGCTAGCAGCTTCACCGCCGCCTGAAGGGTTTGCAATTTGTCCAAGGGGAGAAAAACTCACCTCCAAGGAATCTAGAACCAAGCCCATGTATTCCAGGCGCTGAGTCAGCACCAACACAGACTTCTGGAGGTTCAGAACCCTACCAAAGTCTTGAAGGGTCTGGGTGGCAATCGCCACATCCACCTCTAATTCTGAGCTTGAAGCAGCTCTCAGAAGAAGGTCGTCCAGGTAACCCACTATATCGATACCTCGATGTCTTGGCAAAGCCAGAAACGGGGCGAGCGCCTTGGTGAAAACCCTTGGTACCGATGCCAGGCCAAAAAGGGAGAGCCACAAATTGGTAGTGGTCATCCCCAACAGCAAAACGCAGAAACCTCTGATGTTTGACAAATATGGGGACATGCAAGTATGCGTAATGTCCAAGGACGACAGAAAATCACCCGGATAGAGTGCCGCAACTACAGAGCGCACCGATTCCATCCTGAACTTTCACAAAGCAGTTCAGGGCCTTGAGATCCAGGATCGGTCGGACCCCCTTCTTTGGGTCTACAAACAGGTTTGAATAAAACCCCTGAAACCTTTCCAGCAATGGCACAGGTAAGATCACCCCGTGCCCCAGCAAATCCTATACTGCCCCAAACAGGGCCACACCTGAAGGTTTGAGGGGGGGGGGGGGGAATCTGTTTGGAGGGCAAGAGAGAAACCATCTTGTACCCTGAAGAAACTACTTTGCAAACCCACCGGTCAGAAAGCAGTAAAGACCACCAAGCTGGGAATGTGCGAAGACGACCTCCCACCCAAGTGTCGGACGGGGGCAGATCTTCATGCGGTCGCAGGTTTGTTAGGCTTGCGAAACCAGAGGGCGCTCAGCAGGTGCCCTACCGGTCTGGGAACTCTTACCTGCAGGCCGAGCGGACGAAAAAGCCGCTTATGAGCGGAGAATGAGGGCCCATGCCTACAACGTGGCTCCTTACCCTTCCTGGATTGCAGGAGCAGAGTACTCTTACCTCCTGTGGCATCCTTGATGATCCTCCAGCGAGGCTCCAAAAGGCCTCTCATCCTTAAAAAGGTAAATCAAGCAAGGCCACAGACGGACACACTGCTGACCGCACCACCATGAACAGGGAGCAGGCCACTGCCTCAGCCCTCCTGTCCGCAGGGTCCTTGAAAGCAGGAGCCCCCTCTACCGGAAACATGGTCACCTTGTTTAACCTGGACACTGGGGGGGTCCACAAGCAGAGAAGAAGTCAATTTTTTCAGGAAATTCTCCTCAAAGGGATAACGGACCGCTATACATCTGGGGGCCGAAAAGGTCCTTTGCGGACGTTCCCATTCCTTGTATAGAAGTTTGTCCAGATAAGGTACACAAGGAAACACATTTTCAGTGCGGGTAGGCTTGCGGATCCAGAAAGGGACAGAGATCTCTGTAGATGCATCCGTCTTATCCTCCAATTTAAAAGTATCCCGGACCGCAGTAACAAGAGCCCTATACTGCGCTGACCCGGACACGGAATCATCTTCACTGTCCGAATGGTCGTGGTCCGCGTCTGATACATCAGAACCCTGGCCGGGAGCAGTAGCTGGGCCCGAATCTGAGTCAGAGCCATCCCTGGAAGATGGTGGGGGGAGGGGGCATTTTTTACCCCCCGCACACTGCTGCCACCCTGGCAACAAAAGCCTCCAGGACTGCCGACATAGCCTCCACAGAAACAGCAGGTGCAAGGGCACCAGTTTCCATCACAGGTATGTCTGAGGAAGAAGCATAAGCTTCCGACGCCATGCTGACCCACAAATCTGACCCCCTTAGGGATATAAGCCAAGGCACACAGCCCACTGCTGTCCGCACTGTCCCGACAGAGGAGGTCTCTTTACACAACCGCACGTGTCACCGTCCTAGGTGTGGCTTTGGCTGTTCGCACCATCCAGTTATCTAAAAACACTGCTAGAGGACAAAACCCACAAGAAAATGGCCACCGGACAGCCGTCCTGTAGTAAAAAAGTGTGCGGCTACAAGAAAATGTCTGCCGCTCTGAAAAAAAAAAAAAAAAAAACAGTATAGAGCGCGCGGACTACAGGAAAATGGACGCTGATGAGAAAAAAAAAAAGCAGCGGGCACCGCCAAAATGGTTGGCCGAACAATGTACACAAGGCAAACAGTAAAAAAACACAGGCAGCGAACACCCCGGGGCTCCCGAAAAACTGAGCCCCCCCCCACACTTGACAACCAGACAGCACCCCCAGGAGAGCAGACCCACAGTGCAGCCCGCCCCACTAGAGAGTGGAGCCCCCCAGGCGGGCCCCCCGGCTAACGCAGCAGGCCTAACTCAGAGAGCATAGGGAGGAGGGAGAAAAGAAAGGAAGGGTGGGAAAAAAAAAATACAGTCGACCTCCCTGGGAATGTCCAGCCGTTCCCACTGGAGAGTGATACGTATTAGTCCTGTGTGGATTGCTGGAAGCATCCCTGACAGATCCACCACCCAAACAGTACAGGGGTAGCTGTCGGCCCGGCACACTGTGACAAAGACGGTAATTAGCCCGGTCATATGTGTGCCCCGGAGGGCATAGCTCACCGGCCACCCCTGGAGCAAACGGGGCCTGTCGTGGCCGACCCAGCATGTAGCTAAAGGCCTGCACACGCTCGATGACCAAAACTGGGGTGACTACAAGGATCTAGGACATCCAGCCTGTCGCCCAGTCGGTAGGTCAGTAGATCTCAGGATCAAAGCAGAGAGAGAAAAAAAATGTTCAAGACCAAAGGGCCCACTGGGAGCCAGGTCCTTCTCCTATGCTAGGCAGAAAAAAAAACTGAGCTGATGCATGCAGGGAGAGGGGTTGTACCCAGAGGGGCTGCCTCCTGGGCTGTACTGTACAGTTTAAAGTTGTATTAATACATTAACATGTTTCTGCCTACTCCTCTCCTGCTAGAAGGCCAATACCCTACTGTCAAGAATATGCTGCCGATTCCGTCCATGAACACAAGAGAAATATTTTTTTTTTTATAAAAGCCTGGCCCTACACCGGTTTGTCCTAGAAAAAAAAAAAGGAGCAGAAACAAGAGCCATAAGCAAAAAAGGTCCATACAAAAAAAAAAAAAAAAGTCCCCTGCTGTATAACCAGTACTGGATGATGCCAGACAAGGAGGGTCCGCCAACCACAGTTACCAGACCTAAGCAAAACAAAAAATGTGTCGGTGCTCCTGGAGGGTCTGGAAACATAAAACAACTGAGGGTCAGAGGAAAGGGAGGGGCCTTTTAAATTGTATCCGATTTGTGTTTCTTGTAGAGAGCGGAGCCAATCTCTTAAGTAGGTGTCCTGGAAAGGGAGGGGAGAAAGAATATATCGATAGTGAGTGGAAGCAGACACAGATCACCAAGGAAATCTGTTTATAATGGAGAGAACATATTAATAGAAGCTGGACACTGCAGTATTTACTACAATCTGTGCTCTGCATTTTACGTAGTATTTATACCAGGGGTTGACAAATTTGCTTGGAATCTAGGAGCCAGCTAAAAAAGTTAGGAGCCAGAAAACGCACCCCGTCCCGACGAGCTTACACGCAGAAGCGAACACATACGTGAGCAGCGCCCGCATATGTAAACGGTGTTCAAACCACACGTGAGGTATTGCCGCGATTGGTAGAGCGAGAGCAATAATTCTAGCCCTAGACCTCCTCTAACTCAAAACATGCAATGTCGCCTATGGAGATTTTAAAGGGTAAAAGTTTGTCGGCATTCCACGAGCGGACGCAATTTTGACATGTTGGGGATGAATTTACTCGGCGCAACATTATCTTTCATAATATTAAAAAAAATGGGGATAACTTTACTGTGGTCTTATTTTTTAATTTAAAAAAGTGTATTTTTTTCCCAAAAAAGTGCGCTTGTAAGACCGCTGCGCAAATACGGCGTGACAAAGTATTGCAACTTTCACCATTTTATTCTCTAGGGTGTTAGGATAAAAAATATATATAATGTTTGGGGGTTCTAATTGGAGGGAAGAAGATGGCAGTGAAAATAGTGAAAAATGACATTAGAATTGCTGTTTAACTTGTAATGCTTAACTTGTAATACCAACGGCCACCACCAGATGGCACCAGCTCACATCTGGTGGTAATAACTTGTAATACCAACGGCTCACCACCAGATGGCGCCAGCTCACAAGCCAAGTCGCCAGGACACTATTTCTAGTCGCCATGGCGACCTGGCGCCCAGGATTTGTCGATCCCTGATTTATACTAATGCCAGGTACACACGATCAGAAAATCGTACGAAAGACACCGTTTTCGGAGTGATTGTACGATAATCTGATTGTTAGTACAGAACTTTTGAGAGCCGATGAAGACAGGTAATCCGATATTATTTGATCGGACATGCACGGAAAAAAAATTGTACGACGTCAGATCGTACAATTTTCATTTAATTCATTTAATCAGTACAGCTATACACCAAAAAGGAAAACTCTGCGCTCCTGAAAGTTCACCAATTATAAATCCACTTAATGTTTGTGAAGAAAAAAACATACATTAACACTTTAATTTTCGGAAGATCCAGTCCTTTATATGGTTAAAAAAGGGAAAGTTTCCACAATGTACACAATATAATAAAAAAAGTATAAAAAAAACTTTCCAAATGTCTGCATCAGACCAGCACCCTCTTCAGACTTCAAATGGTTAAAGCTTGCGGTTTTAGTTTGTGGGCTGTCTAGCAAGACATCATTAGTGCAAATGGTGAGCACAGTACATTACCCAGCCAGATGTACACATCGATCGAATGTCCTTCTCCTGGCTGATGTAACAATGTCCTAAGCTCTCTCCTATGCGGGTCTGGAAGCTTCACAGACCCGATAAATGTGACTGCTGGAGACACAGGGTGGATCAGCCTATCAGAAAGGACGCTCTCCCTGGGTGAACATGCAAGCGTCCCACGTCTGAGACACTGTTTCAGTAAACCAGCTGTACTGCAGGGAGAAGTTTAGGCGCCCTCCAGTGGGCAAATTGCAGTATGCACTTGTTGAAAAATCAACAGTGTTGCATGGCGATTAAAATAATCGGATATAAAAGTTCTTATGCATGAATAGGATCTTCCATCATAAAAGGGGGATATTAAGAGGGGTCCTAGACGACGCGTTTCGCCCTTACAAGAGCTTTGTCACAGTCAATAGGACCTAGGTATAAAGTTTAATTAAATAGACTAAGATAGGGGGGGGAATTTGAGGAAGGGGAGGAGAAGGGGAGGTGTACCAAACCGAGAGATTTAACCCTTTGGACATCCAAAAAGACAAACAGACAAATAAATCACATATATATTGCAAGAGAATTATTTTTTAAAAAATATATTGCAAGAGAATTCGTTTTTAAAAAAAAAAACATATAAGCATATCATAAATTACTAAAAGATAAACAGCAGTTTTTTTGTGTCTTAACTGGTCACTAGATCTCATTATAACAAATCTATATTGTTGCAACATAATATCCACAATAGGTTGTATGGGCACTCTATCCAAATGGTGCCCTCTAGTGGTAATTCATAAAAACTATATTCTAAAAATTTTTATAGAATATAGAATAAAAAGCTATATATAAAATAGGAAGAGTTAGATAAGAACGTTAACTTCAATTTCCTCATTTAACCCCTTAGGTGCCAAGCTGTCGAACTTATGTATCCAGAAGACCTCCCTTCTGCAAAGAAGGGAGAATCTTTCATTGGTAGTCAGAGTTCCTTTCGGAATGTGCTCAATTACAAAAACTTCAAGATATTTAAAATCCCTGTTGTGACAACGATCAAAGTGCCGAGGAACGCTGTGTTCAGTACAGCCCTTTTTAATCAGGCGACGATGATCGCCGATTCGGGCGCGTAGAGCTCTGATAGTTCTGCCAACATAGAAAAGACCACAGGCACACCGTAGGACATAAATAACAAATTCTGTAGAACATGTCACAAAATGTTTGATACCAAATGATTTTCCAGGAGATAGATGAATCTTCTCTGTGCCATGGGAAATGAATTGGCATGTCAAGCATGCCCGTTTTTTGCACTGAAAGATCCCCTTACGGTCATTAAAATAGCTTCTAATATCTAATGGAGAACCTGATGGTTTCTTCTGAATTTTACTAGGGGCTAAGATATTTTTGAGTGTACGAGCCCTCCGAAAAGTAACCTGCGGGATGGCTGGAAGTATAGGAGCCAATCTTTGGTCTAAGTGAAGTATTTTAAAATGTTTCTTTATAATATTGGCAACTGATTTGTAACAATCATTGTATGTAGTAACAAATCTAGTGGTATATTCACTAACCCGTTGTTCTTTGGTTGTTACCGTCTCAGGGGGTTTCAGAAAAAAAGAAAAGGCCTCATTGACTAACTTTTCAGGATAGCCCTTCTCTTCAAATTTCTTCTGCATTAGGATGCTCTGTTCAATATATTCATCATCCCGAGTACAATTCCTTTTGAGTCTATTGAATTGTCCTTTTGGAATATTCTTCTTCCACACAGGATGATGGCAACTGTCATAGTGCAGATATGAGTTACCATTAGTTGGTTTGTTATGATTCTTGGTAATTATTTTATCTTGTTCATGTGTTACCACTAGATCCAAGAAGACTATTTCAAGGGGATCTATTACATATGTAAAGGATAAGTTGAAAGTATTGGAATTACAATACGAGACAAAGGAGAGAAAAGTCTCCATTGTCCCACTCCAAATGAGGATCACATCATCAATGTAACGTCCAAAATAAACTATAAATTCAGCATAGGGATTGTTTTGCCAAATATATATGTCTTCCCATTGGCCCATGGTTAGATTGGCATATACAGGTGCATAATTAGCTCCCATCGCCGTCCCCTTTAATTGTAAATAAAACTGCTCACAGAACGTAAAATAATTGTGTTTGAGACAGAACTCCACTGCCTCCAATAAAAACTGGGACTGTAAAGAATTAAAATCTCCACTCTTGTTTAGAAAATATTGGACAGCTCTAGTTCCCACTTCGTGCGGAATAGAGGTATATAACGATGCCACGTCCAGAGATGCCCAAAAGTATCCTGGTTCCCATTTGTAATGTTGGAGGGCGTCTATCACTTCTTTTGAATCTTTTATGTATGACGGCAATTGGAGAACCAGAGGTTGTAACATATGGTCGATATACATTGAAAGGCCATTAAGGAAGCTGTTCGTGCTGGCTATAATAGGGCGGCCTGGAGGATCTACAAGAGATTTGTGAATTTTCGGTAAAAAATAAAAATGGGGGGTACTACATTCAAAGGGGAGGAAAAACTGCCTTTCTCTTTTCGTGAGCACACCACTTTCCCACGCTGTATAAATCAGCGTTTTCAGTAGCTGTTGGTATTCGGGGAGAGGGTCTTTAGACAGTTTAAGGTAAGTGTCAGTATCCGCTAGAAGACGGCTGGCTTCTTTCAGATAATCTACCTTATTTTGGATCACTATGCTGCCCCCTTTGTCCGCCTGTTTAATAATAAGGTCAGCATTATTCTTTAAAACTTTAAGAGCTTGATTCTCCTCAAATGATAAATTCAAATGTTTTGTATTTTTTGGTTTTTCACACAAAACGACCAGATCTTTGTAGACCGCTTGATAGTAGGTCTCGATGTACGGCCCTTTAGAGGAACTGGGGTAAAATGTAGATTTGGGTTTAAAAGTGGTGGTTAGCATAGGGGGCTCCACCTGTGATATGGCGACATCCCCCTCTACGTGACCATCCTGCCATAGGTCCTCGAGGATTTGTAGTACCTCTTCCTCCGTCGCCATATCACAGGTGGAGCCCCCTATGCTAACCACCACTTTTAAACCCAAATCTACATTTTACCCCAGTTCCTCTAAAGGGCCGTACATCGAGACCTACTATCAAGCGGTCTACAAAGATCTGGTCGTTGTGTGAAAAACCAAAAAATACAAAACATTTGAATTTATCATTTGAGGAGAATCAAGCTCTTAAAGTTTTAAAGAATAATGCTGACCTTATTATTAAACAGGCGGACAAAGGGGGCAGCATAGTGATCCAAAATAAGGTAGATTATCTGAAAGAAGCCAGCCGTCTTCTAGCGGATACTGACACTTACCTTAAACTGTCTAAAGACCCTCTCCCCGAATACCAACAGCTACTGAAAACGCTGATTTATACAGCGTGGGAAAGTGGTGTGCTCACGAAAAGAGAAAGGCAGTTTTTCCTCCCCTTTGAATGTAGTACCCCCCATTTTTATTTTTTACCGAAAATTCACAAATCTCTTGTAGATCCTCCAGGCCGCCCTATTATAGCCAGCACGAACAGCTTCCTTAATGGCCTTTCAATGTATATCGACCATATGTTACAACCTCTGGTTCTCCAATTGCCGTCATACATAAAAGATTCAAAAGAAGTGATAGACGCCCTCCAACATTACAAATGGGAACCAGGATACTTTTGGGCATCTCTGGACGTGGCATCGTTATATACCTCTATTCCGCACGAAGTGGGAACTAGAGCTGTCCAATATTTTCTAAACAAGAGTGGAGATTTTAATTCTTTACAGTCCCAGTTTTTATTGGAGGCAGTGGAGTTCTGTCTCAAACACAATTATTTTACGTTCTGTGAGCAGTTTTATTTACAATTAAAGGGGACGGCGATGGGAGCTAATTATGCACCTGTATATGCCAATCTAACCATGGGCCAATGGGAAGACATATATATTTGGCAAAACAATCCCTATGCTGAATTTATAGTTTATTTTGGACGTTACATTGATGATGTGATCCTCATTTGGAGTGGGACAATGGAGACTTTTCTCTCCTTTGTCTCGTATTGTAATTCCAATACTTTCAACTTATCCTTTACATATGTAATAGATCCCCTTGAAATAGTCTTCTTGGATCTAGTGGTAACACATGAACAAGATAAAATAATTACCAAGAATCATAACAAACCAACTAATGGTAACTCATATCTGCACTATGACAGTTGCCATCATCCTGTGTGGAAGAAGAATATTCCAAAAGGACAATTCAATAGACTCAAAAGGAATTGTACTCGGGATGATGAATATATTGAACAGAGCATCCTAATGCAGAAGAAATTTGAAGAGAAGGGCTATCCTGAAAAGTTAGTCAATGAGGCCTTTTCTTTTTTTCTGAAACCCCCTGAGACGGTAACAACCAAAGAACAACGGGTTAGTGAATATACCACTAGATTTGTTACTACATACAATGATTGTTACAAATCAGTTGCCAATATTATAAAGAAACATTTTAAAATACTTCACTTAGACCAAAGATTGGCTCCTATACTTCCAGCCATCCCCGCAGGTTACTTTTCGGAGGGCTCGTACACTCAAAAATATCTTAGCCCCTAGTAAAATTCAGAAGAAACCATCAGGTTCTCCATTAGATATTAGAAGCTATTTTAATGACCGTAAGGGGATCTTTCAGTGCAAAAAACGGGCATGCTTGACATGCCAATTCATTTCCCATGGCACAGAGAAGATTCATCTATCTCCTGGAAAATCATTTGGTATCAAACATTTTGTGACATGTTCTACAGAATTTGTTATTTATGTCCTACGGTGTGCCTGTGGTCTTTTCTATGTTGGCAGAACTATCAGAGCTCTACGCGCCCGAATCGGCGATCATCGTCGCCTGATTAAAAAGGGCTGTACTGAACACAGCGTTCCTCGGCACTTTGATCGTTGTCACAACAGGGATTTTAAATATCTTGAAGTTTTTGTAATTGAGCACATTCCGAAAGGAACTCTGACTACCAATGAAAGATTCTCCCTTCTTTGCAGAAGGGAGGTCTTCTGGATACATAAGTTCGACAGCTTGGCACCTAAGGGGTTAAATGAGGAAATTGAAGTTAACGTTCTTATCTAACTCTTCCTATTTTATATATAGCTTTTTATTCTATATTCTATAAAAATTTTTAGAATATAGTTTTTATGAATTACCACTAGAGGGCACCATTTGGATAGAGTGCCCATACAACCTATTGTGGATATTATGTTGCAACAATATAGATTTGTTATAATGAGATCTAGTGACCAGTTAAGACACAAAAAAACTGCTGTTTATCTTTTAGTAATTTATGATATGCTTATATGTTTTTTTTTTAAAAACGAATTCTCTTGCAATATATTTTTTAAAAAATAATTCTCTTGCAATATATATGTGATTTATTTGTCTGTTTGTCTTTTTGGATGTCCAAAGGGTTAAATCTCTCGGTTTGGTACACCTCCCCTTCTCCTCCCCTTCCTCAAATTCCCCCCCCCTATCTTAGTCCATTTAATTAAACTTTATACCTAGGTCCTATTGACTGTGACAAAGCTCTTGTAAGGGCGAAACGCGTCGTCTAGGACCCCTCTTAATATCCCCCTTTTATGATGGAAGATCCTATTCATGCATAAGAACTTTTATATCCGATTATTTTAATCGCCATGCAACACTGTTGATTTTTCAACAAGTGCATACTGCAATTTGCCCACTGGAGGGCGCCTAAACTTCTCCCTGCAGTACAGCTGGTTTACTGAAACAGTGTCTCAGACGTGGGACGCTTGCATGTTCACCCAGGGAGAGCGTCCTTTCTGATAGGCTGATCCACCCTGTGTCTCCAGCAGTCACATTTATCGGGTCTGTGAAGCTTCCAGACCCGCATAGGAGAGAGCTTAGGACATTGTTACATCAGCCAGGAGAAGGACATTCGATCGATGTGTACATCTGGCTGGGTAATGTACTGTGCTCACCATTTGCACTAATGATGTCTTGCTAGACAGCCCACAAACTAAAACCGCAAGCTTTAACCATTTGAAGTCTGAAGAGGGTGCTGGTCTGATGCAGACATTTGGAAAGTTTTTTTTTTATACTTTTTTTTTTTATTATATTGTGTACATTGTGGAAACTTTCCCTTTTTTAACCATATAAAGGACTGGATCTTCCGAAAATTAAAGTGTTAATGTATGTTTTTTTCTTCACAAACATTAAGTGGATTTATAATTGGTGAACTTTCAGGAGCGCAGAGTTTTCCTTTTTGGTGTATTTGTGTATTTGTGGTACTTCAGGGTATCCGGATCTCTGCAGCACGGACTGTTCTCAGCCCATACGAGGGTTTTAGTATTTCATGGGATATTAGTTATTTCCCATTGAGCGCCAGTGATTTTTTTGTATCAATAATCAGTACAGCTGTTATTCGAAAATGCAATACAGATGCATTACAACACATGAAATCACTTTTCCAAATTTTTATTCTGTCGTACGAAAATTTTTGTGACTTTAGTAAACTCATCAGATTTGATCTGAGATTAGCAAAGAGTAAAAAAAAAAAAAAAAAAAAAAAAAAGAAGAAGAGCTGCACGATTCTGGCTAAAATGAGAATCACAATTTTTTTTGGCTTAGAAGACAGATCACGATTCTCGCGGTGTAACATATTTCACATAAAAAAAAAAAATTGCGCAAACTTTACCATTTCGTTTTTGTTTTTTTCATTCATTAAAGTGTAATTTTTCCTCAAAAAATGTAATACTGCAGCAATTGCCATTTTATTCCTTGGGGTCTTTGCTAAAATATATATATAATGTTTAGAGGTCGACCGATATGGGTTTGTCCATGTCCGATGCCGATATTTAGAAATTGCAGTGGCCGATATATGATGCCGATTCCCCTCCCCCCCTTCATCTCATAAAATCTAACAGTTGGATCCCTTTCAAACTGGGGTGTTTTTTAGGCGCTTTTGGGCTAAAAATAGCACCTGTAAAGTGCCTGCAAAACGGCTCCCCTGCAGTCTCAGTGTGAGCGCCCGAGTGCTTTCACACTGAGGCATTGCGCTGGCAGGACGTTAAAAAAAAAAAGTCCTGCAAGCAGCATCTTTGGAGCAGTGTATACCGCTCCTCCACCACTCCTGCCCATTGAAATGAATGGGCACTGCTCCCAAGGCACTTCTGCAGCGGTGCTACACAGGCGCATTTAACCTCTTCATCGGCCGCCAACTGGGTTATGCGCCCCGCTAGCAGCCAAATAGCGGCGCTAAAATTATGGTAAAGCGCCACTAAAAATAGTGGCGTTTTACCGTCAACGCCTGCCCGCTCCAGTGTGAAAGCGGTGGAGATCCGGCAAAAAAAGAAAAATAATAAAAAAAAGTCAGCAGTTAAAAATACTGTAGCTGTTGACTTTTAATACATGGACACTTACGATGTCGACACCCGAACCCAATCTCTCACTCAGCTCTTGGGTGCTGCCCCCACCATCTTTGGTAAGGGAATCGGGCACAAAAACAGGTAATAAAAACTTTTGGACCAAAAAAAAAAAAAAAAGGGGGGCTAACTTTACTTTTTTTTTTTTATTCATTAATGTGTATTTTTTTCCCCAAAAATTGCGTTAATTAACTAGGATATATATATTTGGGGGTTCCAAGTGATTTTCTAGCAGAAAATACAGGATTTTTACTTGTAAGCAACAAGTGCCAGAAAAGATTTAGGCTTCTTTCACACTATGGATTGTATGTCCGTTTTATAATATCCGTATTACACCTATTAACGGACGTTTATTAACGGATTTAATAACGGATACATACGGATAAATATTTTACCATTCTTCCTTTATTGAAAACGGATAATGTTTATCCGTATATATCCGTATACATCCGTTATATCATTCCTTTCTAACGTCCGTTAATAAAAACATTTCACCCTTTCTTGAAGTCCAGCTCCAGAAGTCGCATGGATATTCAGGGGAACCCCACCGTCAATTTAAAACAAAAATGACGTGCGGTTCCCGGTAAATATCCATAACCAGACCCTTCAGGTCTGGTATGGAAATTCAGGGGAACCCCGCCGTCAATTTAAAACAAAAATGACGTGCGGTTCCCCCTAAATATCCATAACCAGACCCATTATCCGAGCACGTTGACCTGGCCGGCCGCAGAAAAGAGGGGGGGACAGAGTGCGGCCCCCCCTCTCTCCTGAACCGCACCAGGCCACATGCCCTCAACATGGGGAGGATGTCCCCATGTTGATGGGGACAAGGGTCTCATCCCCACAACCCTTGCCCGGTGGTTGTGGGGGTATGCGGGCGGGAGGTTTATCAGAATCTGGAAGACCCCTTTAACAAAGGGGACCCCCAGATCCTGACCCCCCCCCTGTGTGAAATGGTAATGGGGTACACTGTACCTCTACCATTTCACGAAGGAAGTAAAAAGTATTGTAAAAAAACACACTGACACAAAAGAATAAAGTCCTTTATTAAAAAAAAAAAAAACTCCAGCGCTGAAAAATCCACTCGTTCCCGGCTTCCAGCGTTGTCCTGATCCTGCGACGGGTGCGGGTGATCTCCCGCGATGAGAAGATCCAGCGTCGGGTGATCTCCGCTCCGGCGATGTGAAGATCCATCCATCCGGCGCAGCAGCATCCCGGACCTCCTCTCACCGCTGGGCACAGCCCAGCGAATGAGTGGCTGAAGCAGTGACATTTCTTATATAGAGGAGGCAGAGCCACCCGTCACGTGACCCTGCCCCCTCTGACGTACCTCTGCTACGTCACTGGGGAAGACCAAGAAGAGGAAAGACCTTTTCTCTTCTCGGGCTTACCCAGTGATGTAGCAGAGGTACGTCAGAGGGGGCGGGGTCACGTGACGGGTGGCTCTGCCTCCTCTATATAAGAAATGTCACAGCTTCAGCCGCTCATTCGCTGGGCTGTGCCCAGCGGTGAGAGGAGGTCCGGGATGCTGCTGCGCCGGATGGATGGATCTTCACATCGCCGGAGCGGAGATCACCCGACGCTGGATCTTCTCATCGCGGGAGATCACCCGCACCCGTCGCAGGATCAGGACAACGCAGGAAGCTTTTGTGTCAGTGTGTTTTTTTTACAATACTTTTTACTTCCTTCGTGAAATGGTAGAGGTACAGTGTACCCCATTACCATTTCACACAGGGGGGGGTCAGGATCTGGGGGTCCCCTTTGTTAAAGGGGTCTTCCAGATTCTGATAAACCTCCCGCCCGCATACCCCCACAACCACCGGGCAAGGGTTGTGGGGATGAGACCCTTGTCCCCATCAACATGGGGACATCCTCCCCATGTTGAGGGCATGTGGCCTGGTGCGGTTCAGGAGAGAGGGGGGGCCGCACTCTGTCCCCCCCTCTTTTCTGCGGCCGGCCAGGTCAACGTGCTCGGATAATGGGTCTGGTTATGGATATTTAGGGGGAACCGCACGTCATTTTTGTTTTAAATTGACGGCGGGGTTCCCCTGAATATCCATACCAGACCTGAAGGGTCTGGTTATGGATATTTACCGGGAACCGCACGTCATTTTTGTTTCAAATTGACAGCGGGGTTCCCCTGAATATCCATGCTCAGTAAAATTAACGTCCGTTAACATAACGGACATTTACGGAGACATTTACTAACGTCCATGTGCCATAGACTTCAATGTTAAAATATAACGGACGTTAATATATCCGTTACTTGCAACGGACAAATAATTTACAAAAAATAGTGCAAGACCCGTCACATATTCCGTTATAACTAACGTCCGTATGTTATAACGGACTATTACGGATCTTTACGGAACATAAAAAAATCCCATAGACTTTAATGATATTTTATAAAGGACGTATAACTTCCGTTTTTTAACATTATCTGACGGATTTTAAAACGGATTATTAAAACGGATTTATTTTGTAGTGTGAAAAGGGCCTTAGTCTTTAAATGGATAAACTGAGTAGAAACGTTGTATATTTTCTCACACTTGGCAGGCTGCCCAGAGACAAGTCGCTCCACAAGAAACTTCAGGCAACTTTCATAGATTTCTATGATACAGAAGCTATTTGCAAGTCGAGCTGAAGTTTTAAATCGGCTTTTTTTTCAGCACAATCAGCCGATGCCGATTAATTAAAAAGTGCCAAAAATCAGCCGATATATCCGTCAACCTCTAATAATGTTTGGGGGTTACAATGTTAAAAGGGGTTTTCAAGGTTAGTTTTTTATTTTCTAAATAGGTTCCTTTAAGCTAGTGTATTGTTGGTTCACTAACCTTTTAATTTGATTTCCCTTCTAAATGTTTTTGTTTTCCCCTTTGTCTGAATGTCTCACTTCCTGTTCCTCCTCGGTAAGCTGTTCTGGCTGACTAACCCAGAGGGGGTGACGGGGGCAAGCTTACTGAGAAGAAACAGGAAGTGAAAAATTCAGACAAAGAAAAAAAACATTTAGAAGGGAAATTAAAGGAAATGGTAAGTGAACCAACAATGCATTAGCTTAAAGGAACCCATTTAGAAAATAAAAATGGAACCTTTACAACCCCTTTAATGTTGTTACAAACTTAACAGACTGCCTGGATTTTGCATGGACTGCTGAAAATTGGCCTGGGCAGGAAGGAGGGGGGGGGCAGGGAGTGCCCTGTATTAAAGTGGTTAAAGAAAAAAAAATGGCTTTTGCTGCAATATTCACCTTTAATCCAAGGATATCCCTTGCAGTACTTGTTTTCGGACACTAGATGTCTCCGACTGATGGCCAGCATCTGACTTGACTGGTAAGGCTGGTTTCACACAGGTGGTCTAATCAGGTCTGCCTGTCAATTTTACGGGTAGACCTAATCGGACCAACCATTGTTCTCTATGGAGCGGCAGATGTCAGCGGACGTGTCCACTGACACCTGCCGGCATGGATTCGATCCTGCATGCCAAAAACAGAAAGATGTATTCCCCATCCATCCGGCAGATCGGATGACAGTTGGATGGAAAAGGACCACACTGTCCATTTTCCATCTGACCACTACACAGAGAACAGCGAACTATGGAGAGTGGACATGGACCTGTCATCTCAGCGAGGACCAGTATTATGGAGTCTGCCCTGTGTGAAAGGGGCCTAAAAAATAAGCAGTACAATTAAACTCTCCATATGAAGTGGCTGGCTCTACATGTATTTCTTTGTCCGCTCGCTATCCAGCGGACCCAACATTAAAGCAGATGCAGGTGACTTAATATGGGGGGGGGGGACCTCCTCACATTACAGGGGATGCCGGTGACTGAATACGGGGGGGGGGCCTCCTCACATTACAGGGGATGCTGTGACCGAATACGGGGGGGGGGGGCCTTGTCGCATTACAGGGGATACTGGTGACCAAATATGGGGGGGCCTCCTCACATTACAGGGGATACTGGTGACTGACTACATGGGGGACCTACTCACATTACAGGGGATGCTGGTGACTGAATACGGGGGGGGGGGAACCTCCTTACATTACAGAGGATGCTGCTGACTGAATAAGGGGGGGGGGGAACCTCCTTACCAGGGCTGTGGAGTCGGTAGATAAATGTTCCGACTCCTCAGTTTTATGTACTTCCGACTCCCCGACTCCTCTGTATTAATATGCGAATGTATTTTATACATTCCTTGAGTGAAAGAAACGCAACCTACCACAGGACTACTGGCTGGGAAGCCAACAGTCTACTGTATTGCACAGTTTAAGCAAAAGACAAACACAATGAAAACAATCAAGTGACTGGATAGTAGCAGCAGGCATAAACATCAGGAACAGGATCTTTACCAGTTCAAAAATACAAACCACATTATTTGGTTGTTTTAGAACAAAAACAAAGCTTATCTATAATGAACCAAAAACAAAATCTGTAAAACCTAGAAATGGTTTATATTAATCTTGAAATGTAGTTATAGGCTTAGCAAATGCAAATCAATTCAATGTAGAGTTCTAAGGAAGAGACTTGCCTCTGCCAGATCCTCTTTCATAGAGGCTCTTAAGTCAGACTATTATTTTTAGGGCTGAAAATAATCTTTCGACACTGACTTGGGTGGGTGGCATTGCAGTAACTATTCTGGCCACATCACTAACGATCTCTGGATAAACAAGGATGGCTCCTTCAACAGTAAGTTTTGATGAGCGATCATACTTTTCAACCTCTTTTAGTGCTTTATAAAACTCCTGTTGGAATTTTTTTATTTGGACACTTACTGGTTCTCTAACATGCGTTCCCTGTAAAAGCAGAACACAACACTATGGAAAGTATAAGTATTGCAGCTCCTAATTGTGCGTTGCGTGCCATATAGCGAAGCACATGAAAAGCATGCTTCTTCACGGTCACTTAACGTGTTCGTTTTGCGGTTACGTGAGGCACTGCATGCATTGGTCTTTATTCTTACAGTAGAGAAGTCATTAATTATAACTTTTTGTGAATTGGGACATTTAAACTTGCTTTTTTTTTTTTTTATTCCAATCTAAATTTAGTAGGAGTCGGAGTCGGTGCATTGTTTCCCGACTCTGACTCCGACTCCAGGTACCCAAAATTTCCCTCGACTCCGACTCCTCGACTCCGACTCCACAGCCCTGCTCCTTACATTACAGAGGATGCTGCTGACTGAATACGGGGGGGGGGACCTCCTCACATTACAGAGGATGCTGCTGACTTAATACGGGGGGGGGACCTCACATTACAGGGGATGCTGGTGACCGAATACAGGGGGGCCTCCTCACATTACAGGGGATGCTGGTGACTGAATACGGGGGGAACCTCCTCACATTACAGGGGATGCTGGTGACTGAATACGGGGGGAACCTTCTCACATTACAGGGGATGCTGTGACCGAATACAGGGGGGGGGGACCTCCTCACATTACAGGGGATGCTGGTGACTGAATACGGGGGGAACCTCCTCACATTACAGGGGATGCTGGTGACTGAATACGGGGGGAACCTTCTCACATTACAGGGGATGCTGTGACCGAATACAGGGGGGGGGACCTCCTCACATTACAGGGGATGCTGGTGACTGAATACGGGGGGGGGGGACCTCCTCACATTACAGAGGATGCTGCTGACTTAATACGGGGGGGGGACCTCACATTACAGGGGATGCTGGTGACCGAATACAGAGGGGCCTCCTCACATTACAGGGGATGCTGGTGACTGAATACGGGGGGAACCTCCTCACATTACAGGGGATGCTGGTGACCGAATACAGGGGGGCCTCCTCACATTACAGGGGATGCTGGTGACTGAATACGGGGGGAACCTCCTCACATTACAGGGGATGCTGGTGACTGAATACGGGGGGGAACCTCCTCACATTACAGGGGATGCTGGTGACTGAATACGGGGGGAACCTTCTCACATTACAGGGGATGCTGTGACCGAATACAGGGGGGGGGACCTCCTCACATTACAGGGGATGCTGGTGACTGAATACGGGGGGGGGGGGGACCTCCTCACATTACAGGGGATGCTGGTGACTGAATACGGGGGGGGGGACCTCCTCACATTACAGGGGATGCTGGTGACTGAATAAAGGGGGATCTCACATTACAGAGGACACTGGTGACTTAATATGGGGGGGCACATTATGGGGGGGGGGGGTAGTGGTGACTGAATGAGAGCAAAGAAAGTAATGTCACCAGGATCTCCAAAACTTTAATCAGCGATCACATAATTAGAGAAGAAAGCAACGTCTTTGGAGCCACGCAGGACCCCTTCATCAGCTATGTGAAGATGAACGAGAGCAACTCGCACTGCAGCAGATGCTGGTGACCTCACATTACAGACCTCATTTTAGATGGGATGGCAGATTGAAAGGGAGGGGGGGGCTCTCACATTACAGGGGATGCTAATGACTGAATGTTTATACTATCACCTGGAAAAATATATGGATCTACTGAGTGATATCACATGTGTATATCCTTGCTGTTCGATAGGCTGTGGACTCCACAGTGTGGAGTGAGTACATGCCAATGTGATATGTTCTGGGTCCCATGACATGATACAGTGCACTATGACATGATTATGGGTTAGGGGTCATTTAGGTTCGCCAAGATGGTATGGATAGAAGCCATGCCTTTCCATGGTGCTGATAGCGGCCCGTCTGCACCAATGGAACACACAAATCCTGGACACAGCATGATGACAAGCCCAGCTGTAGAAGACACAAATACTGCGTGCTCTGCTGTTACCTACTACAAATGGGCCCCTCTGTCTATGTGCACCCGATTGCAGGGAAGAGGCACCCCTTTGTGCCCTCACCAGCAGAACACCAAAATGGGACTATGCAGGTAACCTGGACTTTAATGACAACTACGTATCTTGTAACAGAGAAGACACGACTGCTAGCACACAGGCGGGAACAGGAAGTGTCAGCCATCAGCTGTGCACACAGCGACCACCATGCTCTCCTCCACACTCACCCTGCTATTCTACGGTTTTTCCGCTCAGCACCGACACTTCCAACCCCGAGACAACACACAGCTAGCAGGCTTCACTCCAAACTTTCCACCACTGACACCATGCAAGTTTACCCACGTGTCCAGACTCCGCCCCTCACGCTCTACGGTGTGCAGCGTGCGGACACACCTAGTAGAAATGCGAAACGTTCTCACTTGTACTATACAGAGCGGGCTATCCTGATTATAGGAAGAACTATGGTCACTGGGTATCCTCCTCGGCATAAAACAAGGGAAAAAAGGAGACCTGGAATTCCACTCACTTCACTCCTACAACAACCACGGTTAGGACATATTCCAGGGTGGGGTGTCCTTTTCTGTACATTGCATTACAAAAAAAAAAACTTTAATTCTAAATGGGACACAACTTGCAGGGTTGCCAATTTTCAGTAAATTTACAAACAGTTTGTAAAATCCATAATTGTTGCATTTGTCCATGAATGTCAGTTACAGACATGCAGCTTAATAGCCAGATTCACGTAGTTTGGCGTATGTTTAAGCCGGCGTAGCGCAGCTTATTTGCACCCAGGCCCCCCAGCCCCCCCCCCCCCTGTTTACTTATCTGAGCCCTCGAAAGTCTTGCGTCGAGAACGCGCTTGATTTTAGCCCGGTATTCTTGGCTCTTCATTGGATAGATTGATAACAGCGCAGCTATTGGCTTGCGCTGCTGTCAATCAACTCCAATGACACAAGGGCCAGGTGTCAAGGCCGAGTCCTGTAGTCGGCGGCTTATGGACACCAGATACAGGACTGGGGAGCGTGCACGCAAGCTAACCCCCTTGGGAGAGCACTTCCCAGAGGGGGTCAGCTGATGTAGGGACGAGCCGAGACAGCCGCCATGGGACCCCAGAAGACGTGGATCGGTCCACTCTGTGCAAAACGAACTGCACAGTGAAGGTAAGTATAACATGTTTGTTATTTAATAAAAAAAAAGTGAAGCTTTACAACCACTTTAAAAATGTATATTGTTGTATCTTTTTGTTAGCAAATTAGGGTCCTTTTTTTCCCCTCTTTTCTCCTCTCTTCTTTCTCTTATCTTTTCCCTCACGATATACATATTCTTTTCATTCTTAATGCCTGTTTATGCTTTTGTGTTTTCTCTCATTAGATTATATATAAACATGTGCTTTAGAATTTACATTTAAAATGGCATCCAATTAGATTTGCATTTCTTGATTGTAGGGATTTTGTCGGAATAATGAGATATATATATATATATATATATATATATATATTCCCACAGGATAATTTTTATATTTTAGGATTGTGCATATATTCTATGGTATTGAAATCCATTTGGGAGCACCAGTGATGTTCCAGCTCTACACCATAATATGATCTTACTTTGTCTACATCAGATTCTGTATTATGATATACAGGGCCGGCCTTTGGGGTGTGCGAGCTGTGCGGCCGCACAGGGCGCCATGGGCAACAGGGGCGCCGTGCGGCCATCACAGCTTGCAGAATGTGAATTGCCGCCCGCCATCCTGTTCTGCCTGCTCCACTGACCTGGAAAATTTACGCCAGTGTTGCCAACCGTCCGTGAAAGTCCGTAAAAAGATGGCTGCAAGCCGACCATGCAACTCCGAACAGGGGTGAGGAGGAGGGGAGTACAACTGGGAGGGATATGAAGTGAGTGGAGGACTGCGCTGGGACTGGGAGCCTGGAGGGTGAAGCGGCCATGGCATGCAGGGGAGGGACAGAGACTGATGTGCTCTGTCCACAGTCCACCATCATATGACTTCTCCTCCACATCATCAGTATGCTGTGTCCTCCTCCAGTGCCCCTTTCACCTCTCCACAGGTCAGCGCTGCCCTGATGGTGGACAGAGGAGAAGGCCACTGTATATCCGCAGCCTCTGTCTGGATGTTGGGGCATTTTGGTGGGGGCAGCATTTCATTCTTGGTACCAGGCAGCACAATGTCTTGGGGGTGAGGGGTGAAGATGGGGGGGCGCCACAGGATTAGCTCGCACAGGGCGCCTGAACACCTAAGGCTGGCCCTGATGATATATATTGCCTACTATGGTTTATCTGTTTTTGTCACTATCTATTATTATTCCCATCCCAAGTTTATGAATACACTCTAAAGGAAGAGGCACATGAAGACAGCAAATATATATATATATTTTTTTTTTTTTTTTTTTTTTTCTTGTCAAACCTTTTTTTAGTCTCACTGGATTTATTTTTTAAAGTCAGCAGCTACAAATACTGCAGCTGTTGACTTTTAAAATAAGTTACCTCTCCAGCACGCCTGCGATGTCGGCACTCGAAGCCGATCTACTGCTCGTCTCTCAGATTCTGCCGCCGCCATCTTCGGTAAGGGAATCAGAAAGTGGAGCCTTGTGGCTTCACTTCCTGGTTCCCTACTGCGCATGCGTGACTCACGATGCATGCTCTGAATGGTCCCCACCGTCTTCTGGGACCTGTGTGTTTCCCAGAAGACAGCAGGGGGGGTGCCGGACGTGGCATAGATACACGCAGATAATGCGGCTATCTATGCCCGGAAGTGGGTGGGTATCAGCGCCCCTCTCCCCAGCGGAGGTTCCATTTTTGTGTGGACCTCTGCTTAAAAGGTTTGATTATGTGGGGAGGTCTCTTCAAGAACATTCAATTTTGATTGGTTGTTAATTTTTCAAGATCTCCCCATAAATACCCACGATCAAACATTATTTATTTAGCTATGGCTAAGCACCACATGTGGTGTGAAAAGCATTAGCTGTTCTCCTGTTTTTCCTATACATGATTTGACTGCATTGGATGTTAATTTTATCTTATTAATAAAGATGCCTTCTACGGTGTGCGGCCGTCCAGGATTTATTTTTCCCTAACGTAGAAACGGCTGTTATTTTTCTTGAAGCAGAAAAAGCATTTGCCATTATTAGTTTTGAATGGTTATATCCTGGTGATGGCCAAGCTGGGATTTACAGGCCCAGTGTGGACATTTATTCAAAATATGTGTAGCCAGGTCCTGGGGCCCCTGAGACCCAATGGTGACCTCCAGAGTAAGAGCCCTTTCACACAAAAATAGCGCTCCAAAAACACCCCTCTCCATTGAAATAAATTGAAAACCCGGTAAAAACGCAGTGTTTTACCGCTATTGGCGTTTCCAGTGTGAAAGGGCTCTTAGAGACAGCTGACATCCTTTTGTGTAGAGTGGGTTACAAGGCATAGTGGGTGTAGTGCAAGATGAAATGGTGGGCGACAGTCACTTTTTGAATGCAAATGGATTTATTGTCTATTGGACAGAACTGGGGGAGAGAGGGTTAGGGCCAGAACACCCTTACATAGATGAAGATTTTCACCGCTCCAGGTGAGCCCTATAGACAATCAGGGACGGTCCATCTCCTTCCTCCTATTGCTACCCTTACATAGATGCAATGCTAATTGGCATACTCCAAGACTTCTATAGGGTAGATAGTTATACAGGGGAAGGCCGCCAGCCAGACACCGCTTCTGTATATATAGGACCGCTGTATCCTATGGCAATAATCTTGTAGCAGTTACTAACAGGAGTTGCATTCAACTATTGAAAACACAGTCTTACGCTTACTCCACAATCACTCACTGTGGATCTTCATTCAATGAACTTGTCTTTCGCTAGACTTCAGATCCAATAGCCACTGGATCCCCTGAGCGCTTCCCACTTTTATCACTCAGTATCTTCCTCAAGCATCACCCGCTTCCCTGCTGGGTCCCTGGCTTGGCACTCACAGATACTCTTCAAACGTCACCCCTACTGACCCACTAGGACCCTAGGTTGGCACCCACTGATGCTCTGCAAACATCACCTCTGCGGTCCCCCTGGGTCCTGGCTTGGCACTCGCTAAAGTTTTCCCCACTTCTACACCGTCCCCGGCTGGTGAGAAGACTGCTCTGGTACTGGCTTCAGCTAACTCACAGTGGTCTCCGTTAACAAGGTGGATGGTCCCTGAGTGGCGACAGCTTCCCCTCTACCTCTGACCACAGCTGGTTCCCCATCCAGCTGCACCACTACTTCTGGTTAGACTACAAACCAGTAGTCCAAACCCTACGCTGCTTCTCTTGCTCCTGGATAGGCCTCAGGCAGCCAGGTGTCCCCAGGATAGGCCTCAGGCTTCCGGCCTAGCAGCTGGTGGCAGCATAACACAAGTCCACCCAGACAGCCATTCAGGTGGCACAGAAGCCTGATCACCTGACGCCATCCAAATCAATAGGCTCTCCCAGCAGGTCAAGGGACCACAGAAAATTCCTGCCAATTGGCTGAGACACCCCATCTTTTTATGGCTGAGCTTGCAAAGCCCCTGTCTTATCTAGTGCCACCTAGTGACAGAAGAGAAAGGATGCAATAAGCTACAGAGCCCTCTTTTCTTCAAAATGTGGGTCTCAGTAGCCAGACCGTCAAATTTACAGTAGCTTCTATAAGGAAGGGTGGAAGAGCGGAAGCACCCAAGGTCTACCTACCATAATTTTTATGATCTCGGCGTACCAAGACCTTCTGGGCCAATTTGGAACCACTAGGAGTACTAGTATTCCCTCCTTGATCCTGCATCGTAATCTCTGTAAGAGGGAGCGGGGAGAATGCTTAGATCAGTGGAAATTGATTCCAGGGAATGGTCAGAGCATTCGTTCCATAGGCCAGCGGATCTTTTGTCCTGGACACAAATTTGTCCAACTTTCTGTTGAGCCTGGACGCTAGCAGGTCTACATCTGGGGTCCCCCATCTCTGGCATATTGCCTGAAAGACATCGGGGTGGAAAGACCATTCTCCTGGTGACAGTTGCTGGTGTTCTGTTTCCACATGAAGGCGATTGAAGGTATAACTGATAATAGCTGTGTAACTTCCTACCTTCGTATCCAGGCAGTGGGGCAGACAGGACCGGCAGATGCTCAGGTTAGATGGATCCAGACTTAGACGTAAGGATGAAATCAACGTGGGTTTATTCAATCCAGATAAAGCAATAAACGGTGATACAATACTGTTCTGTAGTAGTGGTATTAATGCTGTCTTGTTGGTATCTATCTTGAGGCTAGCTGCTGCTGCTGGTCAAAAACTGATGCCTTCTCAAGCCCAAAAAATATGCGGTGTCTAGTCACAGTCATGAGGCACTAAGATGGCTGCCCCCACGTGATGAAGCCAGCCCAGCTTGAGTCCACGCGCCTGATGCAAAAAACTTTCCTTACAAGAACAGAGGCGTGTGGCATGCAAATTCTGGCCAGCAGATGGCAGCAGTACAAGAGAAGCATGAAAACCACATGGAAAAATAAAGATTAATAATGCAATATACAAATAACTGAGGAGAACAGCACAGCTGGCGACTTGGATAGTCTGCTTGCCAGTTTTTTACCCCTGGAATGAAGATTGCAGAAAGACAAGGAACATGTTTTTATGCCCATATCAAAATCTGATTCACCTCTTTCTGAGCATCCCGGCTCCAGGTGCCTCCTTGGTGATTGATGTAAGCTACTACAGTAGCATTGTCGGATTGAATCCGAACCGGGTGGCCCTGTAACCTGCGTGTCCAGGTTCTGAGAGCCAAGTATACTGCCCAAATCTCCAGTATGTTGATGGACAGGCTCTCCTCGGTTTTGGCCCAGGAACCCTGGGCTGAAGCTTCTTCTAATACTGCTCCCCAGCACAACAGGCTGGCATCCGTCGACACCACTTTCCAGGTCACTGGGAGAAAGGACATTCCTTTCTGCAAGTTTTTGGTCTTTACCAACCAACTTGTTACGGAACCATGAACCAGACGTACAACAAGAGATAAGTGAAAAATAAGAAGGCTTTATTGAATATCAAGCATTAAAGCAAAAGTCCAAAACAGATGGTGAACCCGAATCAGAGTCTTGCGAAGCCAGAGGTCAGGAACCAGAAGGGTAGTCAGACGAAGCCAGGATCAGGAACCAGCAGGGATGTCAGACGAAGCCAGGATCAGGAACCAGCAGGGAAGTCAGACGAAGCCAGGATCGGAACCAGAAGCAGCAGCAGTCTTAGAAGCATGTGAACACAGGAGGACCAAGCAAGGAACTGAAGCCAGAGAACTCCTATATATATGAGCCAGGCATCCAGCTCCTCCCAGTGGGAAGGAGGAGCCGCAGGGTGGGAGGCTACAAGAGACCTGGAAACCAAGATGGCCGCCAGCACATGTCAAACGAAGGAGACAGGAGAGAGGTAAGACCATGACAGTACCTCCCCCTCAAGGGCCCCTCCTCCGCGGTGCAAAAAACGGTTTCTGAGGGAAGCGTGCGTGGAAGGCTCGGAGCAAGGCAGGAGCATGGACATCTGCGGAGGGAACCCAGGAACGCTCCTCTGGACCATAACCACGCCAGTGGACCAAAAACTGCACCCGACCGCGGACCAGGCGTGAGTCCAGGATATTGCTCACTTCATACTCCTCATGATTGCCCACTTGGACCGGACGAGGCCGAGGAACCGAGGAAGTGAAGCGATTGCACACCAGTGGCTTCAACAGGGAGACATGAAATACGTTGGAGATCCGCATGCCAGGAGGAAGCGCAAGGGCATAGGCTACCGGGTTTACCCTGCGAAGCACTCGGAAGGGACCAACAAAGCGAGGAGCCAGCTTGGGAGTGGGCACTCGAAGGTTGAGGTTGCGAGTGGACAACCATACACGGTCTCCGACCTGGTAGGAAGGAGCAGGCGCTCGTCTGCGATCAGCCTGGAGTTTCTGGCGCTGCGCAGAGACCTCAAGGGACCTCTGGATCTGTACCCAAGAAGCACGTAGAGCAGAAAGGTGATCCTCCACAGCCGGAATATCCTGGGGAGAGAATGCCTCCGGTAACACGGCAGGTTGGAACCCATAATTGGCCATGAAGGGAGACGTCCCAGAGGAAGAGTTCACAGCCGTGTTCCTGGCAAACTCAGCCCAAGGCAGGAGGTCAACCCAATTGTCCTGGTGATCGGAGACATAGCAACGAAGGAATTGCTCCAAGGCCTGATTGGATCGTTCTGCGGCCCCATTGGACTGAGGGTGGTAGGCCGAGGAGAAGGAGAGATGAATCCCCAACTGGGAGCAAAAGGCGCGCCAGAACCTGGACACAAACTGACTCCCCCGATCCGACACTATCTCTTTGGGCAAACCGTGCAACCGGAAGACCTCCCGGGCAAAAATCGTGGCCAACTCTTGTGCAGAGGGTAACTTCTTGAGAGGAACACAGTGGCACATTTTGGAAAACCGATCCACAATCATGAGAATGACCGTATGGCCTCGGGATGCAGGGAGGTCCACAATGAAATCCATCCCCAGGTGTGACCATGGGCGCTCCCCGGTGGCTATGGGTTGCAGCAGACCCAACGGAAGGTGCCGAGGGGACTTACTTTGGGCACAAACGGAGCATGCCGCTACATATGCGGCGATGTCGGAACGTAGGGAAGGCCACCAGAACAGACGTGAAACAGCCCAGGACAGCTGATTCTTACCAGGATGCCCCGCGGTCTTGGAGTTATGGTAGGTTCGCAACAACCGAGTGCGCAACTCCTCAGGCACAAAACATCTGCCGTTGGGTGTCCCAGAGGGAGCACCAGACTGAGCCGCCAAAATCTGCTCACCAAGGGGAGAGGTCAGGCTGGTGCGAATGGCGGCCAGGATCTGATTCGGAGGTATGACCGAAGTCGGTATAGATTCCTCCCTGGACAGCTCGGAGTACTGCCGTGATAAGGCATCCGCCCTGATGTTCTTGGAACCAGGTAGGTAGGAGACCACGTAATTAAAACGTGACAAGAACAGAGCCCATCTGGCCTGACGTGGTGTCAATCTCTTGGCCTCAGAAAGGTAGGTCAGATTCTTGTGGTCCGTCAGGATGAGAACCGGAACCACCGAGCCCTCGAGCAAGTGCCTCCACTCTTTGAGAGCCTGCACTATGGCCAATAACTCCCTGTCACCAATCTGATAGTTGCACTCCGCGGGTGACAGTTTCCGGGAGTAAAACCCACAAGGAAGCAGCGGACCCTCTGGTGTCCTACGCTGAGACAGAAGGGCGCCTACTCCCGTCTCGGACGCGTCCACCTCGAGGACAAAGGGCAACCCAGGGTTGGGATGAGACAGAATCGGAGCTGACACAAAGGCGGATTTTAGGGCCTCAAAAGCCCGGATAGCCTCGAGCGGCCAGACCTGGGAATTACTGCCCTTCCTGGTCAGATCCGTGAGAGGCTTGGCCAGCATGGAGAAGTCCCTGATGAACTTCCGATAATAATTGGCGAAGCCCAAAAAACGCTGCAAGGAACGAAGACCACTGGGCTGAGGCCACTGTAAGACAGCCGAAACCTTCTCAGGATCCATGGAGAACCCCTCAGCGGAAATGATGTAACCTAGGAAGGTTACCTGGGATCGGTGAAATTCGCATTTCTCAAGCTTACCGAACAGCTTGTTCTCTCGTAACCGTTGCAACACTCGTTTGACATCCAGAATGTGGGCCTCCCTGGATTCAGAATATACCAAGATGTCATCCAAATAGACCACCACACACTGCTGCAACAGGTCACGGAAAACATCGTTGATGAATTCCTGAAAGACTGCGGGCGCATTGCACAACCCAAAGGGCATAACCAAGGATTCATAATGACCGGTCCTGGTGTTAAAGGCGGTCTTCCACTCATCGCCCGCCTTGATCCTTACCAGGTTATATGCCGCCCTCAGGTCGAGTTTGGTAAAGACCGTGGCCCCTTTAAGGCGATCGAACAGCTCGGAAATCAAGGGTATCGGGTAAGCGTTCTTGATCGTGATGCGATTGAGACCCCTGTAATCGATGCAAGGCCTCAACTCACCGCCCCTCTTTTTCACAAAGAAAAATCCAGCCCCTGCCGGGGACAAGGATTTGCGAATGTGACCACGGGACAGCGCCTCCATCACGTACTCCTCCATGGCCTCATTCTCCGCAACCGACAGTGGATAGACCTTGCCGCGAGGAGGAACGGCACCAGGTTGTAACTCAATGGCACAATCATATGGGCGGTGCGGAGGTAGGGCAACTGCGCGTACCTTATCGAATACATCCCGGTACTCCTCGTATTCAGGAGGCAACAGAGAGTCCGAGGAAGTACACAGCAACTTGACAGGCCCATGGATGCACTTAGCCCCACACTGTGGTGACCATGAGAGGATCTCGGCCGATCTCCAGTCAAAAGTCGGATTATGTTTCTGGAGCCAGGGGTACCCCAAGACCACCGAGTAGTGTGGAGACGAAATAACTTGGAAGCAGACAGACTCTCTGTGAGCGGCACCAATGGCTACCCCCACTGGAAGGGTCTCATGAGTCACGTGTGACGGTTGGAGGGGTCTGCCGTCTATCGCCTCTAGAGCCAGCGGGGAACCTCGAGCCTGTAGAGGAATGGAATTGGCGGCAGCGAACTCACTATCAATGAAAAAACCACCAGCACCAGAGTCCACCAACGCCTGGGTCGTCACCGAGCCCCCGACCCAGGAGAGGACAACAGTGATCAGTGGTTTATCAACACGGGAAACCGGGGACGAGGAGACTCCACCCAAGATCTGCCCCCGACAGGATCTCAGGTGCGAGCGTTTCCCGGACGGTTCGGACATGCCAACCGAAAATGCCCATCGAGACCACAGTACATGCATCGGCCCTCGCGTCTCCGGAGTACCCTCTCCCCCTCGGACAAGCGAGCAAACCCCAGCTGCGAGGGTTCACCCCCAGACAAGTCAACACCAGGAGGCGTGGGAGGAGAGGGAGGCACGGGTGGGACAGCAAACGTAGGCGCCAAACTGTTAGGAGGCCTCCGCAGGCTCACCTTAAAGGAAGGTCTCTCCCTGAGTCTGGTGTCAATCAAAATCAGGAAAGAAATAAGAGCCTCAAGCTCCACTGGTAGGTCCTTAGCTGCAACCTCATCCTTCAAGGCATCCGAGAGACCATGAGAGAAAGCAGCGACCAGGGCCTCATTATTCCAACCTACCTCTGCTGCCAGGGTACGAAACTCAATGGCGTATTCGGCTACGGATCGTGAACCCTGTCTGACGGACATAAGGAGCTTCGCAGCAGAGGCGGCGCGAGCCGGCACATCGAATACCTTCCGAAGAGAAGCAACAAAACCGGAAAACTCGGCAACCACCGGATTGTTGTTCTCCCATAAAGGACTGGCCCAGGCCAAGACCTTGTCCGAGAGCAGCGAGATCAAGAACCCCACCTTTGATCTCTCAGTGGGAAAGGCATGTGGCAGCAACTCGAAATAAATGCCCACTTGGTTAAGGAAACCTCGGCACTGAGTTGGCTCTCCCCCAAATCGCTGTGGAAGGGGGGCAGAACCGGACATACCCCGAAACACCGCAGGCGCAACAACAGGTGTCGAGGTAGAGTCTGGCGCAACAGTCGGATCGGCCGTAGGAGCGGGCCCAGGAGCGACGACCGACCCATCGGCAACGGGAGCGAAATGAGCCATGCGTTCAAGCAGGGTTTGCAACGCCACGGCAAACTGACCCATCAGGGACTCCAGCTGATCAAGTCTGGCAACCAGCGTGGGTAGCAAGGATGGCTCTGTACCGTCAAAATTCATGGCTTGGTCCTAGTGTTACGGAACCATGAACCAGACGTACAACAAGAGATAAGTGAAAAATAAGAAGGCTTTATTGAATATCAAGCATTAAAGCAAAAGTCCAAAACAGATGGTGAACCCGAATCAGAGTCTTGCGAAGCCAGAGGTCAGGAACCAGAAGGGTAGTCAGACGAAGCCAGGATCAGGAACCAGCAGGGATGTCAGACGAAGCCAGGATCAGGAACCAGCAGGGAAGTCAGACGAAGCCAGGATCGGAACCAGAAGCAGCAGCAGTCTTAGAAGCATGTGAACACAGGAGGACCAAGCAAGGAACTGAAGCCAGAGAACTCCTATATATATGAGCCAGGCATCCAGCTCCTCCCAGTGGGAAGGAGGAGCCGCAGGGTGGGAGGCTACAAGAGACCTGGAAACCAAGATGGCCGCCAGCACATGTCAAACGAAGGAGACAGGAGAGAGGTAAGACCATGACACAACTGAAGCTTTGGCGCACCTGTGGAGACAGGTGCATGGGTAGATTCAGTTTTTTTTTTCTGTTCCAGGCAGCCAGACTGCCGCCCTGCAGTAGTCTTGAATGAAACTAGGCATAAGGAACCACTTCAAAGGAGGCCACCATCTTCCCTAATAGCCTCATGCAAAGGCGAATTGATGGTCCCTTTTTCGTCCTGACGTTGTGGATTAATTCTCTTAGGGACTTGATCTTTGGTTCTGGCAGGAATACCCTGCTTTGGGCTGTGTCTATGATCATGCCCAAATACTCTACCTTTCTTAGGGCTTGTAGAGAGGATTTCTGTAGGTTTATGATCCATCCTAAATGCTCCAAATATCTCACTGTATTGAGCACTGCATGATCTAGTCCTGCCACTGACTGATCTAACACAAGTAGATCGTCTAGATAGGCTGTCAACGTTATGCCCTGTGCTCTTAAGTTTGTCAACAGTGGGGCCAGAACTTTTGTAAATACCCGGGGTGCAGTGGCCAAACCAAAAGGTAGAGCCACAAACTGAAAGTGGCGATGCTCTACCGCAAACCTTAGGAACTTTTGGTGAGTGGGATAAATAGGTACATGTAAATAAGCATCCTTGATGTCTATAGACGCCTTGGGTTAGGTAGGTTTTAATTTCCTTGGTATCTACCACATAGCCAAGGTACACCACTGATTGGCGTGGGACTTTTGTATGGTTATTATCCACCCTAGTTCCTAAAAGTAGCTGATGCTTGTCTAAAGGTCACTCACCAGTGCATCTGCAAAGAATAGATGGTCCAAATATAGAATAACTCCTATGTCCTGTAGCCATAACTTTTTCAGAGCTTCCGCCAGTATTTTTGTGAAGATTCTGGGTACGGAAGAAATTCCTTGGGGTAATGAAGTATTTCAGGTGCAGCGTGGCATTTGGCCCCTGAACTGCAAACCTCAGATATTGTTGAGGACTTCTCTTTATAGGCATGTGTAGATAGGAGTCTTAAAAATCCACGGTTGCCATGAAGAATCCCAGCTGTAGGCTGTTCCTGATGGAGTGAATAGACTGTACTCTAAATATCTTGCATTTTATCTTCCTGTTGAGGTTTTAGATGAAGTAGAAGTCTGAACTTACCAGGTGGTTTTGTTCCTTGTGAATATGTGCAAGTAGAATCATGTGCCTTCTTCGCTCGGCAGGACAGGGTAAATTACCTTTTCCGTTATATCCCACTACTGATGTGCAAATGACGCTAGTCTTCCCCCCACCTGAAAACTATCATTGTCTATTGTTGGAAGTGGAGGGTTTACGGGTGAAGTCTTCCCTATTCCTCCTTTTCTGAAAGGACCACCTTTTGTTTTTTCTTGCTTGTATTTCCCAGCCTGATGAAATGGCATTTTCCCTGGCCCAAGGTTGCTTGCCCGTGAAGGGGATGCTGCATAGATTGTTCTTGGAGGCAATTGTTCCCTGACCACAATTTTAGCCATAAGGCTGTGGTTCTGGATGTTACTTTCACCGCTTCCACCGATGCATCTGCTAAAAATTCTGCAGCTGTGGTTAGAGTAGGGATGGTTTGGGATAGTTCTTCCCTGGGTATGTGCTCTTGGAGTTAATTCAGGAATGACAACAAGGTGTGAGCTGTGCAGGTAGATACTATCGCTGGGTTCAAGTTTGCAGCCTCTGTTTCCCATGCCCTTTTTAACAGAGCCTCTGCTTTTTTTTTGACCATCGGATCGGTCAGTGTTCCGGAGTCTTTGAAGGACAGACCTGTCTTGTTAGCGATCCTGGAAGGTGACGCATCCACTTTAGGGCACTTTGCCCATGCTTGTGTATCATCTTCAGAAAAAGGGTAACTGTGTTTAACGGCTGCCGACCTAAAAAATTACTTTTAGTCTTTAATGCCCAGGTGTCTGCGATTGCATTGAGCAGCTATTCAGTTTCTTCTAAAGGGAAATGCATACTCGTGAGCTCTCTCCTATGTCTAATTCCAATCACAGGCCATCCTCTATTGGGGTGAAACTTTGGGTGATCTGCCAGGCTAATTCCTGGCCCTGGTTTTGCTGCCAGGAACCCAAGGGCCCTGTGGAGGCAGCCAGGCAGTTCTCTGCAACATGTAGAGACTATGAAGAATATAAAAAAAAAAAACGGTACAACTCCACTTTATCAGGAGGAAATAAGAACTGAGGCATGCAGGTAATGAGTGAAATTTATATTGGTGGACAAATGCATTTCCTGTTTACCTGTGGGAGTCCTATCTCAGGTGCTGCGCTGGAAGACAACATAGGAAAATTTTACAAGTGCACAAGTCTTATCTTTAAGATATCCCAACTGAGTGGTGGATAACCAATTGATAACAGATCCAACATGAATAGAGGAAAAAAACAGATCCAACATGAATAGAGGAAAAAAACAAACACACTCCTTAAGGATTGCCTACAGCTCAAGAGCAACCTGACGGACCTTATACTGGAATGCGATGAGGCTCCACCCAGTATAAAAGCATGATAATAGAAGACCAAAGGCTAGCCTTCACAGGAAACCAAATGCTGATAAAATATAGCCATGCATAAAAAGTGATGTATTAACATAAAATAGCACAAAAGACCCACCCACGACTGGAGGAGATCTGTACCGGAACCGGGGTGATCCCTCAGACCCTGTCTCTGATGTATGGCATACTGATCACACCGCCCGATCCCATGTCTTCTCAAATGGGAGAGAGACCTGAACTGTCTCTTCCCCATTCTCGAGCTCACCCATAAGTCCTCCATAAGCTCCAAAACCCAGGAAACGAAAGAATAGTCCCCAATGTTCTGAATTTATCAAGCAGAATCTTCACTCCAGCAGAGACCACTTTACTTTCCAAGGGACTGAACTTTTGCCCCACCACTCACTTTAATCTCTTCGGAACTATACTGGATGTGAACAAACTGTCCCGGACCCTCACTCTGAAGAAACATTTTTACATTTCTGCCACTGAGAATGCACCTGTTTCCGTTTCTCCTGACAACCCGATTTCTGGTGAGTGTGAATCTCTCCCTGTTTTATTTCCAGAGGTCTGCGCTTTACAGGACCTAATGGATTTGGCCTCTGAGTCTGATCCTTCTCCCATCGATCCCACCACCGATCAGGTTAATCATATTCCTTTTAAATTGCGTTCAGAGTTTTACCCCGTGGGATCGAGGGGAAAGGATCTAGATCTCTTCCAAAAGCTTGTGGAAAGAGATCTCACTCACCTTTCTCGTTTGTGTCAGAAGAAACATGTTAATGGTAATCTGTCTGGAGAGGAATTTGATGCTTTGAAGGTTTTAAGTGATGATAGAAATATTGTCATGCGTAACTCTTCGCTGTGTCTATCCTGCGGGTTAGCTGAACTGTGCCTTAGACTCCACCTGTGGCAAAGGCCGGCGTTGTAGCTGCTGACTTTTAATAAACATTAAAAATGAGTGGAACACCGCTTTAAGGCTGCTTTCATACTGGAGTGGGCATTGATGGTAAAACGCTGCTAGTTTTAGCGGCGCTGGTAGGTTTTATGAGAGGGAGGGGGGGAAAAAAAAAACACCCCAGCATCATATCGACCAGAGAAAAACCCATTTCGGTCGACCTCTACCCAAACAAGTTTTGCAGGAGATCGAGAAATATCCATTCCCAAATATGCTCTGTAATGAATGAACCAGAAAGCAATGTGTATTCCACTACTCCCAGGTTCAGAGCAGTGGTCATTCCCCAGCTACTGTAGCCAGGTAAGCAGCAAATCAAGAAATAAGGTCGCGCTAAACCTATAAATATTACAAATATGAGTGTAACCATTTAGAAATACCAAAACACTGGAAAGTAAACGAAAACAAGTGAATGGTTCAAAACTTGTGTAACAGCTGTAAAGAAAAAAAAATGATAGTTAAAAAAACAAAAAAAGTCCATAAACATTGAATAAATAATATCTGACCACCCATGCAAATAATAAAGTCCATCCATTAACAGGAACTATTGTTAGCAGTTCCGGATAAAGACCCTGGCTGGGGGTTCCAGCTGCAAGCCCTGTTTGCTTGCTCTTCTGGTAAGCGCATAGTCATATATTCATCTATCACACTGGTGGAGGATTTGTGTTTGCCAGTCACGTTTTATTCATCAATTCATTCACCTGATTTGAACTTTCACTACGATTTTTTTGTATGATTTTTTTGTCTGTTGGACCTTATGGACACGACTTATATCAATTTTATTTATTTATTATTATTCACTTAATAATTTATCATCACAAATTGTTAGCGCAACTTAATTTTTCCTTTTGTCTATTTATTGTGTGTATATCACAATTTCTGTTGCAGCTTTTTTATTATTATTTTTGTTCACCTAGTTAGGTAGCGCAGTTTCACATTTTTCTCTCATAAACAGGAACTCCTCAGATGTTGAAAACCGTGTGAAATCCACCACCGTTATGTAAAATAATTCCTGCTTACCAAAGCTCCGCGATTCCCGTTACAGAGAATCCAGAGAAACTTATATATCAGTTTGTTTCCAGAGACATCCGAGACTTGCTGCACCACTAGTCAACACACTCCGTGGATAATCAGACCCATTTCCAAACGGCGTGGCATGTAAAAGTCATAATGATTCGATAGTATAAAACCTTATGCTTTATTTTGAAGAATAAAAGCACAGTATCTCACTTACAAACTGCATCGACAAAAGAGCCTTAAAAGGGGTTGTAAAGGTGTGTTTTTTAATTTTCTAAATGGGTTCCTTTAAGCTAGTGCATTGTTGGTTCACTTATCCTTTCCTTAGATTTCCCTAATTTTTTTTTTCTTTGAATTTCTCACTTCCTGTTCCTCCTCAGTAAGCTGTTCTGGCTGACTAACCCCCAAGGGTGTGATGGGGGAAAGCTTGCAGGAAGTGAGAAATTCAGACAAAAAAAACATTTAGAAGGGAAATCAAAGGAAAGGGTTAGTGAACCAATAATGCACTAGCTTAAAGGAACCCATTTAGAAAATAAAACACTAACCTTTACAACCCCTATAAGCCTGTTGTGCCAGCCCAAGACTAACAGGCAAACCTGTCCGTCTGGATGTACGAGTAGTGACAGGTGAAGACATCAGCACGACCCTACGCGTTTTGTAAGGTTACGTCATCCAATAACTAATATTTATAGGTTAAGCGTGACCGCATTTCTTTTTCATATTCGTTCACTGTGTTGGTGTTTTACAGAAGGATCACTGCTTCCAATATATACATATATGTTTATAGAGCAATTCTTATAGCCCCATAAGTTTCCAACACTATTTGGCACAGTTCTCCCCCCCCCCCCCCAAGCAGCCAATCAAGCACACATTTGATTTCTCATTAGCTGCATGAGACCTTCGAGGTCCAAGATTCCGATGTCTCCAGAAAGATAATCTGCCCATGTTATAACAGCAATTTTTTTTCTCCAAAAGTAATAGGCATGTTGTGTACATCAGTCTCCAAAGACACTAGGTGGAGATCTGCTAATCTGTGTAGTGACACAAGAAAGCTGGAGGTAAGAAGCAGAGACTTCAAAGCAAAGTTTCAATTTGCATCCCTGGGAGATCACTCCCTGCACCCAAGTAGCAAACTATCTGGGTGTGCACAAAGGTCATCAAATGTGTTTAGGAATTTGGCATATACCATCAATGCTATTTTTTTCAGGTTTTGCAGAATTTAACACTTTGCAGATGGCCAGAGAATGTTTGGGAGGCCTGGATGTGTATACTCCAGGAGTTAACAAAAAGGGATGAAACTTTGCAGACCTTTCGCTAGGCTCCTTACACTGAGGCAGATGGGTACCCCATCCTTCAGTGACATCAAGGGCCAACCAGTTTTTTTTCCACCAGACCAAGGATGGTTAGGTACTTCTTGGATGCAGGACCCCAAGAGCAGAGGTGTAAAGCTCCAACCATTTGCACCCACACACACGCAGCCATAGGAGAGATTATTTTAAGAGCACTTGACCATTCTTCCAGGGTTTGACAGTCATAGCAAATGACACACCAAGAACAGTTTCAAACTGATTATTGTTAGAGTCATCCCCCACTAGCATAAAGGCCTCATTGTTAAGGTGTTCCACTGAAGAAACTAGCAGTTGACACCTGTTTTACACTCTTCCAAATGCTTGCTCCATTTGTTCGTGTTTGGGAAGGATGTCAAAAGGCATGTCACGGTGTCTAATCCCCATGCAGGAAGACATTTAAAAGCAGAAGCAAAGAAAGGTTTTAATCCACAGGGTAGTTAAAGCAGACCATTACCTTCTTTTACCAAAAACCACATTGGTATACAGTCCCTGCATGCCAATATAGAATCTTATATTAAGAATTTGTGTTGTATCAATTGCAGTCCCCCCCCCATTTCCTGGTTGAGGCCCCTTTCACACTTGTGCGACTTGAAAGACGTGCAATTTTGACACAACTTGCAGCACTGCCTGGGTAAGCTTGTGGGCTATGGACCTTAATTTGCATTTAAGTCAGACCAATGTAGTGCAGAGACCACGTTCAAGTTTCTGCAATTTGAAGACACAGATATGAATCGAAGTCATGGGTACAACTTGTGTGACTTGTCCTGGGACTGCAAAGTCACATTGCAAGTGTGAAAGGGGCCTTTGACACACAGATGATGCAACTTGGACATCAGATACATCCTGGGGAATTAACCTTTCACATGTTCAAGAAGGGAACCAGCGTTTTAGGCAGAGTTCAATGGAATAAACAAAGAGGATTTAATCTACCCTTAGTGAAACATGGGCACCTGAGAAAAATTTGGAAAATACGGTATGCATAGAATAAAAAGCCTGCAATAAGTAACCATCTGCAGATGGCCATTATTAAACCCTTTTTTTTATAAAGTGCCTTTGTTGTATGTTGTTTTTAAGGGTGAAGCAACTCATTAAAACAATGAGATGTCCAACAAGAACAGTAAGGCAAGAAATGACTGGATTCACAAAATTAAATTGCCCGCTCAACACTTTGACAGGGTATTTGAGAAAAACCCAAAGGAGCAGTACTTTGCTTGTCAAGATTAGCCTAGTCAAATGTACAAAAAAGGCTGCTCCAGGACAATGCGTGTGCCGTGTCAATGACCAAAATGGTATTCTTAAACCTGGGAGATCAGCAGAACCAAAACTTCATAAGGCAGAAACATTGCTTCTGCAGGAGTTGTGTTCTGCCTGTAGAAGCAACTCAATGTTATCCTACGTTTCCATGCACATTAGGACGTTTACAAGCATATGTTGAGAACATTTAGAGGCAGGGGGAGAAAAAAAAAAAAAAAATCCTCATTAACGTTTGATTGGCACTTACTGGTAAAAAAAAAATTTGTATAAAAGCATTTTTTCTTCAAAGAGAACAGACTTAAGCCCAGTGTGCATGGAGCCAAAACATGCCAGTAATCCTGAAGGACATTGCATCCAGGTTACTAGATTCTGAGATCCAAATGCAGCATTGGCTTTGTTCGGCCCTCTTGGTGGGACGGGAGAGCTCCCCTCCCGCTGTTTGTAATAACAGCCAAGCGGCTGAGTCGCATCAGTAATAAAGCCGTCTGCTTTAAAGCATAGTCCCGGGGTGATGACTGCAGGCAGCACTCTGGTAAAACCCCTGGAAGCAATAATCGGTCTAGTTTGCGACCAAAACAGATTTCAGAAAATGCCGATATCGACCTGCAATAAATCAGCCTTGGGCCCCTTTCACACTTGTCTCACGATTTGGGACTGCAAAATATATATATAAAATTGCATGACAAGTCCTTCTCCATGATTTTCAATGACTACTATTCATATTAGCACAACTAAGTCGTGCCGATTTTAAAGTAGTCCCTGCACTATTAGTCAGATCCCCGTATTAATGTATCCGACTTTGGCATGAGACTTGTGCTTTGATATGGAACAGAAACTCATCAAAAAGAAAAAAAAAAATGCGCATGGGGGTCCCCCAAAACCATATCAGAGCACACAGCCCTGCTGGTTAGGAAAGGGGGTGGGGACAAGTGAGCCCCCCCTGAACTGTACCAGGCTGCATGCCCTCAACATGGGGGTGGGTGCTAATGCATACCCCCACCCCCAAAGCACCTTGTCCCCGTGTTGAAGGGCCTCTTCCCAACAACCCTGGCCGTTGGTTGTCAGGGTTTGTGGGTGTGAGGCTTATAGGAATCTGAGAGCCCCTTTAATAAGGGGGGCCCCAGATCCCAGCCACCCACCCTATGTGAATGAGTATGGGGTACATCATACCCCTACCCATTCACATGAAAAAAAAAAAAAAAAAAAAAAAAAAATTAAAACACTACACAGGTCTTCAGGAGTATCGACTTCTGCCTTATCTGCCGATGTCTTCTTCGCGCTCTCTGGTTCTTCTCCCTCTATCTACTGTCTTCTTCCGGGTCTCCGCCCCCATCTTCTGCCTGGTCTTCTTCCCTCGATGCTCTCTCCCGCTCTAATGCCGTGTGTGCAATGACTTATACTGGCGTGGGGCAGGGTCACCGGGTGCCATCACCCAGAGACCCGCCCCATTGCAATATATGTCGATGCACACCACGCACACGGCATGGAGAGTGCCAAGTCAACAGCAGAAGAACAGAGGGCAGACAACGGAGAAGACTGGGCAAGAACAAGCAAAAGAGCAGAAGATAGCAGAGGAGAACCGGCAGAAGTCAAATCGACAGAGGGAGAAGAACCGGAGAGAGCACAGAGAGGACATCAGCGGAGGAGGCAGAAGAGTCGGAGAGGGCAGAAAGTCTGAAGACCCCCCTGATAAAATTACTTGAAACACCTGTGCAGCGCGTTTTATTTTTGACACTTTTCAGGGGTGGGGGTTGAGGGCTTGCGACCTGGTATGGTTCAGGAGGGGGGCCCTTGCTCTCGCCCACCCCTTTCCTAACTGGCCGGGCAGCGTGCTTGGATAAGGGTCTGGCATGGATTTTGGGGGGACCCCCACGCTGTTTTTTGTGGTGTGGGGGTTTCCCTTAGAATCCATACCAGACCAAAAGGCCTGGTATCCTCTTATATGGGGGGGGGCATGGAGCTCCCCCTAATGATTCATACCAGACAGTGCCTGTTATCTCAGGAATCAAAGTCGGATCCACAGTCGTAGTCAGAATCGCAGCCGCTAAATCATGGGACTTTGAAATGACACAAGTGTGACAGGGGCCTAACCGATAAGCACTTGGTTAGCCAACCAAAATAACATATTGGAATAAATAGTAAGGGAAATAACCATTTACACCAGGGGTGCCCAACCAGTGGCCTGCAGAGCCATCTCATGTGGCCCAAGACCTCCTGCTCTGGGATGGAATAGAATAGCAGTTATTAAAGGTCAGTTTATTACAAAAATTACAGTGTATATATGGGCATATCTGTTCTGCAGTGGTTACTGGGCTGCTTTCAAACTGATCCACAGGATCGGAGCAGTGCACCTGCAGGTTACTTGTACTGAACCATTGACCTGCGAGTTTGGTGTGCTTTCTGAAAGTGCACCACACCTACAGGATATAATAGACGTCTATGGCAAAAGTGCAGCTAACCCGCAGAAAAACAGATGAATTGTGCTGCACCCGCAGTGTGGGTAAACAGTGCATCAGTGTAAAAGCAGCCTTATGCCGCGTACACACCATCACTTTATGTGATGAAAAAAAAAACGACACTGTGAAATAAAAAATGACGTTTTTGAAACTTCAATTTTCAAAGACGAAGTTGCCTACACACCATCGTTTTTCTCACAATGATCTTGCAAAGTGAGGTTACATTCCACCACGTTTTACCATTGAAGCTTGCTTCATAAGTAGCTTCTGGGCATGCGTGGATGAAAAAACGTCTTGGAAAACAACGTTTTTTGCTACACACGGTCAATTTCTGTGAAGTAAAAAGTGCACTTTTGAAAAACGACACATAAAATTGAAGCATGCTTCAATTTTTTTTGGTCGTTTTTTAATAGACATAAAACAACGTTTTCCCCCCACACACAGTCAATTAAATTGACGTTTTTAAAAACGTAATTTTTCATCACATAAAGTGATGGTGTGTACGCGGCATTAGGCCCCTTTCATGTGGTCAGTCTGACCCAATCGAGCCCCCAATTTACCTCTAAGGAGTGGCAGATGTAAATGGACTTATGTCCATTTATTAACGCCTACCTCCAATCCGATCTACGAAAAAAAAAAAAAAACACACACAAAAATGTAGAGTGGGCTCTATAGAGTAGAGTGGGCCACAATCCACCCACACCGTTCATTGTGGCCTGTGACCAGGTTACCAAGTCGCTCAAGTGGCCCTCGGTCTTAAAAGGTTGGGCAACCCTGATGTACACACAAAAAAAAATAATTATGGCAAAACCTGTACTGAAGGCATTACAACACATACCACATTACCAGCAGTTACAAAGCTTACAAATATTAGAAAAATCATTTATTGATTACTTTACAAAATGTACTTTAAATGACAAAACTGCTAAATTACAGGTTATCCTGTATTTTCTATTTACAAATAGCATTTAATATTTTTTTTTTTACATTACTTTACAGTCTACAAACCACAAAAGCGCAATAATTTTATATTCCAATGATTCATACTTTTAGGGAAGAAAGTCCATCACAAAAAGGTCTAAAAGTTTTACAAATGGACAAATACCCTCACCAAAGGGGGGGGGAGGAGTTCAAGCTCACACAAAACCATGTTAAATAACATTAAACTTAATTAAAAAAAAAAAATGACCAACAAAACCAGAAGCTTTTCTAGTCTTATGTAGATTTCCAGTCCAAACAGACCTGAAAGTACAAGGTTATAATAATTAAAACCCCCACACATTTATGCACACACTTAACACTGTTAACACTCCACTACAGTTTTAAAAAAAATTAACTGCTAGTTAATGCAAGTTTTTTTTTACCCATAAAAAGACTAGGTAGCAGCTTGAATGGTACCAGACTTAAAATAAATACTTCAAGACAACAGCCTGTACCATGGTGGATTCACACGCATCCATAAAAGCTTTACATATTCTTATGAAGAGGAAAAATTTAGAGCCAAAGTTAGCCGATAAGCAAAAGCCTTGCCCCAATTTAACATCCAAGACTTGTATAAACAAATAAAAGATTAGCGATCAATTCAAATCATCCAAATAGATGGATCCAAATCTAATAGTGCAGAGGGCAGATACAGCATAATAATCAAAAAGAATCACCCTCTCTAAAAACGACCTCTTGTGAAATGTAAACCTTTGGCACTTTTATTCTCATACCAATACACTTTGTTTACCAGGCACTGTAGGCTAGCATCTTTCTAGAATGGTTTGAAGGACATCACAAGCCTTGTTGGTACTTGCAAATTTACTTCATGGACAAATACGCTGAAGCAGTGCTGCAAACTCAAACAGCTTGGCAAGAACAGTTTTCAAAATGGATTTCTCTTAAACTAAAAAAATAAAAAACACCCCACAACCACACAGTAGGGAACATGCCAGAGCAGGCAGAAGAGGATTTTTAATTAAAAATAAGCATTCCTCTCCATATGTGCCATCAAACTGACGCTGGAAGGCAGAGCCCAGAGCCAACAATGAGTCACAATAGAGAACATTCTATTTCTGCGTCCACCGAGCCTTAGGCCCCTTTCGCACATGCAGACTGTATGTCCGCTTTTTCATCCATCCGTTCACAGATAAAAAAAAGGGGACATACATTATTTTTACGAGATAGCGGGTGTCGGCGGATGAACACCCGCTCTCATCGGTGTCCACTATGCTCCGATTCTGCAGACGGTCCGTGTCCATCCAATCCCCACATAGGGGAGATCTGACAGGGGCCACCCTGTCATCTGCCGGCTCAGCGGGGGATCAACGGAGCGATCCCCGCTGAGCAAGCCGATACACATGTACGGATCCTCACGGGATCTGTACATGTGATAGGGGCCTTAGTAGTAGGGTTGTCCCGATATCGGGACCGATACTGAGCATTTGAGGGAGTACTTGTACTCCTGCAAATGCCCCCGATGCCAGATCCGATACTACCCCCCGCCTATTTAAATCAGCGTGCGGGGAACATTACAGCTTTCATTTGAATAGCCGTCTGTTCCCCGGCTCGTATAGACACTCCCCCTTGTTTGGGATTGGACGGGTGAAATATCAAAGTGCAGATCACCCATCCAATCCCGAGCAAGGGGGAGTGTCTATATGCGGCACAAATGAAAGTTGTAATGTTGCCCGCACGCTGATTAACTAGGCGGCATCTAGGTATGGGGAGACATGGCTGCATATGTGGGGGGGACATGGCTGCATATGTGGGGGGACATTTAAAAAAAAAAAAAATTAATATTGGTATTTGGTATCGGCGAGTACTTGAAAAAAGTATCGGTACTTGTCCTCGGTCCTAAAAAAGTGGTATCGGGACAACCCTACTTAGTAGAGAATGCATTTTCAAACAAAAGCTCAATACATGGTTATAGTATGAAAGGACAGTGGCTCTGGGCCAACACTACAGCCCACCAAAAAAATAAAAAAAGTGTACATGTTACTTTAAAAGGACAATAACCGCATAGTGCTTCTGCAGTATAATTGGTCCCTCTCTATGCTGTAAAATAACTAGTTGGTCTTGCCTGTTGTGTCTCCCTTTGTAAACTAACCACATTCATCATGGCTGCTGATCGATAGTGTTCAGTTTGTGTGCCTCAGTCATCCCGCAGTCTCTCCCTCTTCCCTTCCGTCAGCTCGGTAGTCCATGTGGGCCATCTCCTTTACCCCCCCCCCCCCCTCATGCCGCTATTCCACTGTGGCTTTAAAGTCACTGATCAGATATTGAATCCCCCTCTGTTACAGCAAAACATACAGTGCAGTGTTTTTTTTTTTTTAATTATGCAGCCAAATACCTTATTTTACAGAACTGCTGTGCCGTCATGTAACCACCCAGCTGACAGATGGGAATCTCAGCACCTCCCTCTGTAGTCCTTAGATCAGGAAAGGAGAGCAGTGGGAGGCCCAACAGCACTGTAAATTTACATACACTTAAAAACACAGACCTGTATATATTGCTGTAACCGATGGGATACCAGTAATTGTGATAAGATACTTTACAACAGATTTAAAGCAGATGATCCACAAAAGCAAACTGTATTTAGGATCTTGACCCAGTAAACACTTGGCACGCAGTAGGATAAGGAACCAGGCTCTCAGCATTGACACCCATGTACACAAGAACTTAGATGGCACAACATGTTAAGGATAGCTGGCAAAAAAAAACAGAGCCAACAAGGGTTACAAATGCCCGTTACTACTTCACTAAAAAGGGATCTGCATGGCTGGTTGGTTACAAGCATATTCTATGGTTGCCAAGGCAAAAAATCCCATCTTCAAAAATGCACTGTGCAAAATGTGATCATACTCAGTCCTGCAGTCAGGAACACCCATCTTCACACACTTACAGGTCTACAGCAGCTGAGGACTTCAGCATTTTTACACACTTTCATGTGTAATTGTGCTTAGTCTATCTGCCCCCCTTTCTCATATAGGAATTCTGTCCTGTAGGGTAGTGGTCATCAACCCTGCCCTACAGGGCCCACTAACAGGCCAGGTTTTATGTATTACCTTGGGGAGATGCAGTCTAGAATACTGCAATCACTGAGCAGCAAATGATATCACCTGTGATGTATTTCAGTTATCTTGCAAACCTGGCCTGTTAGTGGGCCCTGTAGGGCAGGGTTGATGACCACTGCTGTAGGGTACCAGATGGCATGACTGGCAACAGGAAACCTGGTATCACACCTGAAAGCATTTGATGGCTATGCAAGAGTGTCAAGATAAGTATCACTACCTGCTATAGAGGCAAGTATTGATCTTTTGCAGGGTGCCTTGATTTGCCCGGTAACAATCGCTCATACTAATTTAGCAGTGAAAGGTTTACTTTCAACAAAGTCAAGAGTCTCAGTATAAGAAATGTACAGAAACAGGTACTCATGTTAGAACATACATCCTAAAATAAAGGATGTTTAAAAAAAAACAAAAAAAACTTCCGTGTAAATGTTAAGAAATCCTTCACGTGCAGAAGGATTCACAGGCACTTCAAATCTCCAAGTTCCGAACAAACAAAATAGGTTATATAAGGCAAGATGACAACTTGTATGGCTTGAGAACAGGAAGATAGTGAAGTAGATAGCGAAGTGTACATCTTATAAATGTACAGTTGTGTAACATGCAATGTGTTGGGCTGTTTTATGATGCTTTCCAACAACCACAAATAAAAATGCACACAATATATGCAAAAATGACAGTTCATATTTATTGTGGAGTTTCTCCACAAAAACTGGGGTAAACTAGTACAAGAAGGCACAGACTGACTTCACCAGGCCATGTACTATTAATGGAAACAAACCGAGAAAGCTAAACCCATTCAAGTTGCTCATTTGTGCCTTTAGCAATCCCAGCAGACCATCCTAATGCAGTAAATTTGCATAGCCTCAAGTAGTATGGAATGAAATAACTGCACTTTTTGCAGCAATTGCTGCCTTATTAAATGCATGCCTTCTTTAAAAGACACAGGCAAATAAGGTGTCAAGTAGGCAACGCCAACAAGTTGATAGGATTCCATTTGAAATTCATACAGAACAAAAGCGTGGCCTTGGGATCATAGGAGTCAACTGCACATGAAGTCTTCAAGAGATGGAAGTTTTTCTAGCTCATAGGCATCAAACAGATCACTGATGCCCTCCTCTTCTCCAAGGCTTAGTAAATAATCCTCATGGATAAGGGGAGGGAGTAAGTTCACAAACGGGTTGTCGAGACTTAAAGGTATTTGATCTTCTGTTTGCTGTAGGAGGTTTGATGGAGAGGTCAAGGGAGAAATTGCTTCCATTGTACAGTGTTCTATATTAGGTGATAGTACATCTGGAGGGAAAAGGAGGAAAAATAAAAAATAAATTACCAGACTGTCATGGCTGAAAGCCAGCTTGAACATCCCAACATGAGAAGAATATATACAGATACCTTTGGAGTTTGGTTTGGAGATATTCCCATTTTGGTCCTGATGGCTTTGCTTCACCGGACTACTGGATTCACTTTCTTCAGGGCATAAATACACTTCAATTGCTCCTTGGGTGCTGGACAAGTGAATTTGTAAACTCTATGGGGAGAAAAGAAGAATAAAACAGAATTACAATGTTTTCAAACAAAAGCTTTGCTGACATGTTAACCAGTTGTAAAAGGTACATTTATTTTAGCCCATATGCGATCACTGTGCTATATTTAGTGAATATTGTTATATTTCCTTAAAAGATTTAGTTACCTGTAAAAAAAAAAACAAAAAAAACACGCCGCACCCATTTAACCACTTAAGACCCAGACCAAAATGCAGGTAAAGGACCAGGCCCCATTTTGCGATTGGGCTCTGCGTCACTTTATATTCCAATATTTTTATTGAAAATAGACAAAGTTGTATAAGGCACAAGTGACAAAGACAGAAATAACAATCGAGCTCTGTCAAATTATATTACTTATACAAATAGTCGTAAACATAAAACCTGTAGATAAAAAAAGAGACTCAACAAAAAATACAGGTAACGAGAAAGCCCATTAATATAACCATATGACATGAGAATAATCAAGGAAAAAACGTATGTCCCCTTTATAACGTATCCTTCCCCTCTTCAGTAGTTAAACCATTCATGAAATAGTAAAGAAATAGAAAAATAAAAAATAAAATAAGAGTGAAGCTAATGAGATTTATTCTTGACTCCCTAGGGTCCAAATAGTGGTTGTCTCAGGAAGCCACATTAACCCATAACCTTGAGAGTAATGCACACAGGGAGGAAGGGTAAGGGAGGATAAGGAAGAGTAGGGAAGGGGAGAAAAGGGGAACCCTTCATATACTTCTACCAGCATCATGTCAATGTAGAGATAGAAATTCCGTCAAAGCATCCTATAGTTAGCCACAATAACAACAATGGCCAATTCAACAGTAAATATTTTGAAAGAAAAAAGAAAAGGAAAGAGAAGAATAAAAAAAAAGAAGAAAAGAATAGGAGAGAAGAGAAGAGAAGAGGGCCAGCCGGAAGCACCCTAAGGTGGAGATATGTAACGTATCCACGGATCCCATGTTATATCAAACTTCTTAGTAGAATTGCGAAGGATACAGGTGAGTCTGTCGTTAACCATGATCCAATTAAGTTTATTCTTCACATAATCAAGGGGAACCACCGACTGCTTCCAGTGTCTAGCAATAGTTATTCTTGCTGCTAAAAACACATATGTGATTAGATTTATTGATTTCTTGGGAACCTCACCAGGCAACTTATGAAAGAGCGCTGATTGCGGGGATCGACGTAAATTAACCCCCGATACCGAGTAAATTAAATTAAATATGCAAATCCAAAATCTAGTGACCACGGGGCATTGCCACCAAACATGAAGCATTGTACCCATCTGACCACAACGTCTGAAGCAATTGGGCGATGCGGACGGGTGCATCCTAGCGACTCTGGTCGGGACTAAGTACCAACGTAGAAGTGTTTTGTAATTTGCTTCAATCAATGTAGTATTAATAGATATTTTGGATAAAGCGAAGGCAATATCCTGCCAATCTGATAATTCCAACGTGGTATTCAAATCCCGTTCCCACTGCTTCATGTAAGGGAGCTTGGTATTCGGATCAGTAAGGATAGTGTATACTGTAGATATCCTTCCCCGTAAAAGGCATTTTGTTTGGCAAGATAATTCAAAATTTGTAAGAACCAGGGGTCCATCCAACCGATTAATTTTAGATCTTATAAAAGAAATAATCTGATTATATCTAAATAACTCGCCGGAAGGCATCTGAAGTGTATCGTAAGATATTGCAAGGAATGCGGTCGATCCCTAACAAGATAGTCTCCTATTCTAAAAAGCCCTTTGTTCAGCCACCAAAGGAACAGCATTGGAGTCATTCCGGGAGAAAATTCAGGGTTAAAGAAAATGGGAGCCAATGGAGTATGTGGGGAGGACAGAGGTTTGCGATGTCGTACTCCATCCCAGACCGCAAGTGAATGGGATAGGGTAGGGCATAAGATCGGGGGACGAAGACGACCAGGAAGCCACATTAAAGAACCTATAGCAAAGGGGTGGCACGAAAGGGCCTCAATAGAGACCCAAAGGGGTGTAGAACCTTTGGCTGTTGTGTAGGAAAGCTGGGTTATTTGAGCCGCCTGATAATAAGCCTGTAAATTAGGGAGGCCAAGTCCACCAGACTGTTTGGAGACATACAGTGTCAATTTATTCATTCGCGGTTTCTTATTGTTCCAAACAAAACGGAGAACATCTGATTGTAATCGCTGTAAATCCCCCCTCGGGACCGCAATTGGCAAAGTCCTAAAAAAATAAAGTAACTTAGGTAAAAATGTCATCCTAATAGAATTTATTCTACCAAACCAGGACAAAGGATAATCTGCCCATCGCCGAAGGTCCTCCCGGAGTCGACTGAAAAGTGGGGGATAATTGGCTCGATATAGAGTAGCGATTGAGGCTGTCAGTTGGACGCCTAAGTACGGCAATGAATTTTGCGTCCATTGAAAATTATAGAGAGTTCGTAGGGTCGAGACTGTCGAGGTGGGCAAAGAAATATTAAGAGCCGTCGTCTTTTGGGTATTTAAAGAGAGCCCCGAGATCCGAGAAAACCGATGGAACAGAGTTAAAAGATTTGGTAAAGTCAATTGAGGATTTGTGATATACATGAGAATGTCATCGGCAAACAAGGAACATTTATGCTCCCGCTGCCCACAACAAATGCCATGTATATCAGGATGAGATCGAATTGATATAGCCAGAGGTTCGATCGCTAGGGCAAATAACAAAGGGGAGAGCGGGCAGCCCTGTCTCGTCCCGCGTCGGATAGGAAATGATGCGGATTTATAACCCCGAACGGAAATCTGGGCCGATGGGTTACTATAAAGTTGTTTAAGCAATAAGATAAAAGTAGAACCAAATCCAAAAGCCTCCAGAGTAGCAAATAAGTAATCCCAATGTAAGCTATCAAAGGCCTTATGAAGGTCCAAAGATAGAAGTAATAATTCCCTCGACACAGGGGCATCCCATTTAGAACGTACTGCAGAGATCAACGCTATGGAACGACGAATCTGATCCAACGTTTGACGTCCGGTTATAAATCCAGATTGATCTTTATGAATATATTGCTCTAAAAAAGTACCAAGACGCATGGCTAAAAGTTTCGTCAGGATTTTAAGATCGCAATTAATTAAAGATATAGGCCGATAATTAAGAATGTCAGTGGAGTCTTTATGTGGTTTGGGGATAACACTAATGTATGCCCTATTTTCATCTAAAGGAACTTTTCCGCCATCCCGCAAAAAATTGAAATAGAGAGCCATGTGAGGAGCCAACTGTTCAGAGAATTTCTTATAGTAAATATTAGAGAGGCCATCAGGGCCCGGAGATTTATGCAACGATAGTACTTTAATAGTAGTCTGTATTTCTTCACAGGTAATTGGTTGGTCCATAAGTTCTCTATGGGATTCAGTGAGAGATGGCAGTGATAAGGTGTGCAAAAAACCATTAATGGAGACAGGGGTGCGGTCTTGGGTTGGGTTATATAGTTTAGCGTAAAAATCTTCAAATTCCTGAAGAACTTTATGGGGATGTTGGGAAAGATTGCCATTTGAGAGTCTAATTTTTGGAAGAGCCACGTGAGAATGTTTGGGGGAAAGTTTACGTGCCAATAACGAACCCTGTCGATCCCGCCAGGTGAAAAATTTATGATTAGTCCACCGTAAATGTTTTTCCGCCCTAGTGGTTAGACAAACATTAAGTTCCGTACGTGCCTGGTCAAGCCTAACCAGTAAGTCAGGGTGTGGGGAGCGTTTGTGTTGAGTCGCTAGCTTTTCGTATTCCTTAGTCTTGATACTGATTACCTCATCACGAGCTTTTTTAAGTTTAGATGCTAACTGGATTAAAAAAAACCCGTACAGAGGCCTTATGGGCTGCCCAATTAATGGCAGGAGTGGTATCCCCCGCCCTATTGATATCAAAGTATTCCCTCAAATGAGAAAGAATGTCTAAACAATAAGACTCATCGGGCTCTGCGTCACTTTAACTGACAATTGTGCGACGTAGCTCCCAAACAAAATTGGTGTCCTTTTTTTCCCACCAATAGAGCTTTCTTTTGGTGGTATTTGATCACCTCTGCGTTTTTTATTTTTTGCGCTATAAACAAAAATAGAGTACTTTTTACTATAATAAATATCCCCCAAAAATATATAAAAAAAAAAAAAAAAAAAAAAAAAAAAAAACTTCTCTTCCTCAGTTTAGGCCGATACGTATTCTACGTATTTTTGAAAAAAAAAAAAAAAAAAATTGCAATAAGCGTTTATCGATTGGTTTGCACAAAATTTATAGTGTTTACAAAATAGGGAATAGTTTTATTGTATTTTTATTATTTTTTTTTTCTACTACTAACGGCGGCGATCTTCGATTTTTTTTTTTTGAGTGACTGCGACATTATGGCAGACACATTGGACAATTGACATTTTTGGGACCATTGTCATTTTCCCAGTAATTTTTTTTTTATAAAAACATGCATTCTTTACTGTGAAAATGACAATTGCAGTTTGGGAGTTAACCACTAGGGGAGCTGAAGGGGTTAAGTGTGACCTCATATGTGTTTCTTACTGTAGGTGGGGCAGGGCTGGACATGTGACATTGATAGCGTTTCCCTATATCAGGGACACGATCAATGACAGTGCCACTGTGAAGAACAGGGAAGGCGTGTTTATACACACACACACACACACACACACACCTCTCCACGCTCTTCAGCTCCGGAGACCGATCGGGTCCGCGGGCATTTAACAATCACATACAGGTAGGTGATTGTGCCCAGACATGCCATTCTGCCGACGTATATCAGCGTTAGGCGGTCCTTAAGTGGTTAACACTTTCAGTCCAGCCTCCCAATAGCATCAAGAAATAGCAACTATTGAAATATACTAATATATTTAATTCTTTAGAGAGTCCAACTCTCAATGCAGCAAATGCGGGGGCGGAGTTAATGTGGGGCTGTGCTGGTTAGATGGTCATTCAGTACAAGGCACGGGAGGCGGGGCTACAGCATCTTAGACACACCTGCTGATCCCCCTTCCTCCCATGCCTGTGAACATTCACAGAGTCTCCCCGCATTGATGTAGTCCCAAGGGAGGGGGGGGGGGGGGAGCACACTGACTAAGGGCCCTATCAGACGTGCGGACCGTGTGTCTGCTTTTTCATCCATCCGTTTGCGGATGAAAAAGGGACATGCATTGGTCCCTATGTGATTGCAGGGGTGTCAGCGACCCGTAATCACCCGCCTCCGCAAAAATCCAATTTTGCAGACGGAAGAATGTCCCATTTTTTCTTCCGTTTGCGGATCGGATGAACAGACACACGGTCCGTGTTCATACGATCCCCCCATAGGGGAGAACGGAGAAAAGACAGGGCGGTTCTTGCCCAGTGTGCGGGGACCGTTTTGTCAGCCGCTGGCTCAGCGGGGATATATGGAGCAATCCCCGCTGAGCCTACGGACACATGGAGGTGGATCATTACTGATCCGCCCCGTGTGAAAGGGCCTTAACCCCCAGCCAGAACAGCTCGGATGATGTGGCAAGCTTACTGAGAAACAGGAAGTTAGAAATTCAAAACACACAGATCCATGTCCTGTCAGCAGTGAGGAGACTGAAGTGTGTTCCCAGTACACATCGATCATCTCCCCTTGTGAGTCCCCCTACAGTTAAAAACACCCTTTAGGGAACATATTTAAGCCCTTCAGCACCCCCTAGTGTTAATCCCTTCCCTGCCAGTCACATTTACACAGTATTCAGTGCAGTTTTATAGCACTAATCGCTGTGTAAATGGTTCCAAAAATGTGTCAAAAGTGTCCAGATATGTTCGTCGCAATGTCACAATAAAAAAAATAAAAACGCAGATCGCCGCCATAAATCTATTCCCTATTTTATAGATGCTAGAACTTTTGCGCAAACCAATCAAATAAGCTTATTGCGATTTTTTTTAACCAAAAAAAAAAAAAAAAGAATACGTATCGGTCTAAACTGAGGAAAAAAAAAAGTTTTCCAAAATTGTCGATCTTGTTTATAGCGCAAAAAATAAAAACCGCAGAGGTGATCAAATACCACCAAAAGAAAGCTCCATTTGTGGAAAAAATAAATAAAAAGCCTCAATTTTGTTTAGGAGCGACGTCGCACGACCGCGCAATTGTCAAAGTGAGACAGCGCTGAAAACTAAAAATTGGTCTGGGCAGGAAGGGGGTGAAAATGCCCTGTATCGAAGTGATTAATATAAAACATAAAAAAAAAAAAAAAAAAAAACACCCCACGATAATAGCTTTGCAGTGAGTTTTTTGCAATAGCGTTTATTTGATCTGCATACTATTTGTAGCTCTAGCCCAATTTTCAAACTCAGGTCAGCAATTACAGCCCATTTCTTCCATGACAGGTTTTGCACTTTACTACTGTATCAGATACTCTTGCATGATTTTTGGGAGAAAAAATAAAATAAAAGTCGGCTTATTTTTGGTAGGGGGGACAGATCCTCTCCAAGTCATTAAGGTTTTGAGGCCGACGTTTGGCAATTGGAACCTCTCACTCAGCTGCTCGGCGATGGTCTTGTAGTCTATTCCAGTGTCTGTCTACAATTTTGTCCGACATCCTTGGACAGCTCATTAGTCTTAGCCATGGTGGAGAGATTGGAATCTGATTCTGTGGACAGGTGTCTTTTATACAGGCAACAAGCTAGGATTAGGAACACTCCCTTAAAGAGTGCTCCCAATCTCAGCTCATTGCCTGTATAGAAGACACCTGGGAGAAAAATCTTGCTCATTGACAGGGGATCAAATACCTATTTGACTCATTAAAATGTATAACTTTTTTGAAATTTGTTTTTCCTGGAAATTTGTCATTCTGTCTCACTGTTAAAATAAACTTGCCATTAAAATTATAGACTGGTAAAAAAAAAAAAAAAAAAAAAAAAAATTGTCAGTGGGCAAATGTACAAAATTAGCAGGGAATAAAATACACCCCCCCCCCCCCCGTAGATTCACGCACACAAGGGTGATCCAGAACATGGGCTAAAACTGTGGCATTCCTTGTGTCAAGCTACGTCTGAACCAGAGACATCATAAGCATCCTACCTGGGCCAAGGAGGGGAAAGATAAATAAACTGAACTGTTGCCAAGTGATCCAAAAGTCATCTTTTTTGGATGAAAGTAAATTTTGCATTTTATTTGTAAATCAAGGTCCCAGAGTCTGGAGGAAGGAACAGGCACAGAATTCAAGTTGCATGAAGTCCAGTGTAAAAATTCCCAGTCAGTGATTATTCGGGGAGCCATGTCATCTGCTGGTGTTGGTCCACTGTGTTTTATCAAGTCAGTGCAGCCCTCTACTCTCAGTGAAGTTGATGAGGTTCTTAAGCAGGGGTCGGTAATATCCGGGCGCCAGGTCGCAATTGCGACAAGAAATTGTGACATGGCCGGTATTTGAGGCCGCGGATCCGGTGTCTCAGCGCGGCGGGGGCGCACGATCGCGGCGGGGCCACGACGGCCAGTAATTGAGGCCGCGGCTTTGTGAAGTACCAAGCTCTTCTTTCTGTGAGCTGGCTTGATACCCAACATATCACGCTTCAAAATTGCGTTCGCTCGTGGCATGCCGCCAAAATTTGACCCTTTAAAATCTCCATAGGCGACGTTTAAAAAAAAAAAAAAAATACCAGTTACACTTACGGTAGCTGTTTTTCTGTAAGTCTTACAGGACGGCACCTTGAGAGTAGACTGGCTCCACCTGACAGGAAACACAATCAGAAAGAGGTTTAAAAGCCCCGCCCCTCCCCGTGCACCTCAGTTAGTGATAAAGTAACCACCATAAGAGCACGGGAACCAGTATATAAAAATACAAACCATATAAATTCCTCAGGGTGGGAAATAGGCCTGCCGTCCTGTAAGACTTACAGAAAAACAGCTACCGTAAGTGTAACTGGTATTTTCTCAAGTCGTCTTCCAGGACGGCACCTTGAGAGATAAGCAAGTAACCCTCAGGCCTACCTTAGGGCGGGACAACTGCCTGCAGGATTCTTCTGCCAAACGTCAAGTCTTGGGGTGACAGAAGTTCCACTCGGTAGTGTTTGAGAAAGGTGTTCTGGCTTGACCACGTTGCTGATCTACAGATTTGTTCCACTGAAACTCCTGCTCTCTCTGCCCAGGAGGTTGCTATAGATCTCGTGGAATGTGCCTTGACTTTAGGTACTGTTTTGCCAGCTTTAATGTATGCTAATGAAATTGCCTGTCTTATCCACCTAGATATAGAGGCTCTAGATGCTTGGCAACCCTTTTTCTGTCCTGAAAAATTAATTAGCAAGTGAGATGAGCGTCTGAACTCGCTCACCCTTTCCAAATAACTTAACAAACAGCGTCTTACATCCAAACAGTGGAAGGTCTCTTCCCTTTCGTTCTGTGGATTTGCGCAAAATGAAGGAAGAATAATTTCTTGTGACCTATGAAATTTCGTTGCCACCTTAGGTAGGTACAGGGGATCCTGACTTAGGACTACCCTGTTTTCAAAAAGACGAAAATAAGGCTCTTTGATTGAGAGCGCCTGCATGTCTCCTATTCTTTTGGCCGTAGTAATAGCCAGAAGAAAGGAGAATTTAAATGTCAACAGCCTAACCGGAATGCTGTCTATCGGTTCAAACGGAGGTTTGGATAGATGGTCTAGAACCAAGGTGAGGTCCCAGGGGGGAACCCTGGAGATTTGAATAGGGGATAACCTATCCCTAGCCGACAGGAATCGCTTGATCAGCGGATCCAGGGCCAGCCTCTTGTCTAAAAAGTAGGACAAGGCGGCTACCTGTACTCTTAAGGTTCTTGTGGCTAGTCCTAGATCAACTCCTTCCTGGAGAAATTCCAGGATGACAGATATTTCAGGTAGTGGGGCTTGCCTGGCTGCACACCAGCGTGAAAAAACCCCCCAGGTCTAAGCATAGATTTTCCTAGTGACCTCCTTATGACTAGCCAAAAGGGTATTTATTACCTTCTCCGAACAACCTCTCCACTGCAGGTTCCACCTCTCAAGTACCAGGCCGTCAGACTGAAAAAGTCGGGCTCTGGGTGAAAGATCGGTCCCTGCCGCAGAAGGTCCACTCGGACCGGGAGAGGAAGGGGGGGGAAGAACTGACCAACGTTCTAACATTGGGAACCAAGCTCTTTTGGGCCACTGGGGAGCGATCAGGATCAGCTTCCCCCGTGAGCGACTCAGTTTCTGTAGGACCCTTGGGATCAGACTCAGGGGAGGGAAAGCATAGGCCAGCTGAAATGTCCAGGCCTGGGCCAACGCATCCACACCCTCCGATCCCTGATCCCGGGAGAGGGAGAAGAACCTTTCTACCTTCCTGTTCTTCCTGTTCGCGAAGAGGTCTATCTCTGGGTTGCCGAAACGATGTCGAACCCAGTCGAAGACTTCTCGATTTAATTCCCACTCCCCCTGGAGGATGGGTTGGCGGCTTAGAAAGTCCGCTTCTAAGTTTAGGACTCCCCTGATGTGGATTGCTGAAAGGGAGAGGACTCTCTGTTCTGCCCAACTCAGAATTTCTAAGGACAGCCTTAGGAGGGAACGGGACCTGGTGCCTCCCTGGTGATTTATGAACGCCACCGTGGTTGCGTTGTCGGAGAGAATCTGTATTTCTTGGTTTATGACTCTCTCCTCGAACGCCTCCAAGGCCTTCCCGACCGCTAATAATTCGCGGAAGTTGGAAGAGGACCTGCTCTGTTGTCGATCCCAGCACCCCTGGGCCTGGAGACCCGACATGTGGGCTCCCCACCCCCAGGAGCTGGCATCCGTGGTTATCCTGAGAGGATTTGTCTGGTTCCATGGGAGGCCTTCCTCCAAATTCTGAGGAATGAGCCACCACCCCAGTGTGCATTTTACTGACTCCGGGATGCTGACCCTGGAGTCTAGGGATGAGTCCTTCCCGTCCCAGGAGGAGAGCAGGAAGGCCTGCAGGGATCTGTAATGAAGCTGGGCCCATGGGACCGCTGGGATGCATGAGGTCATCAGTCCCAGTAACCTCATGATCTGTCTGAGGGAAATTTCTATTGACCCCATGACGGACCTGACCACTGACCCGAGTCTCTGGATCTTGTCCTCTGGAAGAACCAGCTTTTTCTCTATGGAATCTATCAGGAATCCCAGATACCTTTTTCTCTGTTCTGGGAGGAGAGAAGATTTTTCTCTGTTTACAATCCATCCCAAAGATTCCAGAGTAGTCAGGACGGTGGCCAGATCCGAGAGAAGGAGTTCTCGGCTGGGGTTGAAAAGCAGTAGGTCGTCCAGGTAGGGGACAAGGGAGATCCCTTTCAGATGTAGAAAGGCGACCACCTCTGCCAGGACCTTCGTGAAAACCCTTGGGCTGGAGGCCAGACCAAAGGGGAGTGCGGTGAACTGCCAGTGCTGAATCCCCTGAGGGGAGGCAATGGCAAATCGGAGGAACCTTTGATGGTCCCTGAAGACTGGGACATGGAGGTAGGCGTCCCTCAAGTCTATGGTTACCATAAAGACTCCTTCTAACAACAGTCCCTTGAGACTGTAAATGTTTTCCATGCGGAATTTCTTGTAGAGGAGAAAGGTATTTAAAGGTTTTAAATTTATGATCAATCGGAATTTCCCCGAAGGTTTGGGCACCATGAAAATATGTGAGTACACCCCCTGACCCTGTTGTCCTGGCGGAACTGGGATTATGACTGCCTGCTGAGCTAGATCTGTGACACTTCCCAGAAGGGCAGCTGCCTTGAGGGGATCTTGGGGTAGATGAGTGAGGAGAAATATTGGGGGGGGAAGTTGTCGGAATTCCAATCTGTAACCCTCCCTCACTATTTGCAGAATGTGAGGACTCCGTGTTATACTCTCCCAGGCTGGAAAAAATTGGGAGAGTCTTCCCCCGACTCTTAAGTCACTTGGAGTCCTTACCTGCGGGTTTGGGATCGGGGAAAAGGATACCCCCTTTTGGCTTATCCTTTCCCGCGATCCAACGCTTATTAAAGGCCGATCTTCGGTCAGAAGGTCGGTTTTTATTCTGGGGGCCTCGAAAAAATCTTCTCCTATTAGGTCTAGGTTTTGGGGGGAACCGTTTCCCCTTTTCTGAGGCCCTAGTTAGAGCTTGATCAAGCCCTGCCCCAAAGAGAAGCGTACCTTCAAAGGGCAGGGCACATAGACGGGTCTTGGAAGCAAGATCACCTTCCCACGTCTTGAGCCATACCGCCCTTCTGGCGGCGTTGACGAGAGCACCCGTCTTAGCAGAGGATCGGACTGTTTCAATCGATGCGTCTGCAAGATAGGCAACCGCACTGCCTATGACTGTAAGAGAATCTCTAATTTCTTTAAACTTGGAGGTCTGAGGTACATGCTCCAGAAGTCTGGTTAACCAGGTATCTGCATTCCTAGCGATGCAGGAAGAGGCTAAAGCGGGTCCAAGGGCGGCCGTATTAGCCTCCCAGGCCCTGCGAAGGGAGGTGTCTGCCCGCCTGTCTAAGGAATCCTTTAAGTTCCCTGCATCTTCAAACGAGAGGTCAGACTGCCTGGAGAGTTGGGCTAGAGATGCATCTAGTTTAGGAGTTTTAAACAAAGTATTTTCTAACTCCTCCTTAAAGGGACAGCGCCTCTTCCAGGTCTTGTAGTAGTTTCTTTTCAGGCTCAGCCCATTCCCTCAGAACTATATCTTTAAGAGACTGATGGACTGGGATAACCTTTGGCTGGGGTTTAGCTAAACCCTGGTACATTCTGTCCTGAGGTGACACCAGCTCTGCTGGCTGCTGGATCCCCTCAGAGGCATAGACAGCAGACCCCCCATGTCATCTGTAGAAAAAATATATTTGCCTGATCTGGCATCCTCATCCTCATAATGACTATCAACTACCCCATCTTCTGGAGCCTCTGAATCTTCGGTGTCAGATAGGAGAGACTCCCTAGCCCTGGAAACTCGTGGCACTGGGGTGGATGAGCTCTCTTGAGAAGAGGGGCCGGCTGCTATGGGCTCAGGATCCCTATTTTTTAAGGTGTCCTTAAATTCCTTTAATGTGGAGAGCATTTGGGATTGGACAGCTAGGAATTCTTTCATAATCAGGGAAGTTTCCTTTGCTGTCAATTTTTGTATGCATTTGGCACAAAGAAGTTTGGAGTAATCTGCAGCCAGCTTAATGCTACAGTTACCACACCTCTTGGTTTTGGAAGTGTGTTTTAGGGAGAGAATAGCAGCTTCCCCCTGGGCAGAAACCTCCTCCCCTGTAAGGGGAGAGAAAAAATATATCACAGTTCAAACATCAAGTGTGAGAGGAGAGGAGAGGAGAGGGGGGGGGGGGGGGGGAGGGAGAGGACCCAGTCCAATATGCCCCCCTGACATTCTGAGGCAGACTCACCCTTGGTGGTGTCCTCGGCAGCGGCTGCTAGCGAACGATCCTCGCGCTCCATAGCGAAGTCGTGTAGGCGCCACTCTCCTCCTTGCTGCAGTGAGAACAGCGAGGAGCCGACGCCGCTGGCGGCCGCCATTTTGGTGAAGACCGGAAGCGGAACCTCGTCATCACCGCGCGCCGCCTGTGACGCGGCGTCGACTGCTGGCTCCATTCGAAAATGTCCCCGGGAGGACAGTACACCGGAGCCACGCTGAGGAAGCCCTCACACCCGCCCAGCAGGTAAGGGGTCCTGGAGGAGAGGGAACATGGCCACATAGGAGTACTGGAATAGCCACTATCCCAGGGATTCCTACAGAAAGGAAAGAAGGGGGGTATTTGCAATCTTCCTCCCCCCCCCCTATCACACGGGGAAAACCCCCCGGGACAGGCATTACACCTTTAAGCTGAGGCAGGGACGGCCCCCAGGACCCACTGCTCAGTACCCGGAGGGGGACCACCAGCCCCAGGCCTTAGGTCTGATAAAAAAATAACAAACTGTTTCGCTGGTGGGAAACACAATCAATAACTGAGGTGCACGGGGAGGGGCGGGGCTTTTAAACCTCTTTCTGATTGTGTTTCCTGTCAGGTGGAGCCAGTCTACTCTCAAGGTGCCGTCCTGGAAGACGACTTGAGAAAAAAAATTCTACAGGTTGCATGTTTTGAGTTAGAGGAGTACTAGAGCTAGAATTATTGCTCTCGCTCCAACGATCGCCGCGATACCTCACGTGCGGTTTGAATACCGTTTACATATGCGGGCGCTACTCACACATGTGTTCGATTCTGCGCGCGGGCTCGTCGGGACGGGGAGCGTTTCCTGGCTCTTAACTTTTTTTTAGCTGGCTCCTAGATTCCAAGCAAATTTGTCAAACTCTGCTCTTAGGCATGTAGTCAGCTGTGTCCAATCAGCGGAGGAAGGGAGTCGTCTAAACATTGTTTGGGTAGTGTTGCAATTGTCAAAGTGCGACAGCAACGAAAACTGATAATTGGCCTGGGCAGGAAGGGGGTGAAAGTGCCTAGTATTAAAGCTGTTAAAGGACATGCTACCGATGGCTTGGTACCAGCATACCTTCAGAGGGCTACTGGTGTTCATGCTTCAACGGGGTCAGGGCTTTTCTGGCAGCAGAAGGACCTACCTACTCTATAGGTAACATTATGGCTGATCGGTGTACAAGCAAGACTCAAAAGCATTTTGAGAGCCAAAACAGATTCATTATTCCTAAATCTGTAGCAATCAAGAAAATGTTAATCCTATACACCACTATTCCATTAATCACTGATGTGTCCAGGCAACACTTACCTCGACAGGATCAGGCACTTCAAGTCTAGTTTCAGGGGGAGCTCTGACAACAATAACGGTTTGATCCTTAAGGCCACCAATTTTCCTTATATCTTGATAGGTTACATAGGCCAACGTAAGATAAATTAAGGAAAACAAATGGTCAAAATCTAAAAATAACTTTTTTTAACACCATTTCAAATATTTATAGCCTACTCCTATCAATCTAAGCATCCTTAAAGCTGCAAAAAATAAAAACACTTTGCATGGATGCCCACAAATTTACTTTCTTGAATTCTGTGACACCTAATCACCATGTCTGACAAGTAGGCATTGCTGTGTCAAAGAAATCAGAGGCTTCCTTGCTACAAAGGGCATAGGAGTTTAAAGAGGCAGAGTACAGGAATCACTGCTTGCAAGCAGCAAGGTACCATGGCATATGTAGTGCTTACAAATTGAAAGTAAACAAAAGCAGCTGCAAAGCATGCAGGGAATCCAGGAAGTTGTAGAAAGATGGCCAGCATACAGGCAGTACTCAAGAAAATAGGATTTTTTGTACTCACCGTAAAATCCTTTTCTCTGAAGTCCATGGACGGACACAGCTCCTTAAATCTTGACAAGTGGGTTATGTTCCCTGTTTACAGGAGAGGACTAGGCAGAAACATGTTAAATAGTTAAATACATGTTACATTAACAGAGTTGAACAGCCCCGCCCAGGGGGCGGTCCCTCCAGACATAACCCTCCTCACTGCAGCATGCAGCCTCAGTTCGTAACAAGCAGTACAAACCTAAAAAGGAGGGGTGGGAGCTGTGTCCGTCCATGGACTTCAGAGAAAAGGATTTTACGGTGAGTACAAAAAATCCTATTTTCTCTTATCGTCCATGGACGGACACAGCTCCTTAAATCTTGACAAGTGGGACGTCCCCAAGCAGTGTCAAAAAACGAGGGGTGGGAAATATATCAGTAAAAACAATTTTAACTTCACCCCAAAACAAGCAGAGCTCCTCAACGGAGGAGGTGCAACTTTAAACAGCCGCCGGCAAAAACTAGTGGCTGAAAAAAACATCATAAGATGCACTCACAGCAACCATGTAAATTCTGGAAAAAGCGTGAACGGACGAGCAAATCGCCACCTCGCACACCTGTGAGACCGACGCATGATGTCGAGAAAAAAAAAAAAAAAAAAAAACCCAGGAAGCACCAATTGCCCTGGTCGAAAGTGCCGTGACCGGAAAGGGGGGCCCGCCCCTTAGGAGCATAGGCCTGTATGACGGCCTGCCCGATCCACCGAGAAATGGTGGTCGACGAGACCGCCAGGCCCTTTTGTGGACCAGACACCGACACAAAAGAGAGTCAGAAGCTCCGAAATGGAGCCGTAGTAGGCTGGTATACCCGCAAAGCGCGTACCACGCCTAAAGTATGAAAGGCCGAAACCTCCTTCGGAAGAAGGGAAGGTCGCGGGCGCACCATCACCTAATCCTTATGGGGGATCAAGCATGGCGGCTTGCAAGACAAGACCGCCAACTCAGAAACCCCTCTAACAGAGGTAAAGGCCACTAAAGGGGCCACCTTCTGAGATAGTAAAGTAAAATAAAATAAAATTTCTCCTCAGGGCGCTGGGCCCAAAGGGAGCCATACGTCCTTCTCCTTTGCTAGGCAGAACGAAACTGAGGCTGCATGCTGCAGTGAGGAGGGTTATGTCTGGAGGGACCGCCCCCTGGGCGGGGCTGTTCAACTCTGTTAATGTAACATGTATTTAACTATTTAACATGTTTCTGCCTAGTCCTCTCCTGTAAACAGGGAACATAACCCACTTGTCAAGATTTAAGGAGCTGTGTCCGTCCATGGACGATAAGAGAAATTTGATTTTTCAAGTAAGCTTATATTAGATCAAATGAAAGTACTGGCCAGTAAATGGTGGATCTGAAACTGGAAGTGACAAAGCATAACTTCCGGTTTCATTGTTAAACATGCAATATCGAGGCATGGATTTGCCTTAACACTTTCCCTCCCCCTAGCTGGCCATTGTGGTCCCAGTAAGAGCAGGAGGGCCCAAGAACTACAGGGGGAGAGAGGGGGTGCAGGTACCGTGCCACTGGCTCTGTGAAAGTGACCGGCAGCTATGAAGCTACCGCATCACTTCAAGCTGTGAGCTGGCTAAACAAAAACCACACAAGCTGATGACTGCTTCTGCAGCTTGTGATTAAAAGGTTCACTCCTTGGAAGTACTATACATGAGCTGAAATAGTTTATACTGCTTTAATGCCAATATTGTCCAACATGATTCACCTGACAGAATAGAAAGACTAGTCACTATGGGCAACATATCCATGGGACTAATCACTATGGGCAACAGAAAAATTGACACTACATAAAAAGCTTTACATGTTACCTCAGTACTAGTTTGAAAAAATAAATAAAAACAAAAGAATAAAAACAAACAGAGAAAGGATATCTTTGGTTCTCAGAATCCTCAGTTAGAAGTTTCAAGTCTAGTGTGCAGCTCTGTATTAATTCATCTAGTTTAGCCTCTTCCTGGCTAAGTTCTGACAGTTCCTTGGATAGTCCTTGACACCGTACCATGTTGATTCCATCATCAGGCAAAGTGCAGCCCCTATAAGAGTACAATTTCATAACGAGTCAGATACATTTTTATTTCAACGAACCAGACAGAGTACCCAGGCTTTCGCTTTTAATTACTTGAGTACTGGCACAAAGAAAACCATTAAATGCATATTCACTTCAACCACCAAATTTGTTTACCTGTAAAATAATTTTCTTTGAGCTCACAGGACACATGGGTTAGGCTGCTGCCCCCATTTAAAATGGATAAAAAAAAAAATCAAATAAAAAAACGAAACAAAAGTAGAGTTCTCCTCCCAGCTCATCTAAAACTGTTTTGTTACAAGTAATGTCGTCTGTGTCCTGTAATGTACTTCAAGGATTTTACAGGAAAACCAAAAATTCCTAATTTACCAACAGTACATCATGAGACACAGCGGCATTAAAATAAGGCATAAATACATGGACGCCCCAAAGCAAAAATCAGTCTGAGGTGAGGGCAACACCACAACTAGCCCAAATCCCCAGAGGGGGAAACCCCCTATAAAGCCACATACATGACCTTTCATCTGCAGAAGCTGAATGGCCAAGGAAGCACTGACACTCCTTTACCCTGGAAAGGAGACCAACTTGATCCCGTTGCCCTGAGAAATTAGCTGTACAACACACCTTGAAATGGTGGCGTTTAAAGCTGCCCGACCCTGACAAGGTCCTTCAGGCAGAATGGACAGGATTGAACAAAAAGAGAGGGTGCACCGGTATAGTGCATTATACTCAAAAGTAATCCAACATATAAAAAAGGTGGTAACTGAGCTTCACAAATGTGCTTTGAATCTAGGAGCCAAATAAAAAAAAACACTTACAGGTGGAACATGTTCACGAAGATGAACGTCTCCTTTACCTTTTGGCCATCTATTTTTTTTTCACGAATGCAAAACAATCATTTTGGGCCTGAAAAATCACAGAAAACCCTAAACACATCTTTTATGAAAGCAGACACCCTAAAGAATAAAATAGTCTTAGCTTCAATTTCTGAATCACACAATATTACTGTAAACTTTCAGTGGAGAAAAGTTAGAATTTGCCAGAAAACACTGTTGAAGGTGAATTTTATACCAAGTGAATCCAAGCCTTCCAAATGCAATGCTACACTTTCCTGAAGGTTGGCTTTCAAGCCCTTAAGAATAGGAATCAGTATCTAAAACTCCCAGGTCTTAGGTCCTGGACTTCAAAAAGTCCTCTAACTCTAAGGGCCAGTTAACACCACATGCAGTGTGTTTTTTCTTGCATCAAAAAAACATGGAAAGTAGGTTATATGTTTTTCAATGGCATAGTTCACACCAGTGCTTGCAGGAGCTAAGAAGTAGAACATGCTGCATTTTTCATGCACTGGACTGTACTTGAACATGGTAAAAAGCATCAAAAATGCACTGGCACACACATGTCCTTATTTAACCCCTTAGGTCCCTTTCACACGTGCAGACCGTATGTCCGCTTTTTCATCCATCCGTTTGCGGATGATAAAGGGACATACATTGGTCCCTATGAGATTGCGGGTGTCAGCGGATAAAAATCCACTGACAACCGATCTCGTCCACCTCCGCAATGATCCGATTCTGCAGATGGAAGAAAACCCTATTTTTCCTTCCGGCTGCGGATCGGATTATCAGACATACGGTCCATGTTCATCCGATCCCTCCATAGGGGAGAGCGGAGAAAAGACAGGGCGGTCCCTGCACAGCGTGCGGGGACCGCCCTGTCATCCGCCGAGTCAGCGGGGATCAACGAAACTTTTTTCCCACAAATAGGGCTTTCTTTTGGTGGTATTTGATCACCGCTGCAGTTTTTATTTTTTGCGCTATAAACAAATATTGCATTTTTCAAAATTGACGTTTTACTTTTTGCTATAAATATCCCGCCAAAAAAAAAAAATATATAAATAATGGCTGTAGGTGTGACGTCACCGATCATAGTTCCCTATATCACGGAACAGATGACCAGTGTCACTGCCACAGTGAAGAGTGGGGAAGGTGTGTTTACATACACACATCCCTCACCGTTCTTCAGCTCCTGTGACCGATCACGGGACACCCGCAGTCACGGTGCTTCGGACAGGGTCACATGCAGGTCAGAGCTGAAGAACTGGGAAAGGCAAGTGTAAACAAACCTTTCCCGTTCTTCCTAGTGAAGGTCACTGATCGTCGTTTCCTATGACAGGGAACAGACTATCAGTGATGTCACACGCCAAGCCACGCCCCCACACAGTAGTAATCACTCCTTAGGAAACACTTAACCCCTTCACTGTCATTTTCACAGTAATCAGTGCATTTTTTTAGCACCGATAGCTGTAAAAATTACAATGGTCCCAAAATAGTGTCAAGTGTCCGATGTGCACGCCATAATGTCGCAGTCACGATAAAAAAAAAAAAAAAAACTGATCGCCGCCATTACTAGTAAAAAAAGAAATTCATAAAAAAGCCAAAAACTATCCAATTTTGTAGGACGCTATAACTTTTGCACAAACCAATCAATAACTTATTGTAATTTTTTTTACTAAAAATATGTAGATGAAAACGTATCGGACTAAACTGAGGGAAAAAAAGTTTATATTTTTTGGGGGATATTATAGCAAAAAGTAAAAACTATTGATTTTTTTTCAAAATTGTCGCTCCATTTTAATATTGTTTATAGCGCAAAAAAAAATGCAGGCGACCAAATACCACCAAAATAAAGCTTTATTTGTGGGGGAAAAAAAAAAAAAAGTGGAGGGGAACTGACTCATTGGTTGTGCCAGTGTTCAATCACCTCTGGTAAGCATATAACCCATTATGTAAAGACAACCTGTGTCCCGTGGTGTATGATATTAAAAGAAAAAAAAGGGGTGGGGGGCTGGGATGCACTGGAACACATCAAAAACACACATTTAGAAAAGCATCTGGAATGCATCCGACCTGCGTTTCTATGGTGTGAAACGCAGTTTCAGCTGGAAAAGGCCAAGTCTATGACGTTCGCATATGCCATCGTGGTTGACTGAACACCCTCCACCTTTATAATAGGGAAGGAGTTAAAGTGGATGTGTTTAGCATGGGACCTGTGAAACCGTTGAAGTAAAATCCTTGAGACCTCTGACAGCTGCATTCACCCCTTTGTGGCCGTATGTCTTTCCAGGGCCACAAAGAAAACCACACTTTGTGGATCTGAAGGTATTCAAGTGCATACTGTGAAAGAAAGGAATAAATTCCAGCTTGTATACTCTAGACCAGGCATCTCCAAACTACAGCCCTCCAGCTGTTGCAGAACTATATTTCCCACGAGGCATTGTAAGACTGACATTTACAGACATGTTGGGAATAGTTCCTGAACAACTGGAGGGCCATTATTTGAGACCCCTGCTCCAGACCATGGGTCTAGAGTAGACCATGTGGCCCTAAAGCTGTTGCAGAACAACAAGTCCCATGATGCATTGCAAGTTTGACTGTTACAAGCACGACTCCCAAAGACAGAAGCACGACTCCCAAAGACAGAAGCACGACTCCCAAAGACAGAAGCACGACTCCCAAAGACAGAAGCACGACTCCCAAAGACAGAAGCACGACTCCCAAAGACAGAAGCACGACTCCCAAAGACAGAAGCACGACTCCCAAAGACAGAAGCACGACGGGACTTCTAGATCTGCAACAGCTAGTGAGCCACAGGTTGAGCACCCATGTTCTAGACAGCAATGTTGCCAAAAAGGCCCTTAGGCATCCCCATTCATGAGCGAAGGCTTCCAGTGCTTGTGAAACTGGGTTGTGCTTTTATTTGGAACCCAAGACTAGATGTTTATATTGCAAGAGGAGATTCTTTTTATAAAGATGCTACTGGATTCCCAAGTGTGCTTTTGCTTCCATAAGAGGCATGAGAATGCTTCCCCCTTCTAGTTATAGAGGTCCAGGTTTGAACAAAATAAAGCGTCTGACCTCAAAAGGGCAGCCACGCAACATGCATCTTGTTGTGAAGTTATGCCAACCAACACCTAATAGGAGCCTTCTTGTGCGGATTTACTGTCCACTTGTGAAAGCTGCCATAATGGAATCCTCCAATGCATCTCATAAAGCTCAGGGCTCTCTGAAAAAGCTCTCATTAGCTGTCAAATGGCAGGATCCTCCAGAGCAGTCTTTAGAATTGGGCATCTGCTTTGCTCAGAACGTAAATACTTGTTGGAACTTCATACTTTTACAGCAGCCACCACTAGAAAGAATGATGCCTTAACCGCTTGAGGGCCGTCCGCGCCATATATACGTCGGCAGAACGGCACAGATAGGCATTATCACGTGCTCGCAACCCTGCCGCCTTCCTAAGTCAGACCGTGGGTCCGGTGGACTCGATCATCTCACGGAGGTATAGCGCAGGGAGATGCTTGTGTGAACAAGCATCTCCTTGCTCTACCTAGTGAGAATGACACTGATCTCGGCTCCGTGTACTCTGGGAGAGATTGGTGTCATGTGACAGAGTCCATCCCCCCTACAGTTAGAAACACAATGCAGGGAACACTTAACCCCTACAGCGCCACCTAGTGGTTAACCCCAGCACTGCCAGTGTCAGTTTCACACTAACCAGTGCATTTTTATAGCACTGATCGTTGTAAAAATGACAATGGTCTCCAAAAATGTGTCCCCCATAATGTCGCAGTCATGGAAATTTTTTTTTTTTAAAAAGGCCATAAAACTATCCCCTATTTTGTAAACGCTATAACTTTTGCGCAACCCAATCAAACGCTTATTGCGATTTTTACCAAAAATATGTAGAATATGCATCGGCCTAAACTGAGAAAAAAAACTATTTTTATATATATTTTTTGGGGGATATTTACCGTATTATAGCACAAAAAATTGAATTTTCTCTCAAAATTGTCGCTCTATTTTTTGTTTATAGCGTAAATTTTTTTTTTTTTTACCGCAGAGGTGATTACTACCAAAAGAAAGCTCTATTTGTGGGGGGGGGGGAGTCAATTTTGTTTGGGAGCCACGTTGCATGACCGCACAATTGTCAGTTAAAGCGACGCAGTGCCGAATAGCAAAAAAGTGACCTGGTCTTTGACTGGTCCGGGGCTGAAGTGGTTAAAGTACATTTTCAAAACCTAATCAGTGTCTCTTAACCACTTCCCGACCGTTGCATGTAAATGTACGTCCACAGAATGGCACGTACAGGCAAATGGGCGTACATGTACGCCCTTGCCTTCTAGCGGGTGGGGGGTCCGATCGGGACACACACACACAATTTAAATGCATTTTTTGCTGTGAAAATGACAATGGTCCCAAAAATGTGTCAAAATTGTCCGCCATAATATCGCAGTCACGAAAAAAAAAAATAAAAAAAATCACTGATAGCCGCCATTAGTAGTAAAAAAAAAAAAATAATAAAAATGCAATAAAACTATCCCCTATTTTGTAAACGCTATAAATTTTGCGCAAACCAATCGATAAACGTCTATTGCGATTTTTTTTTTACCAAAAATAGGTAGAATACGTATCGGCCTAAACTGAGGAAAAAAAAAAATTTTATATCTGTTTTTGGGGGATATTATAGCAAAAAGTAAAAAATATTGAATTTTTTTCAAAATTGTCGCTCTATTTTTGTTTATAGCGCAAAAAATAAAAACCGCAGAGGTGATCAAATACCAACAAAAGAAAGCTCTATTTGTGGGGAAAAAAGGACGGCAATTTTGTTTGGGAGCCATGTCGCACAATTGTCTGTTAAAGCGACGCAGTGCCGAATCGCAAAACCTGGCCTGGGCATTTAGCTGCCTAAAGGTCCGGGGCTTAAGTGGTTAAAGACACACCCCCAGGACCATCAGGATCTTATTTAAAACAGCTGGCAAGCTCAATTATTTTTTGTAGAAGTCTCTCTTCATGGGGTATTGGTAACCAAACCATTTGTGGCAAAACCCGGGACACACACGATTCAGGTAGTGGCAACTTAAGCCCTGTAAGGCTCCGAAATGTTGCTTCTGCTGAAACAATGTGATCGCTGAATAAAGTTTAGAAAACAATGGTAGGGGCCGACCGATAATTTTGTTTTAAAAGAAAATCGGCATTGGCTGATTATTGTGTGGGATCAGAAGCAGGGGCGTGCTGGGGGAAATGCCCCCCCATTCTAAACGGCTATAACGGCCGCTGTTTAACGATCCCCCCCCCCCCCAGTGGAGGAAGTCTGCAGCTGTGGACGCCGATAGGCTGTTACTGGCCGCACAGCATTCTGGGGTTTGTAGTGTGGAAGCAGAGTCGGGGCACGCAGCACATCAGGAGACAAATGGAGCTCTCCTTGGCCAGGCGAGGGGACGGAACAGAGCCGAGCGCTCTGCTGGTGGGCACTGACATTCTTGAGCTGTACTGTGGGCACTGTACTGGTGGGCATTAGGGAAGTGGAACTGATGGACACTGACAGGCTGAACTGGTGGGCACTAACAGGCTTCACACCACCTCTCCACCCTAAATAATAACCTCCTCCCACCCTAGATTTGCTGAGATGAAGGAGGGAAAAAAAAAAATAAAAATAGGCCTAAAATAATCGGCAAAATATCGGCCATCGGCCGCCCCAATTTCTAAATATCGGCATAGGCCAGAGAAAAACTCATATCAGTCGACCTTTAATCAATGGTGTGCTGGCGACGTTCACTCACCCACACTAGAAAGAACGCCTGAAATCGGTCTATAAATATCTGGAGATCATTTCTCATGTGATAAAGCAAGAGGGTTGTACCCCATAAAAACTGTGGGAATATCAGATAAGGGCTGGGATTCAGAGCCATTTTGACCAATAGGAGTTCCATTGCAAAGCAAACTTTGCATGTGGGGGGGGGGGGGGGGGGGGGCAGACGGACATCCCTAGCTGATAGACAAATCTGGTAGCCCACACAAATCTGGTAGCCCACACAAGAATGTAACCCACAAGAATGTAACCAAGAAGGAAGCGGCCACTCAGCTGAGAGGTGCATTAGCCTATGCCAAAACACTAAAGTGGAAGCGCTTAGCTGTCATAGGACCCATTTCGGCTTAATCCCACCCCGAACCTGGGCCATAGTGACAGACAGTCAGTTAGGGGATATCCTCGACAGTAAGCTATGTAGGCACAGCCAACTCACATAAAAAGGAGCATGTGAAGCATTGCCACAATATTGTATGCTGGGACACAGTCCAGCAATTAGTACAGCTGATGGTGTGAAGCAGCCATCAAGCCGTTATGGGAGAATAGACCCTGAACTTGTCCGATTTTCAGACTGCATTATCAGGAATTGAAGATACTTACATCCATTGGATATTATTTTTTGATTTCTTTTTTATGAGATGAATGCCTTCTAATACATTTGTAATGTCATAAATTCTTCTTTTCTGCACTTTAAGGACGTCTGCAGCTCGGTTAAGGTCCACAACTCCATCAGAGGACTGGCTGAGTAGCTGAATGAATTTCTTTGTCAGGAGCCCAAGTGAAGTGTCATAACGAGTCTTTTCCAAGGGAGACTTTGGAGCTAAACCAAACATAGAAGAGTAAACATTTTAGATGTCAAATGAACATGAAACCTTGCATCCTGAAAAAGACAAAAATGTAGTATCTACTTCATCTATTATACCGAAGATTCACTGGGCATTTGCCAGAGTAATAACCAATACTCAAGATGAATGCTTAGACTTATATTAGATAAAACAAATACGTACAATGAGCAGAAGATTTAAAGTGGAGTTCCACCCATAAATATAACATTACATCAGTAGTTTTAAAAAAATGTCATTAGTCCTTTACGAAAAATTTTTTTTTTTTTAGATGCCTTCAAAGTGTTGTTGCTAGGCAGAATAGTTAATCTTCCCACTTCCTGCACCTAGGTGCTTAATGCTTCCTAACCTACACCGCACAGACTCCTGGGAATGTAGTGGGTGCAACTTTGGGGAGTGCAGAGACTCCTGGAGTCTCAAAGAATCATGTGACTTGGACCCTGATCTGACACTGCTTGTGCAGCACTGAGCATGTGCAAGATCTGCAAGGCTGAAATCCAGGAAGTCATACAGTCTGGCTTCATGATGCCCACACTTAAAGCGGGGGTTCACCCTTAGAGGGCACTTTTCCCCCTTAGATTCCTGCTCGTTATTACTAGGGGAATCGGATATTTATTTTAAAATATGTGCAGTACTTACCCGTTTACAAGACGCATCCTCTCCGTCGCTTCCGGGTATGGGCTTCGGGAATGGGCGTTCCTTCTTGATTGACAGGTTTCCGAGAGGCTTCCGACGGTCGCATCCATCGCGTCACGATTTTCCGAAAGAAGCCGAACGTCGGTGCGCAGGCGCAGTATAGAGCCGCACCGACGTTCGGCTTCTTTCGGCTACGAGTGACGCGATGGATGCGACCGTCGGAAGCCTCTCGGAAGAATGTCAATCAAGAAGGAACGCCCGCTCCCGAAGACCCATACCCGGAAGCGACGGAAGAAGATGCAGCTCGAAAACGGGTAAGTACTGCACATATTTTAATATAAATAGCCGATTCCCCTAGACCGAACGAGCAGGAAGCTAAGGGGAGATTTTTATTTTTTTTTTAAATGGGTGAACTCCCGCTTTAAGATGGCCCAGTCAATTTCTATTTGATAAAGTGTCTAAATGCTGTAACAACCTAACAAAACGGACCTTAGTTTACAGACTAACTTTACTAGAATACATTAAGCTTGTGTATTACAGGGGTATTTATATTTAAAAAGTGAAATTGTGGCCGGAACTCCGCTTTAAGAACAGCTTACTTTTTGGACTATCTGGACAAAGTACAGATGCCCTTCCTTTGCCTTTTGGTGTTTTTAGTCCTTCAGAAAGATACTGTTGACTTCCATCTCCAAGTTCCAGCCGCCGCTTAGCCTGCAAAAAACAGATAAAGAACAAATTCAGAACAGTGATAAATACACTACAAACATCAACATACTGCTTAATGATCTAAAAGTCGTGTGTTGCCAATTATATCCCTTCAGAAAGTTAGCCCCCCATTCCTATTACGGTAAGTGTTATGCATTACTGGTGGTTATATAGCATTAAAACTGTAGTCTAATGAAAGCCGTCTAGCAAATTCTAGCCTCTCGCTACATTGCTGTGGTAAGAGCCCTCATTGAAGCTTGACGTCATGGTTACTTTCACACTGAAAGCACCTGGCGTTAGTGGTAAAGCGCCACTAGTTTTAACCCCCGCTAGCGGCCGAAAGGGTTAAAAAACGTCTGTTAAAGCGCTGCTAGCACATTTTCCAGGTGCTTTGGCAGTCCATTCATTTCCCCCCCATTTTGGGAGTGTTGTATACACCGCTCCCAAACCTGCTGCTTGCAGGACTCAAGCGCACCGCTCCAGTGTGAAAAAATTCAGGCCCACACTGGAGATTCACGAGAGGCGCTTTACAGGTGCTATTTTTAGTGCTAAAAAGCGCCTCAGTGTGAAAGGGGTCCAAGTTCCACAGAATTACTTCTGTCCAGAGGGAATCCTTTTGGGCAGGGAATGACGTCTAGCAGAGATCAGCTTCCAAGTCATGCTTAAGTATCAAAGCAACAGAATTAGGGGTGCACAGAGGTTGGCCCCGCCCAAAGTAACAAACATTTCCTCTTAAGCAGAACAAAACTCGATCACTGGTTCACATTAAAATCTTCAGCTGCCAAAGCAGGGGTACAATTCATTTTGAATAGAGCATAACTCGGCAAGTCTGTTTACATGCGATTGGACACAGCTGATCACATGGTAAAGAACCGCTATGATTGGCCCCTTACCCAACCCATGCCCCAAGGACACAGCCGTCAGTGTGCAGTTTAGGGGGAGGGAATCTGGTCTATAGACAATCCCTCAGAACTATAGTACACTGCTATAGCGTGGTACTAAAGTTGTTAAAGTGGGGGAGGGGCGCTGCAACCAGGGTAGTTTGTCTTTGATTGCTTTGTTTCCTTTTTGTTATCTTTTTTCCTTTTTCAAGGTGGAATGTAATGTATAATGACATGTTTTCTGTTGATGTGGTTGTATTGATGAAATGGGAAAATATTTAATGAAGAAATATAATAATATTGACGGATGTAGACATGTGAAAGAATAAAAACTTTAACTTTTTTTTTTTTTAGTGGCTGTAAACTCCCATGATAGTTTATTTTACGGGGCAACAGTGATGGGCATTGTGGAAGAATCAGCTTCACACAGACCATGGTAATGGAGGAGAAGGCGATAGAGACTGCAAATGCCGATTTTATGAAATCTATAATGCCGGCATCGCCGATCCGGCCAATCACAGCGCCAGAGCAGCGATACCTGGAAGTAACCTTCCGGAGAGATGTCTGCGGGCGGAGGACGGCTTCGATCTAAGGCAATTCATAATGAGCTAGTATGCTAGCCATACTAGCTCATTATGCCTTTGTCTTGCAGGTATTTATTATTTTTAAAACATTTCTGGGTTTACAACCACTAAGTACCAGAAGGATTTACCCCTTTTAATTACCAGGCCATTTTTTTGCGATACTGCACTGCGTCACTAACAATTATGCGGTCGTGGGATGCTGTGCCCAAAAGTGAAAATGTCCTTTACCCACAAATAAAGCTTTGATGGCATTTGATCACCTCTGTGGTTGGTTTATTTTTTTGCCCAAAAAAAAAAAAAAAAAAAAAGAAGAAGAAGTACTTAATATCACACTTGCAAATAAGCCTCTAAAATTGCCTGGCTACACTTAATACTAAGGCTTCCCATACATTATACAATATTTCAGTACCATTCTTTACTTTTACCAAAATTATATAATAGGAGGTCATATCTGAACAGTTTCAATTTGTATGCAATCAGGCAGGCCCTTGTAATACATAGTTGAAGGTAAATCTAAAGGAAATTGCACAAGAACATTGTACAATGTATGGCTATAGCTTCACATTTAATGTAAGACTTAGAAATGCACAATGCCTCGAGTTTCCTCTGCAGATATCCTTACTCTGCACTTTACTTTTGACAAGAACAAACAGTTGGCTGACAAAGCAGACAACATGCTACAAAACGTAAACTAGGCCTCTACTACATCAGTCAAGCCAGTACATGTTCAATTTGCATCACACAAAATGGATGTTGCAGGGGAAAGACTCCCATCTGTTCTTAAAGTGAAGCTTTAGTCAGAAAATTGTAATCAGGCTGGCACCATGTGCAGGTATAACTATGAAAACATTAAGGGCCAGTTCACACCAGACGCAGTTCCATGCGCATTTTTTCGGCAGTAAAAATGCATGCACTGTTTTCCATTTATTCCAATGGCTCTAGTTCACACCATGGAGAAACTGGCTGCATGGTGTGAACTAGAGCCATTAGAATACATGGGAAAACACTGTGCATGCATCTTGTGCAGAAAAAAAAAGCACATGGAACTGCATCTGGTGTGAACTGGCCCCATTAAAAAAAAAAAAAAAAAAAAAAAAAATCCAGTAATAAACTGCCTCCCACATGCTCAGTAGGCACTGAGCAAAAAGTGTAGAAGCCGATCTGCGACAGCCTAAATATTTACTGCTGCTCAGAACTCTGGGCTTTAACAAAATGGCAGCCTCCAGCAAGTAGTAACAGGAGTTATGCTGGAGGAAAATTACAGCACACAACAATTTTGGTATCATTTGTAATGTGGAATGTATGTTCCTTGCTTAACATTTTTTATCAAGGCGTTATAGGTGAAGTTCCACTTCAATGGTTTACAACAAAGCTGGGTATTGCCTAAAGAAAACCAATCCAGGTTCTAGTTTGTTACAGAAAATGAAAGCAAACCCACCTTTGGTACTAGTTAGGAAGTGACGAAACTACTAACCGATTAATCGATCGTAAAAATAGTCAACCATTTTCATAATCTATTAAAACGGCCAGCCAATTCGTTGTTTGGCCATCAGGAAATAGAGTGCAGCACACATACAGCTCAGTACACCATCCATACATGTCAGTAAGTGCCTGAGAACTTGTGAATGTGAGGAGCAATGCCTCATGGGACGTGTAGTCCTGGCAAGATGTGAGCAGTTCAAAAGGCAGGGTTTTAAAAAGGGACAGTGCTGAAAATCAGCTTGGGCAGGAGGGGGGAGGGTAAGTGCCTGGTATTGAAGTGGTTAAAGGCAGGGAAGATCAGCATCTAAATCCAGAGAAGGTAGAAGCTGACTGGGGGGAATACAAGGCCTTGCAATTACATTTAAAGTATTTTACCAGTACTGTGGCTTATATTTAAAATGATCGTATCCTTGGGGGGGGGGGGGGGGTTAAATGCACCCGCACACGTCTCCTGTGTTTCTCAGCGTGGGTGGTTGCAGGTACAGACCCACAGTGACCATATCGGTCGATATTTAGCCATTTTGAAGAAATCGGCATCGGCCGATGTGTAGCTTTACCCGGCCCGCAGGGCCGCCAGCAGTACTGACCAGGGCCCCGCTCCTGCTACAGCATGTGAAATTCATTCTTCACCCGCACGCTGCCGGTCACTATATCGAAGGGAAGGGGAAAGTTTCACTGGCACCGTACCGCCCCCCTCCCCCAGCAGGCTGTAGCAGAGGAACAATATACTACTTCATTAGCATGTCAAAAGCCAACTAGTAACTTCCCCCCAGCAGGTGATCGTGGCCAGCACTAGCTAGCTCCTCTTTCCTGCTAAGGAGGAGCGGGCTGGCTGCTTCTATTTTTCTTATTATGCGATTGGCTGATCAGCGTCTATATGCATGCACCTAGCCCTATCAGGTGCATGCAGATAGATACCAGCATTAATGGAGGTCACAAAGATTTAATGTGTGCTACTGTGCCCCCCTGCAAACCTGGCTGAGGCCAACAAGCTGGCATTGAAAAAATGGATGAGGATGACTTTGGGTGGATAGGATTGTTACATTGTGGAGATGCTCTTCACAATGTAACTCATCGTCATCCCCACCCAGCACCAGCCACCACGCATCCACCCCTCTCCACCACGCATCCCCAGCACCATCCAAAAATTGGCCTAAAATATCGGCTGCAAAAATCGGCATCATATATCGGCCATCGGCTGCACCGATTTCTAAATATCGGCCAGAGAAAAACCCATATATCAGTTGACCTCTAGTGACCATCACCCACACAGATGTGAACCATGCTGCCTAAATGGGAACTGAAGACATGCTTCTGTGTCCATGTGAATATATGGCTGGAACTTACAGCACAGGAACAGCCAGTAAGGAGAAACAGAAGCAGTTGCTGATGCCATGTCAAGATGAGCAACTGGATTGGGGATTTCTGGGTTATTCCAGGGAGCTGGGGTGGGTAAGACTATTGTACGTTCCATTCGACCCTAAATAATGAAAAAAAGACGGACTCATCCAAAGCCGGTCACTGTTCTTACCCAATTTCTAGTGTTGCCATCTTGTTATAGCTATGAAGCCAGAAAAAATGTCAAGTTTCATAATCTGGCCTTGAAAAGCAGTTTTGTCCCCCTGAATGGCATGGTTGGAAATGGTCTATGTGTCACTGCAGTGTTTTCTGCATCCATTGCCATAATCCCCTTTTTTATAGTCCAAGTTACAGTGGGACAAAGGCAGCCAGATCATAGAGTGGCATTTAGGACTCCTTCACACGGGTGCCTACCTGAATATGTATAGCAAATTCCTGCAGCGGTGATCACTTGTGTATGCAAACAGCTGAAACCACGCCTGTACAAATGAATGCCAGCAGATAGAGCAGCCAATGTACATACCCACACCCCCAGCCGTTGCCCGCTGTTATAGACAGATTAGCAATCCAGGATTGGACACCCCCCCCCCCCCCCCCCCCAACTCCTGGGTGTAAAAATTCAAGCGAAAAGCAATGGCTCTCAGCTACAATAATGAATATTCCTGCCACTGGAAACCGCTATATGTACATAACGGCTTGTGTGGATGAGGCCATAGAGAAGTCTCAGAATAAAGGAAAGGGATGGCATGGCACTCAGGACATCCAAAATAGTATTTCTTTATTAAATGCATGTACAAAATTGCGAAACAGCCTAGGCATTTTAGACGTTAGTCCTTAGCCATGAGGTGTCAGCAGCCTCAAGTTCTGAGCACTGGGCAGCGCTTTAACTTTTTCCATAGAGAAATCCTACGGGTAAAACAAAAAAAAAAAAGAACTAATTAAATATGCTGGTCAAGCGAATATAGAAACACTTATCGATTGCATACAAGACTAGGTCCACATCTATGTGGCTTGTGCGAGGCACGTTTGCACAGCAGCCCACCCATTTGAATGGGTTGCTGTGCCTGCGTTTCATGCAGGAAAAGGTTCCGGCACTTTTTTTTTTTTTAATGCAACCAGAGGGAAATAGCATGACACTCTTGCACCAGGCCATTTCCAAGCAAGTGAAGATTCACTGCCGTTTCAGATGTGAAAGGGTGCCTTTAACCTCTTCCCGCAGGCACCCCCTGGCCCTTTAAGAGGTTCTGAATGCCAGGAGGCGGAGGCAGGCATTCCAGTCACATGACAGCTGTGATTGGCTGTTACATGATTGGAAAGCTCCCGATCACAAGTATGCATTGGGAGTTACAGTACCCGCCTGTGTGATGGGCACCCGCTCTCAGCACAGAAAGGTTTACATAGGGCCACATATGCATATGGCTGGCAGGAAGAGGTTAAGAATAAATGGCAGTCATGCATGCCTGCCAAGGAGCAGCACGGTTTGGCTGCAGGAGGAATTTACCCACTGTCCCACAACCACCCGTAGTGTGAACCTAAAGGAGCACTGTATGATCCATCTTTCTTTCTCACTAATGCCTGTTCACTCACCTACCAGAAGCCCAATTTGGGAGCCGACACCACCCGTTCCTGCTGCTACCATACAAGAAAGAATTTGCCATGACACCCATAAGACTGCTGCCAGGGCACCCAAAAAGATAGCTTCTGCCACCTGAACATGGTACCCAACGTACTGAGCACATGCAGACACCCAGATACACTGAATAAAAGGCACCGCCCCTCCCGCAGCCATTTAACCCTACTATGCCAAGTCAAAGTACAGCAACGCCAGGGCCCAGGTAGCAAACTAGTAGTAACGAAGGCCTGAAAGGAGGGAGGAAAGAGCCTGCATGGCCAACCATCCCTGGAGCACCCACACCCTACTTACAAGTGCCATGGAGGATGCAGGTCTGCCTCCAAAGTAGAGAGGGCCAGGGAAGCACAGTAAAATAAATAGACAGGGGGGGTGGATGGTGGTTCACCACCTCAGCAGTCAAAGCTACTACTGTTACTCTATCAGGACAAAAACACCTCTAAATATAGCCAAGCAAAGACTGTGCTCTTACAACCTCAATCATCCCTTCGGCTATAGACTGTGCGATTTTCATTATGCAACCATGAGTTGCAGAAAAGAAATTGCATGATTCTCCCCCCGACCCCAAACAGACAGTGCTGACTTTATCCAGCCGAGACATTGTGTTCTCCCAGCGAGGAAAGTCAGCCCTGCCTGGAGAAGACAGATTATTGCTAGCCACTATAGCAGTCGCTTGCTATAGTAGCAAGGAAATCCAGCAGGCTGGTTGTACCCAAGTTGATCGATCAGACCCTTGCGTTTGGGAAACCAACTGGATAAGTTATAAAAAAAATCCCTATACCCAAACTCTATGGTTGCTACCGGGGCTGAAGATGAGTTAAAAGTGATGTTTTTATGAAAATGACATGCATACCTGCTTATACCTTAGATCAGTAGTTGAGTAAGCAGCAAAAAGATTTACAAATAAGGTAGTAAACCACCCTAAATCGATCAGCCATGAGATATTTATTCTTCAAGTGACATGTAACCAGTGTATGGCTAGCCTTAGAGAACCTCATTCTTTACAATCACTAGATTTACTGAGATACAACTCAGCCCAACATGCTCATAATTCACCATATGTTTCTGAAGCATGTCTTAGTAACAGATACATACCAACAAGGGGAGTTGTAAGCCTGCCCATCCCCCACTGGCCTATGGTTATCAGCTTCAATATCACTCCTTATATAGTAGATCTCACCCTCCACCCCCAACCTCACCAGGCATTCTACTCTGCAACAATCACACTATAGAAGTCTTCACAGGGATAGTCAGTGGTTAAAGCATACATTTCTCTGCACGTTTGGCAATTTCCTTCCTCTCCATTATACATTTGCTAGTATTTATGTTCTGTGACCCGTATAGAATGTTGACCCTGCACCCCCAACTCCTTGCCTAGATGCCAGCAATGTATCTTCAGCCACTCGCAACCTATTTGAGTCAAGATATCTGAAAAGGCTGCAGGTCAGCTAGTGCCAAAATATCCTGCCCGCATAGATGTCAGCTTTCCAGGGGTGAAAACTCATGATAGTTGGCACTTACCAACCTGAAGCCATTTGGGATGTGTGATGAGAAAATCCTAGGAGCCTCAAGGTATTTCACCAGGAGAAACGAGGACGTGGGAAGATGAAGGGGCCAAATTCTGGCCTTGTTCACACCTACGTGTTTAGTGCATTTTGCAGAAACGCCCGACAGTCCATTTAAACATTGTTTCCTACGAGACATTTATGCATTTTTTGGAAAGGGCCACCGACTGTTTTAAACACAACATGGTGCGTGTTTGGTCCAATAGACATCAATGAACACGCTGCGGAAACGCATGTAGACATTTTTTTTAAATGTGCCCAACAAACTGCAACAAAAATAAAGAACAAATGCAGAACACACACACACATCAAAAACGAGGTAAGAAATGCAAAAAGCGCTGCAGAAACGGTTCAAATGCAAACTGCATAGGTGTGGATCAGGCCTAACGGCTTTTAGTGGATTCTTGCCGCTGGAATGACCAAGTTATGCAATCAGAAGCCTATTTGAACAAATGGCATGCGACAGTGGCCGCTTCTGCGCATGTAGCCACAAAGCGGTTAGGGACAGATGTCTGAGCCTGGACACAGTCTGCTGCATCCAGGCTCTGACACCTGTCCCTAAACATGCGAACAGCAGCAGCCACTGTCAGCATGCTGTTAGTTTAAATGGGCTGTGCGGCTACTGAGGATTAGGGGTGCAACGGATCATTCCTCAGATCATTTCAGACCACCACCATATATAGTCCCCACTGTATTGTCCACATCTCCCCCATCAACGGGCCGCTCTGGGGAGCTCACCTAGGCCGCCCCATGTTCCAGGATGTCCACCGCTCCGGAGCTAGGCCAAAGCCGCAGCCTTTCCTATGGCCGCAATCCGCGGATTGTGTGGTGTGTCGATCCGACTGGGTCGCTGTGTTCAGATCAATGACGATCCGTTGCACCCCTACTGACGATCACACAACTGTCATTCCAGCAGCGAAAATCTAAAAGCTGCAGCTACCCAGATGTGCAAGAGGCTTAGGGCCTATTCACACGGGGCGGATCAGTAATGATCCACCTCCGTGTGTCCGTCAGCTCAGCAGGGATCCTCCGTAAAATCCCCGCTGAGCCGTCGGCTGACAGGGCAGTCCCCGCACACTGTGCAGGGACCGCCCTGTCTTTCCTCCGCTCTCCCCTATGGGGAAGATCGGATGAACACGGACCGTACGTCCGTGTTCACCCGATCCGATAGACGGAAGAAAAATAGTATTTTCTTCCGCCCGAAAAAAAAAAATCGGAGCTTTGCTGAGGCGGGTGATTACGGGTGTTAGCGGATGGTCATCCGCTGACACCCGCAATCACATAGGGACCAATGTATGTCCCGTTTTCATCCGCAACGGATAAATGAAGAAGCGGACATATGGTCCGCACGTCTGAAAGGGGCCTTAAGTGTTAGTTCAGCTTTACTGTCACAAACCTCATACATTAGTGTCCCGAGTACATTGAGCAACACAGTGCTCCAATCTGTAACAGAATGATTAACTTTTCAGCAACTCATTCTATTGCTCTCCACTGAAGAAAGGACAGGCTCTGTGTTGGATGCACAGCCCCAGAAACTCACAAAAGCACTTTGCTTCATTCTCCACCGGTGTGCAGTCCACTCACAGAACACTGAGCTACCACAGTGCAAGCTGTGCATGCGTGGGTAGGAACGAAGCCAAGTGCTTGCTCATAAGTTTCCAGGGGGGTGCATCTAACCCCTAGTACATGGTGCCATCTGCAGGATGAAGAGGGGGAGGGCAATGAACTCTGCAACTGAAAAGGTAAGCATTCCTGTTCAAAATTGAGTGATGCATAATGTACTGCATATGGCGTTATGTATTATAGGGAGTAAAGATGAACTGCTTTACAGGTCCCAAAAAATGAACAGTCTGTAATTAAGAAGAACATGGAATGAGTGACAAGTATAATGAATGGTGTAAGGTCTACTTTACCATCAACCCTTAGTTTAAATCTTGGCTGGTTTAGCAGGGAGCAGCTGAGATTCAAACCAAGTATGGGCAGGCCGATCAAAGCACCCATCTGATTTTCCACACGATTGCCAGTGGCTATAGCAGCTAGCAAAAAAAAAAGGCCACGTTCTCCCATGAGGCCCACCACCCTGCTGGGAGAACACAACAGTGCCACAGGAGGGATTCCCCCAGCAGCATTGACTGTTGGAGAAGAGCAATTTTCTTACCTGCAACCAAATAAAAATCACATCACCTATGGCTGGCTTAAGAGAAGTATGGGAAGCGGGGTTACTGCAGATTCATACTTACCTAGGTGGATGCAGCATTGGTCCCCCGGAGACTCTTCACTGAGAACCCAACATAACCAATGGCTCGGTTCTCAGCTCCCCGAGCAGAGAGCTGCTGCCTGTTAATCAGCTGCTCCGGCATTCTCATTGGAGCATGGAGCGGCGGCTGTCTCGGCGGCTTGCTGAGAGGCCGAGGTGGCCATCAGTCCAAGTACCTGGCGGATCCAGACTCCAAATCGGGATGACGTGGTGCCTGGACTGATCTTGGTGAGGTCAGCAGACAGTGGACTTCCGACCACTCTCTGCGGAAACCGGGTCGAGGAGTGCCAAACGAACTGCACTCCTGTGACCCATAAGAAACGAGCCGAGGCTGGACTTCTCCAGTAACACGATGATCCTGCAGCAAGACCTGCTGGTCTCATCAGACCATTGTACAGCCAACTTCCAGGCCTCAGACACTCCTGAAGAGCCACACTGCAGGCCTAATTATGCAGCCAGACATCTCATTTCATTTCCATACCAAAGCCATGGAGGTTAGAGATCCTGATCACCAAAGAAAAAAGCAGACATGGTGAAAAGAGCAACAACGCCAAATGGTACACTGCCGGGAAATCAAGGAAAGCCATGTGGAAGTTTAACACACAGAGGCAAGCCAAGATATACTTTCATAATGGTGACCACACACCTTATGATCAACATTTCCATCAAATCGATTAATCGTCCAACAACCAATTTGATTGATATGACACAGAAAAGTGGAATTTGAGCGATAGTTGATTGATAACGTACAATCAGATCTTTCCATTATCACTCAAACTCCACTTTCCTGTGTGTCATATCAATCAAATTAGTTGTTGACCATCAATTGATTGGAATGTTAATCATAAAAGAATTGATCAGAGATTACATGATGAAAAACCGATGTGAGACGGCATGCATGTTTTGCTTTGTTTTTACCATTAAATCTCCTCTGATCAATTTTCATTATTGCCAACATTCCCATCAGACAATCCATGGTCAACCAATTTTAGCGATATGACACAGGAATAGTGTTTGAGGGACAGCTGTGATAGCATACAATCGTATCTTCCAACCATCAAGCTTCGCTTTCCTGTGAGTAATAGCGATCAAAGTGATTGTTGACCATCGATTGATAGGAATTGTAAAACAATTGACCAATCCAATGAGATTAGTTGGTAAAAACAGACTGAAAGAAAGGATTGTAGGCCATCACATCTGTCTTCATGTAATCTCACCTGAGAGGTCGATTCTTTTATGATCAGCAGTCATACTTGATCAGATGAGATTACATAATGGAAAGCATACAATCATATCCAAGAAATATCCTCATCGGATTGGTCAGCTCTCATGAGCATTCCTATCGATGACATATGTCACACAGAAAAGAGGATATAATCATCCGATTGATCAATTTTTTTATGACCACTATTCCTATCACACAATCAATCGCTAGTCAACCACCAATTTGATTGATATGACATACAGGAGCGTTTAAGCGATAACCGACGGAAGATACGATTGTACATTATCAAACTATCGTTCAAGCCCCACCCCCCCCCCCCGTGTCATCAAATTGGTTGTTGGGCCAATCGATTGTCTAAGAGAACGCTGATCATAAAGCATTGATCAATTGACAAATCGATTTGATAGTCTAACAACCAATTTGATACGACACACACACACACAGGAGCTTGATCCATAGTTGGAAGATATGATTGTACGTTATCAGTTATCGCTCAAACTCAACTTTCCTGTCATATCAACTGACTTGGTTGTTCAACAATTGATTTGTCTGATAGGAATGATAAGAGAATTGATCAGACAAACTGTTAGCGAACCACCAATTCAATTGATACGACACAGGAAAGTTGAGCAATAACCGATAACGTACAATCATATCTTCCAACTATCGATCAAGCTCCTGTGTGTGTCGTATCAAATTGGTTGTTGGACTATCAAATCGATTGCTGATCATAAAACATTGCCCAATTAGACAATCGATTTAATGGTCCAACCAGTTTGACAGGCTACACACAGGAGTTAGATCGATAGTTGGAAGATACGATTGTACATTATCAGTTATCGCTCAAACGCTACTTTCCCACGTGTCATATTAAATTGGTTGCTCACTATCCATTTGTCACATAGGAATGTTGATAAAAGAATCGACCAATGGTGAACAACCAATTCCATTTCTATCAATGGATAGGAACGGTGACGATAAGAGAATTGACCAATCTGATGAGATTACATGATGAAAGATGACCAATCACATCTGTTTGCTATGCAATCTCATTGATAGGAACATTGATAAAAGAATTGACCAATCAATGAGATTGCATAGCAAACAGATGTGATTGGTCAATTCTCTTATCAACATTCCTATCAATTGATAGAAATTGAATAGGTTGTTCAGCATTGATCGATTGCCCGATAGGAACGTTGATAAAATAATTGACCAATTCGATGAGATTACATGATGAAAGATGACCAATCACATCTGTTTGCTATGCAATCTCGTCGATTGGTCAATTCTCTTATCACTGTTCCTATCAATTGATAGAAATTGAATAGGTTGTTCAGCATTGATCGATTGGTCAATTCTTTTATCATCAATCTGGCAATCGATCAATGCTGAACAACCTATTCAATTTCTATCAATTGATAGGAATGTTAATAAGAGAATTGACCAATTCGATGAGATTACATGATGAAAGATGACCAATCACATCTGTTTGCAATGCAGTCTCGTTGATAGGAACAGTGATTGGTCAATTCTCTTATCACCGTTCCTATCAATGAGATTGCATAGCAAACAGATGTGATTGGTCATCTTTCATCATGTAATCTCATCGAATTGGTCAATTCTCTCATCAACATTCCTATCAATTAATAGAAATTGAATAGGTTGTTCAGCATTGATCGATTGCCCGATTGGTCAATTCTTTTATCATCAACGTTCCTATCAGTGGCGAACCACCAATTCCATTTCTATCAATTGTTTGATGAGAACGTTGACGATGAAAACTGACCAGATGAGATCACACGGTAAAAACTGACGCGATTGATCGCATACAATATCTTTCCTCGTGCAATTTCATTGGATTGTCAATTCTCGTTTATGATCAGCGGGCGGCTATCAGTCGATAATTGACAACCACACGAAAGCGGCGTATGAGCGATCGCCGAAAGATACAAATTGTACGTTATCGATCACAACGATCGCTTAGCAATGAAATTGGTTGTTGATTATCGATTGATCGGAACACTCATGATAAAAGAATTTCTGGAAGCGTGTATGCCCCCCTTTGATGGTAGAAAGTGATGTGTGAACAGAAGAAGGTTAGTGAGACAGCCCCCCCCCCAGTGACAGATGTATAAACAGCTAATACACAGGTGACCTTTCCTTTCCCCTACCCCCTTCATCCGGGGCGGGAACCTGCCCAGAAAGCCTAGTCCCCCCCCCCCCCCCCCCCGTGTATTGTATGACCCCCCCTCCCTGTACAGTCCCCCCCCCCTCCCCGGTGCAGTGTGGGGGATGGGCTGATTACCGGAGGGCGCCCCACTGTAGGTTGCAGTAGGCCGGCTCTGGCGGCGGGTCCATGCGGTGTAGAGTAGATGAAGCTGGCGGCCGCCTGGTGTTGCTGTTCGGATACACACAGTCCGTGTACCGGGCCGGGAGAGGACAGGATGTGCAGGTATCCCCCTCCTCCTCCTCCCACCATAGTGGCGGTGGAGCCTCCCCCGGTCACGAACCCCCCGGATCCCTTCTCCGAGCTCTGCAGGCCGGTCACCAGCAGCTTGTCGTGTCCGGAGAGGATTCCTTTCCTCATACTGCTCCTCCCGCTCTCCGATCCCGGGCACACTCGGCTTCCTCCCTCCTTCCGACCCTTGGAATCCGTGCGGGCCCGGCCCCCGTAGCCTGCAAATAGTCACCGATGCAGTGAGCAGGGACCCCCTCCGATCTCGGGGTGAGCTTATCGGAGGGCGATCGGGCTCCGGAGGGGGCAGATGCAGGCGGATTGTGCTGCTAGAAGTGATTGGGCCCCGCTTCGACCTCCCTGCCACCGCCGCGGCTGAAAAATGGCTCCAGGAAGCTGACAATGAATGAAGGGATGCGGTTTACGCGCGAAGGTCCTCCCGCGAAACTCAGATTTCCCGCCGTCTTTTTCAAACTGGATTTGCATGTCCACGCCCAGGATGCTTTCGGCGTCTCTGATTGGCGGGGAGGCGCTCGAATTCGGAACGCCGCGCTGCGTTTCTCCTCACACCAGAGAACCTGTCACATTCATCGGTGTTTGATTGGTTGCTGAGGCGAGGCGGAGGGAGGGGTCAGTGGAGAGTTATCACATGGTGCAGAGCATCAGCGTCTCTAGCTGATATAGGACGAGCAGATAGAAATTTCTGGACGTTTTATTCATAAATTCACGTTTTTCTATCTGTATTCCTCACAGGGAGTGTTGTGGTAATGTTATGGTAGCCGTGTTCTGTTCATATAATGCTGAGCTCTTAGGGTTAGGCCTCTTCCTCCTGGGCTTACGTGCTTGGTGGGCAGCTGTGGTAGAATGAGTTGACACCTCATCCCTTTAAAACCGAACCCATATTAATTACACAGGTTCTGGGGCTGATTAACCCCTTCATGCTGACCGTTCGCAAATGTGCGTTCTCGGCTTGAAGGGGTTAAACAAGGGTGATGCCTGCAGTGAGTGACCAGCCAGTGGTGTCACCCCGTGAGGTAAAACATGGTCCCCCCCCCCAACTATAGTCGCCCCTCAGTACAGACCCCCTTCCATCAGAACAGACTCCCCTCTAAAAAAACTACCCCCCCCTTTCTATCAGTGCAGACTTCCCTCAGGATAAATCACCCCCCCCCATTAAGTCCAGACAGCCCCTCAGGATAGATCTCCAGGATCCCCCTCCCCCAATGAGTGCAGTCCCCCTTCAGGATACACCCCCCTCCATCAGTGCAGACCCCCCAGGATAAATCACCCCCCTCCAATAAGCGCAGACAGCCCCTCAGGATAGACCTCCAGGATCCCCCTCCCCAATGAGTGCAGTCCCCCTTCAGGATAAACCCCCCCTCCATCAGTGCAGACCCCCCAGGATAAATCACCCCCCCCCCCCCCCAATAAGTGCAGACAGCCCCTCATGATAGACCTCCAGGATCCCCTCCCCCCGATAAGTGCAGTCCCCCTTCAGGATAAACCCCCCTCCATCAGTACAGACCCCCTAGGATAAATCACCCCCCCCCCAATAAGTGCAGACAGCCCCTCAGGATAGACCTCCAGTATCCCCTCCCCCAATAAGTGCAGTCCCCCTTCAGGATAAACCCCCCTCCATCAGTGTAAACCACCCCCCAATATGTGCAGACAGCCCTTTAGGATAAACCGCCCCCTGCATCAGTGCAGGTCACACAGCATAAACCACCCCCAATAATTTCAGATAGCCCCTCAAGATAAACCCCCCCCATAAATGCAAACCCCCTCAGGATAACCCTTTAAAAAGTGCAGACCCCCCCCCCCCCCTCATGCAGCGGGCAGAGGCTTCAGCGTTCAGCTGCCCGGAGAGTTGCTTGCTCAGACTGTCATTCTCCGGGCGGCGCACCTGTGTGTATAGTAAAAAGGAGGCAGTAGCAGTGAGAGTAAGGGGTGTCACTCACGGTTAGCGTGGCGCCGGCTCATTGCGGCTGAAGAGCCCTGCCTCTGGGACCCTCCACCGCGCTCAGGACGGTGTAACCCCTCTGCCGTTGTCACCCAGGTGCATAATATAATAATAAAATATTTTTTTTTTAAAGCGCCATGTTCTCACGCAGAAGGGATTGTATACGTAAGTAGCGTTCGCAAATGTAAACAGTGTTCAAACCCCACATGTGAGGTATCGTCACGATCATCAGAGTGAGAGCAATAATTCTATCACAGGACTTCCTCTATCACTCTAAACTAGTAATCTGTAAAAAAAAAGTACCTATGGAGATTTTTAAGTACCGTCGTTTTTTGCCATTCCACAAGTGTGCGCAAATTCAAAGGATGACATGTTAGGTATGTATTTACTCAGCAACAAAGTAGTTCCACATAAGCTGGAGGACCCCAGTTGGCCACTCCCTGGACTTAGAGATTTTTGGACAATAAAAAACAAAGGTTACCTCAACTATGACATTAAATAATATGTAAACCCAAAATTTCATATTCTCAATATGTGCCTGCTGTACCATGCACTTGTGTTAAAAAGTCTCCTGTTCTCTTTGAATTGCTTCCTTTGTGTGAAATCCAGACAGAATTCTCACCGCTCCAGGTGAGCCTCGTGATGATCAGGGGTTGTTGAACCACCAGGGTGCTGGCAATGCGGTAATAGCAAAAAAACAAAAGAACAAAAGCTGGACAGCCGCACTCCAAAATTTTCTTTAAAAGAGATGTCTTTATTTTCAACTGTGCATACAGTCACTGCAAGCCCACAAAAATCAGTATGGCCAACGTTTCGCACTGGCGTCAGTGCTTAGCCATGACTAAGCACTGACGCCAGTGCGAAACGTTGGCCATACTGATTTTTGTGGGCTTGCAGTGACTGTATGCACAGTTGAAAATAAAGACATCTCTTTTAAAGAAAATTTTGGAGTGCGGCTGTCCAGCTTTTGTTCTTTTGTTTTTTTGCTTTGTGTGAAATCCCTGGGGTTCCCACCAGTCCCTCCGGGAGGGCATCCCATTGCGGAGATTACCGTTTACTTCCTGTCCCACAGCCAACCGGGAACTGAGAGGAAATCCCTGCAAATTAAGGGAATTCCTTGGGGACCCCCTAAGTCACCACAACATTTCCCCTCTATTACTTTTCCGGGGATAACCCAAAATATGGGATTTTCTTTTCATTTCACTTTCAATGATAATGTTAACGCGGAGGTTCACCCAAATAACATCTATATAGGCGTAGGCACGTCACGAGAGTCACAGAGTTTCCGAAACTAGCCAAACATGTAGAGCTGTGAGTCAGCTCTATACGGCGCCTGCGCAGTCAGCTCTACACAGCTCCTAGTCGGTGCGCAGGTGCCGTGTAGAGCTAACTTGCGGCTCTACACGTTCGGCTAGTTTCGGAAACTCCGTGACTCTCGTGACGCGCCTACGCAATACGGGGGGGGCCTTATCCGCCGGGGTGAACTTTTTCTGAAGGACATCAATCATCTGGGCCAACTCCAAGATTACATTGCGGCTCAGCATAGAAATGCCTACTCCCTCGGGAGTGAGTACCCGGAAGCTGGATTGAAAATAGTGATAATAAGGTATGTACAGCCTAAAAAAAAAAAAAAAGTGCCTACTGTACATGTTAGAAGTATAAAGAATTTGGTCTTATATAGATGTTATTTGGGTGAACCTCTGCTTTAAGCAGGACAAATAGAGAGGGTTAATCTCCCAAACAGGGGTACAGACAGCAATAAAAACTGACGTGTTCCACTCTATCCAAAACAAAAAAAAAGTTTTGCCATTAGTTATACTTTAACCACTTGTAGACCCGCCCGCCGTCGTTATACGTCGGGGGCCCCCCGCCGCGCTCCGGTCGTCTCCGCAGCTTACTGGAGCCGTCGGCAGCATCCACTCTCCTCTGAGCCTGGATGCAGAGTGAGGGGGAAATGACCCTCGCTCGGCTCCATAGCATTGGAGGGCGGAACATCACTTCTGCCCAATGCTCGTAAAGGTGAACTAAAAAAAAACGTGATTTTTACATGTAAACACAGATAGGTAGATTCAGTAAGAGTTAGGCCGGCTTATCAGTAGATAAGCCGACCTAACTCAGAATCTACGTCGACTTATGTTTAAGCGTATGCTCAACAGAGATACGCTTAAACATATCTAAGATACGACGGCTTGCGCCGTCCTATCTTAGATTGCAATATTTCGCATGGCCGCTAGGTGGCGCTTCCATTGCGGTCGGCGTAGAATATGTAAATGAGTAGATACGCCGATTCACGAACGTACGCCCGGCCGACGCAGTACTTTTACGCCGTTTACGTAAGATATACGCCGCGTAAAGTTAGAGCTGGGCCCTAGTTGGAATAGTAATGTCAAGTATGGCCGCCGTTCCCGCGTCGAAATTCGAATTTTTTACATAGTTTGCGTAAGTCGTCCGTGAATCGGGATTTACGTCGTTTACGTCCACGTCGAAATCAATAGGCCCGTGCGGCGTACTTAGCCGCAATGCACACTGGGAAATGTAGGCGCCCGGCGCATGCGCAGTTCGTAAGAAACGTGAAAAATGTAAGGTCAAGCACTATTAACATAAAACACGCCCCCTTCAAGCACATTTGAATTAGGCGCCCTTACGCCCTCCGCTTTAGGCTACGCTGCCGTAACTTAGCAGGCAAGTACATTGTGAATCATGTACTTGCCTCGCTAACTTACGGCGGCGTAGCTTAAATTCCTTAAGCTACGCCGCCGCAAAGTTGCGGCCATGAACCTGAATTTAGGTATTAGTCTGAAAAATAGACCTGGTCCTTAAAGTGGAGTTTCACCCGTTTTAGCTGATGACTTTTAATAAACAGACACTTACCCTTCTCACTGTCCAGCGATGCGGGTGCCCGGAGCCTCTCTCTGCAGCGCTGTTATAGCAGCTGTGGGCACCCGGCTATGACAGCTTACGGCTTCACAGGCGGGGAACGCAATGCGCTCTGCTATTGGACAGGCAATTTTCTGTGACATGTCCCAGAAGATTGCTGGCAGGGAGGAGTCACCTAGGCGGCCGAGAAGAGGAAGGAGGAAATGGGACAGGAAGTCCCTCTAAAAAGAAGGTACTCACTCCCCCCCCCCCCAAAAAAAAAAATTACATGCATGTCAGGGGGCGAGAAGTTTTGGGTGGGAACTCCGCTTTAAAGGGGAGGTTCACCCTAAAAACGACTTTCTAGTATTACATTGGCCCCCCCACATTACAATACAATTATGCCTATTATGTTTTTTTTTATGCTGTACATACCTTGGTACAGCTAATTCACCCGTGGCTTCCGGGTTGCGAGTCCCGCGGGAGTGGGCGTTCCTAACATGCTGGTGATTGACGTGATGACAAAAAACGAGCTCCCTCCGTCGCGCAAGCTGCGTCACGATTGGCGAAAGGAGCCGAACGGCGAGGTCGGCGCTATACTGCGCCTGCGCAACGCTGTTCGGCTCCTTTCGCCAATCATGACGCAGCTTACGCGACGGGGGGGGGGAGCTCGTTTTTGGTCATCAAGTCAATCACCAGCATGTTAGGAACGCCCATTCCCGCGGGACTCGCAACCCGGAAGTCACGGGTGAATTAGCTGTACCAAGGTATGTACAGCATAAAAAAAAACATAATAGGCATAATTGTATTGTAATGTGGGGGGCCAATGTAATACTAGAAAGTCGTTTTTAGGGTGAACCTCCCCTTTAAGTGGTTATACACTTGACTGATGCACGCTGATATACGTCGGCACAATGGCAGCGGTGGGCAAATGGGCATACCTGTACATCCCCTTTAATTTGCCACATGTGACCGTGCCCGCGGGCCCCGCAAACTCAATGTTCGCCAGCGGCCCGCGATCGTGTCATAGAGAGGCAGAACGGAGAGATGCCTTTGTAAACAAGACATTTCCCTGTTCTGCCCAGTGACGGGACAGAGATCTACTCCTCCCTCTCATCAGGAGCAGTGATCTCTCATTTCACTGGTAGCCCATTACCCCCACAGTTAGAATCACTCCCTAGGACACACTTAACCCCTTGGTTTTATATTTTTTTGGGGATATTTATTATAGCAAAAAGTCAAAAATATCGCTTTTTAAAAAAAAATTACGCTTGTTTTTGTTTATAGCGCAAAAAATAAAAAATGCAGAGGTGATCAAATCAAATACCACCAAAAGAAAGCTCTATTTGTGGGGGAAAAAGGACGTCAATTTTGTTTGGGTACAGCATTGCATGACCGCACAATTTTCAGTTAAAGCAATGCAGTGCCGTATAGCAAAAAGTGCTCTGGTCAGGAAGGGGGTAAATTCTTCTGGGGCTAAAACGGTTAAGGTCCACCCTATAGCAGTTTTACTGCTACAAGGTGGCACCTCTGCGCTGGATCATGTATATACCCATGTGACCTGGGTAGGGGGTGTGCATGCACCCCGCCAGCGGCTCGTTTCCACTCTGATCCCACGCTGGACATGCAGCGTCTATGTGGCACTGCCACGCCCATGCAGTCGGCTTCCACAATCGCAGGCAACATGGGACATACCATGGTGCCTTTTGGCCGGAGACACAGTTGTTCCGGCTGCCGGTGATCCTCCTCCCACCCTGCCATGCGGCGTGAGGTGACACATATATGGGTGTCTCCCTGGGCGGTCTTGGCACTCAAGGCTCTCTGCATACCAGACTTCATGCAGCTTGGGTTCCCCCTCTTTCCTCTCCATCTGCTTATTTCATTCACAACAGGTAACTGTGCATGCCCCATCACTGCCCCATGTGCCTTTCACATTCACTTGCGAGATCCCAATGGAGGGTAACCACTTTCTTTACCCACAGTCTCTAGTCATATAGATACGTTTAGTCTCAGGCCTGCTAGTTCTGACCCCTGCATTTTTTCTTCTTTCCACCAGCACAGGCTTTCTGCCCACCTCTTCACTTGATGCATATCTCTTAGAGACCTCTTAGGTTTACCTCATATTTTCACTCCTTCCACAGAAGTGCCTCGTGGTTACCACGCCTTCCCTGGTTGTTGCCTTTGTGGGTCATCCCCGCCGAGCTTTCCACCACAGCTCCCGGTTGGAGGTGCCCTTGTATGGCCTGGGGCACCCGGCTACCATACCACCAATATACGGACCAGTAAGTAAGCATGCACCTGGTGTGGGGTTCTTCTTACTCCACCCTTGTTCTTATCCTTTATTTTTTATTTTGATTATTCATATACAATAATTCTATTATAGATGCATCACTCGCTTTGCTCCTGACGAGTGGTTCAAAAGCCACGAAACGTGTAGAAACTACCCATTGCCATGCTTCTACCAATACTTACCCAGATATTCAAGTAACTATGCATTACTTATATTTACAGGTCTAGTGAGGCCATAGGTCCTGCAGGCATTACTTTGCAAATGTTTTTATCTAATCTTGCTTTGGTGAACCTTGGAATATTATTGTGGTTTTACCATGAGATACCAAAGTTATTACCATCTCTATTGCTATTACCTTGTTTACCATTGATACCAGTATTATATGCATGTATTACTGTAATAATCAATAAACCTCCTATACTGTATGTTCACCAATTTACCTCTTTTGCTACCACATGCTTCATGTAATGTCCCACCCCCCTTGCTCTCCTCCTAATTCTGGAATTGCTGCACTTCTGTCACTGGATGGTCGGGTATCTGGTGGCATTAGTTAAGACAAGGGCATTGCAAGGACAGATTAGCATGCCTCCCAACATTTCGAGATGGGAATAAGGGACCACCTACTAAACAAACGTAGGTTGGCATAGGACACGACCTCTGCCAAACACCCTTTACCAGTTCCCGACCGGCTCCTATACATTTACGTCGGCAGAATGGCATGGGCTGGGCAAAATGGACGGTGTATATATATATACGTCACTTTGAAATTCCCGCCGTGCAGGCGCGCCCCTGCCACGAGCTCCGTGACCGTGCCCGCAGACTCTATGTCCGCCAATGTCCACGATCCGGGCCACAGAGCTGCAGAACGGGGAGAGGAAGTGTAAACATGCATCTCCCCATTCTGCCTAGTGACACTGTCACCGATCGTCTGTTCCCTCTCATCGGAACAGCAATCAGTGTCACTCGTAGCCATGCCCTCTAACAGTTAGAATCACTTCCTAGGTCACCTTAACCCCGTCAGCGCCACCTATTGGTTAACCCCTTCACTGTCATTGTCATTTTCATCACAGTAATCAGTGCATATTTATAGCAATGATAGCTGTAAAAATGACAATGGTCCCAAAATCGGCGCATGCGCAGTTCGATCGGCGCGGGGGCGCGCTTAATTTAAATACAAGCCGCCCCTTTGAATTACGCGGCCTTATGCCGGGCCATTTACACTACGCCGCTGCAAATTACTGGAGCAAGTGCCGTATCTCCAAGCACTTGCTCCGTAATTTGCGGCGGCGTAGTGTAAATGGCCCGGCGTAAGGCCGCGTAATTCAAAGGGGGCGGCTTTGTATTTAAATTAAGCGTGCCCCGCGCCGATCGAACTGCGCATGCGCCGGGCAGAAAAATAGCCCAGTGCGCATGCTCCAGCTCACGACGGGAAAACGTCAATGACGCCATCGTGAGCGTCATTGACGTAAAGTCGTATTCGCGGTACGACTTAGGAAAACGACGGAAAAAGCCGACGCTGACTCCCGACACCATACTTAACATGGCATACGACGACCTTCGTAAACTTGCCCCTCATATAGCAGGGGCAAGTTTACGCTTACGGAAACGTCGTAAAATCACTCACTGCGTCGTCCCGCGCGTACGTTTGGGAATCTCGCGTAACTAGCTAATTTGCATAGACGACTGGGGAAAAACGACGATGCGACAACTAGCGGGAAAAAAAATTGCATTTAAGATCTGACAGCGTAAGAGCCTTACGCCTGTCAGATCTAATGGGAATCTATGCATAACTGATTCTAAGAATCAGTCGCATAGATACGCCGGGCAGATTAGGACTTACGACGGCGCAAATGGCGTAGCGCCGTCGTAAGCCTTTTAAGAATCTGGCCCTATAACTTTTGCGCAAACCAATCAATATACGTTTATTGCAATTTTTTACCAAAAATATGTAGAATACGTATTGGCCTAAAAAGATTTTTGGGGATATTTATTATAGCAAAAAGTAAAAATATAGATTTTTTTTTCAAAATTGTCGCTTTATTTTTGTTTATAGCGCAAAAAATAAAAACCGCAGAGGTGATCAAATACCACCAAAAGAAAGCTCTATTTTGTGACGAAAAAAAAGAACGTAAATTTTTGTTTGGGAGCCACATCGCATGGCCGCTCAATTGTCAGTTAAAAGCGACGCAGTGCCGAATCGCAAAAATGCTCTGATCTTTGGCCACCGAAATGGTCTGGGGCTAAAGCGGTTAAAGGAAAATGTACAAAAAAAAAATGTACAAAAGTAGGGCCTGATCCTAGGGTCACAGACGCCTGGGTGCAGAAATATTTCTGGCGCCCCCACATGGGCTTGGTCATCTAACCGACTCCTCCCCTTTACAAATGTTTCTGAGGGCAATGACTCAAACACAGAGGATGCCTCCCCTAAGAAGTCTTTGTTACCCTGGGATCCTCCCACGATCTTTTGACAATAAAGAAAAATACAGAAGAGCATACAGTAATGAGACTGGAGGGGAACCTCTCTGATGAACAAAGAGAGGGCTTCTGTTAGAGAGGTCTGTTAGGAAAGTGCCCAGACATAGTACAGGAGATGGTCAGAGACTGTAGACATGATACAAGAGATGGTCAGAGACTGCAATCATAGTACATGAGATGGTCAGAGAGTGCAGACATTTTACAGGAGACAGAGATTGGAGATTAATACAGGAGATGGTCAGAGACCTGCAGTTCCTATGGACGTAAGTAGATAATGGCCGATCGGCCCTCTCACCTGACCCAGCGATACAGCAACACAACGGTTCCTATGATCAGGAGTCAGCTCACTCTGAATTGCCCGTGGCGAGCCCAGATCTTATTTCTGGCAGTGACTCATTCCTTTCTCCACCAGGGATGGCATTAAGCTGTGTGGCTTTCCTCTGGTGGAGCAGGACACCACCTATAGTCGCACCCCTCAGTACAGACCCCCTCACACTAAGCATAGACCCCCTCCATCAGTGCAGACTCCCCACTAAGTATAAACCCCTCCCTCAGTACAGACCCCCCTCCATCAGTATAGACCCCCCCAGGACAAACCACCCCTCCCACCATTAGTACAGACCCCCCCTCCATTAGTACAGACCCGCCCTCAGGACAAACCACCCCCTCCATTAGTACAGACCCTCCTCAGGACAAACCGCCCCCTCCATTAGTACAGACCCTCCTCAGGACAAACCACACCCCCCCTCAATTAGTGCATACCCCCCAGGGACAAGCCCCCATTAGTGCAGACCCCGGGACAAACCCCCATTAATACAGACCCCCCCATTAGTGCAGGACCCCCTCAGGAGAAACCCCCCATTAGTTCAGACCCCCCCCAGGACAAACTCCCCATTAGTACAGACCCCAGGACAAACCCCTATTAGTACAGACCCCCCCAGGATTAACCCCCCCATTAGTACAGACCCCCCAGGACCAATCCCCCATTAGTACAGACTCCCCCATTAGTACAGACCCCCCAGGACAAACCCGCCTATTAGTGCAGACCCCCAGGACAAACCCCCCCCATAAGTACAGACGCCAAGACAAACCCCCCATTAGGACAGACTCACCCATTAGTACAGTCTCCCCTCCAGGACAAAACCCCCACCCCCCTCCATTACTACAGACCCCCCCAGGACAAACCCCCTTCATTACGGTACATAAAAACACCTGGGCGGCAGCTGCAGAGGAGAGGACAGTGTGCACTGTCAGCCGTCGCCGCCCGGTGGAGCACAGATCGCGGCAGGCAGGAGTTTTTTTTAGACACAGAGAGGAGGAGGAGGAAACAGTGTCAGGCATGGACCACTCCCCTCAGCGACGTCACTGAGGGGCTAGTCTCTCTCCACACAGACAGCCACTCTGATGTATGATCTCTGGCTTCTTCACGCTCCTCCTCTGACAAGAGGAGGAAGGGGGGCGGGGCTTACGCTAGGAAAACATAGCGGCAGCGGCGGGGGGAGAGCCGCCTCTCGACACAAACAAGGAGAGGAGGAGGATAAAGGGAAGCACGCTGGCGCTTCAGCTCCCCACCTCTGTCGCGTCTGGGTGAACGTAGGATCGGCCCTGGTACAAATGCAGCCATTTAGAAATTGGATTAAAGAGTTAGCACTGGGAAACACTTTTTGAAAGATAAAAAGTGCATTTTATATACAACTATATGGATCATACCAAGGAAGAAAGTTACCGCTCCAGGTGGATTGTGTTAGGATGATCAGTATGGTCTCATAAGATCAAGGGTGCTGGCAGTGCACAAGGCAACAAATGGAAAAAGAAAATATTGACAGCCGCACTCCAAAAAACCTTGATGGTTGTCTTTATTTTTAAATAAAGACAACCAACAAGGTTTTTTGGAGTGCGGCTGTCCATATTTTCTTTTTCCATGGATCATACAAAATGAGGGGAAAATGAGGGGGAAGAGGGACAGAGGGACATTGCTCCCAAATCAGGGACAGTTGGGAGCTATGGATTAGGAAAAGATGGGGTAGTTCAGCCAATGGGCAGGGATCTTCTTTGGTCACTTGGCCTGCTGGGAGAGCCTATTGGTTTAGGTCAGGTGATCAGGGGTTCAATGCCATCTGGACAGCTGTCTGGGTGGACCTGTGCTGTGCTGGGCCAAATCCCAAGACCTATTCCGGGGACATCTGGCTGCTAGGCTGTCTGAGGGCCTCTCCAGAAGCAAGAGAGCAGCTTAGGGTTGGGACTGCGGCTTGCAGTTAAACACAGAAGTGACAGTTCTGCCAGCCGGAGAACCTGATGTGGTCAGAGGTAGTGGGGAAGCTGTCGCCACTAAGAAGACCAGCCACCTTGTTACCAGGGACCACTGAGTAGCTGAAGCAAGTGCCAGAGCAGTATTCTCACCAACAGGGGACGGTGAAGAATTGGAAAAATCAGCAGGAGTCAAGCCAAGGACCCAGCCAGCGGAGGTGACGCTTGCATGAGCAGCCTTGTATTTTCAGCTAGGGACCGAGCAGGCCAGTGGGGTGATGCTTGAGAAGTATCTTGGATGCCAATGCTAGGAACCCAGCAAGGATGCAGGGGTGATGCTTGCGGAAGATACGGGGGCTAGAAGGTTGGAAGAGCTCCAGAGATCCAGTGGCAGTGGGTCAGCAAGGCTAGTGAGAGAAACTGGGAGCTCAGTTGAGTGAATGTCTACAATAGAGATTGTAGAGGAAGTTAAAGAGTTCATTTTAAACCTCAGTTAGGAACTGTTTAAGATTGTTGCCATAGGAGACAGGGGAGTCTGCACATGCAGACGTGGTGTCCGGCTGGGTAACATTCCCTGCATGGCTGTCTACCTATAGAAGTTTCGGAGTCTGCCAATTAACATTGCAACTACTATAGGGTGTCCTGGCCCTAAACCCTCTCTCCCACAGTTCTGTCTTAGGACACATTGTATATATACAGTTGTATTCAAAATTATTCAACCCCCACTGAAATTGATTGTTTTGGCCAGTTTGACATTGATTTTGATCATTCAGTCATCCTGCTTACAATTAAATCAAAGAGGCACGGTGTAGGTCAGACAAATATAACATAACATTTATAATGAAATAACCACAAATGTATTTTTCTGTGCTCACATCATTATCAGTTTTATTCAACCCCAAGTGACATTCAATCTTAGTACTTAGTACAAATTCCTTTTACAGTTATAACAGCTTTTAAACGTGAAGCATAGCTTGACACAAGTGTCCTTGCAGCGATCTACGGGTATCTTCGCCCATTTCGTCATGGGCAAAAAGCCTCCAGTTCAGTCACATTCTTAGGCTTGCGAACTGCAACTGTTTTCTTTAAGTCCCACCAGAGGTTCTCAATCGGATTTAAGTCTGGTTGACTGCGATGGCCACTCCAAAATGTTCCAGCCTTTTAATCTGCAACCATGCTCTAGTGGACTTGGAGGTATGCTTGGGATCATTGTCCTGTTGAAAGGTCCAACGTCTCCCAAGCCTCAGGTTTGTGACGGACTGCATCACATTGTCATCCCAATATCTCCTGGTACTGAAGAGAATTCATGGTACCATGCACCCGCTGAAGCTTCCCTGTACCTGCAGAAGCAAAACAGCCCCAAAGCATGATTGACCCCCCCGCCATGCTTCACAGTAGGCAAGGTGTTCTTTTCATCATATGCCTTGTTCTTCCTCCTCCAAACATAGCGTTGATCCATGGGCCCAAACACTTCTAATTTTGTTTCATCAGTCCACAGAACACAATCCCAAAAACTTGTGTTGTTTGTCCACATGGACTTTTGGCATACTGCAGTCAACTCTTCTTATTCTTTGGAGACAGCAAGGGGGTGCGCCTGGGAGTTCTGGCATGGAGGCATTCATTACGCAGTGTGCGCCGTATTGTCTGAGCAGAAACTTCAGTACCCACATCTGACAAATCTTTTCTCAGTTCCTCAGCAGTCACACGGGGACTTTTCTCCACTCTACGCTTCAGGTAGCGCACAGCAGTCGAAGTCAGCATCTTCTTTCTGCCACGACCAGGTAGCGTTTTCAACAGTGCCCTTTGCCTTGAATTTGCGAATGATGCTTATCCTATGGTGTCTCTTGGTATGTTTAACATCTTTGCAATCTTCTTATAGCCATTGCCCTTCCTGTGAAGAGTAATCACCTCTTCTCTTGTCTTCCAGGACCATTCTCTTGACTTCACCATGTTTGTAACCACACCAGTAAATGTCTAGAAGGAGCTGAGTATCACAGTCATTTTAAAGCTGCCTAAATGGTGCTTATTAGGCTTTATTGCTGCTCCCAATCATCCACAGGTGTTTTCAATACCTGATTGAAAAACTCTTTAATGAACCTCTGTTCTTCAGAGTGGTAGTCTTTAAGGGGTTGAATAATTGTGTAAATGAATAATTTACAAATAAACATTTACTACTGTATTACAAAACCAATTGAGTCATTTTAGTTGCATATGGTTCTTTAAGAAGTCTTGTAGGATTTCATTCTGAATACAATTACAAATGTACACTAAATTCTCTAAAACCCTTTACAGCATTGGGGGTTGAATCATTTTGAACAAACTTGTATATACAGTACAGACCAAAAGTTTGGACACACCATCTCATTCAAAGAGTTTTTTTTATTTTTATGACTATGAAAATTGTAGATTCACACTGAAGGCATCAAAACTATGAATTAACACATGTGGAATTATACATAATAAAAAAGTGTGAAACAACTGAAAATATTTTTCATATTCTAGGTTCTTCAAAGTAGCCACCTTTTGCTTTGATTACTGCTTGGCACACTCTTGGCATTCTCTTGATGAGCTTCAAGAGGTAGTCACTGGCGTAGCAGCCCCATCACTCTCCTTCTTGGTCAAATAGCCCTTACACAGCCTGGAGGTGTGTTTGGGTCATTGTCCTGTTGAAAAATAAATGATGGTCCAACTAAGCGCAAACCGGATGGAATAGCATGCCGCTGCAAGATGCTGTGGTAGCCATGCAGGTTCAGTATGCCTTCAATTTTGATTAAATCCCCACAGGTTCACCAGCAAAGCACCCCCACACCATCACACCTCCTCCTCCATGCTTTCACGGTGGGAACCAGGGCATGTAGAGTCCATCCGTTCACCTTTTCTGCGTCGCACAAAGACACAGGGATTGGGAACCAAAGATCTCAAGGTTGGACTCATCAGACCAAAGCACAGATTTCCACTGGTCTAATGTTCATTCCTTGTGTTCTTTAGCCCAAATAAGTCTCTTCTGCTTGTTGCCTTTCTTTAGCAGTGGTTTCCTAGCAGATATTCTACCATGAAGGCCTGATTCACACAGTCTCCTCTTAACAGTTCTAGAGATGTGTCTGCTGCAAAAGGTGGCTACTTTGAAGAACCTAGTATATGAAATATATTTTCAGTTGTTTCACACTTTTTTGTTATGTATAATTCCACATGTGTTAATTCATAGTTTTGATGCCTTCAGTGTGAATCTACAATTTTCATAGTCATGAAAATAAAGAAAACTCTTTGAATGAGAAGGTATGTCCAAACTTTTGGTCTGTACTGTATATAAATATATATGTAGCGCCCTGCTCCTGATGACAGGCACTATGTCAAATTTAGAGGGTGTCTGAGCCGATAGTTTGGCTCAGACTTTGTTAATTAAGGCTAAATCAGCCTCTGTTCCGGCTATGGCTTGTGCTGGAGGGATTTCCCTTTGTTTGCCTGTAGGTGGCAATACCACCACAGGCCAATGTTGGAACCAAGGCAAGCCATGGTGTATTGGGTGTCTTTCCTCAGGAACAGCCCAGTGGAGTGGTCTCCCCGCTAGGGAAGGATACTTAAAGGAGTTGTAAAGGGAGAAACATTTTTTTTTTCTGAAATGACTGTTTACAGGGGTATAGAGAGATAATAGTTAACTGATTCCTTTAAAAATTATAAAAATAGATAAAAATCAATCATATAATGTACTGTAGTTTCTAGTTTAGTTTTTTGCATGTTTCCTGCTTCTCTGCTGCACAGAGCCAATACAGGGCAGAGATGGTTTGGAAAACAAAACTGATTGGTGTTGAGGGTTTTAGACACACAGTAATCACACTCATTGATTAGTGACCACAGAGAGAAAGCTCCCATGAATTTTTCATCAGGAAACAGATAACCAGGAAGTGTTCAGAACAGAGAAGGATTAGAACAAAAACAAACAATGAGGACATGAAACCAGGACTGCAGTAAGGTAAAGGAAGCTATTTAGATTTAAAAAAAATCCTTTAGTGACCCTTTAAGGGCAGACACCATTTTACAGGGGCTTCTTCGCCTCGTGGCCCTCCTGGCGCGAGGTATGTGTTGTGTGATTTTTAGCGTCGGGACCATGCTTGCCCGAGGCTGCATTTACGCCTGGTAGACCCAATTATCCTGACTGGGGCCTACGCTTTGGAGGTGATCCTGTGCTGTCTGTCCTGTGGGAGGAAGCCACTCAGTGGAGAAAACCAGTGGAGGACCTGTCCCGGAAAGGACGGAGCAGAAGGCTGGTACTTTAAGAGAGGCCTGGTAACTTATTGAAGGATGCACAGGGCCGGACTGGGAGTAAAAACCAGCCCTGGAAAACATTTCATACCAGCCCCATAGCATTATTATACCAGCCCAACATCATAACGTCATTATTTTTTTGTTCATAAAAGAGAAAACCATACATTTTAAAGAAACATTCAAAGAGCGTATTATATAAAGATAAGACAGATATGAAAGCACATAGGGCTAGGGAGATTATATATATATATATATATATATATATATATATATATATATATATATATACATATATATATATATATATATATATATATATTACACAGTGGAACCTCGGATTACGAGCATAATCCGTTCCAGCAGAATGCTCGTAATCCAAAGTGCTCACATATCAAAGTGAGTTTCCCCATTGAAGTTAATGGAAACGAAAATAATTTGTTTCGCATTGACTTCAATTGCATGCAATACCGCATGTGGCCAGAGGTGGGGGGCGCCAGAGAGCATCGGAGACACTCGGAAATGTCACTTGCCACTTGTCACCAGATTCAGCATGTCACTTGCCATCCGTCCCCTGCCACCAGATTTAGTGTGTCACTTGCCACCCATCCCGTCAACAGATTCAGCCTGTCACTTGTCACTTGGACTGGGTGACAGCAGGGGGACTGGGCGACAGCAGGGGGACTGGCTGACAGCAGAGGACTGGGCGACAGCAAGGGGACTGGGCAACAGCAAGTGGACTGGGTGACAGAGGACTTGGCGACAGCAGGGGACTGGGTTACAGAGGACTGGGTGACAGAGGACTGGGTGACAGCAGGGAACTGGGTGACAGCAGAGGACTGGGTGACAGCAGGGGACTGGGTGACAGAGGGCTGGGTGACAGAGGACTGGGTGACAGAGGACTGGGTGACAGGGGACTGGGTGACAGCAGGGGACTGGGTGACAGCAGGGGACTGGGTAACAGGGGACTGTGTGACAGAGGACTGGGTGACAGCAGGGGACTGGGTGACAGAGGACTGGGTGACAGCAGGGGACTGGGTGACAGAGGACTGGGTGACAGCAGGGTACTGGGTAACAGGGGACTGGGTGACAGAGGACTGGGTGACAGGGGACTGGGTGACAGCAGGGGACTGGGTGACAGAGGACTGGGTGACAGCAGGGTACTGGGTAACAGGGGACTGGGTGACAGAGGACTGGGTGACAGGGGACTGGGTGACAGCAGGGGACTGGGTGACAGAGGGCTGGGTGACAGGGGACTGGGTGACAGAGGGCTGGGTGACAGGTAAATTACCCGACGTGCACTGCGCTAAATGACGTCTCACGGACGTCATTTTGTTTTGACTGTTTCCAGCGGATAATCCTCTCGTGTGTACGGGGCCTAAGGCAAGTATTTCATAATGCGCTAGTTGGAATGCACCCTAGCTCATAATGCCATTGTTTTATGGAGTTGAAAAAAATAAAAAGTTTGGTTTGCTACCGATTTAATCCAGTGGTGAATGAATGAATGAAAAAAAACGTATATAGCGCGGCACATGCGAACCAGATCGCCTCTGGGCGCTTGTTGTTCCTGTCTCCTTTGATATCAAAAGAGATGAGTTTTGATCTTTCTCCTGAAGGCTGAGTGGTTTTCCTCCAATCGAATGCTGGTTGGTAAAGCGTTCCATAGTCTGGGACCTTGGAGCGCAAATCTTCTTTCTCCTTTGGACTTGCAATTGGCTTTCGGTATCTGGAGCAGATTTTGGTTGGTGGATCGCAGAACGCGATTGGGGTTGTGAGCTTTTATTTTTTTGCATAGATAATTGGGGGCCTTCCCATGGATACACTTATGTGTTAGACAGAGTACCTTGAAAGCAATTCTGTCTTTTACTGACAACCAATGAAGGGATCTCAGTGAAGGTGAGATTGATTCCCAGGGTTTTTTCCCAGTCACAAGTGGTGGTGGCAAAGTCTGGAGACTGCAACGTGACCTAATATAAACTGAGTTAATCTTTTAGATTTAAAAGACAAAAAAAAGGTGAACTAATAAATACCCTCAGTCCCGCTGTATATACCTGTTGGTTCCCTCTAGAAGCAAGAAATCATTGTAATAGGCACCGATCCTCCAGTGATCTCTACCAGTTTACAGTTGGTCAGTCACTCACATAGCTCCCAACTGTCCCTGATTTTGAGAGACTGTTCCTAATTCGGAACAAAGTCCCTCTTTGCTCGTCATTTGTCTCTCAATTTGGTCTAATATATTTGTATATAAAATGCACTTTTTATCTTTCAAAAAGTGTCTTCCAGTGCGAAACTTTTTATCCAATTTCTAAATTGCCAGTAAAGGAATAGTAGTGGTAAAAAAAAAAAAAAAAAGGAAAACCCTTGTTTTTTAAATTACAAACATGTCATACTTTCTTCCACTGTGCAGTTCATTTTGCAAAGTGGCCCTGATCCACCTCTTCTAGGGGCCCCCAGTGGCACTATCAGCTCCTCCCCGCTTTGGTAAACCCCCTAGGAGAAGCATTTTCCTTTAGGGTTACTGTGGGGGTGCGCTCCCGAGTCTGGCTTTTGCGTCCATAGACACAGAATGCCGGACTTGGCCCCGGCGCTCGCATAATTGGATTTGATTGACAGCAGCGGGAACCAATGGCTATGCTGCTATCAATCTAGCCAATCAAGAGCTAAGACAATGGGCAGAGAGGTAGAGCACGTCTCCGAAAGAACGGTGAGTAAAATGGGGGGGGCTGGTCAGTGTCAGATGTTTTCACCTTAATACATATGATGCATTAAGGTGAAAAAACACAAGGGTTTAAAACCCCTTTAACCACTTAATCACCGCCCTATAGACGAAAGACGTCTACAAGGCGGTTCCTTAACTCTGGGAGGACGTCCATGGACATCCACCCAGAATCGCGCTCCTGCGCGCCCCCTGGGGTGCGCACACGGGAATGTCCGTGACCGCCGGGTCCAGAGGACCCGGCGCAGCACGGATCACGGTAAATCGCCGCTGATAGCAGCGGTTTACCACGCGATCGCTCTGTCTAATGACGGAGCGATCACTTGTAAACAAACCAGCGTCATGTGATGACGCCGGTTCCTCCCTCCCCTCTCTGTACCGAACTGTACAGTGTGAGAGGAGAGGGGAGAGAGCGGATGCAGCGCGAGTGTTGTAGGCTGGATCTGTGACAAATTCAGTCACAGATCCAGCCATCCATCCCTGCACAGCCATCCCTGCCCCATGCTAACAATACTCTGCTCCATGCCCATACTGTGCAATACTCTGCAATACCCCACCATACTCTGCAATACCCCACAATACTCTGCAATACCCCACAATACTCTGCAATACCCCACACTACTCTGCAATACCCCACAATACTCTGCAATACCCCACAATATTCTGCAATACCCCACAATACCCTGCATCATCGCCTATGGGGGATTTTAAGTAGCCAAGTTTGGCGCCATTACACGAGCGTGTAAAATTTTGAAGGGTGACATGTTGGGTATCTATTTACTCGGCGTAACTTCATGTTTCACGTTATGCAAAAGAATGAAAAAAAAATACAAAATTTGCAAAATTTTATAACAGAAACAAAAAAAAATATTTTTTCTCTTATAGCGCAAAAAATAAAAAACCCAACGGTGATTAAATACCACCAAAAGAAAGCTCTATTTGTGAGGACGAAAATGTAATCTGGGTACAATGTTGTATGACTAAGTAATTGTCATTCAAATTGTGAGAGCAGCGAAAGCTGAAAATTGGTCTGTTTATTAAGTGGGTTTACGTGCCTGGTGGTTAAGTGGTTAAGCCCAGGAAGAATTGGCCCCTTAATGACCAGAGCACTTTTTACAATTTGGCACTGCGCTGATTTAACTGGTAATTGCATGGTCATGCAATGCTGTACCCAAACAAAATGTATGTCTTTTTTTTCCCACCACAAATAGAGCTTTATTTTGGTGGTATTTGATCACCTCTGGGATTAGATTTTTTTGCGATATAAAAATGAAAAAGACAGAAAAATAATATTTTATAAGTTTTGTTATAAAAAAAATCCAATCAATTAAATGTAATCATACATTTAGGCCAAAATGTATTCAGTCACATGTCTTGGGTAAAAATAAAATATCAATAAGCGTATATTTATTGGTCTGCGCAAAAGTTATAGCGTCTACAAACTATGGTACATTTTCTGGAATTTACGTAGATTTTAGTTTATGCTATCTCATTTCTTGAGGTGCTAAAATGGCAGGGCAATACAACCCCCGCCCCCCCAAATTACCCAATTTTGGAAAGTAGACACCCCACAGAATTTGCTGAGAGGTATGTTGAGTCCATTGAATATTTTATTTTTTGTCAAAAATGGCAAAAATAAATACAATTGTACACAAAGTTGTCACTTAACGATATATTGCTCACACATGCCATGGGTATATGTAGAATTACACCCCAAAATAGATACTGCTGCTTCTCCGAGTACGGGAAAACCACATGTGAGACTTTTTGGGAGCCTAGCTGTGTACAGGACCCCAAAAACCAATCACCTCCTTCATGGTTTCTAAGGGTGTAAAACCGGAAAATTTATTATCAAATACTTACCGTAATTTTTCTTTATTGATGCACTCCATGACAGACTACATATGGTTTAACCCCACCTCCTCTCCAATGTTATAGGACCCCATACGCATACGTTTAAGCTCACTGCTAGGGACTGCATTCCGTAACTAGCCGACACTTAGGCCCCATACACACCATAGAATCTATCCGCAGATAAATCCCATCAAATGGGTTTCTGCGGATAGATTCTATGGTGTGTACACTCCGTCGGATATTTATCCGCGGATAAATCTCCCCTGGGATGGATTTCCAGCAGATGGATATTTGCTGACATGCTCAACAAATCCATCTGCTGGAATCCATTCCAACGGATGGATCCGCTCGTCTGTACAGACTTACCGGATCCATCCGTCCAAAGGGATTCCCCGCACGCGTCGTAATGATTTGACGCATGCGTGGAATTCCTTATATGACAGCGTCGCGCCCGTCGCCGCGTCATAATAGCGGCGACGGCGCGACACGTCATCGGCAGAGGATTTCAGCGCGGATTTCAATGCAATGGTGTGTACACGCCATCGCATAGAAATCTTCTGAAATCCTCGAGAGGATTTATCCGCGGATACGGTCCGCTGGACCGTATCTGCGGATAAATCCTCTCGTGTGTATGGGGCCTTAGACACATGGTTGGGAACTCCATCTGCCATGGAGTCCATCAGGAAAGGAAAATTACGGTAAGTATTTAATAATACATTTTCCGTTTTCCTGACGGACTCCATGGCAGACTATGTGTGGGAAATAACTAACCAATATATCTAAAAGTGATCTTGCGCTAAAAGTGTAAAATCAATACATACAAACTCCAAAACGGTGCAAATATGTGATAAGGTGCTATCTATATAATACCAAATGGGTCATATACAAAATAAAGATTATAAAATGGATAATAAATAAATAGTGCACCTACATATATTGACCCACAAACAGATACTGATATAATAATGAAAAGTGATTTTATATATATATATAAAAGTGCTTCACAAGCAGCCTGTTGTAAGCCTGTGCCAAGTGGGACAGCCCCTTGCAGTGTGGGAGGCGTTGTTGGCATTCTTGATGACCAGTCTGTCTCCCATAGCCACAGGAGGAGATCAGCATCTCAGAGGTCCTCAGACTGTGCACAGGTAGGGAAGAGCAAGAGTTAAGTGAGCGCGTGCATGGAGCCCGTGCTAGGCGAACAGCGGGGCCCTATTCTGTTACTCGAAGTGAAATAGCGAAGCATCCTAAATGCAAGGAGTTACAGTAGTGGTGTACATTAACATGGAGAGTTAACTAAAGTTCAGCTATCTGTTCAAGCATACACAGTTGAGTTAGAGGACCACCTTAACCACTTGACCACTGGGCACGTAAACCCACTTAATAACCAGACCAATTTTCAGCTTTCAGTGCTCTCACAATTTGAATGACAATTACTCAGTCATACAACATTGTACCCAAATGAAATTTTCGTCCTTTTTTTTACACAAATAGAGATTTCTTTTGGTGGTATTTAATCACCGTTGGGTTTTTTATTTTTTGCGCTATAAGAGAAAAAAGACTGAAAATTCTGTAAAAAAAAATAATTTGTCTTTGTTTCTGTTAGAAAATTTGGCAAATTTTGTATTTTTTCTTCATTCTTTTGCATAAATGTGAAAGATGAAGTTACGCCGAGTAAATAGATACCCAACATGTCACCCTTCAAAATTGCACACGCTCGTGGAATGGCGCCAAACTTTGCTACTTAAAAATCCCCATAGACGACGTTGCAGGGTATTGTGGGGTATTGCGGAGTATTGTGGGGTATTGCGGAGTATTGTGGGGTATTGCAGGGTATTGTGGGGTATTGCGGAGTATTGTGGGGTATTGCGGGGTATTGTGGGGTATTGCGGAGTATTGTGGGGTATTGCGGAGTATTGTGGGGTATTGCAGGGTATTGCAGAGTATTGCGGGGTATTGCGGGGTATTGCGGAGTATTGCGGGGTATTGTGGGGTATTGCGGAGTATTGCGGGGCATTGCGGAGTATTGTGGGGCATTGCGGAGTATTTTGGGGCATTGCAGAGTATGGGGGCATTGCAGAGTATGGGGGCATTGCAGAGTATGAGGGCATTGCAGAGTATGGGAGCATTGCAGAGTATGGGGGCATTGCAGAGTATGGTGGCATTGCAGAGTATGGGGGCATTGCAGAGTATGGGGGCATTGCAGAGTATTGCACAGGGAGGGATGGATGGCTGGATCTGTGACTGCATGTGTCACAGATCCAGCCCACAGCAGCAGCTGCTGCTGCTTCCGCTCTCTCCCCTCTCCTCTCTCACACTGTACCGTTCGGTACAGAGAGGAGAGGGAGGAACCGGCGTCATCACATGACGCCGGTTTGTTTACTAGTGATCGATCCGTCATTGGACGGAGCGATCACGTGGTAAACCGCCGCTATCAGCAGCGATTTACCGTGATCCGTGATCAGCCGGGTCCGGAGGACCCGGCGGTCACGGAGATTCCCGTGTGCGCGCCCCACAGGGCACGCGGGAGCACGATTCTGGGAGGACGTACATTGACGCCCTCCCAGAGTTAAGCAACCGCCTTGTAGACGTATTTCGTCTATAGGGCGGTTGTTAAGTGGTTAAGGCTGAGTTATCTCTGAAAGCAATTTCCAACCCTGTCCCTGGGCATTGGTGAACAAGGCATAAGTAAAGGTACCCCATATGTAAGGCAGTAACCCTCTCCAAGGTGCCTAGCATAGCCCAGAAGAACCCACCCCAACATAGATGACCTATGTGACCCATACTTGGCACCCAATAGGGAGGGGAACATGTAGGAGGAACCACCTGCCTACCCTATATACAAAAAAGGGTTTACTTGGCAGGAGCGCTACCCCCGTAGGAGCCGCTTAATATTTGTTTGGTTCTGCACTCTGCCACTCAACCCCAAGAACTGTCTCAACCCCTCTGGCACACCTGCTTAACAATGTTAGTGTAGAACCCAGCAACAGAAAGTGACACAATAATGAAAGAGCATATAGTATATTTACCGAGACCCTGGGTTCCATCACTTCATCAGTTGTGGCAGTAAATAGAGACTCACCCAAGATATAAATGAACAACTTATAAAAGTTTACTATGATGAAAAAATAGTGAAGAATAACATAAAGAAATGGCCTGAATAACAGTAAAATAATACAAGTATTGATTGTCAGAGATATTTGTTCAAAGCAATAACGTCACACAGCTGTATACAATAGCAACCTGATATGGGTATATGTGAACAGATGCACAGTGGAATAGATCCTCAATACTTTAATACCTCTATTGAAGCACCTCCCCACTGAGGCCTCAGCACACAGACCACTACACGCAGAATGCACAACAGTGAACACAGTAATAAAAGTACAAGTTCCAACTGTATGTTGCTAAATGGCTACCTCTATAGTGCAGTTCACAGTGATACACAATTGTATAGCAGTAAAGCCTGGTGAAAGAATAGAGCATTGAAAGTTCCTCCAGTTCCAGTTTTCTTGTCTTCAGCTAGCTTAATTATACTGCAGTGTGAGGTGGTGCACATATTTGTAATCCAAAATAGCAAAGCAAACAGTAACTTGCAGCATGGGAAAAAAGGAAACAGAAAACCCCAGGACACAGCTATAGAATACTAAGGTGCAATAGATCCACAGGATATTGTGGTATGTGAGATAGTTTTCATTACATAATTTCTCACATTTACCAAACCTGTTTATCTTTTTAGTTCCATTTTTAATCGTTCCATTTTTAATCGTTCGTTTTAAATTATATTTTCTAAAGCGTATGAATTATTGATTTAGATTGTACGTTTCATTCTATATATATCCCCGCTTTTGAGTTTTTTGCCTGCATTACTATTCATTGGTGGCAGGGATCCCTATTCAAACATGGCGGTTTGCGCCCGCGATCTCCAAGGTTCAGAGCTGGGCGGTCCCGGATGTTGTTATTGCTTTTAAAAGAGTGGCGAGTCAGCACGCCGCTTGTGCCCCTGGAAGAAGTCATTGTTGTGACGAAACGGCGTAGGGAGGAGCGGCGTGCTGACGTCACCACGAATCGTACTGCGCAGTCTACCCGGAAGGACGAGCGGACAGTTAAGCCGGCCGGCTATTATTACACACGCACTGTTTTACTGCATAACTGTAAGTGCAACACTTTTACTAATAAACAAATTTTATTACGGTATCACGCTATGTCAGCCTTTTCTCTTTTGGGTCATACTATGGAAAGTGAATAGTCTGATATCTGAAACAAAGATAAAGTGAAAAATTTCTCCTGGAATCTTGGAATTGGCAGTCACGGTTACATGCTTGATTTACTTATCGTTGTGGTAAGCAGTTAGGATTTAACGGTGGAGGACTTTTCTATCTGCTATACAGATTCACTGGATAAGTTTGGATACCTTTTCACACACTCGGAGAACTTTCTGTCATCCTGATTTTCCCTGAGATACATCCATTCATATGGACTTTGCACCTTCACTTGATCATTTCACATTGCACTAGTGTTTTGTGTGCATCATATTCTTTATAATCTGATTGTTATATTGATTTCTCACATCACATTGCAGCGCAGCTTTTACCACTATTACTTGCAATTCATGTTTATCTGACATTTTGAGCAGCAGCAGCTTTTTTGTTTCATATTTTTTATTTTTATTTTATTCATTTTTATTTTTTATTTTATTTATTTTTTTTCACTGTTTTTGAACCAATTCAAGTGGTTTCTCACTATTTAAGATTGTTTAGACCTGCGCAGTATTTATTTTTATACACAGCTTAATTATACTGCAGTGTGAGGTGGTGCACATATTTGTAATCCAAAATAGCAAAGCAAACAGTAACTTGCAGCATGGGAAAAAAGGAAACAGAAAACCCCAGGACACAGCTATAGAATACTAAGGTGCAATAGATCCACAGCCGTGGAACTAAAGGTCTCAGTGGCAGTCTGTATAGCAAGCAATATCTTAACAATAGCACAGTCACTGCATGGATAGGCAAATGACTTCTTACCACTCTGTATCCCCGCTGGCTGTGGACTCTGTCGATGTAGATTGCACCTCCGTGCCGTGCTGCTCCTCCCGGTATGCTGGAAGGCCGGTGGCTTCAAAAGCTCTGAAGCGCTGGCTGGTTAAGGTGGCACATCTTCCAGTAGCAAGCAGGCCAATGTTCTGGCTACCTTTCCATGGCAACCAGGAGCAGTCTAGCTTTACTGAGATGTATGATCTGGTCACAAGGTATGGGAAGCAAAGGGTTAAATGAGAGCATGCATGAAGTCTGTGATAGGTGCTCAGCAGGACCCCATTCTGTTACTGGGATTGAAGTAACAGACGTAGGTTGGACTGGTGAAGTGAGTGCAGGTTTAGCACATCCCTCCTAATGCAAACATACAAGTTAAGCTCCAGTACAGGCTAGCTGAACGTCTGGCGACATCAGCAAGTTCAATAACAATCGGATAACATTTGGCCCATGCGTACTGCAATCAGTCCGACAAAGGCTAGCTGTTCAGCCGTTTCTGTCGAAGGAGCATGACCAAAAAAGGTCTGCCAATTGGCTCCCAATTAGGGAAATTGCTGAGAGAGCTGACCACAGTGTTCTGGCGGGGGGGCCGTTTCTCTGTCAGAACACAATAGAACAACAGGGGAGATTGCTGTACTAACGTTGGATAGTTAACTGCTTGAGGCCCGCGCTATAGCCGAATGATGGCTTCAGCGCGGACCTGAAAATCCGGGAGGACGTCATTTGACGTCCTCCCTTTGCTCGTTCCCCGCGCGTGCTCCCGAGTGCGCAGCTGGGAAATTCGGTGCTGCCCTTGTCCCTTGGACACAGACAATCACAGATCGCAGTGAACGGCCAATCAGAGTGGCCGTTTGCTATGCGATCTGTGCGGCCGATGAGAGATGATCTCAAATGTAAACATATGAGATCATCTCTCATTGCCGCCTCTCCCTCCTCACACATAGACAGCGTGTGAGGAGGGAGAAGATCTGTGAGTGTTACAGTGTTACAAAGTGTGAATACACAAAACTACAGTGCCATCCCAGTGCCATCCCAGTGCCCATAGGGATCTGTGTCCACCTGTGCTAATCTGCGCAGTGCCCACCTGTGCCACCTCATCAGTGCCCACCTGTGCCACCAATCAGTGCCCACCTGTGCCGCCTCATCTGTGCCCACCTGTGCCGCCTCATCTGTGCCGCCTCATCAGTACCACCTCAGTGCCCACCTGTGCCAATCAGTGCCCATCTGTGCCGCCTCATCAATGCACAGCTGTGCAATTAGTCAGAGCACATCTGTGCCGCCTCATCAGTGCCGATCTGCTCCGCCAATCAGTGCCCATCTGCTCCACCAATCAGTGCCCATCTGCTCCACCTCATCAGTGCCCATCTGCTCCACCTCATCAGTGCCCATCTTCTCCACCTCATCAGTGCCCATCTGCTCCACCTCATCAGTGCCCATCTGCTCCACCTCATCAGTGCCCATCAGTGAAGGCTTAGCACACACCTGTGTAGTCGCAACAGCAACCATGTCAAAAAGATCCTTTTCCGCCGAGGTGGCATACTAAATTCTTTCCGCGCCCGACGAGAGCAACATGGAGCTCTCTCTTTCAGATTCAGTTTCCAATTCCGATTCTGAGTTTGACGTCAATTATGAGCCAGCCTTCAGTAGCGGAACACTAAGTGACTCAGAGGAGGAAGATAGCGGGCCCGCTAAACAAAGGCGTTCTGGTGAGGAGGCAGTGCCATCCACCAGCACCGCAGTGCCATCCACCAGCACCGAAGTGCCATCCACCAGCACCGCAGTGCCTCAGCAAGAAAGGTCAAGGACCCATGCCAGCCTTCCCTATGCCCTTCAGAACCCCTTGTGGCTTCCTCCTAATTCAGGAGAAGCCAACATTCCCCCTTTCACTGCCCAGCCAGGAGTCCAGGTGGACACGGAGAATTTTTCCCCAATCGATTTTTTTAACCTCATGTTTACAGAGGACATGCTATCTAGAATTGTGGCCCAGTGCAACCTATATGCACAGCAATTTATTGCAAATAATCCCACATCATATCATGCCCGTCCCTTCCAGTGGAGAGACCTAACGGTGGAGGAGTTAAAAAAAATTTTAGGCCTCACATTTTGTATGGGACTCAACCCAAAAAACACTTCACGTTCCTTTTGGTCCTAAAACCCCATCTACCACATGCCAATCTTCTCCAGCGTAATGCCCAGATCCCGATACTTCGCCATCATTAGATTCCTACATTTTAACGATAATACCCAGTTCCATCCCCGAAATCACCCAAATCATGACAGGGGGGCAGATTCACAAAGATATTACGCCGGCGTATCTCTTGATACGCCGTGTAATTTAAAATTTTGCGCGTCGTATCTTTGTTTTGTATCCTCAAAACAAGATACGACGGCATCTCGGCTAGATCCGACTGGCGACGTCTTAGGCCTTGTACAGACGAGCAAACATGTACGATGAAACCGGTCCGCCGGACCGTTTTCACCGTACATGTCTGCCCGGGGATTTCTGTATGATGGCTGTACTCACCATCATACAGAAATCCGCGCGACGATGACGCGGTGACGTGGGCGGCCCTGCCAGTTCAATGCTTCCACGCATGCGTCAAAGTCATTCGACGCATGCGAGGGATGGCAGGCGCTCGGACATGTACGGTAGGTCTGTACAGACGACCGAACATGTCCGAGCGGACAGGATTCCAGCGGGCTGTTTCTAAACAAGTTTGGAAATATTTCCCCGCTGGAAAAAGGCCCGGCGGGCAAATGTACGCTGGAATCCTGTCCGCTCGGGCCTACACACGACCGAACATGTCTGCTGAAACTGGTCCGCGGACCAGTTTCAGCAGACATGTTCGGTCGTGTGTACGGGGCCTTAGTACGCCGTCGGATCTAAGCTGCAATTTTTCGGCGGCTGCTAGGTGGCGTTTCCGTCGAATTCCGTGTCGAGTATGCAAATTAGCTAGTTACGGCGATCCACGAACGTACGTCCGGCCGGCACATTTTTTTACGTCGTTTGCGTTCGGCTTTTTCCGGCGTATAGTTAAAGCTGCTGTTATGAGGCGTACTCAATGTTAAGTATGGCCGGCGTTCCCACGTACAATTTTGAATTTTTTACGTTGTTTGCGTAAGTTGTTCGTGAATAGGGATTTGCGTAGAATGACGTCACCGTTGTGAGCATTGGCTTGTTCCGGGTTAATTTCGAGCATGCGCACTGGGATACCCCCACGGACGGCGCATGCGCAGTTAAAAAAAAACGTTGTTTATGTTGGGTCACGACGTATTAACATAAAGCACGCCCCCATTACATCCATTTTAATTCCGCGCCATTACACCGCCAAAGATACACTACACTGCCGTAACTTACGGCGCGAATTCTTTGAGGATTCGAAAAAAAAGAATAAAGTTGCGCCCGGCGCAAAGGTACGTGGATCTGCCCCAGGCTTTTCAAAATTCGGCCCTTACTGAATTATTTTTCAGAAAAATTACCCCAATTGTATACCCCGGACCAACACATCTGTGTGGATGAGTCCCTTATTAAATTTAGTGTCAGGCTTCAAATAAAACAATTTATACCCAGCAAAAGGGCCCGCTATGGTGTGAAGGTGTACAAATTGTACCTGTATGCCTTCAGAGTGTACGAAGGCAAGGACACCCAGCTGAATCCCCCTAATTGCCCAGACTACTTGGGATCAAGTGGCAAAATTGTTTGGGAACTCGTCAACCCCCTATTGGAAAAAGGCTGCCACTTGTACGTGGATAATTTCTACACCTCTCTTCCCCTGTTCCACAACCTGCACCAGAAGCAGACGCCAGCATGTGGCACCGTCAGAAATAATGGGAAGGGCTTTTCTCAAAGTCTCGTTAATAAAAAGCTGAAAAGAGGAGAATCGGCAAGTCTGCGAAACAATGAGGTTCTGGCAGTGAAGTAGAAGGACAGAAGAGACGTGTACATGTTATCTTCCATCCATAATATTACCGTCGATGAAATCTGCAGAAGGCGTGGCACCACCATCCGAAAACCCACGTGCATCCAACTACAATTTGTTTATGGGGG